>NC_086444.1:189307869-189994536 GCF_028390025.1 Pseudophryne corroboree | reverse complement strand
CTCCCGCGCTCTCTCTCTCTCTCGCTCTGACCTCCGCCCCGTCCGGCCCTCCCGTCCGCGGCGGGGGAGGCCCGGCGGGCGAACCCTTCCGTGCGGCCGCCTCGCCGGAGCGGGGGCGGCGCGCAGGGCCCTCTCCTGGGGCTTGCGAGGAGCGGCCGTCGGGGCTGGCCGCGTCCTCGGATCTCGATGCGACGCTCGTTCGGTTCCTGGGAAATCGTGTGCTCCGCCGGGGTCCGGGGGCGAGCGCCCTTCGCTGGGCGAGGGGGACGCTTCCCCGGCACCCCTGGCGGTGTCGGACGCCTGCGGGTGCCGGCGGACGGAGCAGACCGCGCCGCACGGGGTACGGGTGCGGGGCCCGCCCGGCTCCGGAGACCGGAGCGCTCGGGCGGACGCCTGGGGACCGGACGCCCTCTCCAGGCGGAGGGGTTCCGGGCGCGCCGTGGGCAGAGGGAGGGTCGGGTTCGCCTGGAGCCGGCCGAGACCCCTGGGTTCCGGCCGAGCGATCGTCCCTCCCCGCCGGGGCGCGGGGTGCCACATCGATCGGGTTGCGGAAATGGGAGACGTGGGGCCCTTCTCTCGCGTCAACCGCAGCCCTCCGTTTTCTCTTTTCCGGCTTGACTCTGTTCGCCACCTGTGATGCTCTCTGGCCGGTTCCCTCGGGCGTAGCGGGACGGGCGGCGCGCGCGACGCTCTCGCGGAGCGTCCTCCGACGCTTCCCCGGGCTCCTGGAGCCGCCTCCCGGCCCGAGGGGTGCCCGTCCGCACTCATCGGCTGAACTTCCGCGAATTGCAGTACCCGATTCGGCCCGCCGGGGGGCGCTGCCGCCGGGGGAAGAGGGGGACGGGCCGGGCCTGGCGCCGGGCTCCGCCGGACGCCCGGCGCTGCCCCGTCTCGGCCTCGGAAGGGGGAGTCGGGGGAACGGGAGGCCGGGAGTCCCGGAGAGAGAGAGAAAGAGAGAGAGAGAGAGATAGAGAGACCTCCGCGGTTCCGCCTTCGACCACCGGGGGGGCGCCGCGCACCCGTCCGCACGGGCCCGTCCCGGTGGCTCCCGGCAGGGCTCTCCCAAACCCTCTCCCAGGGCCCCGGTCCGGGAGCCCGACTGCGTCCGCTCTCCGCTTCCAGAGAGGAGGCTGTTGGACGGGGAGAGCTGGTACCGGGCTCCTGGAGCCCTGCCTGGGCAGCCTATGGAAGGGAGGGAGCCCTGGCCCTGCTGCTCTCCGAGCTCCGGCCCTGCTGCTCTCCGAGCTCCGTGCCTACTCTGCCACGGGTCCTTTCGCAGGAGCTCCAGGGAAACGGGCTTTTCGGCCCCTGACAGAGTCCCGGCTCTCTCGCTCGCCTCGTTGGTACCTACTGATCCGGCGGAGGTGTTCTCCGGCGGGTAGCGACACGGACGGCCGAGGGCGCGCTTCACCCAGGCTTCAACCATCTCCTCCCCGAGCCCCTGGAAGTGCAGCTGGGCCGCGGGCGCCCCGGTCCGCACTCATCTGCGAAACTTCCACAAATTGCAGTACCCGATTTGGCCCGCTGGGGGGCGCTGCCTCCGGGGGAGAAGGAGACGTGCCCGGCCCGTACGTCGGGCTCCAACGGATGCCCGCCGTGGACCCTTTATAGGCCCCATCCTGGTCCTGCCATGCTGTTATCGGAGCTCCACGGCTATCTTGTCACTAAACCTTTCGTTTGAGCTCCAGGGCTTTTTGCTTTTTGTAACCCGGTTCCTGGAGCCCTGCCTGGGCAAAATCGGATGCAAGAAGGCCCTGCCCATGCTGATCTCTGAGCTCCGCGCATCTTCTGTCACGGGTCCTTTCGCAAAAGCTCCAGGGAAACAGGCTTTTCGGCCCCGGACAGAGTCCCGGCTCTCTCGCTCGCCTCGTTGGTACCTACTGATCCGGCGGAGGTGTTCTCCGGCGGGTAGCGACACGGACGGCCGAGGGCGCGCTTCACCCAGGCTTCAACCATCTCCTCCCCGAGCCCCTGGAAGTGCCGCTGGGTCGCGGGCGCCCCGGTCCGCACTCATCTGCGAAACTTCCACAAATTGCAGTACCCGATTTGGCCCGCTGGGGGGCGCTGCCTCCGGGGGAGAAGGAGACGTGCCCGGCCCGTACGTCGGGCTCCAACGGATGCCCGCCGTGGACCCTTTATAGGCCCCATCCTGGTCCTGCCATGCTGTTATCGGAGCTCCACGGCTATCTTGTCACTAAACCTTTCGTTTGAGCTCCAGGGCTTTTTGCTTTTTGTAACCCGGTTCCTGGAGCCCTGCCTGGGCAAAATCGGATGCAAGAAGGCCCTGCCCATGCTGATCTCTGAGCTCCGCGCATCTTCTGTCACGGGTCCTTTCGCAAAAGCTCCAGGGAAACAGGCTTTTCGGCCCCGGACAGAGTCCCGGCTCTCTCGCTCGCCTCGTTGGTACCTACTGATCCGGCGGAGGTGTTCTCCGGCGGGTAGCGACACGGACGGCCGAGGGCGCGCTTCACCCAGGCTACAACCATCTCCTCCCCGAGCCCCTGGAAGTGCCGCTGGGCCGCGGGCGCCCCGGTCCGCACTCATCCGCGACACTTCCGCGCTGGAGTCCGACGCTCGCCGGCCGCGTCCCCCGGCCCGCGGGGGCCCGGGGGGAGGCCCGACGCGTGCGGGGGGAGGCGGCGGGCGGCGGGGGCGCCCCCGCGCCACCCGACGGCGCCCCCCGGTGGCCAGAGGCGGCTCGGAGCGAGACGATCGGGGGGGAACGGCGGCGCGTGACCCGCCCCGGCCCCCTTGGCCCAGCGGACGGGCAGGCGGCTCCCGGGCGACCCCCCGATCCCCGCCGCGGCGCCCCCCGGTGGCCGCCTGACGCCACTGCGGGGGGTGCAGATTCCGTGTGTCCTCTCGGATAAAAACAAAAGAAATGATTCCCGTCGGGCGAAAGTAAGTGGGACGCAGGGCCCCGGGCCCCGACGGTCCGCGCGCGCGGCGCCCCCCGCTGGCCGGTCGAAGGGATGACAAAAATAAAATGAAAAAAATTTCAAAAAAGCACTCGCCCCAAACAGACGAAAGGTACCCGGTCCGCCCGGATGAACCCTCCCCCGTGTCCCCGCCGCGGCGCCCCCCGCTGGCCAGCCGAGGTAATACACGATTGAGAGGGGGGGAGTGAAAAAAAAGGGCAAAAAATGAAAAACACCCCACCCATTTGAATGCAAAGTCCCGGAGCGGCCAGGGGTGGACGCCGGTCCGCGCGCACGGCGCCCCCCGCCCCCCGCAGGCCAGTTGAAGGGAAGAACGGAACGAGACTAAAAGATAAAAAAATTTCAAAAAAGCACTCGCCCCAAACAGATGAAATGTACCCGGTCCGCCCGTGTCCCCGCCGCGGCGCCCCCCGCTGGCCAGCCGAGGTAATACACGATTGAGATTAAAAAAAACCAGGCAAAAGACAAAAACACACCACCGATTTAAATGCAGTGTTCACGAGCGCCAGTCCGCGCGCGCGGCGCCCCCTGCTGGCCGCGTAAAAAAAAAAATAATAATAATAATAATCCACCGTTGTGAATTTGCGATGTGTCCGGTACGGCGGCGGCGGGGAGGCGTCTCCCCTCGTCGGCGCACCCTGGTGGGGGGAAATAAATGAAAGGAAAAAAAAAAAAAAGAACAGCCCGGGCTCTCGCCGGCTTCCGCAGCCCGGGCTCCCTCCGGCTTCCGCGGCCCGGGCTCCGTACATACAGACAGCAAATGAAATAACGGACGGATGGATGGAAGAGAAGAACAGCCAGGGATCTCGCCGGCTTCCGCAGCCCGGGCTCTCGCCGGCTTCCGCAACCCGGGCTCCAGCCGGCTTCCGCAGCCCGGGCTCCCTCCGGCTTCCGCGGCCCGGGCTCTCTCCGGCTTCCGCGGCCCGGGCTCCCTCCGGCTTCCGCGGCCCGGGCTCCCTCCGGCATCCGCGGCACAGGCTCCGTACATACAGACAGCAAATGAAATAACGGACGGATGGATGGAAGAGAAGAACAGCCAGGGATCTCGCCGGCTTCCGCAACCCGGGCTCCAGCCGGCCTCCGCAGCCCGGGCTCCCTCCGGCTTCCGCGGCCCGGGCTCTCTCCGGCTTCCGCGGCCCGGGCTCTCGCCGGGTGAAGATCAGGCGAGAGTAGGGGTGTCCTCCGCTGGACGGGAAGCCCAGGCCGTGGAGCCGCCGCACGGACCGGGGGTTGACCCGGCCGGGGACGGGCAGGAGGCGAGGCCCGGACTCGCTCCCGTCCAGACGGCCCGAGGCCCCTCCTCCCCTCCCGGTGGACCCGCCCCCAACTATTAAGCCCGGCCAGGGAGTCCACGTCGGCCCCCGGGCGGACCAGGGAAGGACCCCCCTTCCGCGCTCCGCCGCGCTCGGAGGCGCTGACGCGCCGGGCGGACGGGGCGCCTCCGGCCAAGTCCCCGGCCGGGACTTGGCTGGCTGGCGAGCGAGGGAGGGCGAGGGTTAGGGCCTCGCCTGTCCCCCGCCCCGGGCCAAGTCCCCCGACCGGAGCGGAGCGAGCAGGCCGCCCTAACCCCCCCCCCCCCCCCGGTGGCACCGCAGCACCGGAGATTATTCGGGGAATGCTCCACAGCGCTGCTGGGGAAGTGTTTGCTTTAAACACACTCTGCATTGCATACACACCGAAACCCATTCCAGTCTGGTAAACGTGATTCTCTGGGACTTGCGAGAATTGTATGCTGGGTAGTTGAGACATGACTCCCCCATCACCTCCCAGGGTCAGACTCATGGGGACCTCATTTTAGGTCCCCACCATGTCGGAGGTCCCGCCAGTGTTGGTGTGCTGTCTGGCCCTTGTCCCCGTTAGGATATATAAACAAGTGCACACACACACACACTGATACTGAGACACACACAAACACATTCACTGACATTCATACTGAGACACACACACACACACACACACACACATTGATACTGAGACACACACAAACACACACACACTGACACTCATACTGAGACACACACAAACACAAACACTGACTCATACTGAGGCAGAGGCACACACACACACACACACTCATACTGAAACACACACACACTGATACGGAGACACACTCACACACACACACACACACTGACACTCATACTGAGGTAGAGGCACACACACACTCATACTGACACACACACACACTGACACTTATATTGAGGCAGAGGCACACACACTCATACTGAATCACACACACTGACACTCATACTGAGGCAGAGATGTACACACACTCATACTGAAACACACACACTGACACTCATACTGAGACACACACACTGATACTGAGACACACACAAACACTGTCACTCATACTGAGGGAGAGGCAAACACACTCATACTGAGACACACACACTAATACTGAGACACACACAAATACACACACTGACTCATACTGAGGCAGAGGCACACACACTCAGAAACACACACACTGATAAGGGGAGACACACACACACACACACACACTGACACTCATATTGAGGTAGAGGCACACACACACTCATACTGAAACACACACACACACTGACACTTATATTGAGGCAGAGGCACAAACACTCATACTGAGTCACACACACTGACACTCATACTGAGGCAGAGAACACACACTCATACTGAGACACAAACACTGATACTGAGACACACACACACACACACTGATACTGAGACACACACAAACATACACTGTCACTCATACTGAGACACACACACTGAAACTGAGACACACACAAACACTGACTCATACTGAGGGAGAGGCACACACACTGATACCTAGACACACACTGACACGCATACTGATGCAGAGGCACACACACTAATACTGAGACACACACACACACACACACTGATACTGAGACACACACACACTGACACTCATACTGAGGCAGATCTCACACACTCATGCTGAGAGACACACACACACACACTGATACTGAGACACACACACACACACACACACACACACTGACACTCATACTGATGCAGAGGCACACACACACTGATACTGAGACACAAACACTGATACTGAGAAAACACACACACACACACACACACACACACTGATACTTAGACACACACACTGACACTCATACTGAGGCAGAGCTCACACACACTCATGCTGAGACACACACACACACACACACACACACTGATACTGAGACACACACACAAACACACACACTGACACTCATACTGATGCAGAGGCACACACACACTGATACTGAGACACAAACACTGATACTGAGAAACACACACACACTGATACTGAGACACACACAAACACATACACTGACACTCATACTGAGACACACACACACACACACACACACTGATACTGAGACACACACACTGACACTCATACTGAGACACACACTCTGATACTGAGACACACACAAACACTGACTCATACTGAGGGAGAGGCACACACACTCATACTGAGACACACACACTAATACTGAGACACACAAACACACACACTGACTCATACTGAGGCAGAGGCACACACACTCATACTGAAACACACACACTGACACTCATACTGAGGCAGAGGCACACATACTCATACTGAAACACACACACTGACACTCATACTGGGACAGAGGCACACACACTATCATATTGGAGGCACACACCCACTACCACAGTAGTTATCTCCAGTTATGATCACAGGAGCCAGTCTCCCAAAGAGCAGGCAGGCCATGCAGAGCCACAGACAGACCTCCAGGGGTTTGGGAACTCAAGACCACTCCAGGGGCTTGGGCTCTCGAGTCCCCTTCACATGGCATCTTTGGATAGAGATTCTGTATGTACTGGGCTGCGAAGAGAGGATGCAGTGCTACAGGCTGACAGGTAAGAAGGGGTTGGCGCATGGACCCTGATTGTCACACAGCAAGCTATCTCTTGCCACACCCGATGCTGTCAGTTCATCGGCTGGTGTGCTTCTGCTGGTCAGTACTGTAAATGTAAACATGCTGTGTCAAGCTAGTATCTGAATGTTCATGTTTCTCCTGAAGCTGGTGCTGCAGTGATGCCAGCGTATTGGACTGATCAGCTGATTTCAGGTTTGTCCAATTGATGAGGAGCTTCTGCCCACATGATTTGAGCCACCAATGACTGATCCAAGAAGACAGGAAACTCTAGCACATAGTGGCATTTGGAGATGCCAGCCTAGGTGTGACAATAAATTGTATTTTTCCTGGTATCCTAGAATGGGTAATGAGGGTACTAAGTCTTTTCCTGCACTTGTTGATTCTGGAGCAGTGGGGAATTTGTTAATTCTGTCATCATTCTGTAAATGGATATTCCATTGTGTCCTTTGCTGGCACCTGTTTATCTCACAGCTGTAGATGGAAGTTGCATCCCAGGTGGAGTTAATACTCATCAAACCACTGAAAAAAGACTCAGAGTAGGTGCTTTGCATTCTGAATGGGTTCATTCTTTTATCATCACCAAAGCCTCTCATCCTGTGGTGCTTGGTTGCCCTTGACTTCAGAAACACATTCCTTACAATGGCTGGACTGTTCCAGTTACCACCATATCTTTGCATTCCTAATGCCTTAGTAACATAGTAACAAAGTAACATAGTATCTAAGGTTGAAAAAAGACAATGGTCCATCGAGTTCAACCTATTTGTGGTCTCCTATGCACGATTATTTTGTATAAAATTTTGACTGAAGTTGATGACTGCCGTTACGTTTAACCCCTCTTTTTTATAATAACCATAGTGCGTGACTATGCCCCGTAACCCTGGATATCCTTATCCATTAAAAATTTATCTAACCCATTCTTAAAGGTGTTGACTGAGTCGGCCATTACAACTCCCTCAGGCAGGGAATTCCAAACACGTATCGTCTAGTAGTACTAGTTTAGCAGTCTGCTGACAGTGTCCACCAGGTCCATTATACTGTATATAGCAGTACGGTAGGCCACTGCTGTACCTACCTCTGTGTCGTCACTCGTCATCCATAAGTATACTATCCATCCATCCATCTACATTGTATACCTGTGGTGGCTTTTTTTCTTTATACTAGTAGTTGAGCAGTCTGCTGACAGTGTCCACCAGGTCCATTATACTGTATATAGCAGTACGGTAGGCCACTGCTGTACCTACCTCTGTGTCATCACTCGTCGTCCATAAGTATACTACCATCCATCTACATTGTATACCTGTGGTGGCTTTTTTTTTTATACTAGTAGTACTAGTTTAGCAGTCTGCTGACAGTGTCCACCAGGTCCATTATACTGTATATAGCAGTACGGTAGGCCACTGCTGTACCTACCTCTGTGTCGTCACTCGTCGTCCATAAGTATACTATCCATCCATCTACATTGTATACCTGTGGTGGCTTTTTTTCTTTATACTAGTAGTACTAGTTTAGCAGTCTGCTGACAGTGTCCACCAGGTCCATTATACTGTATATAGCAGTATGGTAGGCCACTGCTGTACCTACCTCTGTGTCGTCAGTCACTCGTCATCCATTAATAATAATAAGTATACTATCCATCCATCTACATTGTATACCTGTGGTGGCTTTTTTTCTTTATACTAGTTTAGCAGTTTGCTGACAGTGTCCACCAGGTCCATTTATTATACTGTATATAGCAGTACGGTAGGCCACTGCTGTACCTACCTCTGTGTCGTCACTCGTCGTCCATAAGTATACTATCCATCCATCTACATTGTATACCTGTGGTGGCTTTTTTTCTTTATACTAGTAGTACTAGTTTAGCAGTCTGCTGACAGTGTCCACTAGGTTCATTATACTGTATATAGCAGTACGGTAGGCCACTGCTGTACCTACCTCTGTGTCGTCACTCGTCGTCCATAAGTATACTATCCATCCATCTACATTGTATACCTGTGGTGGCTTTTTTTCTTTATACTAGTAGTACTAGTTTAGCAGTCTGCTGACAGTGTCCACCAGGTCCATTATACTGTATATAGCAGTACGGTAGGCCACTGCTGTACCTACCTCTGTGTCGTCACTCGTCGTCCATAAGTATACTATCCATCCATCTACATTGTATACCTGTGGTGGCTTTTTTTCTTTATACTAGTTTAGCAGTTTGCTGACAGTGTCCACCAGGTCCATTTATTATACTGTATATAGCAGTACGGTAGGCCACTGCTGTACCTACCTCTGTGTCATCACTCATCGTCCATAAGTATACTATCCATCCATCTACATTGTATACCAGTGGTGGCTTTTTTTCTTTATACTAGTTTAGCAGTTTGCTGACAGTGTCCACCAGGTCCATTTATTATACTGTATATAGCAGTACGGTAGGCCACTGCTGTACCTACCTCTGTGTCGTCACTCGTCGTCCATAAGTACACTATCCATCCATCTACATTGTATACCTGTGGTGGCTTTTTTTCTTTATACTAGTAGTACTAGTTTAGCAGTCTGCTGACAGTGTCCACCAGGTCCATTATACTGTATATAGCAGTACGGTAGGCCACTGCTGTACCTACCTCTGTGTCGTCACTCGTCGTCCATAAGTATACTATCCATCCATCTACATTGTATACCTGTGGTGGCTTTTTTTCTTTATACTAGTTTAGCAGTTTGCTGACAGTGTCCACCAGGTCCATTTATTATACTGTATATAGCAGTACGGTAGGCCACTGCTGTACCTACCTCTGTGTCATCACTCGTCGTCCATAAGTATACTATCCATCCATCTACATTGTATACCAGTGGTGGCTTTTTTTCTTTATACTAGTTTAGCAGTTTGCTGACAGTGTCCACCAGGTCCATTTATTATACTGTATATAGCAGTACGGTAGGCTACTGCTGTACCTACCTCTGTGTCGTCACTTGTCGTCCATAAGTATACTATCCATCCATCTACATTGTATACCTGTGGTGGCTTTTTTTCTTTACACTAGTAGTACTAGTTTAGCAGTCTGCTGACAGTGTCCACCAGGTCCATTATACTGTATATAGCAGTACGGTAGGCCACTGCTGTACCTACCTCTGTGTCGTCACTCGTCGTCCATAAGTATACTATCCATCCATCTACATTGTATACCTGTGGTGGCTTTTTTTCTTTATACTAGTTTAGCAGTTTGCTGACAGTGTCCACCAGGTCCATTTATTATACTGTATATAGCAGTACGGTAGGCCACTGCTGTACCTACCTCTGTGTCGTCACTCGTCGTCCATAAGTATACTATCCATCCATCTACATTGTATACCTGTGGTGCCTTTTAGTTGTGCGCATTAAAATATGGAGAACAAAAATGTGGAGGTTTAAAAAATAGGGAAAGATCAAGATCCACTTCCACCTCGTGCTGAAGCTGCTGCCACTAGTCATGGCCGAGACGATGAAACGCCATCAACGTCGTCTGCCAAGGCCGATGCCCAATGTCATAGTACAGAGCATGTAAAATCCAAAACACAAAAGATCAGTAAAATGACCCAAAAATCAAAATTAAAAGCGTCTGAGGAGAAGCGTAAACTTGCCAATATGCCATTTACGACACGGAGTGGCAAGGAACGGCTGAGGCCCTGGCCTATGTTCATGGCTAGTGGTTCAGCTTCACATGAGGATGGAAGCACTCATCCTCTCGCTAGAAAAAAGAAAAGACTTAAGCTGGCAAAAGCACAGCAAAGAACTGTGCGTTCTTCGAAATCACAAATCCCCAAGGAGAGTCCAATTGTGTCGGTTGCGATGCCTGACCTTCCTCTTTTTTCTTTCATTTTCTTTGCATCATGTGCTGTTTGCAGAGTATTTTTTTGAAGGGCCATCCTGCGTGACACTGCAGTGCCACTCCTAGATGGGCCAGGTGTTTGTGTCGGCCACTAGGGTCGCTTAGCTTAGCCATCCAGCGACCTCGGTGCAAATTTTAGGACTAAAAATAATATTGTGAGATGTGAGGTGTTCAGAATAGACTGAAAATGAGTGGAAATTATGGTTATTGAGGTTAATAATACTATGGGATCAAAATGACCCCCAAATTCTATAATTTAAGCTGTTTTTTAGGGTTTTTTGAAAAATACACCCGAATCCGACAAAAAAATTTCGGTGAGGTTTTGCCAAAACGCGTCCGAACCCAAAACACGGCCGCGGAACCGAACCCAAAACCAAAACACAAAACCCGAAAAATTTCCAGTGCACATCACTAATATATATACATATATATACACACATATATTTATTACACATACATGCGCATATACATACACACCCACCCACGGAAACCCCCCTCACTAAATCCTGCGTTTGCCCCTGACGCCGCCTATAGGGGAGTGTATTTTAGCATAGCAAGGCTGCGATCGCTTGTGCAGCCCTGCTCTGCAAAAAGAGTTTTGTGTAAAACAAGACTAGCCCTAGACATACTTACCAGGTGCGATGATTTCAGCGATGCAGGTCCCGGAATTGATGTCAGACATCCGCCCTCCAAACGCCTGGACACGCCTGTGTTCGGATCTCCACACCCGGAAAACGGTGAGTTGACGCCCCGGAACACATTCCTCCTGTCAATCTTCTTGCAGTCGCCGCTGCGACCGCTTTCTTCGTACGTTGCATCGCTGCACGACGCGCCTGCGCAATGTGGTCACCACGCATGCGCAGTTCCGACCTGCTTGCACCGCTGCGATGAACCACAGCGTGCGAACGGGTTGGAATGACCCCCTTGGCCCTTAGTTGTGTGTTCAACAAATTGATCCTCCAGACCCTCTGTTCTGGAAGTTTTGAATATGATCCATACTGATTTTTGACATCATAAATACAAATGGAGGTCATTTTTGAAAGTAAACTGCCAAGTGCATCTAGTAGTGAATAATAGAGCATATGGTCTTCAGTGAATACTGTACTAATGCAAATAAATAACTGAATATATAAAATAATAAAACATCAGCAAGCAAATATCAGTACTCAGCAGATTTTGGTGCCACAAAAACTTTGTTCAGTGTAAAGTGGCAAATAAAAACTTTGAGAAGAAACAGTGTACTATGTAAAAATAGCTACTGACTCATTGATTGAGATCTAATTTAAATGACTTTCCAGATAGCAAAGAACCCTTGTCTTACTCCACAAATTGTACCAAAATATCCCTGCATCCTGTTGGAGAGGAAGTGCTACTCCAAGCACTATCCTACATAGTCTATGGCAGTTTGCCAATAGGACCTCCTTCTAGAAACATGTAATAACTTTATTGAATGAAATTCTGGGAACAGATTCACCTAATGAACCAGACTTCTGGTAACTCCCATACGTACTTAATATTCCAATTTCTACCAATGAAAAGTAATTACCCAATCATCTAATTAATGCAGTCATGCTGTCCAAACCATTAAGTATGAAGAATAATAGAAATTAGCAAAATTGCTTGGAAAATGTGCTCATATTGAGTTCTGAGGCGCATTGTGCAGAATGAATGGTCTATGAAAAGACCTGGGCCGGATGTAATAGCGCCCAAGCTCGTCGGCCGTGCAGGATGCCGGCCGAACTCAGACATTTTTTTAAAGGGAAAATCATGTACAAGGCTAAACCATGCCTTGTACATGATTATCAGAGGTTGGCCGGCATCCCGCACGGCCGACGAGCTCAGTCGCTATTGCATCCGGCCCCTGTGATGAAGCAGGTCAACTCACTGTGCAACATTTCTCAATATATACAGAGCAACTTATTTGGAGACATAAAGAGGCCATGACTGCAAAAGGCAAGTCTTTATTCAACATGATAACTGACAAAAGACAACATCATACCCAACACAATCATACGCCCAACATATACAGCAGTATGCCCTGTAAACAGCTTCATGTCTCACATACAGCTGTGTCCATCATAATAGCCTCATGCCCACCATACATAACTATATAGCCACCAGATACAACACTATTCCCGGGATAACAGCTTCTTGACAACACATACAGTCTCATACCCACCACATGCATCTCTGTTCACAATAAACAACAACTTTATGCCCACAACTGTCTCATGCTAATAGCCTAATGCCCATCACAGGTTTATGATGCCCATAACTATGGGTCCAGATTATCCGCATCATTCTCCACAAAGATCCTTTGCCTCTAGTATGCCTATGACTCTAAAAGCTTGAAACCCACCAATCCAATGCTTGACATATGATTATGCAGTCATGTGCCCAGGATTTCAGACTCATACCCATCATATTTAGTTAAGAAGCCTCACTCGCTTCCCATGCTATCTACATACTGTATATTGTCAGAACCATAGAGTTTTGGAACACTGGAGCTTTATACTTCACACTTAAAGCAGAATGGGAAAATGCTCCAAACTGAAATAATGACTTTTCGTTGTCCCGATAGTGCTTTGCCCGCCAGAGTGGTTTTCCATCCATTGAAAGCACCACATTGGACAAATGGTCAAAGCACTTAGAGGCTAATTCAGACCTGATCGCTGCTGTGTGCTTTCGCACAGCAGGCAAACAGGTCTGTACTGCGCATGCGCTGCAGTGCGCATGTGCATGCCAGAGATGCGATCGCCATTGACAGGCAGAGGCGTTCGCTGGGCGGGAGGGTGCAGGCTGGTGGTATTGGGCTGCCATTTTGGGAGCGCTGTCCGGGCAACGCAGGCGTGCACGGACCGTGCAGGGGCGGCCCGCGGTGGCTGCATGACATCACGCGCAGCCACTGCAACTCGGGATGGAGGAACAAGTCACCTACCAGCGCAGCAATGGGGCGCAGGTAGGTGACTTACTCGCCGGGTGCAATAGCATCGCCGCCGTGCGATGCTGTTGCACTCGTGTGGCGGGAGGAGGGCCAGACATGCGGGGCGGACTAGCCCTGTGCTGGGCGTCTCCCAGCATGTCAGGGTGGCTGATCAGGTCTGAATTAGCCCCTTAGTTGTAAAGATCTCCCACTGAAATTGTCTCACAGAACATTTTAAGTGCTTATTATAACCAGTGAGATTATAAAAGTGCTGTGCTTTTCCAGCTGAAATAAAAATCCCATAAATTTAAGCATGAGCCCTTCAGAAGAATGAAAAGTGGCAACTAGAAGGTATGTTGGTCATACCACACATTTCCTAATTTCAGCCTTGTGTCTACATCCTTTCCACCCCAACCGACATTTCCCCAAATTTACTCTCAGCCATGGTTTATGGCCCTCTTAGTCAATGGAAAAAAGCACAAAATGTAATCTAATGCATTGCTTTCATTCAATTAATCACAACTTGTTTCTGCCACCTAAACTACCATGATTTCATGTTGTTCTACTGGCAAAAGCAACAATGGTTTGACTTTAGCAATTGCTTGTTACTATCAGGGAGGGGTGACAAATTATCCAGTGACACTGCTCAGCTAGTTGAAATGTAGGAAGTGCAGTCTGGTATCTCAGGGGAAGCAGGAAACAGTTGGTCAGCTGACAGTTGGACATTGCTGACCTAGAACAGCTATCTATGCTTTATGACAAAAGGGTGGTCTTCAGGTTGACGACTGTCGGGATCCCGGCGCACAGTATACCGGCGGCGGAATCCCGACAGCCGGCATACCGACAGTTTTTCTCCCTCGTGGGGGTCCACGAGCCCCCTGGAGGGAAAATAAAGCGCCACCGTGCCCGCAAGGGGCTCATTTGCGCTCGCCACGCTGTTGGTATGCCGGCGGTCGGGCTTCCAGCGCCGGTATGCTGGTCGCCGGGAGCTCGGGCGCCGGCATACCATACCACACCCATGACAAAATATAGATTTTAGTAACATAAGGGGAGATGTGCTAAACAGTGATAAAAGTGGAGAAGTGAGCCAGTGGAAAATCTGCCCATGGCAACCAATCAGCTACTCTGTATACTTTTATAGTATGCTAATTACAAATGTTACATTAATGCTGATTGGTTGCCATGGCCAACTTCTCCACTGGCTCACCTCTCCACTTTTATCACTGCTTAGTACTGTACATCTTCCCCATAGTTGCTTACTGATCACTGAAAATACTGTCTGTATTTTTTAATACTGATAACTTCACAGTACCATTTTTTATTCTTAAAAAAAGACAGACTGGTCGCTGAGAGGCTGTAGCGTAGTCGACTGGAACATATTAGAACCAGACAGGCAATGCAGTACCAGGGTTCAAGAAAAGTCAGATCATGAGAATAGCCAAAGTCAGAACCAGGAAGTCATTAGAAGAAGAACCAAGAGCAGGCAAGGGGAATCATAAGACAGACCGGATTAATACACAGGTGATTACAACAGGGCCGTCTTAACAGCAGTGTGGGCCCCTGGGCACAGCAATGCACTGGGGCCCCTACCCATCCTCCAGGGGGGGTGCTATCAGCGGCAGCTTTGATGTCCCGCGGGCGGTATGGGGTGTTCTATCTTCTGCTCAGCATATAAGACCTGGAGCAGTAATTTCTGCTAATTACTGCTTTACTGCACAGATGGGGAGGGAGGGAGAACACTAAACTGTAAAAGGTGGTATTGGGATGAATGAAGGGGCCTCGGTACATGACTTTCAGGGTGGTATGGGGTGTTTAATATGTAAGGGAGGGGTCGATAGTGGAGTGGGCTTAATATTCATCATTTTCTGGTGAGAGAGCAGCTTGCTTGACTGCAGATATCTCAAGTTCCTGGAAAAAGATTTCTTAGCTCTGAATGGGATAAAATATTAGAGTGCCTCACCTTTCAGGAGGTACTGGGGACTTGGGGATCAGAGTTCAGGAGCCAGAGCAATCCACCAATTAATATATAAAACTGCATATTAGGCGTGTGGAGCTTGAGCAGGGACCAGCTGCTTGAAGGCTGATATCTCTGGTTCTGGGCATAGTAGAGAAAATCTGCCATTGTCCACCGAAAGTGGAGAGTCCCAACTTTTGAACTGTATCATCAGAAAAACTCTAAGTCATACAGAACCTGAGATATCTGTCTGGGAAGAGCAATTAACAGGCTTGGATGGGGACCACTGCTTTGAAGTTCGATATCTCTGGTTCCCTATGGCCGATTTTAAAAAATCTGGTACCTCTGGAAAGAGGGGACCCTCAGCTATCAGCCTAGGGCCCTTATACTCCTGGGGCCCTTGGGCAAGAGCCCATTGAGCCCATACGAAAAGACGGCCCAGGATTACAATGGGAGCTCTAGCTCAACAGATAGTGGAGTTCAGGATGTGAGCCTCATACTCTGGCACTTGAACAGTGCCCAGAGATTCCCGTTTATAGGGAAGAGATTCAAATTTGGTGGCAAACATGACATCACATTTGGCAAGCATAACACTTTCAATTTTAACCAGAGCAGCTCCTGTGCCTCTTTTGGAAACACAGCCGTCCACAGCAGCAGCCAGGGAAAGAAGAGCTGCCCACACCAGCAGCCTGGGGCGAGAAGAGAGATGTCAGTGGTCCCTGCAGTAGTTGGGGAGAGGGCAGCAAGTCAGTAAGGAGGACACCTCACCTTGGTACCCGCACTGGAGCCCTGGAGAACCAGCACCGAGACACCTGGTAAGTAGGAACCAGGCTTTGGTGTACCGTGACATACCCCTCCCTCTAGTGGTAGACACTGAACACCCCACAAAAGGTTTATGGGATAACTTCTTGTCGAACTTGATTACCTGTTAAGGGCTATGGACATCTGACGACTTTGCCCAACATCTCTATTCAGGGCCAAAACCTTTCAATCCACCCAGTGCTTAAAGTGGTCCTAGAGAGGTGGTGGAACTCACCCCCCTCCCCAAGGCGCCCATGCAACAAAGGTATTGCACGCGCCATAGGTGCGTCCCAAAAGGGGTGTGGTCTCAAAAAGGGGCGTGGTCACACAGTAATAATGCCAACATTAGTAGCACCCCTAATACACATAATGCCCACAGTAGCAGCACCCTGTAATACACATAATGCCCACAGCAGTAGCACCCCTTATATAATGCCCACATGAATAGTGCTCCTTATGCAATGTCCACTGTACTGGTAGTGCCCACAGTGTTAGTGCCCCTTATATAGAGCCCATAGTAGTGGTGTCCCGTATGCAACGCCCCCCAGAAGTAGTGCCCTTTATGTCCCCAGGAGTGATGCCCCTTATAAAGTGCCCCCTTTACAATGCCCTCATTAGTAGTGCCCCCATTAGTAATGCCCTTAATGGAAATGCCCCTGTGTAGTATTGCTCCCAGTAGTAATGTCACCTGTAGTCCCAGTCATTTAGCCCCAGTAGTTATGCCCCCAGTAGTTTAGGGGCCAGTGGTAATGCCCCTGCAGTTATGACCCCAGTAGTTTACCCCCCCTTTAGTTTAGCCTCCAGTGGTAATGCCCCCAGTAGTTTAGCCCCTGTAGTTTAGCCCTCATGTAGTTTGCCCCATGTGGTTTAGCCCCCAGTGGTAATGCCCCTGTAGTTTAGCCCCTGCAGTTATGCCCCCAGTAGTTTAGCCGCCCCAGTAGTAATGCCCCCAGTAGTTTAGCCCCTGTTGTAAAGCCCCCATGTAGTTTGTCCCCAGTAGTTTAGCCCCCAAGTAGTAATGACCCCAGTAGTTTAGCCCCTGTAGTTATACCCCTAGTAGTTTAGCTCCCTTGTAGTTTGCCCCCTTGTAGCTTAGCCCCCAGTAGTAATACCCCCTGTAGTTTGCCCCCAGTAGTTTGCCCCCTTGTAGTTTAGCCCCAACCAGTAATGCACCCAGTAGTTTAGCCCCTGTAGTTATGCCTCCAGTAGTTTAGCCCCCTTGTAGTTTGCCCCCCAGTAGTATTGCCCCCCCAGTAGTTTGCCCCAGTAGTTAGCCCCCTTGTAGTTTTCCCCCTTGTAGCTTGCCTCCAGTTGCTTGCCCCCTTATAGTTTGACACCTCATAGTTTGCCTCCAGTAATTTGTCCCCTTGTGGTTTGCCACCTTATAGTTTGCCCCCAGTAGAAGCACTCACACACATGAATAAAAAAAACCAAAACACCATACTCACCAAGCCCCGCTCCCGCGTCCAACCGCTGCAGTCTTCCTGGCGTCCGCTCCTCTGCACTATGGGAGAGACATCATGACGTCTCTCCCATAGTGCGCAACGACAGAGCCGGAAGCCAGAGTTCAACAGTGAGCTCCTGCCTCCAGCTTCCGCTGTGCAGAGAGAGCCGGGCACCCACTGGTAACACAGTCTCAGCAGGCACCCGGCATCTCCGTGCGGCACCGGGCACACATCGGGTTAGGTGAGCCGGAGCCAAGTGGAACTGACGTAAAGGAAGTTCCGCCCCGTTGCGGCTCACTTTAACCCCTGAATCCACCAAATATAAAATTGATTTTTAGGAGATTAAGGAGTCCAGGATTTGGTTTAATTCATATTCCACCGAGTTGGCAGAAGGAAGGCACTTGGAAAATGAAAACTGATTTAGAATGACAGGTTTTAGAAGACAGATGTCTAGGGATCTTGAGTGTTGCTGGGAGTTTTAATCTGAATGCAGCTTGATTGATAACTTGTAGAATTTGGAATAGCCAAATGAATCTGAGAAACACACACACACACACACACACACACACACACACACTGATACTGAGACACACACAAACACATTCACTGACATTCATACTGAGACACACACACACACACACACACATTGATACTGAGACACACACAAACACACACACACACACTGACACTCATACTGAGACACACACAAACACTGACTCATACTGAGGCAGAGGCACACACACACACACACACACTCATACTGAAACACACACACACTGATACGGAGACACACTCACACACACACACACACACTGACACTCATACTGAGGTAGAGGCACACACACACTCATACTGACACACACACACACTGACACTTATATTGAGGCAGAGGCACACACACTCATACTGAATCACACACACTGACACTCATACTGAGGCAGAGGCACACACACTCATACTGAAACACACACACTGACACTCATACTGAGACACACACACTGATACTGAGACACACACAAACACTGACTCATACTGAGGGAGAGGCAAACACACTCATACTGAGACACACACACTAATACTGAGACACACACAAATACACACACTGACTCATACTGAGGCAGAGGCACACACACTCAGAAACACACACACTGATAAGGGGAGACACACACACACACACACACTGACACTCATATTGAGGTAGAGGCACACACACACTCATACTGAAACACACACACACTGACACTTATATTGAGGCAGAGGCACAAACACTCATACTGAGTCACACACACTGACACTCATACTGAGGCAGAGAACACACACTCATACTGAGACACAAACACTGATACTGAGACACACACACACTGATACTGAGACACACACAAACATACACTGTCACTCATACTGAGACACACACACTGAAACTGAGACACACACAAACACTGACTCATACTGAGGGAGAGGCACACACACTGATACCTAGACACACACTGACACGCATACTGATGCAGAGGCACACACACTAATACTGAGACACACACACACACACACACTGATACTGAGACACACACACACTGACACTCATACTGAGGCAGATCTCACACACTCATGCTGAGAGACACACACACACACACTGATACTGAGACACACACACACACACACACTGACACTCATACTGATGCAGAGGCACACACACACTGATACTGAGACACAAACACTGATACTGAGAAACACACACACACACACACACACACACTGATACTTAGACACACACACTGACACTCATACTGAGGCAGAGCTCACACACACTCATGCTGAGACACACACACACACACACACACTGATACTGAGACACACACACAAACACACACACTGACACTCATACTGATGCAGAGGCACACACACACTGATACTGAGACACAAACACTGATACTGAGAAACACACACACACTGATACTGAGACACACACAAACACATACACTGACACTCATACTGAGACACACACACACACACACACACACACACTGATACTGAGACACACACACTGACACTCATACTGAGACACACACTCTGATACTGAGACACACACAAACACTGACTCATACTGAGGGAGAGGCACACACACTCATACTGAGACACACACACTAATACTGAGACACACAAACACACACACTGACTCATACTGAGGCAGAGGCACACACACTCATACTGAAACACACACACTGACACTCATACTGAGGCAGAGGCACACATACTCATACTGAAACACACACACTGACACTCATACTGGGACAGAGGCACACACACTATCATATTGGAGGCACACACCCACTACCACAGTAGTTATCTCCAGTTATGATCACAGGAGCCAGTCTCCCAAAGAGCAGGCAGGCCATGCAGAGCCACAGACAGACCTCCAGGGGTTTGGGAACTCAAGACCACTCCAGGGGCTTGGGCTCTCGAGTCCCCTTCACATGGCATCTTTGGATAGAGATTCTGTATGTACTGGGCTGCGAAGAGAGGATGCAGTGCTACAGGCTGACAGGTAAGAAGGGGTTGGCGCATGGACCCTGATTGTCACACAGCAAGCTATCTCTTGCCACACCCGATGCTGTCAGTTCATCGGCTGGTGTGCTTCTGCTGGTCAGTACTGTAAATGTAAACATGCTGTGTCAAGCTAGTATCTGAATGTTCATGTTTCTCCTGAAGCTGGTGCTGCAGTGATGCCAGCGTATTGGACTGATCAGCTGATTTCAGGTTTGTCCAATTGATGAGGAGCTTCTGCCCACATGATTTGAGCCACCAATGACTGATCCAAGAAGACAGGAAACTCTAGCACATAGTGGCATTTGGAGATGCCAGCCTAGGTGTGACAATAAATTGTATTTTTCCTGGTATCCTAGAATGGGTAATGAGGGTACTAAGTCTTTTCCTGCACTTGTTGATTCTGGAGCAGTGGGGAATTTGTTAATTCTGTCATCATTCTGTAAATGGATATTCCATTGTGTCCTTTGCTGGCACCTGTTTATCTCACAGCTGTAGATGGAAGTTGCATCCCAGGTGGAGTTAATACTCATCAAACCACTGAAAAAAGACTCAGAGTAGGTGCTTTGCATTCTGAATGGGTTCATTCTTTTATCATCACCAAAGCCTCTCATCCTGTGGTGCTTGGTTGCCCTTGACTTCAGAAACACATTCCTTACAATGGCTGGACTGTTCCAGTTACCACCATATCTTTGCATTCCTAATGCCTTAGTAACATAGTAACAAAGTAACATAGTATCTAAGGTTGAAAAAAGACAATGGTCCATCGAGTTCAACCTATTTGTGGTCTCCTATGCACGATTATTTTGTATAAAATTTTGACTGAAGTTGATGACTGCCGTTACGTTTAACCCCTCTTTTTTATAATAACCATAGTGCGTGACTATGCCCCGTAACCCTGGATATCCTTATCCATTAAAAATTTATCTAACCCATTCTTAAAGGTGTTGACTGAGTCGGCCATTACAACTCCCTCAGGCAGGGAATTCCAAACACGTATCGTCTAGTAGTACTAGTTTAGCAGTCTGCTGACAGTGTCCACCAGGTCCATTATACTGTATATAGCAGTACGGTAGGCCACTGCTGTACCTACCTCTGTGTCGTCACTCGTCATCCATAAGTATACTATCCATCCATCCATCTACATTGTATACCTGTGGTGGCTTTTTTTCTTTATACTAGTAGTTGAGCAGTCTGCTGACAGTGTCCACCAGGTCCATTATACTGTATATAGCAGTACGGTAGGCCACTGCTGTACCTACCTCTGTGTCATCACTCGTCGTCCATAAGTATACTACCATCCATCTACATTGTATACCTGTGGTGGCTTTTTTTTTTATACTAGTAGTACTAGTTTAGCAGTCTGCTGACAGTGTCCACCAGGTCCATTATACTGTATATAGCAGTACGGTAGGCCACTGCTGTACCTACCTCTGTGTCGTCAGTCACTCGTCATCCATTAATAATAATAAGTATACTATCCATCCATCTACATTGTATACCTGTGGTGGCTTTTTTTCTTTATACTAGTTTAGCAGTTTGCTGACAGTGTCCACCAGGTCCATTTATTATACTGTATATAGCAGTACGGTAGGCCACTGCTGTACCTACCTCTGTGTCGTCACTCGTCGTCCATAAGTATACTATCCATCCATCTACATTGTATACCTGTGGTGGCTTTTTTTCTTTATACTAGTAGTACTAGTTTAGCAGTCTGCTGACAGTGTCTACCAGGTCCATTATACTGTATATAGCAGTACGGTAGGCCACTGCTGTACCTACCTCTGTGTCGTCACTCGTCGTCCATAAGTATACTATCCATCCATCTACATTGTATACCTGTGGTGGCTTTTTTTCTTTATACTAGTAGTACTAGTTTAGCAGTCTGCTGACAGTGTCCACCAGGTCCATTATACTGTATATAGCAGTACGGTAGGCCACTGCTGTACCTACCTCTGTGTCGTCACTCGTCGTCCATAAGTATACTATCCATCCATCTACATTGTATACCTGTGGTGGCTTTTTTTCTTTATACTAGTAGTACTAGTTTAGCAGTCTGCTGACAGTGTCCACCAGGTCCATTATACTGTATATAGCAGTATGGTAGGCCACTGCTGTACCTACCTCTATGTCGTCAGTCACTCGTCATCCATTAATAATAATAATAAGTATACTATCCATCCATCTACATTGTATACCTGTGGTGGCTTTTTTTCTTTATACTAGTTTAGCAGTTTGCTGACAGTGTCCACCAGGTCCATTTATTATACTGTATATAGCAGTACGGTAGGCCACTGCTGTACCTACCTCTGTGTCGTCACTCGTCGTCCATAAGTATACTATCCATCCATCTACATTGTATACCTGTGGTGGCTTTTTTTCTTTATACTAGTAGTACTAGTTTAGCAGTCTGCTGACAGTGTCCACTAGGTTCATTATACTGTATATAGCAGTACGGTAGGCCACTGCTGTACCTACCTCTGTGTCGTCACTCGTCGTCCATAAGTATACTATCCATCCATCTACATTGTATACCTGTGGTGGCTTTTTTTCTTTATACTAGAAGTACTAGTTTAGCAGTCTGCTGACAGTGTCCACCAGGTCCATTATACTGTATATAGCAGTACGGTAGGCCACTGCTGTACCTACCTCTGTGTCGTCACTCGTCGTCCATAAGTATACTATCCATCCATCTACATTGTATACCTGTGGTGGCTTTTTTTCTTTATACTAGTTTAGCAGTTTGCTGACAGTGTCCACCAGGTCCATTTATTATACTGTATATAGCAGTACGGTAGGCCACTGCTGTACCTACCTCTGTGTCATCACTCATCGTCCATAAGTATACTATCCATCCATCTACATTGTATACCAGTGGTGGCTTTTTTTCTTTATACTAGTTTAGCAGTTTGCTGACAGTGTCCACCAGGTCCATTTATTATACTGTATATAGCAGTACGGTAGGCCACTGCTGTACCTACCTCTGTGTCGTCACTTGTCGTCCATAAGTATACTATCCATCCATCTACATTGTATACCTGTGGTGGCTTTTTTTCTTTATACTAGTAGTACTAGTTTAGCAGTCTGCTGACAGTGTCCACCAGGTCCATTATACTGTATATAGCAGTACGGTAGGCCACTGCTGTACCTACCTCTGTGTCGTCACTCGTCGTCCATAAGTATACTATCCATCCATCTACATTGTATACCTGTGGTGGCTTTTTTTCTTTATACTAGTTTAGCAGTTTGCTGACAGTGTCCACCAGGTCCATTTATTATACTGTATATAGCAGTACGGTAGGCCACTGCTGTACCTACCTCTGTGTCATCACTCGTCGTCCATAAGTATACTATCCATCCATCTACATTGTATACCAGTGGTGGCTTTTTTTCTTTATACTAGTTTAGCAGTTTGCTGACAGTGTCCACCAGGTCCATTTATTATACTGTATATAGCAGTACGGTAGGCTACTGCTGTACCTACCTCTGTGTCGTCACTTGTCGTCCATAAGTATACTATCCATCCATCTACATTGTATACCTGTGGTGGCTTTTTTTCTTTACACTAGTAGTACTAGTTTAGCAGTCTGCTGACAGTGTCCACCAGGTCCATTATACTGTATATAGCAGTACGGTAGGCCACTGCTGTACCTACCTCTGTGTCGTCACTCGTCGTCCATAAGTATACTATCCATCCATCTACATTGTATACCTGTGGTGGCTTTTTTTCTTTATACTAGTTTAGCAGTTTGCTGACAGTGTCCACCAGGTCCATTTATTATACTGTATATAGCAGTACGGTAGGCCACTGCTGTACCTACCTCTGTGTCGTCACTCGTCGTCCATAAGTATACTATCCATCCATCTACATTGTATACCTGTGGTGCCTTTTAGTTGTGCGCATTAAAATATGGAGAACAAAAATGTGGAGGTTTAAAAAATAGGGAAAGATCAAGATCCACTTCCACCTCGTGCTGAAGCTGCTGCCACTAGTCATGGCCGAGACGATGAAATGCCATCAACGTCGTCTGCCAAGGCCGATGCCCAATGTCATAGTACAGAGCATGTAAAATCCAAAACACAAAAGATCAGTAAAATGACCCAAAAATCAAAATTAAAAGCGTCTGAGGAGAAGCGTAAACTTGCCAATATGCCATTTACGACACGGAGTGGCAAGGAACGGCTGAGGCCCTGGCCTATGTTCATGGCTAGTGGTTCAGCTTCACATGAGGATGGAAGCACTCATCCTCTCGCTAGAAAAAAGAAAAGACTTAAGCTGGCAAAAGCACAGCAAAGAACTGTGCGTTCTTCGAAATCACAAATCCCCAAGGAGAGTCCAATTGTGTCGGTTGCGATGCCTGACCTTCCTCTTTTTTCTTTCATTTTCTTTGCATCATGTGCTGTTTGCAGAGTATTTTTTTGAAGGGCCATCCTGCGTGACACTGCAGTGCCACTCCTAGATGGGCCAGGTGTTTGTGTCGGCCACTAGGGTCGCTTAGCTTAGCCATCCAGCGACCTCGGTGCAAATTTTAGGACTAAAAATAATATTGTGAGATGTGAGGTGTTCAGAATAGACTGAAAATGAGTGGAAATTATGGTTATTGAGGTTAATAATACTATGGGATCAAAATGACCCCCAAATTCTATAATTTAAGCTGTTTTTTAGGGTTTTTTGAAAAATACACCCGAATCCAAAACACACCCGAATCCGACAAAAAAATTTCGGTGAGGTTTTGCCAAAACGCGTCCGAACCCAAAACACGGCCGCGGAACCGAACCCAAAACCAAAACACAAAACCCGAAAAATTTCCAGTGCACATCACTAATATATATACATATATATACACACATATATTTATTACACATACATGCGCATATACATACACACCCACCCACGGAAACCCCCCTCACTAAATCCTGCGTTTGCCCCTGACTCCGCCTATAGGGGAGTGTATTTTAGCATAGCAAGGCTGCGATCGCTTGTGCAGCCCTGCTCTGCAAAAAGAGTTTTGTGTAAAACAAGACTAGCCCTAGACATACTTACCAGGTGCGATGATTTCAGCGATGCAGGTCCCGGAATTGATGTCAGACATCCGCCCTCCAAACGCCTGGACACGCCTGTGTTCGGATCTCCACACCCGGAAAACGGTGAGTTGACGCCCCGGAACACATTCCTCCTGTCAATCTTCTTGCAGTCGCCGCTGCGACCGCTTTCTTCGTACGTTGCATCGCTGCACGACGCGCCTGCGCAATGTGGTCACCACGCATGCGCAGTTCCGACCTGCTTGCACCGCTGCGATGAACCACAGCGTGCGAACGGGTTGGAATGACCCCCTTGGCCCTTAGTTGTGTGTTCAACAAATTGATCCTCCAGACCCTCTGTTCTGGAAGTTTTGAATATGATCCATACTGATTTTTGACATCATAAATACAAATGGAGGTCATTTTTGAAAGTAAACTGCCAAGTGCATCTAGTAGTGAATAATAGAGCATATGGTCTTCAGTGAATACTGTACTAATGCAAATAAATAACTGAATATATAAAATAATAAAACATCAGCAAGCAAATATCAGTACTCAGCAGATTTTGGTGCCACAAAAACTTTGTTCAGTGTAAAGTGGCAAATAAAACTTTGAGAAGAAACAGTGTACTATGTAAAAATAGCTACTGACTCAGTGATTGAGATCTAATTTAAATGACTTTCCAGATAGCAAAGAACCCTTGTCTTACTCCACAAATTGTACCAAAATATCCCTGCATCCTGTTGGAGAGGAAGTGCTACTCCAAGCACTATCCTACATAGTCTATGGCAGTTTGCCAATAGGACCTCCTTCTAGAAACATGTAATAACTTTATTGAATGAAATTCTGGGAACAGATTCACCTAATGAACCAGACTTCTGGTAACTCCCATACGTACTTAATATTCCAATTTCTACCAATGAAAAGTAATTACCCAATCATCTAATTAATGCAGTCATACTGTCCAAACCATTAAGTATGAAGAATAATAGAAATTAGCAAAATTGCTTGGAAAATGTGCTCATATTGAGTTCTGAGGCGCATTGTGCAGAATGAATGGTCTATGAAAAGACCTGGGCCGGATGTAATTGTTGAAATATGGACAACAGACTATGGTTTCGTTTATATGCATGTAGTTACCGTACAGGGGCAGCAGATGGCGCTGTATAGTTACAGAGATGTAGTGTTTGTCTGTTGCATATGTTATGTACTTGTTTGTTTTACCTCACATGTGGTTATTCTAGAAGAGTCTCTGAGGGAGAAGGACATAAGCTGATGATACTGAAACCTGTTGTATTGATCCTGCTATTTCAGTACTATATAAAGGAGATATACATCTCAAGTCTCGTTCTGTCTGTATACAAGGTAACTCCTGAGGTAATACTTTATCTAAGGCTCCCCACTGCACACCTATGGTATCGATCCATCGCACTATACCAACAGGTTATGGGCCCAGACTGGAGTCTGTACAAGATAAAGTTTTCAGGAGTGCATCCTAAGCAGCATCCAGATCACGAGTCGCACTGCAAGTCCCAGCAGGCGCAGACAGCAGACTGTGTAACGCACAAGAAACAACCCAGGAGAACCTTGGAAAGAAAACTGTGAGTAAAACAAGTTTAATACCACAGAAGAATAGAGAGATCTATACAAGGAAGGGTTATGGCAAATTACACAGATCTCAGACTAGCTGCAAGCAAGCTTTCTAATGAGAACTATCAAACATGGAAGTTTAAAGTAGAAATGCTATTAACCAGAGATGATTTATGGGATGTTATAAATGCAGACAGACCTGAAGGAGAGGATCAGCAGTGGATTAAGAAGGACAGACAGGCAAGAGCCACTATAAGTTTACTAGTGGAAGATGAACAGCTTATACACATAAGACAAGAGAGTACAGCTAAAGGCATGTGGTGTGCTTTGCAGAGAGTGCATGAAGGAGCAAGTTTGAACAGCAAACTATTCCTATTAAGAAAATTATATCAAATGAGATTTAATAAAGGCAAGACAATGCAAGAACACATCAGTGCACTACTAGAGATAACCATACAACTCAGGTCAATGGGAGAAGAAATCAAAAGCAACCACATAGTAGCCATCCTCCTTTGCAGTTTACCAGATACATACAGTGCACTAATAAACGCACTAGAAATGAGACCTGAAGCAGAAATCACACCAGACTTTGTGAAGAACAGGCTCATAGAGGAGTATCAACGCAGAAAGGAGCTTACAGAGTGCAATACTGAAAGTGACACAGAGAAAGCACTTAAAATGGCGGACACTAAGCCACACACCAGGGAAACAAGAGCATGTTTCAGATGCAAGAAAGTGGGTCACCTGAAAAGAGATTGCACCATATGGAAGACAGAGCAGCACAAACCACCAGAAAGATTATACAAACAAAGAGTCAAAGCCACACTTACAGATACAGGAGCACACAAGTGGAATGGAACATTTAAAGCGACAGTAACCCAATTATCAGAAAAGTGGTATGTAGACTCAGGAGCGACTAGTCACATGACAAATAACAAGGACTTCTTTACTGAACTTGATTTGAACCATAAAGAAACAATCTACCTAGCAGATGGAACAAATATCATTGCAGAAGGGAAAGGGAATGGTCAATTCCTATGCTCCAAGGGTAATGGCAGCTATGCAGAAATACCCGTAACAGATGTGCTATATGTTCCCAAGCTTGAGGGAGCACTGCTATCAGTAAAGAATCTAGTAGAAAAAGGACTTACTGTAAAGTTTCAGAATAATAAGTGTTTTATCCAAAACGAAAGAGAAACACTAGCTACAGCCAGAATAAAAGAACATTTATACTGTCTGGATATTGCAGCACAGCAGGCAAAGCTGAGTACACAGAAACACGCTGACTGTATTCACAAGTGGCATAGAAGATTAGGACACAGACACCCAGATTGCATAAAGGAAATGCAGAAGAGAGACCTAGCCAGGGATCTCAAAGTGTCAGACTGTTCAGAAATGATGAAGTGTCAATGTTGTATAAAAGCAAAAGCAACGAGGATTACAATTCCTAAGAAAAGTGAAAACAGAGCTTCCAGACCACTAGACCTGGTACATAGTGATGTATGCGGACCTATGAAAACGCGAACCGTAGGAGACAAAAGGTATATGCTGACATTCATTGACGACTACTCCAGGTTCACAGTCACTTATCTAATAAAAAGTAAAGATGAAGTCTTTGAAAAGCTGCAAGACTATGTGAACATGACCAGAAACAGGTTCAAGAGGAATATGCTAACTCTACGCAGCGACAATGGAGGCGAGTTCACAGGACAGAAAATAGAACGGTACTTAAGAGGACTCGGTATTGAGCATCAGAAGACAGTACCATATACACCAGAGCAAAATGGCGTATCTGAGAGGAAAAACAGATCACTAACAGAAATGATAAGGTGCATGCTTACAGATTCAGGACTACCTGATAAATATTGGGGTGAAGCAGCAGCAACAGCCACCTATCTTCAAAACAGACTACTTTCCAAAGCAGTAAGGAAGACACCATATGAGCTGTGGCACGGTAAGAAACCCAGCTTAAAGCACATTAGAGTTTTTGGATGCAGAGCCTTCGTTTACATTCCTGCTGAAAGACGAAGCAAGTTGCAGAACCGAGCAGAAGAGGGAGTTCTAGTCGGCTATAGTGAACATTCAAAAGGCTACAGAATCTTAAATCCAAGAACTGGAAAAGTAGTTATAAGCAACAGTGTGACATTCATAGAGGAAACACGAGATGATGTCATAATTCCAGTAGACTCTACTGAAGAAGAAGAAAGCACCAAATTCAAAGAAACAGATGAAGTAGAGATCACTCAAGAAGTTGAAGCACAACACAAGACAAATACCAGCGACACTCATGAGAGTGCATCCGAGGGTGTGAGACGCTCTTCAAGAGAAAATAAGGGAAAAGCACCTACACGTTTATCTTACAAAGCAAAAGCCGTTAACATGCAAGAACCTGCATCACGAGAAGAAGTTGCTAAAGGATATTCACAGAAATTTGGAGAAGATTATGATGAAACGTTTGCTCCAGTCGTGAAGCACACTACCATTAGAACCTTACTCCTAACAGCAGCCATAAAGGGTATGCAAGTGAAACATTTTGATGTAAAGACGGCTTTCCTACATGGTGAACTAAAGGAAGATATATACATGGAACAACCACCAGGCTTCGTGGATTCTCAGAACCCAGATCATGTATGTAAACTGAACAAGAGTATATATGGTCTTAAACAAGCAGCAAGAGCATGGAATACAAAGATAAATGGAGTTCTGACAGAAAAGGGATTCATCAGAAGCAAAGCAGACCCATGTCTCTATACAAAGTTGATAGAGGGAAGATGGTTCTATGTATTAATTTACGTGGACGATTTGCTAGTTTGTTTCGAACAAGAAGGGGACGAAGTTGAATTGTTACAAGAACTAAACCGTCAGTTTGAAACAAAAGACCTCGGCCACATAACGCATTACTTGGGAATGCAAATCTCAAGAGAAAGTGATGGAACATTCACACTAAGTCAGAAATACAAAATTCAGGAAACCATTGAGGAATTTGGTATGCAAGATGCAAAGACAGCAAGCACTCCTATGGAGACAAGCTATGAAAAGGAACCAAATGATCAGAGCAACCTGTTAGAGGACAACCATCTATACAGAAAAGCCATAGGAAAATTGCTATACATTGCAACCGTCACCAGACCAGATATGTCCACAGCAGTCGGGATTTTAAGCAGAAAAGTCTCTAAACCAACAAAGATGGATTGGAATGCAGTTAAGAGGGTAATTCGTTACTTAAAGGGAACGATTAAAAAGAAGCTTAAGCTCTCAGCAAACACAAGTCACAAGTTAACAGGATACGTTGACGCAGATTGGGCTGGAGACACAAGTGACAGAAAATCCACAAGTGGATATCTATTCTCTATTGGAGAAGGATTGATCAGCTGGACAAGCAAGAAGCAGTCTACCGTAGCACTATCTTCTACAGAAGCTGAATATATTGCAGCAGCTCACGCCAGTCAAGAAGTGGTATGGTTAATGCAACTACTATCAGACCTAGGAATGCCTCAAGAAGAACCTATCAAGATATATGAGGATAATCAAGGATGCATTGCACTAGCGCAAACAGAAAGAGTGAACCCAAGAACCAAGCACATTGATGTCAAGCATCACTTCCTGAGGGATCTACAGGAACAAGGTCTTATAGAGTTGAACTATTGCCCAACAGAAGATATGACAGCTGATATCATGACTAAGCCTCTTACCAGAGAGAGACATTGGAGACTTACGTCAAAGATGGGTCTAACTGAAGAAACCCAGTCTGTTGAGAAGGGGTGTTGAAATATGGACAACAGACTATGGTTTCGTTTATATGCATGTAGTTACCGTACAGGGGCAGCAGATGGCGCTGTATAGTTACAGAGATGTAGTGTTTGTCTGTTGCATATGTTATGTACTTGTTTGTTTTACCTCACATGTGTCTTTCTAGAAGAGTCTCTGAGGGAGAAGGACATAAGCTGATGATACTGAAACCTGTTGTATTGATCCTGCTATTTCAGTACTATATAAAGGAGATATACATCTCAAGTCTCGTTCTGTCTGTATACAAGGTAACTCCTGAGGTAATACTTTATCTAAGGCTCCCCACTGCACACCTATGGTATCGATCCATCGCACTATACCAACAGTAATAGCGCCCAAGCTCGTCGGCCGTGCAGGATGCCGGCCGAACTCAGACATTTTTTTAAAGGGAAAATCATGTACAAGGCTAAACCATGCCTTGTACATGATTGTCAGAGGTTGGCCGGCATCCCGCACGGCCGACAAGCTCAGTCGCTATTGCATCCGGCCCCTGTGATGAAGCAGGTCAACTCACTGTGCAACATTTCTCAATATATACAGAGCAACTTATTTGGAGACATAAAGAGGCCATGACTGCAAAAGGCAAGTCTTTATTCAACATGATAACTGACAAAAGACAACATCATACCCAACACAATCATACGCCCAACATATACAGCAGTATGCCCTGTAAACAGCTTCATGTCTCACATACAGCTGTGTCCATCATAATAGCCTCATGCCCACCATACATAACTATATAGCCACCAGATACAACACTATTCCCGGGATAACAGCTTCTTGACAACACATACAGTCTCATACCCACCACATGCATCTCTGTTCACAATAAACAACAACTTTATGCCCACAACTGTCTCATGCTAATAGCCTAATGCCCATCACAGGTTTATGATGCCCATAACTATGGGTCCAGATTATCCGCATCATTCTCCACAAAGATCCTTTGCCTCTAGTATGCCTATGACTCTAAAAGCTTGATACCCACCAATCCAATGCTTGACATATGATTATGCAGTCATGTGCCCAGGATTTCAGACTCATACCCATCATATTTAGTTAAGAAGCCTCACTCGCTTCCCATGCTATCTACATACTGTATATTGTCAGAACCATAGAGTTTTGGAACACTGGAGCTTTATACTTCACACTTAAAGCAGAATGGGAAAATGCTCCAAACTGAAATAATGACTTTTCGTTGTCCCGATAGTGCTTTGCCCGCCAGAGTGGTTTTCCATCCATTGAAAGCACCACATTGGACAAATGGTCAAAGCACTTAGAGGCTAATTCAGACCTGATCGCTGCTGTGTGCTTTCGCACAGCAGGCAAACAGGTCTGTACTGCGCATGCGCTGCAGTGCGCATGTGCATGCCAGAGATGCGATCGCCATTGACAGGCAGAGGCGTTCGCTGGGCGGGAGGGTGCAGGCTGGTGGTATTGAGCTGCCATTTTGGGAGCGCTGTCCAGGCAACGCAGGCGTGCACGGACCGTGCAGGGGCGGCCCGCGGTGGCTGCATGACATCACGCGCAGCCACTGCAACTCGGGATGCAGGGACAAGTCACCTACCAGCGCAGCAATGGGGCGCAGGTAGGTGACTTACTCGCCGGGTGCAATAGCATCGCCGCCGTGCGATGCTGTTGCACTCGTGTGGCGGGAGGAGGGCCAGACATGCGGGGCGGACTAGCCCTGTGCTGGGCGTCTCCCAGCATGTCAGGGTGGCTGATCAGGTCTGAATTAGCCCCTTAGTTGTAAAGATCTCCCACTGAAATTGTCTCACAGAACATTTTAAGTGCTTATTATAACCAGTGAGATTATAAAAGTGCTGTGCTTTTCCAGCTGAAATAAAAATCCCATAAATTTAAGCATGAGCCCTTCAGAAGAATGAAAAGTGGCAACTAGAAGGTATGTTGGTCATACCACACATTTCCTAATTTCAGCCTTGTGTCTACATCCTTTCCACCCCAACCGACATTTCCCCAGATTTACTCTCAGCCATGGTTTATGGCCCTCTTAGTCAATGGAAAAAAGCACAAAATGTAATCTAATGCATTGCTTTTATTCAATTAATCACAACTTGTTTCTGCCACCTAAACTACCATGATTTCATGTTGTTCTACTGGCAAAAGCAACAATGGTTTGACTTTAGCAATTGCTTGTTACTATCAGGGAGGGGTGACAAATTATCCAGTGACACTGCTCAGCTAGTTGAAATGTAGGAAGTGCAGTCTGGTATCTCAGGGGATGCAGGAAACAGTTGGTCAGCTGACAGTTGGACATTGCTGACCTAGAACAGCTATCTATGCTATATGACAAAAGGGTGGTCTTCAGGTTGCCGACTGTCGGGATCCCAGCGCACAGTATACCGGCGGCGGAATCCCGACAGCCGGCATACCGACAGTTTTTCTCCCTCGTGGGGGTCCACGAGCCCCCTGGAGGGAGAATAAAGTGCCACCGTGCCCGCAAGGGGCTCATTTGCGCTCGCCACGCTGTTGGTATGCCGGCGGTCGAGCTTCCAGCGCCGGTATGCTGGTCGCCGGGAGCTCGGGCGCCGGCATACCATACCACACCCATGACAAAATATAGATTTTAGTAACATAAGGGGAGATGTACTAAACAGTGATAAAAGTGGAGAAGTGAGCCAGTGGAAAATCTGCCCATGGCAACCAATCAGCTGCTCTGTATACTTTTATAGTATGCTAATTACAAATGTTACATTAATGCTGATTGGTTGCCATGGCCAACTTCTCCACTGGCTCACCTCTCCACTTTTATCACTGCTTAGTACTGTACATCTTCCCCATAGTTGCTTACTGATCACTGAAAATACTGTCTGTATTTTTTAATACTGATAACTTCACAGTACCATTTTTTATTCTTAAAAAAAGACAGACTGGTCGCTGAGAGGCTGTAGTTTAGTCGACTGGAACATATTAGAACCAGACAGGCAATGCAGTACCAGGGTTCAAGAAAAGTCAGATCATGAGAATAGCCAAAGTCAGAACCAGGAAGTCATTAGAAGAAGAACCAAAAGCAGGCAAGGGGAATCATAAGACAGACCGGATTAATACACAGGTGATTACAATGGGAGCTCTAGCTCAACAGATAGTGGAGTTCAGGATGTGAGCCTCATACTCTGGCACTTGAACAGTGCCCAGAGATTCCCGTTTATAGGGAAGAGATTCAATTTGGTGGCAAACATGACATCACATTTGGCAAGCATAACACTTTCAATTTTAACCAGAGCAGCTCCTGTGCCTCTTTTGGAAACACAGCCGTCCACAGCAGCAGCCAGGGAAAGAAGAGCTGCCCACACCAGCAGCCTGGGGCGAGAAGAGAGATGTCAGTGGTCCCTGCAGTAGTTGGGTAGAGGGCAGCAAGTCAGTGAGGAGGACACCTCACCTTGGTACCCGCACTGGAGCCCTGGAGAACCAGCACCGAGACACCTGGTAAGTAGGAACCAGGCTTTGGTGTACCGTGACATACCCCTCCCTCTAGTGGTAGACACTGAACACCCCACAAAAGGTTTATGGGATAACTTCTTGTCGAACTTGATTACCTGTTAAGGGCTATGGACATCTGACGACTTTGCCCAACATCTCTATTCAGGGCCAAAACCTTTCAATCCACCCAGTGCTTAAAGTGGTCCTAGAGAGGTGGTGGAACTCACCCCCCTCCCCAAGGCGCCCATGCAACAAAGGTATTGCACGCGCCATAGGTGCGTCCCAAAAGGGGTGTGGTCTCAAAAAGGGGCATGGTCACACAGTAATAATGCCAACATTAGTAGCACCCCTAATACACATAATGCCCACAGTAGCAGCACCCTGTAATACACATAATGCCCACAGCAGTAGCACCCCTTATATAATGCCCACATGAATAGTGCTCCTTATGCAATGTCCACTGTACTGGTAGTGCCCACAGTGTTAGTGCCCCTTATATAGAGCCCATAGTAGTGGTGTCCCATATGCAACGCCCCCCAGAAGTAGTGCCCTTTATGTCCCCAGGAGTGATGCCCCTTATAAAGTGCCCCCTTTACAATGCCCTCATTAGTAGTGCCCCCATTAGTAATGCCCTTAATGGAAATGCCCCTGTGTAGTATTGCTCCCAGTAGTAATGTCACCTGTAGTCCCAGTCATTTAGCCCCAGTAGTTATGCCCCCAGTAGTTTAGGGGCCAGTGGTAATGCCCCTGCAGTTATGACCCCAGTAGTTTACCCCCCCTTTAGTTTAGCCTCCCAGTGGTAATGCCCCCAGTAGTTTAGCCCCTGTAGTTTAGCCCTCATGTAGTTTGCCCCATGTGGTTTAGCCCCCAGTGGTAATGCCCCTGTAGTTTAGCCCCTGCAGTTATGCCCCCAGTAGTTTAGCCGCCCCAGTAGTAATGCCCCCAGTAGTTTAGCCCCTGTTGTAAAGCCCCCATGTAGTTTGTCCCCAGTAGTTTAGCCCCCAAGTAGTAATGACCCCAGTAGTTTAGCCCCTGTAGTTATGCCCCTAGTAGTTTAGCTCCCTTGTAGTTTGCCCCCTTGTAGCTTAGCCCCCAGTAGTAATACCCCCTGTAGTTTGCCCCAGTAGTTTGCCCCCTTGTAGTTTAGCCCCAACCAGTAATGCACCCAGTAGTTTAGCCCCTGTAGTTATGCCTCCAGTAGTTTAGCCCCCTTGTAGTTTGCCCCCCAGTAGTATTGCCCCCCCAGTAGTTTGCCCCAGTAGTTAGCCCCCTTGTAGTTTTCCCCCTTGTAGCTTACCTCCAGTTGCTTGCCCCCTTATAGTTTGACACCTCATAGTTTGCCTCCAGTAATTTGTCCCCTTGTGGTTTGCCACCTTATAGTTTGCCCCCAGTAGAAGCACTCACACACATGAATAAAAAAAACCAAAACACCATACTCACCAAGCCCCGCTCCCGCGTCCAACCGCTGCAGTCTTCCTGGCGTCCGCTCCTCTGCACTATGGGAGAGACATCATGACGTCTCTCCCATAGTGCGCAACGACAGAGCCGGAAGCCAGAGTTCAACAGTGAGCTCCTGCCTCCAGCTTCCGCTGTGCAGAGAGAGCCGGGCACCCACTGGTAACACAGTCTCAGCAGGCACCCGGCATCTCCGTGTGGCACCGGGCACACATCGGGTTAGGTGAGCCGGAGCCAAGTGGAACTGACGGAATGAAGTTCCGCCCCGTTGCGGCTCACTTTAACCCCTGAATCCACCAAATATTAAATTGATTTTTAGGAGATTAAGGAGTCCAGGATTTGGTTTAATTCATATTCCACCGAGTTGGCAGAAGGAAGGCACTTGGAAAATGAAAACTGATTTAGAATGACAGGTTTTAGAAGACAGATGTCTAGGGATCTTGAGTGTTGCTGGGAGTTTTAATCTGTTTTGATTGATAACTTGTAGAATTTGGAATAGCCAAATGAATCTGAGAAACACACACACACACACACACACACACACACACACACACACACTGATACTGAGACACACACAAACACATTCACTGACATTCATACTGAGACACACACACACACACATTGATACTGAGACACACACAAACACACACACCCTGACACTCATACTGAGACACACACACTGATACTGAGACACACACAAACACAAACACTGACTCATACTGAGGCAGAGGCACATACACACACACTCATACTGAAACACACACACTGATACGGAGACACACACACACACACTGACACTCATACTGAGGTAGAGGCACACACACACTCATACTGACACACACACACACTGACACTTATATTGAGGCAGAGGCACACACACTCATACTGAATCACACACACTGACACTCATACTGAGGCAGGGGCACACACACTCATACTGAAACACACACACTGACACTCATACTGAGACACACACACTGATACTGAGACACACACAAACACTGACTCATACTGAGGGAGAGGCAAACACACTCATACTGAGACACACACACTAATACTGAGACACACACAAATACACACACTGACTCATACTGAGGCAGAGGCACACACACTCAGAAACACACACACTGATAAGGAGACACACACACACACACTGACACTCATATTGAGGTAGAGGCACACACACACTCATACTGAAACACACACACACTGACACTTATATTGAGGCAGAGGCACAAACACTCATACTGAATCACACACACTGACACTCATACTGAGGCAGAGAACACACACTCATACTGAGACACAAACACTGATACTGAGACACACACACACACACACACACACACACACACTGATACTGAGACACACACAAACATACACTGTCACTCATACTGAGACACACACACTGAAACTGAGACACACACAAACACTGACTCATACTGAGGGAGAGGCACACACACTGATACCTAGACACACACTGACACGCATACTGATGCAGAGGCACACACACTAATACTGAGAGAGACACACACACACACACACACACACACACTGATACACACACACACTGACACTCATACTGAGGCAGATCTCACACACTCATGCTGAGACACACACACACTGATACTGAAACACACACACACACACACACACACACTGACACTCATACTGATGCAGAGGCACACACACACTGATACTGAGACACAAACACTGATACTGAGAAACACACACACACACACACACACACACACACACTGATACTTAGACACACACACTGACACTCATACTGAGGCAGAGCTCACACACACTCATGCTGAGACACACACACACTGATACTGAGACACACACACAAACACACACACTGACACTCATACTGATGCAGAGGCACACACACACTGATACTGAGACACAAACACTGATACTGAGAAACACACACACACTGATACTGAGACACACACAAACACATACACTGACACTCATACTGAGACACACACACACACACACTGATACTGAGACACACACACTGACACTCATACTGAGACACACACTCTGATACTGAGACACACACAAACACTGACTCATAAACCCCTTTCACATCGCAAAAATAACCCGGTATATTGCCGAGTTTGAGCCGTGTCAACCCGGTTTGAGGTGCAGTGTGAAAGCGCCATTATGAATTTACCGTGTCAAACAACCCGGTATTTCAACCCGTGTAAAAAGAAGGATCCTACACGGTTCAGAAACGGTTCATTTGGCAGTGTGAAGCCTCAGACCCGCTATATTCAACCCGGTAATCTTAAAAAGGAGATGATAGGTTGTCTCCCTGCATGATGTCACGTGTCTGAACCCGGAAATAAACAGGCAGCACGCTTTAAACATTGTGTTTTTATTATACTTCTACATTCACGGGTACAGTGCTTGGAAAATATGGCAAACTGGAGTGAGGATGAGGTTAGGGAGCTGTTGCGGATAAGAGGGGAGTCGGAAATCACCCACCAAATGACAGGGACTGTTAAGGATGCAATCACATACAAAAACATAACGAAGATGCTTGCAGCCTCTGGATTCCACCGTACCTCACAGCAGGTAATCAATAAGCTAAAGGCCCTTAAAAGGAATTTCCATAAGGTCCACGACCACAACAGAAACAGAAGTGGTGCTGCCCGTATGGAGTGGCAATATTATGAGCAGTGTGCCACCATATTTGGCCACACACCACTTGCAACACCGGTTAGCTTATCCTCCAGCATAGCAGCAGCAGAAACAAGACAGGCCTCTGCTGCTTCCACCAGCGTACAGGACCCAGACACCCGAGCACAGGACCTAGACACCCGATCACCACCACCACCATCTCCACTACTCGTACTGGATGATACGCAACCGATGGCAACCACTATGCCTGACCCAGTTGTACAGGAGCCCAGCAGAACTGAAACCACTGATGCGCCAGAAGACACAGCGGCTGGGCCAAGTCAAATGGCCATAATTGCACAAACGCAGCCTTTGCGTGGAAACAGTAAGTACAACAATCCTAAAGCATAATAACTAACATGAACAATTAACGTCAACTAAACACAAACTAACAACTCTAAACATTAACGTCATTAAATCATAGAAAAAAATGCATACAATTTAAAATGATAAATGTTGCAGAGTATATGCAGTGTGTAGGTGGAAGGAGGCCACAAAACACGTTTGCAAACACTGCTATTTTATATAAGCTCTTTGCAAATTCCAATAACATATTATTTGATTTGTGTCTGCAGTATATACTGTTCCGCCAAGGAGGCGCCGTCCAAATAAAACGGAGCAAGCTGCAAGAATTATGACCACTGTCCTGGTTGAAAAATTACAGGAGATGGACGCTGCTATGGCTGATCGAGAAGATGCACGTCTCGAGCGATTTCTGCAGGCAGAGCAAGAGATGAACAATACATTTATGACGCAGCTGATGTCTATGCAGGAAACCTATAATAGGGATGCAAGAGAACGTCAGAGAGAAATGCAGGAATTTCAAATGTCCATATTTGACCGAATGTTTCAATGCATTGAAGGGCTGCACACAGTGCCACCAAACTACCCTCAACCATATACTCAATACCCTGCACCCCCCTACTATAATCATACCACACCTCAACCAACGCCACACCATACCCATGCTCGCCATAACCAACCCCAACAAACCCCACCTCCAACAACTCCAACTCACTATACCCATCCTCGACATACACAACCTCAACACACCCAATCACCTTCTGAAACGGAGACAACAACAGAGTCTCCTGTTTATCGTAATTTAACTTAAATATTATTGTTTTTAAAAAAAGGTTGGTTTTAAATTCATAGGAGTGTTTTTACTGCACTATTACTTGTTTGACTTGTTACTGTAACGATTGCACTACTTTATTTTCCAAAGTTTTATACAAATTAAAATTCTACGGTCTCTGACCTTTTGTTAATCTTTGGACTTGTCCTATTTTGACTTACAAACAAACAAAATGCTTGATACATCCATTTCAAATTGGATATTGATGTTGTACATTTGTATCGACACAGTAGCAGAATGTCAACTAAACAGGTTTTTTTTTTGGAACAACAACAATATATACAATATACAAACTGAGAAAAATTAACGGAGTAATGAGGGAAGGTTGGCCATTATAGCAGACCTCATCTGTTCTGCACTACCAGAATGGTCGCCCAAATAGGCCTCACAATCAAGGGCAGGGTACGCAGCAGTGGCCTGCACTGTCCACTCTGGTAGGAATTCCTCCCTCTGAAACTCACATAAGTTATGCAGAATACAACATGCTGCAACAATGTTAGGCATGATATTAATGTCTACATCATTGCGCTTCATAAGACAGCGCCAACGTCCTTTTAATCGTCCAAAGGCATTTTCAACCACCATTCTTGCCGAGCTCAGGGTGTGTGTATATGTAATTTGATTGGGGCTCAGCTGGACATGTTGGGTGAACCCCTTCATGAGCCATCGTCGTAACGGGTAGGCTGCATCACCAATTATGTGTACCGGTATCTCCACTCCGTCCACAAATTTGGATTTCTAGTAGGAATAGAGATGTAAAAAAATGTACGTTAGCAATAAGAAATTGGAATACAAATATGAGCAGACTCCTCCATGATGGGCAGGCTGGCGGGCACATAGGAAGCATGTTTGAAGGTAACGCCAATTGGTCCCAATGAAAATTAATTGCAGTCATCTATTACCTGCTTGATTCATGAACATTTTGTCATTTTAACACATCTTTTCTTGGTCATGTTTTCAAAAGTATTAAAATGTTTAAACAAATAATCACCTCTCTTGGAAAAAGGTAGCCCCCTTGCTTGTCCTCTGCTACCCGGTACAGATCAGAGTTTGCAAGAACTCGAGCGTCATGTGACCGCCCCGGCCAGCCGATGAATACGTCAGTGAAACTATATAAAAATATATAAAAAAATATATTAAGTTGTAAATTAATTATAAACAATTAGCATTAAGAAAACACAATGATAAGAACATTACCAATACTTACCAATACTTATGATCCACCACAGCTTGCAAAACAATGGAATGCCATCCCTTTCTGTTGTAGTAGTCGGCATGATTATCATGAGGTGCGATTATAGGGATGTGGGTACCATCAATTGCACCTGCACACTGCGGATATCCAGACTCCACAAATCCCACAATTGTTTCATCCAAACGCTGGCCTTGCGGAAGAGATATAAATCGGTGGTATAGGTTGTCCACCAATGCTTTGGTCACTTCATGTACAATGGTGCACACGGTAGATATCCCCACACCAAACAGGCAAGCAATTGTGCGATATTCACCGGGAGTGGCATACCACCACAATGCTATAGCTAGCCTCCTGCTTGGCTCTATTGGTGACCTGAAGTTTGTGGTCTGTCTAGAGAGTGCTGGGGACATTAAATCCAAAAGATAGTGGAATGTGTGACGTGACATCCTGAAGTGACACTTCCACTGAACATCCTGAAAGTTCAGTACACTTTGCATAAAAACTTGCCCATGCTGCCGTTCTCTAGACCACAATTTTCGTTGAGTACTGTGGTTAAGGTTGAGTATGGTGGTCACAGAAGCAGATATAAACGATCTCCTCCTGCGCAGGTATTGCCGACGACGAATGGTGGTGTCTCTCAAATACTGCAGCCTCCTCCTCCTCATAACATAGCTGCTGAACAAGCTACAGAATGTGAGAAGCTCAAATATCCTCTCACAGGCTGAATCCAAGAGTAGTACAGCTGAGACTATCACAAACTCTATAGAGACATGTGCTGTGTCGGCCATGATTGCTGCACTACTGAGCACTCCCCAGCCCCTCCTTGTAATACCTTTGCAACCTCATCAATAGGAGACAGAAAAGTCCATTTATAATGACATCACAAATGTTTTCACAGGGCGAACCGGGTTCAGTGTGAAAGGCACCAACCCGGGAATAACCCGGTAATAACACGGCTCCAAACTGCGATGTGAAAGGGGTATAGCGTGTTCAGACCCGGGTCGCAAGCGTGTTCAAAAGCCGGTTCAATACCGGGTTAGCGATGTGAAAGCAGTAATACTGAGGGAGAGGCACACACACTCATACTGAGACACACACACTAATACTGAGACACACAAACACACACACTGACTCATACTGAGGCAGAGGCACACACACTCATACTGAAACACACACACTGACACTCATACTGAGGCAGAGGCACACATACTCATACTGAAACACACACACTGACACTCATACTGGGACAGAGGCACACACACTATCATATTGGAGGCACACACCCACTACCACAGTAGTTATCTCCAGTTATGATCACAGGAGCCAGTCTCCCAAAGAGCAATCAGGCCATGCAGAGCCACAGACAGACCTCCAGGGGTTTGGGAACTCAAGACCACTTCAGGGGCTTGGGCTCTCGAGTCCCCTTCACATGGCATCTTTGGATAGATATTCTGTATGTACTGGGCTGCGAAGAGAGGATGCAGTGCTACAGGCTGACAGGTAAGAAGGGGTTGGCGCATGGACCCTGATTGTCACACAGCTAGCTATCTCTTGCCACACCCGATGCTGTCAGTTCATCGGCTGGTGTGCTTCTGCTGGTCAGTACTGTAAATGTAAGCATGCTGTGTCAAGCTAGTATCTGAATGTTCATTTTCTCCTGAAGCTGGTGCTGCAGTGATGCCAGCGTATTGGACTGATCAGCTGATTTCAGGTTTGTCCAATTGATGAGGAGCTTCTGCCCACATGATTTGAGCCACCAATGACTGATCCAAGAAGACAGGAAACTCTAGCACATAGTGGCATTTGGAGATGCCAGCCTAGGTGTGACAATAAATTGTATTTTTCCTGGTATCCTAGAATGGGTAATGAGGGTACTAAGTCTTTTCCTGCACTTGTTGATTCTGGAGCAGTGGGGAATTTGTTAATTCTGTCATCATTCTGTAAATGGATATTCCATTGTGTCCTTTGCTGGCACCTGTTTATCTCACAGCTGTAGATGGAAGTTGCATCCCAGGTGGAGTTAATACTCATCAAACCACTGAAAAAAGACTCAGAGTAGGTGCTTTGCATTCTGAATTGGTTCATTCTTTTATCATCACCAAAGCCTCTCATCCTGTGGTGCTTGGTTGCCCTTGACTTCAGAAACACATTCCTTACAATGGCTGGACTGTTCCAGTTACCACCATATCTTTGCGTTCCTAATGCCTTAGTAACATAGTAACATAGTAACATAGTATCTAAAGTTGAAAAAAGACAATTGTCCATCGAGTTCAACCTAGTTGTGGTCTCCTATGCACGATTATTTTGTATAAAATTTTGACTGAAGTTGATGACTGCCGTTACGTTTAACCCCTCTTTTTTATAATAACCATAGTGCGTGACTATGCCCCGTAACCCTGGATATCCTTATCCACTAGGAATTTATCTAACCCATTCTTAAAGGTGTTGACTGAGTCGGCCATTACAACTCCCTCAGGCAGGGAATTCCAAACACGTATCGTCCTTATCGTAAAAAAGCCTTTACGCCGTATTGTGCGGAATCTCCTCTCCTCTAACCTGAGCGAGTGTCCACGAGTTCTCTGTATTGATCTAACCAAAAACAGGTCCTGCGCAAGATCTGTATATTGTCCCCTTATATATTTGTAAATGTTGATCATGTCCCCTCTTAATCTCCTCTTTTCCAGTGTAAACATGCCTAATCTTGCAATCCTTTCCTCGTATTCCAGCGTCTCCATACCCTTAATTAGTTTGGTCGCCCGCCTTTGAACCTTTTCTAGCTCCAGGATATCCTTTTTGTAGTAAGGTGCCCAGAATTGTACACAGTATTCAAGGTGTGGCCTCACAAGTGATTTATATAACGGGAGTATAATACTCTTGTCCCTAGCATCAATTCCCCGTTTTATGCATGCTAATATCTTATTAGCCTTCTTTGCTGCAGTCCTACTTTGGGTACTACTGCTTAGTTTGCTATCTATGAGGACACCTAAGTCCTTTTCCAATACAGAATCCCCTAATTTTACCCCATTTAGTAGGTAGGTGTTATTTTTGTTCTTGTTACCACAGTGCATTACCTTACACTTGTCTGTATTGAAGCGCATTCTCCATTTCGCTGTCCAAGCTTCTAATTTAACTAAGTTGTTCTGAAGCGACTCAGAATCCCTCTCCGCATTTATAACTTTACACAATTTGGTATCATCTGCAAAAATTGACACCATGCTCTCTAGACCTTCTGTTAGGTCATTAATGAAAATATTGAACAATAGCGGTCCTAATACTGAGCCTTGCGGCACACCACTTAGTACTTCAGTCCAACTTGAAAAAGATCCATTAACCACAATGCGTTGCTCCCTATTATCTAACCAGTTTTTGACCCAAGTGCATATTGTGCTTCCTAGCCCTGATTCTTGTAGCTTGTAGATAAGTCTCATGTGTGGTACAGTGTCGAATGCTTTGGCAAAATCTAAAAAGATTACATCCACCTCTTTACCCTGATCTAGGTTTGTGCTTACTGTTTCATAAAAGCCAAGTAAGTTGGTTTGATAGGACCTGTCCTTCATAAACCCATGTTGATTCCTTTTAATGACCTTATTGACTTCAAGGAACTTCTGAATACTATCTCTTAGAATACCTTCCAATACTTTCCCCACTATAGATGTAAGACTAACTGGTCTATAATTACCTGGTTCAGCTTTACTTCCCTTTTTGAATATAGGCACTACTTCCGCTATACGCCAGTCTTTGGGAACCATACATGATATTACTGAATCCTTAAAGATCAAACATAGCGGTTTTGCAAGTTCAGAGTGAAGCTCCATTAGAACCTTTGGGTGAATACCATCGGGACCTGGTGACTTATTAATCTTTAAATGTTTTAATCGGTCACAGACTACTTCCTCGCTTAAATAAGTACCTATCAGTTGGATATTCTCATTATTGAGATTATGTGTTAGTCCCTAAATTGGGTCCTCTCTAGTAAATACTGTTGAAAAAAACTCATTTAGTGTGTCCGCTATGTCATTATCATTTTTGCTTAAGACTCCCAACTTGTCTTTTAAAGGGCCTATACTCTCCTTCTTTAATCTCTTGCTATTAATGTATTTAAAGAATTTTTTGGGATTCGCTTTGCTACTAGTTTTTCAGTTTCTACTTTAGCGCTCTTATTTCCTTTTTGCATATTTTGTTACATTCCTTATAGTGCTGAAATGACTCTGCTTCCCCGTCAGATTTGTATTTTTTAAATGCTCGCCTTTTCTTGCCCATAAGTTCCTTTATCTTTTTGTTAAGCCACATCGGTTTATGATTTTTATTCCTTTTTTTGCTGCTCATAGGAATAAATTTGAGTGTATTTTTAGCTAGCAGGAATTTTAGTACCTCTCATTTCTCCGTAGTATTTTTTCCTAAAAACAAACCTTCCCATTCATTATCCCTGAAAAATACCCTCATCTTTTCAAAATTCGCTTTGCTAAAGTTTAGAGTCCTAGTTGAGCCAGTATAGGGCTGTTTATGAAAACTTATATTGAATGTGACCATATTGTGGTCGCTGTTTCCTATGGGTTCCCCTACTATAATACCTGATACCAAATCCCCATTGTTTGTTAATACCAGGTCTAAGATTGCATTGTACCTAGTTGGTTCCTCCATTAGTTGAACTAAGTAGTTATCATTAAGTGTGTTTAAAAACATATTGCCCCTAGCAGTCTCACATGAATCGTTTTTCCAGTTTATCTCTGGATAGTTAAAATCTCCCATCACTACTATGTCTCCTACTCCTGCTACTCTTTCAATTTGCTTTAGTAACAATTCCTCATCAGATACGTTGATACCAGGCGGCCTATAGCATACACCCAATGCTAACTTTTTTATTCCTTTTTCCCCGCATGCAATTTCTACCCATAATGTCTCGACAGTGGGGTATATTTACTAAGCTCCCGATTTTGACCGAGATGCCGTTTTTTCTTCAAAGTGTCATGTCGGGAATTTACTAAGCAAAAATCTCGGCAGTGATGAGGGCATTCGTAATATTTTGGAAGTCCTAGGAAAAAATCAAGAATCAATACACCATCGGTCAAATACGCCTGCAATTTGGTAGAAATCGGTAATTTACTAAAAAGTGCAAATCACAAACACTGCCGACAATAGCCAAACACTGCCGTGCTGAAATACAAATCGTGAAAAAGTGCTAAAAAAAAACAGACCTGCTTTTTTATCCCGTGTTTGGATAGGCATGCACGGATCCATGAGATCCGTGCATGTTTATCAGTGGGAAGGGGATGGGAAAGTGTTATTTTTTTGAAAAAAAAATGCGTGGGGTCCCCCCTCCTAAGCAAAACCAGCCTCGGGCTCTTTGAGCCGGTCCTGGTTGAAAAAATATGGGGGGAAAAATGATAGAGGTTCCCCCATATTTAAACAACCAGCACCAGGCTCTGCGCCTGGTCCTGGTTCCAAAAATACGGGGGACAAAAAGCGTAGGGGTCCCCCGTATTTCTGAAACCAGCACCGGGCTCCACTAGCCAGATACATAATGCCACAGCCGGGGGACACTTTTATATAGGTCCCGGCGGCCCTGGCATTACATAACCAACTAGTCACCCCTGGCCGGGGTACCCTGGAGGAGTGGGGACCCCTTCAATCAAGGGGTCCCCCCCCTCCAGCCACCCAAGGACCAGGGGTGAAGCCCGAGGCTGTCCCCCCCATCCAAGGGCTGCGGATGGGAGGCTGATAGCCGTTGTGTAAAAAAATGAATATTGTTTTTAGTAGCAGTACTACAAGTCCCAGCAAGCCTCCCCCGCAAGCTGGTACTTGGAGAACCACAAGTACCAGCATGCGGAGGAAAACCGGGCCTGCTGGTACCTGTAGTACTACTACTAAAAAAATACCCCAATAAAAACATAAGACACACACCTTGAAAGTATAACTTTAATACATACATCCACACCTCCATATACACATACTTACCTTATGTTCACACGAGGGTCGGTCCTCTTCTCCATGTAGAATCCATGGTGTACCTGTGGAAAAAATTATACTCACAAAATCCAGTGTAGAAGGCTCTTCTTGTAATCCATTTGTAATCCAGGTACTTGTCAAAATAAAAAAACGGACACCTGACCTCGCACTGAAAGGGGCCCCATGTTTTCACATGGGACCCCTTTCCCCGAATGCCAGAAACCCCCTCTGACTTATGTCTAAGAGGGTTCCATCAGCCAATCAGGGAACGCCACGTTGTGGCATCCTCCTGATCGGCTGTGTGCTCCTGTACTGTATGACAGGCGGCACACGGCAGTGTTACAATGTAGCGCCTATGCGCTCCATTGTAACCAATGGTGGGAACTTTGTGGTCAGCGGTGAGGTTACTTTCGGTCAACCGCTGACCACACAGCTCCCCGTATTTTTGGAACCAGGACCAGGCGCAGAGCCCGGTGCTGGTTGTTTAAATATGGGGGAACCTCTATCATTTTTCCCCCCATATTTTTGCAACCAGGATCGGCTCAAAGAGCCCGAGGCTGGTTTGGCTTAGGAGGGGGGACCCCACGCAAAAAAAAAATTTTATTTTAACACTGTTTTTTTTTTTAACAAGGTGCACAATGAAGCCCAGCATGGATCTCTCAGATCCGGCCGAGATTCATTGTATTAAAGTCGGCAGTGTTTTACAAAAACACTGCCTTAAAAAACGAATGACATCGACATCGGTAAAACCGAAAATGCAGAATACGGCAGCTTAGTAAATTAGTCGTACTAAATTCAAAAAGTTGCATATTTACACTTTCGATGTCATTCGTGATTGAACTTTGACCTCAAACGGTAAAATACGATTTTTAGTAAATATACCCCAGTGTCTCCATTCCCATTCTGAATATCTTCCCATATATCAGGTTTTAAAAACGGCTTTACGTAAAGACACACCCCTCCACCCTTTTTATTTAGTCTGTCTCTCCTAAACAGTGTATAGCCCTCTAGATTGACTGTCCAGTCATGAGATTCGTCCAACCAAGTTTCAGTAATGCCTATAATATCATACTGTTTGCTTGCTGCAAGTATTTCTAGTTCGCCCTTTTTACCAGTAATGCTTCTAGTGTTTACATATATACAACTAAGATAAGTATTTTCCCTTGCGTTAGGGACATCTTTCACCTTATGTAGCAATGATGACCTGTAATTGTCATTGGTTAGTGCTTTGGTAAAATCTCTTTTAGTACCCATGTTAGTAACCTCCTCAGTCAGGTGCAATCCGTCACGACAAAAGAGATGGCGCCTGACTGAGAAGTCCGTCCAGTGTTCCAGGAACACAAACCCCTCTTTCCTGCACCAATCCCTAAGCCACACATTTACCTCCCTAATCTCCCTCTGCCTCCCTGGACTAGCGCGTGGCATGGGTAATAATTCCGAGAATATTACCTTAGATGTCCTTGCCTTAAGTTTCTTTCCTAAGTCCCTATAGTCTTTCTTAAGGACATCCCACCTTCCGCTAACTTTGTCATTGGTGCCAACATGCACCAAGACCACCGGGTCTTTCCCAGCCCCTCCGAACAATCTGTCTACCCGGTCCGCGATGTGCCGTACCCGAGCACCCGGGAGACTAGAGACTGTACGGCGATCACGGTCCCGGTAGCAGATTGCCCTATCTGCCTTCCTGATGATAGAATCCCCTACCACCACCATCTGACTAGGTACCTCACTATCTTTTATCCCAACTGCGCCAGAGGGGCCGCTCCTCTGGATGCTAGAGGGAGCAGTCTCCTCCGGCACCGTCATTTCTTCACTATCATCCTCCGATTCCTCGTCCAGTCGGGAAAAATTGTTCGGGTTTGATAGTTCGGAGATGTCGAGCCTCCCCCTCTTTTTCTTCCTTCTAACTGTGACCCAGCTGGCTACCTGATCATCATCCTCTTCTACCAGTGACCCCTCCCGCAACTCCTCCACCGTTCTGTCTAAACTTCGCTCGAGAATGTGAATCTCCCTCAGTCCCGTAACGGTTTATTCTAGATCAGTTACCTGGGCTTCCAGGGCAACCGTTCGCACACACCTCGTGCAGATGTAATCACACTGGGTCGGTAGCTCCAGGTGTGCATACATCTTGCACGACATGCACTGAGTGAGGTCCCCAATAACAGCCCCTCCCATATTGTTTGTAAGGTCTAACTCCCTGTTACTCTCAAAGTAAAAGCAGCAAAAAGAAAAAGTAGAAGACAAACAATCTCACTTATACAATAATTAAGCTGGCTTATACTTATCTATCTTTGTGTGGTTCTTGGTCCTTCACTTTTATGCAGCCATAGTACTCTCTCCTGCGGCACCGATACTCCACTTAGCAGTTGCAGTTGTTCCAGCTCACTGCACCTCCTTTTCACTCGGCTTCCAGCTCTTTTGCTGTTACCAACTCACATACACTTACAATTCCAAGCAGCACTTTAAAATACAAGCCCTTACAATGAGCAAAACATTTCACTACTAACAAATGCAACAAGGGATATAGGGGGTAATTCAGAGTTGATCTGCAGCAGCAAATTTGTTAGCAGTTGGGCAAAACCATGTGCACTGCAGGGGCGGCAGATATAACATTTGCAGAGAGAGTTAGATTTGGGTGGGTTATTTTGTTTCTGTGCAGGGTAAATACTGGCTGCTTTATTTTTACACTTCAATTTAGATTTCAGTTTGAACACACCCCACCCAAATCTAACTCTCTCTGCACATGTTATATCTGCCTCCCCTGCAGTGCATATGGTTTTGCCCAACTGCTAACAAATTTGCTGCTGCGATCAACTCTGAATTAGGCCCATAGTAAGAGATTAAGAGGACTGTGGATTCTCTTTGCCATCAAGGTCAACTAAATATCTAATTGTCTGGAAAGGCTATGACTTGAGGAATGAGCTTGTATTAACACCAATGATGTTCATGCTCCTGCACTCATCCACAAGTTTTATTTGAGCTTTCCTCCCAAACCACAGTGGTGTTCTGGGGCCACCCATAAGGGGGTTACTGTCACACAATGGGATGAGTCCCTGTTACCGCACCCGGCGCTGTCAGTATGCTTTCACTGGTCAGAACAGTAAATGTAAATATGGTTTGTCAAGCTAATATCTGAGTGTTGGCATATCTCAAGAAAAATGGGGGGAATGGTTCCCGTTTAGTACCGGAACCAAAACAAAAAAGAAAGACTATATGTCTCTTCTGGGGCACACTTAGCACCACCAACCCAGCGCCGAACCCTAAATAGTTTTTTGGGTATATGGCCATATGTTGGTTATCAACTGTACATATAGAGTGATCCTGTGCAGACTCACCAACCGTTTTCCTAAGCTGTTGGCGTATCTCCTCAAGCTGGTGCTGCTTGGGTGATGCCATATTGGATTGATCAGCTGGCTTTGTCCATTTGATTAGGAGATAGCTCCCACATGACTTGAGCCACCAATGACTGATCAGAGCACCTTATTTAGACCCCTCAGTTGCACCTGCTCATTCCCAGTACTACTTGTTTCTTACCTGTTTCTGGCTTCAGTGTCAGCAGCTCTGCTTCCTGATTTGTGGTTATTGTTATCTGGTGCACACTTCGTTGTGCACATCAGTGTTCCTAATCTCTCCAGCTTCTAGTGTAATACTTCCTTTAAGTGTGCATTACCATTCTGCCTGCAGAGTGCATCTCCAATGCCAACCTGCAGTACCAGTTATAGTCTGCAGAGTGCACATCCAATACCAGCGTGCAGTACCAATTACAGCATGCAAAGTGCACACCCAATACCAGCATGCAGTACCAGTTACAGCCTGCAGAATGCAAATCCAAAACAAGCATGCAGTACTATGGCCCTCATTCCGAGTTGTTCGCTCGGAGTTTTTCATCGCATCGCAGTGAGAATTCTCTTAGTGCGCATGCGCAATGTTCGCACTGCGACTGCGCCAAGTAACTTTACTATGAAGAAAGTAAGTTTACTCACGGCATTTTCATCGCTCCGACGTTCGCATTGTGATTGACAGGAAATGGGTGTTACTGGGCGGATGCACGGCGTTTTAGGGGCGTGTGGCTGGAAACGCTACCGTTTCCGGAAAAAACGCAGGAGTGGCCGGAGAAACGGTGGGAGTGCCTGGGCGAACGCTGGGTGTGTTTATGACGTCAGCCAGGAACGAAAAGCACTGAACTGATCGCACAGGCAGAGTAAGTCTGAAGCTACTCAGAAACTGCTAACTCGTTTGTAATCGCAATATTGCGCGTACGTCGGTCGCAATTTTAAGAAGCTAAGATTCACTCCCAGTAGGCGGCGGCTTAGCGTGTGTAACTCTGCTACATTCGCCTTGCGAGCGAACAACTCGGAATGAGGGCCTATACACAGTCTGCAGAGTGCACATCTGATACCGGCCTTCAAAGGTAACATTAAAGGTCTGATATAATTTTTCTTGGTTTTAGGCTATAAGCTTGATTTTAGGTTTGATTTTAGGTGGACGTTTATTGCAAGTTTGGGGCTGCATTTTAGCAAATGGAGTTGAGGATTTGGTCAGGATTAGTGGTCTCCTCAATGCTGAGAAATACTGGCAGGTATTTATCCATCATGCAATTCCATCAGGGAGGTGTCTGATTGGTTCCAAATGTTTTCTGCAGCAGGACAACGACCCCAAACATACAGTCAATGGGGGTGATTCATACCTGATCGTAGATGTGCTAAATGTAGCACATCTACGATCAGCTTCCCTGACATGTGGGGGGACGCACAGCAAAGGGCTAGTTCACCCCGCATGACAGGCCCTACCCCGTCGTACAAGTACAAAAGCATCGCACAGCAGCGATGCTTTTGTACTGTAGGAGTAGCTCCCTACCAGCGCAGCTCCTGTGCGCTGGCAGGGAGCTACTTGTTGCTTCCCGGGATGCAGCAGCTGCGTGTGACGTCACGCAGCCGCCGTGGCCCGCCCCCCCAATGGTCCGCGCATGCCTGCGTTGCCCGGACTGTGCCCCCTAAACGGCGGCCAAATGCCGCCGGCCTGCACCCTCCCACCCAGCGACGGCTCTGCCTGTCAATCAGGCAGAGGCGATCGCAGGGCTAAGACAGCCATCGGCTGTCTGCCATGCGCCGGCGCACTGTGGTGCCGGTGCATGCGCACTTCAGACCTGATCGCTGCTGTGCAAACACGCACAGCAGCGAAAAGGTCTGAATTAGCCCCAATGTCATTAAGAACTATTTTCAGCGTAAGAAGAACAAAGAGTCCTGGAAGTGATGATATGGCCCACAGAGCCCAGATCTCAACATCACAAAGTCTATCTGGGACTACATGAAGAGACAGAAGGATTTCAGCAACCATAGAAGATCTGTGGTTAATTCTCCAAGGTGTTTGGAACAAACTCCCTGCCACGTTCCTTCAAAAACTGTGCTAGTGTACCTAGAAGAATTGATGCTCTTTTGAAGGCAAAGGGTGGTCACACCAAATATTGGTTTGATTTAGATTTCTTTTCTTTTCATTCACTTTGCATTCTGTTAATTGCTAAAAATAAACTATTAACATTTGAAAGCATTCTAGTTGATACATAGACCCAGTAATGTTATACTGCTTACATGATGAATTTGTATGAAATAAAATTCTTTAATAAACAATCAGGTTTTTTTATGTTTAATAACTTTCACATAATGGAACACCTGTTATACAGAAATATGGCATGACAGAGCCGTAACTAGACATTTTGGTGCCCTGTGCCAGAAAGGTAATTGGTGCCCCTCATACTTAAAATAGGGGCAGTGCGCGCTAAAGGCGCGAGGCAAAATTTTGGGGGCATGGCTTCATGGGGAAGGGGCATGTCCACATAATAGTACCAATTCACATTACACCACACAGTAGTGCCACTTGTACACATTGTGTCAGGTAAAGCCCCTTAGACACACTGTGCCAGGTAGAACCCCTTAGACACACTTCACCAGGTAGAGCCTCTTAGACACACTGTGCCAGGTAGATTCCTTAAGACACACAGCGCCAGGTAGAGCCCCCTAGACACACTGCGCCAAGTAGAGACCCTTAGACACACTGTGCCATGTGCATCTCTTTAGACACACTGCGCCAGGTAGATCCTTTTAGACACACTTGCGTCAGGCAGAGCCCCTTAGACACACTGTGCCAGGTAGAGCCCCTTAGGCACTTTGTGAAGGTAGAGCCCCTTAGATACACTGGGGCAGATGTATTAATCTGGAGAAGGCATAAGGAAGTGATAAACCAGTAATAAATGCAAGGTGATAAATGCACCAGCCAATCAGCTCCAATATGTAAATTAACAGTTAGGAGCTGATTGGCTGGTGCATTTATCACCTTGCATTTATCACTGGTTTGTCACTTCCTTATGCCTTCTCCAGGTTAATACATCTGCCTCACTGTGCCAGGTATAGCCCCTTTGACACACTGCACCAAGTAGAGCTCTTTAGACACTCTGCGCCAGGTAGAGCCCCTTAAACACAATGCGCCAGGTACAGCCCCTTAGAAACATTGCACCAGGTAGAGCCCTTTAGACACACTGTGCCAGGTAGAGCACCTTAGGCACACTGCGCCAGATAGAGCCCCTTAGACATATTGCACCAGGTAGAGTCCCTTAGACACACTGCACCAGGTAGAGAGAGTGAGAAAGAGAGATTGAGATAGAGTAAGAGTGGGAGAGAGAGAGGGACAGAGAGTGGTGGTGTGTGTGTCTAATTACATTGGAGAGAGAGTGTGTGTCTCTTTCATTACTTTGCAGGGGGACAGCACACAGCACAGCACGGCTAGCACACCACCAAAGCTCATCACCAGATACTGCAAAGGAGACAGGCTATTATGAGACAGCAGGCAACAGATGTGCTGAAACCAGGAGGACAGCCAAAAGTATCAATATTGGGGCACAGTCTTTGATGCACTACTCACTGTGCTGCATCCACGGCCGAGACACTGGGGCAGGAAATTTCAAGATGGCCATGGTCACATCAGCACGTTGAATCAAAACAGCAGGAGAGCGAGTGGACAGCCAGGAGGGACCAGACCAGAACACCAGAAATTGCAGCCAGATACCAGGAAAAGTCCCAGAGGAGCAACAGTCAGCAAGCAAGTCAACTGGGCCATCGGAGCAGGAGGGAGCCATTACCTGGACATAGCGTAGGGATACAGCAATGGAGCACACTCACGATCCAGCGGTCTGTCGCCTCAGCAGGGGAGCCCACTAACAGAACAGCAACCTGATGCCACAGCGGGAGAGCACGCTGACGGAGCCTCAGCGGAAGAGAACAGCTATCACACACCTGGCAATCTATGTGACACACCACTATAAAAGTTGCCGGGCGTTGCAATACTTGTACGGAATGTGTGTGCCAGCGTATGTGCCCACAGTGCAGATGCGCTGGTCCAACGCACCACTGGCACACACCTAGTTACGGCGCTGTGGCACACCAGGATAATTTTAAACACCATGCTGCTTATTTAAACATTTATGAAGAAATGGCAAAATTTAGAGCAGCTTAGTGCCCTATGTTAAGCTAGCTGCCATCACTGCGTATGATATTTGCCTACCATTCTTATAATATGTACTGTATATATATATATATATATATATATAAAACACATCATTGTATAAACATATAAAATTACATTAGGTTTACTACTACTTTTATATTCGATGTAGGGTCTCAAGAGTTATATGCGTCAAGCAAATCAGCAGCCTTGTGTTGAGCACATGAGCAGCCTTTTTTTTTGAGGAACTCCACTTTCCTGTGGGTATTGTGAAAGATAAAATTCTGAAACATCTGATATGTCCTTGTTTCTAATAGGCCCTACACACTTAAAGAATTTACTGAACGATATGAACGTTCTCATTCATTAATGAACGAGAACTTGTTCATATCGTTCAGTGTGAAGGCACCACCGATGAACTTTTGCAGCCACTAAAATTCTTCCCAAATGGCAAAGGTTCAATACTGCATCTCAATGGAGTCAAACGTTCTAAAATAAAATGGAAAATTGCAAGAAAATGTAGCAAATTTTGAATGCAACTGAATTGAAATCTGTATGATTTCTAAGACAAATATATTCCTGGCTTACATTCTTCTACCTATCACACTGATAATTGAATCAAGCCCATGGGGCATGTTTCATGATATTTATCAAATTTGTTGTATTTATTTTTATCTTATTCTTAGCATTGCTTCTTAATATGTACATTCAAGAAACACATGATGGATGGTGCTGTCATCACTGTTACAATCGTGAATTTTTGAGCTCCTCCGAGATTTACCCCAAAGCAGTTTTGAACTGCTCCGGTTGTGCATTCATAACCCCATTTAAATCGCTATGACACTCCAGAACAAAATAAATTGTGCCTGAAATTGGAGCTATTAAAATTCTACAGTGCTATTAGGGAATAAGCACCAGCTCTAAAGACTTCTTCTGTTATTAAGGGAAAAGAAAAAATGGAAGAATACAGAAGGATCTTCTCTCCACTATTTCTCCTGTCACAGCTGGTGTTCTAAAACATTGTAAATGTTGAATTTGTTATAATCTGCTTCTGTGGTGAACAAAAGACTTTAACAACCATAAGATGTATCTTAGCAGGTTATTTGAATTGTGTAAAATTATTCTTTAAAATACAAATATTTCTTTGTATCTTAGTAAAATAATTATCTCCAGTGCTTGCAAAAAAATGAAGTGAAAGTTAACTATGCTTTGAATGCATTTTAACCCTACGCTGCAGAGGACGAGTGGGACTCGGTCTTTGCATATATCTGCAGACAATGGAAGATGGATTGAGAAGTTAGGTCGTCACTTGCATGCAGGGGAGGATTGGTAACAAAAAGTGGCCCTGGAAAAATTTGTAATCGTGGCCCCACATGGGCAGCACCAGAGGTGTAAGGTCTAGCCATGGGCCATGGCAGCAGCACCCTCCCCCCAAGACTTTCCAGATAGTGGGCATGTCCAGCATCAAGGGGGAAGTTAAAAAGGAATAAAATTACATATTATGAGCACATTATATGATTCACCTACAGAATTTAGGAAACTATATCATTCTTTAGAAATACCATATATACTCGAGTATAAGCAGACTTTTGCAGCACTTTCATTTGTGCTGAAAAAGCCCCCTTGGCTTATACTCGAGTCAGTGGGAAGGAGGGACAAGGAGGGTACAGCGCACGCCTCTCCTGTGTCCCTCCTGCGTCTCCGGCGGCAGCGGTGGGTCTATTAAATGAAGTACCCGTTCGTGAGCTCTGATTGGCTCACGAACCGGCACTTCATTTAACAGACCCGCCGCGGCCGCCGGAGACGCAGGAGGGACACATGAGAGGCGTGCACTGTGCTCTCCGTGTCCCTCCTTCACAAGACAGCACGGGAGCGGCGGAGGGTAAGATATACCTGGCACTGGGGAAGCATATGTGGCACTGAGGGGTCATATCTGGAAGTATGAGGGCATATCTGGCACTGTGGGGGCATATCTGGCACTATGAGGGCATATCTGGCACTGTGGGGGCATATCTGGCAGTGTGAGGGCATATCTGGCACTGTGGGGGCATATCTGGCACTGTGGGGGCATATCTGGCACTATGAGGGCATATCTGGCACTGTGGGGGCATATCTGGCAGTGTGAGGGCATATCTGGCACTGTGGGGGCATATCTGGCACTATGAGGGCATATCTGGCACTGTGGGGGCATATCTGGCAGTGTGAGGGCATATCTGGCACTGTGGGGGCATATCTGGCACTATGACGGCATATCTGGCACTGTGGGGGCATATCTGGTACTATGAGGGCATATCTGGCACTGTGGGGGCATATCTGGCACTGTGGGGGAATATCTGGCAGGATGAGGGCATATCTGGCACTGTGGGGGCATATCTGGCAGTGTGAGGGCATATCTGGCAGTGTGAGGGCATATCTGGCACTGTGGGGGCATATCTGGCAGTATGAGAGCATATCTGGCACTGTGGGGGCATATCTGGCCCTATGAGGGCATATCTGGTACTGTGGGGGCATATCTGGCACTATGAGGGCATATCTGGCACTGTGGGGGCATATCTGGCAGTATGAGGGCTGTGTACGGTTAGAGCTGCATTTCCCACCCTAGGCTTATACTCGAGTCAATAAGTTTTCCCAAGTTTTTGTGGTAAAATTAGGTGCCTCGGCTTATATTCGGGTCGACTTATACTCGAGTAGATACGGTATATATTTTCTTGCTTATTACACCAACCGTATCTCAATCACGATTCACTCAATCTTATATGATAGCCAAGCAGGCAGACAGAGCATACACTAGATCATCTGCAATCACAGGCTAAGTGGAAAAGTAATTTTCATATATGCAAATTATTTTGCATCTTATTCATTATGTCTATAAAAAGGACCACATGTCCTCAAACTAAACAGGCCCCACGGGTGCGTCGTCCCACTGGGGATCTTCCCTGTAAACACTATGGCCAATCCGCCTCTGCTTGCATGTCACTGACAAAAAAAAATTGTGTAAAAGATGATAAAATTTTCCCCACATGAGGGCTCTAAAGCCCAGAATCCCCCCATTTTTTATCATGTAAAAAGGGGACCCCTCAATTAATTAAATACATTTTCCTATTTAAAAAATGGAAGCCTTAATTCAGCTACGATACTATTCATACAAAGTGTAGGCATTTAAATCGAAACAGCAAAAATGCAATGTCGTATGTAAAAAAAAGAATCATTTCTGTTGGTATGGCTTAGGGGGGTATCCAATTGGGTGTAGTATGGCTGACTGGCGGTCAGGAGACCGCCGGTCAGCTTACCGACGCCGGGATCCCGGCAGCATACCGACGCCGGGATCCCGGCGGGGAGGGGCGAGTGCAGCAAGCCCCTTGCGGGCTTGCTGCGCTCGCCACGCTGCGGGCTCGTTGGCGACCTGCGGTCGCCACGGGTTCTATCCCCACTCTATGGGTGTCGTGGACACCCACGAATGGAAATAGTCCCTGTTGATCGGCATGCCGACCATCGGGATAGTGAGCGGTCGGGATGGTGGAGGAGGTCATGTGACTGTCGGTCACCCGACCACCACCCATCCAATTACCTGCGGTCAATGCCAGTGAGTAAATGTATCGCCAGGGGCTATCCTATTAGTCCGGATGCGGAGCACTCCTCCCCCCGATGCTGGCACTTGTTGCGGATTATGCTTCGGATTCCCCGGGTATCCACAATAAGCGGGCTGCCGGAGCCATGATAACACATCGGATCACGGACTTATCCCTAATCCCACGTGTTTTCACAGGATAGAGGGTCCATTTTCGGGCGATCAAATGACCATCGCACAAAAACAGATCGCACCTAATTGGATACCCTTATAGAAAGATGAGTGATACTGATGTTGGAATGCGATGAACACAGTAGTTGAAAAATGGGGACCAGGAAAAGGGCCGTAGTTTTTCGGGGCAGGTAAATGTAAGGTCAAATACACATTGTGTTATTGTAACAGTCTACATCTTTGGGATCAGTGTGGATAGTTTACTGAATAAATTGTCAATGTTAATCATTAATGGGGTGCAAGGGATCTGGTCAGGATCCTGGCTGTCCGGATCCCAGCAGTCAGAATAGCGACGCCGGAATCCCGACACTATTCAGGAAACCCAATTCTTGCATCCAGACTAGGTTCACCATCCCTGCGTCCGAATCCCAACAGCTGGGATGCCAAACGAACTGATACTGCGACGCATGAAAGGTAAGCCATGGGGTGGGTTAGGTTGCGGGGAGGCGGGGGTTAGGTTTAGGCTACGGGAAGGGTGGGTTAAGGTTAGGGGGCCAGGGGGGAAGGTAAGTATAAGTACCTTCACCTGTGGCGATTCCGACCATCAGGATGCTGCAGTATTCTGACTACCAGCATCCCATACGATGGTAAATCGAACCCAACATAGGTGCACTGCACATATGTTGGACATCTTTATATAAAGTAGAAAAACACAGAATGAATAGGCACACCCTGGATCAACAAATGTTAATAGTATACTGGGAGAGAGACAAAGGGGTAAAGTTAATAATGTGCAAGAAGATGGAAGTGCGGGACCCCATGCAAGAAATAGTGATGAGCGGGTTCGGTTTCCGAGAAACCGAACCCACCCGAGCTTTATCTTTTTTTACACGAGTCCGAGCAGACTGGGATCCTCCCGCCTTGCTCAGCTAACCCGAGCGCGCCCGAACGTCATCATCCCGTTGTCGGATTCTCGCGAGATTCGGATTCTATAAGCAGCCGCGCGTCGCCGCCATTTTCACACGTGCATTGAGATTGATAGGGAGAGGACGTGGCTGGCATCCTCTCCGTTTATACGAGACACTACAGTTGATCTGATTGCTTTGCTTTGCTTGTTTATTTTACTAATGTGGGGAGGATTGGGGAGCAGCTGTTAGGAGGAGTACAGTGCAGAGTTTTGCTGATAGTGACCACCAGTTTTTTATCTGTTCTCTTCTCTGCCTGAAAAAAACGCTCCATACCATATCTGTGCTCAGTGTGCTGCATGATATATCTGTGCTGAGTGCTCACACTGCTTAATTGTGGGGACTGGGGAGCAGCTATAGCAGGAGTACAGAGCAGAGTTTTGCTGACAGTGACCACCAGTATACGTTTGTCTGCCTGAAAAACACTCCTGTTGCTTTTTTTTTTATACTAGTAGTTTAGCAGTCTGCTGACAGTGTCCACCAGGTCCATTATACTGTATATAGCAGTACGGTAGGCCACTGCTGTACCTACCTCTGTGTCGTCACTCGTCATCCATAAAGTATACTATCCATCCATCTACATTGTATACCTGTGGTGGCTTTTTTTTTTTATACTAGTAGTTTAGCAGTCTGCTGACAGTGTCCACCAGGTCCATTATACTGTATATAGCAGTACGGTAGGCCACTGCTGTACCTACCTCTGTGTCGTCACTCGTCATCCATAAAGTATACTATCCATCCATCTACATTGTATACCTGTGGTGGCTTTTTTTTTATACTAGTGGTTTAGCAGTCTGCTGACAGTGTCCACCAGGTCCATTATACTGTATATAGCAGTACGGTAGGCCACTGCTGTACCTACCTCTGTGTCGTCACTCGTCATCCATAAAGTATACTATCCATCCATCTACATTGTATACCTGTGGTGGCTTTTTTTTTTTTATACTAGTAGTTTAGCAGTCTGCTGACAGTGTCCACCAGGTCCATTATACTGTATATAGCAGTACGGTAGGCCACTGCTGTACCTACCTCTGTGTCGTCACTCGTCATCCATAAAGTATACTATCCATCCATCTACATTGTATACCTGTGGTGGCTTTTTTTTTATACTAGTAGTTTAGCAGCCTGCTGACAGTGTCCACCAGGTCCATTATACTGTATATAGCAGTACGGTAGGCCACTGCTGTACCTACCTCTGTGTCGTCACTCGTCATCCATAAAGTATACTATCCATCCATCTACATTGTATACCTGTGGTGGCTTTTTTTTTATACTAGTAGTTTAGCAGTCTGCTGACAGTGTCCACCAGGTTTATTATACTGTATATAGCAGTACGGTAGGCCACTGCTGTACCTACCTCTGTGTCGTCACTCGTCATCCATAAAGTATACTATCCATCCATCTACATTGTATACCTGTGGTGGCTTTTTTTTTTATACTAGTAGTTTAGCAGTCTGCTGACAGTGTCCACCAGGTCCATTATACTGTATATAGCAGTACGGTAGGCCACTGCTGTACCTACCTCTGTGTCGTCACTCGTCATCCATAAAGTATACTATCCATCCATCTACATTGTATACCTGTGGTGGCTTTTTTTTTTATACTAGTAGTTTAGCAGCCTGCTGACAGTGTCCACCAGGTCCATTATACTGTATATAGCAGTATGGTAGGCCACTGCTGTACCTACCTCTGTGTCGTCACTCGTCATCCATAAAGTATACTATCCATCCATCTACATTGTATACCTGTGGTGGCTTTTTTTTTTATACTAGTAGTTTAGCAGTCTGCTGACAGTGTCCACCAGGTTTATTATACTGTATAGAACAGTACGGTAGGCCACTGCTGTACCTACCTCTGTGTCGTCACTCGTCATCCATAAAGTATACTATCCATCCATCTACATTGTATACCTGTGGTGGCTTTTTTTGTTTATACTAGTAGTTTAGCAGTCTGCTGACAGTGTCCACCAGGTCCATTATACTGTATATAGCAGTACGGTAGGCCACTGCTGTACCTACCTCTGTGTCGTCACTTGTCATCCATAAAGTATACTATCCATTCATCTACATTGTATACCTGTGGTGGCTTTTTTTTATACTAGTAGTTTAGCAGTCTGCTGACAGTGTCCACCAGGTCCATTATACTGTATATAGCAGTACGGTAGGCCACTGCTGTACCTACCTTTGTGTCGTCACTCGTCATCCATAAAGTATACTATCCATCCATCTACATTGTATACCTGTGGTGGCTTTTTTTTATACTAGTAGTTTAGCAGTCTGCTGACAGTGTCCACCAGGTCCATTATACTGTATATAGCAGTACGGTAGGCCACTGCTGTACCTACCTCTGTGTCGTCACTCGTCATCCATAAAGTATACTATCCATCCATCTACATTGTATACCTGTGGTGGCTTTTTTTTTTATACTAGTAGTTTAGCAGCCTGCTGACAGTGTCCACCAGGTCCATTATACTGTATATAGCAGTATGGTAGGCCACTGCTGTACCTACCTCTGTGTCGTCACTCGTCATCCATAAAGTATACTATCCATCCATCTACATTGTATACCTGTGGTGGCTTTTTTTTTATACTAGTAGTTTAGCAGTCTGCTGACAGTGTCCACCAGGTTTATTATACTGTATAGAGCAGTACGGTAGGCCACTGCTGTACCTACCTCTGTGTCGTCACTCGTCATCCATAAAGTATACTATCCATCCATCTACATTGTATACCTGTGGTAGCTTTTTTTTTTTATACTAGTAGTTTAGCAGTCTGCTGACAGTGTCCACCAGGTCCATTATACTGTATATAGCAGTACGGTAGGCCACTGCTGTACCTACCTCTGTGTCGTCACTTGTCATCCATAAAGTATACTATCCATCCATCTACATTGTATACCTGTGGTGGCTTTTTTTTTATACTAGTAGTTTAGCAGTCTGCTGACAGTGTCCACCAGGTCCATTATACTGTATATAGCAGTACGGTAGGCCACTGCTGTACCTACCTCTGTGTCGTCACTCGTCATCCATAAAGTATACTATCCATCCATCTACATTGTATACCTGTGGTGGCTTTTTTTTATACTAGTAGTTTAGCAGTCTGCTGACAGTGTCCACCAGGTCCATTATACTGTATATAGCAGTACGGTAGGCCACTGCTGTACCTACCTCTGTGTCGTCACTCGTCATCCATAAAGTATACTATCCATCCATCTACATTGTATACCTGTGGTGGCTTTTTTTTTATACTAGTAGTTTAGCAGTCTGCTGACAGTGTCCACCAGGTTTATTATACTGTATATAGCAGTACAGTAGGCCACTGCTGTACCTACCTCTGTGTCGTCACTCGTCATCCATAAAGTATACTATCCATCCATCTACATTGTATACCTGTGATGGCTTTTTTTTATACTAGTAGTTTAGCAGTCTGCTGACAGTGTCCACCAGGTCCATTATACTGTATATAGCAGTACGGTAGGCCACTGCTGTACCTACCTCTGTGTCGTCACTTGTCATCCATAAAGTATACTATCCATCCATCTACATTGTATACCTGTGGTGGCTTTTTTTTTATACTAGTAGTTTAGCAGTCTGCTGACAGTGTCCACCAGGTCCATTATACTGTATATAGCAGTACGGTAGGCCACTGCTGTACCTACCTCTGTGTCGTCACTCGTCATCCATAAAGTATACTATCCATCCATCTACATTGTATACCTGTGGTGGCTTTTTTTTTATACTAGTAGTTTAGCAGTCTGCTGACAGTGTCCACCAGGTCCATTATACTGTATATAGCAGTACGGTAGGCCACTGCTGTACCTACCTCTGTGTCGTCACTCGTAATCCATAAAGCATACTATCCATCCATCTACATTGTATACCTGTGGTGGCTTTTTTTTATACTAGTAGTTTAGCAGTCTGCTGACAGTGTCCACCAGGTTTATTATACTGTATATAGCAGTACAGTAGGCCACTGCTGTACCTACCTCTGTGTCGTCACTCGTCATCCATAAAGTATACTATCCATCCATCTACATTGTATACCTGTGGTGGCTTTTTTTATACTAGTAGTTTAGCAGTCTGCTGACAGTGTCCACCAGGTCCATTATACTGTATATAGCAGTACGGTAGGCCACTGCTGTACCTACCTCTGTGTCGTCACTCGTCATCCATAAAGTACACTATCCATCCATCTACATTGTATACCTGTGGTGGCTTTTTTTTTTTATACTAGTAGTTTAGCAGTCTGCTGACAGTGTCCACCAGGTCCATTATACTGTATATAGCAGTACGGTAGGCCACTGCTGTACCTACCTCTGTGTCGTCACTCGTCATCCATAAAGTATACTATCCATCCATCTACATTGTATACCTGTGGTGGCATTTTTTTTTTATACTAGTAGTTTAGCAGTCTGCTGACAGTGTCCACCAGGTTTATTATACTGTATATAGCAGTACGGTAGGCCACTGCTGTACCTACCTCTGTGTCGTCACTCGTCATCCATAAAGTACACTATCCATCCATCTACATTGTATACCTGTGGTGGCTTTTTTTTTATACTAGTAGTTTAGCAGTCTGCTGACAGTGTCCACCAGGTCCATTATACTGTATATAGCAATACGGTAGGCCACTGCTGTACCTACCTCTGTGTCGTCACTCGTCATCCATAAAGTATACTATCCATCCATCTACATTGTATACCTGTGGTGGCTTTTTTTTATACTAGTGGTTTAGCAGTCTGCTGACAGTGTCCACCAGGTCCATTATACTGTATATAGCAGTACGGTAGGCCACTGCTGTACCTACCTCTGTGTCGTCACTCGTCATCCATAAAGTATACTATCCATCCATCTACATTGTATACCTGTGGTGGCTTTTTTTATACTAGTAGTTTAGCAGTCTGCTGACAGTGTCCACCAGGTCCATTATACTGTATATAGCAGTACGGTAGGCCACTGCTGTACCTACCTCTGTGTCGTCACTCGTCATCCATAAAGTATACTATCCATCCATCTACATTGTATACCTGTGGTGGCTTTTTTTTTATACTAGTAGTTTAGCAGCCTGCTGACAGTGTCCACCAGGTCCATTATACTGTATATAGCAGTACGGTAGGCCACTGCTGTACCTACCTCTGTGTCGTCACTCGTCATCCATAAAGTATACTATCCATCCATCTACATTGTATACCTGTGGTGGCTTTTTTTTTTATACTAGTAGTTTAGCAGTCTGCTGACAGTGTCCACCAGGTTTATTATACTGTATATAGCAGTACGGTAGGCCACTGCTGTACCTACCTCTGTGTCGTCACTCGTCATCCATAAAGTATACTATCCATCCATCTACATTGTATACCTGTGGTGGCTTTTTTTTTTATACTAGTAGTTTAGCAGTCTGCTGACAGTGTCCACCAGGTCCATTATACTGTATATAGCAGTACGGTAGGCCACTGCTGTACCTACCTCTGTGTCGTCACTCGTCATCCATAAAGTATACTATCCATCCATCTACATTGTATACCTGTGGTGGCTTTTTTTTTATACTAGTAGTTTAGCAGCCTGCTGACAGTGTCCACCAGGTCCATTATACTGTATATAGCAGTATGGTAGGCCACTGCTGTACCTACCTCTGTGTCGTCACTCGTCATCCATAAAGTATACTATCCATCCATCTACATTGTATACCTGTGGTGGCTTTTTTTTTTATACTAGTAGTTTAGCAGTCTGCTGACAGTGTCCACCATGTTTATTATACTGTATAGAACAGTACGGTAGGCCACTGCTGTACCTACCTCTGTGTCGTCACTCGTCATCCATAAAGTATACTATCCATCCATCTACATTGTATACCTGTGGTGGCTTTTTTTGTTTATACTAGTAGTTTAGCAGTCTGCTGACAGTGTCCACCAGGTCCATTATACTGTATATAGCAGTACGGTAGGCCACTGCTGTACCTACCTCTGTGTCGTCACTTGTCATCCATAAAGTATACTATCCATTCATCTACATTGTATACCTGTGGTGGCTTTTTTTTTATACTAGTAGTTTAGCAGTCTGCTGACAGTGTCCACCAGGTCCATTATACTGTATATAGCAGTACGGTAGGCCACTGCTGTACCTACCTTTGTGTCGTCACTCGTCATCCATAAAGTACACTATCCATCCATCTACATTGTATACCTGTGGTGGCTTTTTTTTATACTAGTAGTTTAGCAGTCTGCTGACAGTGTCCACCAGGTCCATTATACTGTATATAGCAGTACGGTAGGCCACTGCTGTACCTACCTCTGTGTCGTCACTCGTCATCCATAAAGTATACTATCCATCCATCTACATTGTATACCTGTGGTGGCTTTTTTTTTTATACTAGTAGTTTAGCAGCCTGCTGACAGTGTCCACCAGGTCCATTATACTGTATATAGCAGTACGGTAGGCCACTGCTGTACCTACCTCTGTGTCGTCACTTGTCATCCATAAAGTATACTATCCATCCATCTACATTGTATACCTGTGGTGGCTTTTTTTTTATACTAGTAGTTTAGCAGTCTGCTGACAGTGTCCACCAGGTTTATTATACTGTATAGAGCAGTACGGTAGGCCACTGCTGTACCTACCTCTGTGTCGTCACTCGTCATCCATAAAGTATACTATCCATCCATCTACATTGTTTACCTGTGGTGGCTTTTTTTTTTTATACTAGTAGTTTAGCAGTCTGCTGACAGTGTCCACCAGGTCCATTATACTGTATATAGCAGTACGGTAGGCCACTGCTGTACCTACCTCTGTGTCGTCACTTGTCATCCATAAAGTATACTATCCATCCATCTACATTGTATACCTGTGGTGGCTTTTTTTTTATACTAGTAGTTTAGCAGTCTGCTGACAGTGTCCACCAGGTCCATTATACTGTATATAGCAGTACGGTAGGCCACTCCTGTACCTACCTCTGTGTCGTCACTCGTCATCCATAAAGTATACTATCCATCCATCTACATTGTATACCTGTGGTGGCTTTTTTTTATACTAGTAGTTTAGCAGTCTGCTGACAGTGTCCACCAGGTCCATTATACTGTATATAGAAGTACGGTAGGCCACTGCTGTACCTACCTCTGTGTCGTCACTCGTCATCCATAAAGTATACTATCCATCCATCTACATTGTATACCTGTGGTGGCTTTTTTTTTATACTAGTAGTTTAGCAGTCTGCTGACAGTGTCCACCAGGTTTATTATACTGTATATAGCAGTACAGTAGGCCACTGCTGTACCTACCTCTGTGTCGTCACTCGTCATCCATAAAGTATACTATCCATCCATCTACATTGTATACCTGTGATGGCTTTTTTTTATACTAGTAGTTTAGCAGTCTGCTGACAGTGTCCACCAGGTCCATTATACTGTATATAGCAGTACGGTAGGCCACTGCTGTACCTACCTCTGTGTCGTCACTTGTCATCCATAAAGTATACTATCCATCCATCTACATTGTATACCTGTGGTGGCTTTTTTTTTATACTAGTAGTTTAGCAGTCTGCTGACAGTGTCCACCAGGTCCATTATACTGTATATAGCAGTGCGGTAGGCCACTGCTGTACCTACCTCTGTGTCGTCACTCGTCATCCATAAAGTATACTATCCATCCATCTACATTGTATACCTGTGGTGGCTTTTTTTTTATACTAGTAGTTTAGCAGTCTGCTGACAGTGTCCACCAGGTCCATTATACTGTATATAGCAGTACGGTAGGCCACTGCTGTACCTACCTCTGTGTCGTCACTCGTCATCCATAAAGTATACTATCCATCCATCTACATTGTATACCTGTGGTGGCTTTTTTTTATACTAGTAGTTTAGCAGTCTGCTGACAGTGTCCACCAGGTTTATTATACTGTATATAGCAGTACAGTAGGCCACTGCTGTACCTACCTCTGTGTCGTCACTCGTCATCCATAAAGTATACTATCCATCCATCTACATTGTATACCTGTGGTGGCTTTTTTTACACTAGTAGTTTAGCAGTCTGCTGACAGTGTCCACCAGGTCCATTATACTGTATATAGCAGTACGGTAGGCCACTGCTGTACCTACCTCTGTGTCGTCACTCGTCATCCATAAAGTATACTATCCATCCATCTACATTGTATACCTGTGGTGCCTTTTAGTTGTGCGCATTAAAATATGGAGAACAAAAATGTGGAGGTTAAAAAAATAGGGAAAGATCAAGATCCACTTCCACCTCGTGCTGAAGCTGCTGCCACTAGTCATGGCCAAGACGATGAAATGCCATCAACGTCGTCTGCCAAGGCCGATGCCCAATGTCATAGTACAGAGCATGTAAAATCCAAAACACAAAAGATCAGTAAAATGCCTCAAAAATCAAAATTAAAAGCGTCTGAGGAGAAGCGTAAACTTGCCAATATGCCATTTACGACACGGAGTGGCAAGGAACGGCTGAGGCCCTGGCCTATGTTCATGGCTAGTGGTTCAGCTTCACATGAGGATGGAAGCACTCATCCTCTCGCTAGAAAAAAGAAAAGACTTAAGCTGGCAAAAGCACAGCAAAGAACTGTGCGTTCTTCTAAATCACAAATCCCCAAGGAGAGTCCAATTGTGTCGGTTGCGATGCCTGACCTTCCCAACACTGGACGGGAAGAGCTTGCGCCTTCCACCATTTGCACGCCCCCTGCAAGTGCTGGAAGGAGCACCCGCAGTCCAGTTCCTGATAGTCAAATTGACGATGTCACTGTTGAAGTACACCAGGATGAGGATATGGGTGTTGCTGGCGCTGGGGAGGAAATTGACAAGGAGGATTCTGATGGCGAGGTGGTTTGTTTAAGTCAGGCACCCGGGGAGACACCTGTTGTCCGTGGGAGGAATATGGCCCTTGACATGCCTGGTCAAAAAACAAAAAAAATCAGCTCTTCGGTGTGTAATTATTTCAACACAAATGCGGACAACAGGTGTCAAGCCGTGTGTTGCCTTTGTCAAGCTGTAATAAGTAGGGGTAAGGACGTTAACCACCTCGGAACATCCTCCCTTATACGTCACCTGCAGCGCATTCATCAAACGTCAGTGACAAGTTCAAAAACTTTGGGTGACAGCGGAAGCAGTCCACTGACCACTAAATCCCTTCCTCTTGTAACCAAGCTCCTGCAAACCACACCACCAACTCCCTCAGTGTCAATTTCCTCCTTAGCCAGGAAAGCCAATAGTCCTGCAGGCCATGTCACTGGCAAGTCTGACGAGTCCTCTCCTGCCTGGGATTCCTCCGATGCATCCTTGAGTGTAACGCCTACTGCTGCTGGAGCTGCTGTTGGTGCTGCTGGGAGTCGATAGTCATCCCAGAGGGGAAGTCGGAAGACCACTTGTACTACTTCCAGTAAGCAATTGACTGTCCAACAGTCCTTTGCGAGGAAGATGAAATATCACAGCAGTCATCCTGCTGCAAAGCGGATAACTGAGGCCTTGGCAGCCTGGGCGGTGAGAAACGTGGTTCCGGTATCCATCGTTAATTCAGAGCCAACTAGAGACTTGATTGAGGTACTGTGTCCCCGGTACCAAATACCATGTAGGTTCCATTTCTCTAGGCAGGCGATACCGAAAATGTACACAGACCTCAGAAAAAGACTCACCAGTGTCCTAAAAAATGCAGTTGTACCCAATGTCCACTTAACCACGGACATGTGGACAAGTGGAGCAGGGCAGACTCAGGACTATATGACTGTGACAGCCCACTGGGTAGATGTATTGCCTCCCGCAGCAAGAACAGCAGCGGCGGCACCAGTAGCAGCATCTCGCAAACGCCAACTCGTTCCTAGGCAGGCTACGCTTTGTATCACCGCTTTCCAGAATACGCACACAGCTGAAAACCTCTTACGGCAACTGAGGAAGATCATCGCAGAATGGCTTACCCCAATTGGACTCTCCTGGGGATTTGTGACATCGGACAACGCCAGCAATATTGTGCGTGCATTACATCTGGGCAAATTCCAGCACGTCCCATGTTTTGCACATACCTTGAATTTGGTGGTGCAGAATTATTTAAAAAACGACAGGGGCATGCAAGAGATGCTGTCGGTGGCCCGAAGAATTGCGGGCCACTTTCGGCGTTCAGGCACCGGGTACAGAAGACTGGAGCACCACCAAAAATACCTGAACCTGCCATCATCTGAAGCAAGAGGTGGTAACGAGGTGGAATTCAACCCTCTATATGCTTCAGAGGATGGAGGAGCAGCAAAAGGCCATTCAAGCCTATACATCTGGCCACGATATAGGCAAAGGAGGTGGAATGCACCTGTCTCAAGCGCAGTGGAGAATGATTTCAACGTTGTGCAAGATTCTGCAACCCTTTGAACTTGCCACACGTGAAGTCAGTTCAGACACTGCCAGCCTGAGTCAGGTCATTCCCCTGATCAGGCTTTTGCAGAAGAAGCTGGAGACATTGAAGGAGGAGCTAAAACAGAGCGATTCCGCTAGGCATGTGGGACTTGTGGATGGAGCCCTTAATTCGCTTAACCAGGATTCACGGGTGGTCAATCTGTTGAAATCAGAGCACTACATTTTGGCCACCATGCTCGATCCTAGATTTAAAACCTACGTTGTATCTCTCTTTCCGGCAGACACAAGTCTGCAGGGGTTCAAAGACCTGCTGGTGAGAAAATTGTCAAGTCAAGCGGAATGTGACCCGTCAACAGCTCCTCCTTCACATTCTCCCGCAACTGGGGGTGCGAGGAAAAGGCTACGAATTCCGAGCCCACCCGCTGGCGGTGATGCAGGGCAGTCTGGAGCGAGTGCTGACATCTGGTCCGGACTGAAGGACCTGCCAACGATTACTGACATGTCGTCTACTGTCACTGCATATGATTCTCTCACCATTGAAAGAATGGTGGAGGATTATATGAGTGACCGCATCCAAGTAGGCACGTCAGACAGTCCGTACGTATACTGGCAGGAAAAAGAGGCAATTTGGAGGCCCTTGCAGAAACTGGCTTTATTCTACCTAAGTTGCCCTCCCTCCAGTGTGTACTCCGAAAGAGTGTTTAGTGCAGCCGCTCACCTTGTCAGCAATCGGCGTACGAGGTTACTTCCAGAAAATGTGGAGAAGATGATGTTCATTAAAATGAATTATAATCAATTCCTCCGTGGAGACATTCACCAGCAGCAATTGCCTCCAGAAAGTACACGGGGACCTGAGATGGTGGATTCCAGTGTGGACGAATTAATAATCTGTGAGGAGGGGGATGTACACAGTGAAAGGGGTGATGAATCGGACGATGATGATGAGGTGGACATCTTGCCTCTGTAGAGCCAGTTTGTGCAAGGAGAGATTGATTGCTTCTTTTTTGGTGGGGGCCCAAACCAACCAGTCATTTCAGTCACAGTCATGTGGCAGACCCTGTCGCTGAAATGATGGGTTCGTTAAAGTTTGCATGTCCTGTTTATACAACATAAGGGTGGGTGGGAGGGCCCAAGGACAATTCCATCTTGCACCTCTTTTTTCTTTCATTTTTCTTTGCACCATGTGCTGTTTGGGGAGTATTTTTTTGAAGGGCCATCCTGCCTGACACTGCAGTGTCACTCCTAGATGGGCCAGGTGTTTGTGTCAGCCACTTGGGTCGCTGAGCTTAGTCACACAGCTACCTCATTGCGCCTCTTTTTTTCTTTGCATCATGTGCTGTTTGAGGACTATTTTTTTGAAGTGCCATCCTGTCTGACACTGCAGTGCCACTCCTAGATGGGCCAGGTGTTTGTGTCGGCCACTAGGGTCGCTTAGCTTAGTCACACAGCTACCTCATTGCGCCTCTTTTTTTCTTTGCATCATGTGCTGTTTGGGGACTATTTTTTTCAAGTGCCATCCTGTCTGACACTGCAGTGCCACTCCTAGATGGGCCAGATGTTTGTGTCGGTCACTAGGGTCGCTTAGCTTAGTCACACAGCTACCTCATTGCGCCTCTTTTTTTCTTTGCATCATGTGCTGTTTGGGGACTATTTTTTTGAAGTGCCATCCAGCCTGACACTGCAGTGCCACTCCTAGATGGGCCAGGTGTTTGTGTCGGCCACTTGTGTCGCTTAGCTTAGCCATCCAGCGACCTCGGTGCAAATTTTAGGACTAAAAATAATATTGTGAGGTGTGAGGTGTTCAGAATAGACAGAAAATGAGTGGAAATTATGGTTATTGAGGTTAATAATACTATGGGATCAAAATGACCCCCAAATTCTATGATTTAAGCTGTTTTTTAGTGTTTTATGAAAAAAAAACACCCGAATCCAAAACACACCTGAATCCGACAAAAAATTTCCGGTGAGGTTTTGCCAAAACGCGTCCGAACCCAAAACACGGCCGCGGAACCGAACACAAAACCAAAACACAAAACCCGAAAAATTTCCGGTGCACATCACTAGCAAGAAAGCCCATATTTTTAAAGCGGCATTCCTTTACAAGGTATAACCAACCTGGCCCCACACTTCTGGCTTTTAGCACCCTATTACATTTAGCCCAAGGACTAACTTTTTATGTAATCCAACTTAAAATGCTCCTGTAGATCCAATAAATGGGATAGAGATAGGGAAACATAGGTTTTTATCAAACCCCCTAGATATAAAGCAGACAGCCGGTGGTTGTCTTTCACGTATCTTAGTATCTGGAGTTGTTGTTAATTATAATATGTTCCATTTTTGATTAGTGCATATCCAACTGTTTGGATTAAGAAATGTGAGTCTGGGGATTATAAATTCTTCATCTCATTCTGTGGGATATAATGCCTAAAGTGCAATTTGTAGACTATGAATTATTTAACCAACTCTGTGAATGTTATCTTTTGTTCTGCACTACAGATTATAGGCATGGCCAAATCCCTAAATGTGGGTCATGTTATAGTTGCAGAGATATCTGTCAAGAGTCACTGTGTGGTCCGTGTTAGACACAGGTTGCCTGGTGACCGGGATGTTGCATCTCTTCCGACCACCGGGGCACTTGGTCTCCACCCGGCACCTGGTAACCCAGATGCAGCGGGGCGCTACCTGTTGGGAACCAGCGGGTGTGTTAGTTACTTTCTGGGGGAACATGCAGCAGTGCAGCTGCATGTTCTTAAGATAATTAGGTATCTCTGCTGTTGCAGGGAGCTGATTGGTTCAGCTACCCTTTACAATCCCTCAGAGCCACTTCCTCAGTGCTGGTTATAGTTTACCCTTGCCATGTAAAACACTGGTCCCTGTTCTCTACATTGTGTCATTTTCCTGTGGATATTCTGCCAGAATCTCTGCCTATCAGCATCCAGTACCCTGCTCTGTCTGCCGTTACCCAGGCTCCCCTGCCAACCCTAGCTCCCCCGGCTGGGGTCTTGTCTACCATCTGCACTGTTCACGCATGCCTAGCCAGCTCGTGCCTTATACTGTGGCAATCGTGTGTCTCACTATCAGCAGTCATTCAGTATAACATGGGGTCTTTAGACTATTGGGTGAGCTCCTACTGCTGGAGGTATTAAGTCCAGATAGCCCCCTAAGTACCGGTGTACGTGTCCAGTACTAAGGGGAACAGCGGAGGGTTTTTATTGGTGGAAGAACCTCTTGAGGGCTCTAGGAGTCTCACCCCAATAGTTCTGGAGCTCCCCGCAGCATCTTGTAAATCCAAGCATCCATACACTTATCAAGTCTAAGTATCTTCACATTCATCAAGTCCAAGTGCTTTCTCACTCATCAAGTCCAAAACCACAATTCTAAGCAAGTCCAAGAGTCTCAACGCCAAGTGAGTTCAAGGTTCCTAACAATGAGTCATCCATATCATCATTGTTTATTTGATAGGTACCACACATTTTGCAGTACCAATAAGCCTACACACACACAATTACATATAAACTAGTGCTGGGCAACAATTAAAATTTGTAATTGCAATTAATCGCATGATTTTCTGCAATTAATCGCATTGTTAGGCACAAAGGGCCTAATTCAGATCTGATCGCAACAGCAAATTCGTTAGCTAATGGGCAAAACCATGTACACTGCAGGTGGGGCAGCTATAACATGTGCAGAGAGAGTTAGATTTGGGTTGGTTATTTTGTTTCTGTGCAGGGTAAATACTGGCTGCTTTATTTTTACCATGCAATTTAGATTTCAGTTTGAACACACCCCACCCAAATCTAATTCTCTCTGCACGTTATATATGCCACCCCTGCAGTGCATATAGGGGGTCATTCTGAGTTGATCGCACGTAGCAACTTTTTGCTGCTCGTGTGATCAACTAGTCGCCGCCTATGGGGGAATGTATTTTAGCATAGCAGGGCTGCGATCACTTGTGCAGTCCTGCTATGCTAAAAAAAGTTTCAAGTAAAACAAGACCAGCCCTGCAGCTACTCCCCAGTGCGACGGATCCAGCGATGAAGGTCCCGGCTGTGACATCAGACATCCGCCCTCCAAATGCCTGGACATGCCTGCGTTCGCCTTACCACGTCCGGGATATGGTGAGTAGATGCCCCGATCCTCCTTCCCGCTTTCAATCTTCTTGCGATAGCGCCTGCGATCACTTTCATCGGTCCTGGCTTTGAAGCCCGGCTGGGCAACGACGCGCATGCGCAATTCGGGTGCCGCGCAGCCGCAGTTCCGACCCATTCGCACCACAGCGAAGAACCACTGCGTGCAAACTGGTCGGAATGACCACCATGGTTTTGCACATTAGCTAACAAATTTGCTGCTGCGATCAGATCTGAATAGGCCCAAAATTCAATAATGAATTCAAAAGTAGAGTATTGCGCACTTTTATTTTAAAAATACTGCTATACAGTATGAACAACAGTGCAATAACATTTAGTTTAAAAACACTTTAAAAAAAGGTGCTTTTTAACAGCAGTATTCCTTTTAAACAGTAGCAATTAAAAAACTTTAAAAATATATTTCTTGTAAATTGCAACTTTAAACAGTAATGTAATGTAATCAAATCAAATATAAAACCAAAGCTATTTGCCACTGGCAGGGCATTAACGTTTATCGAGTTTGTTATAGAAAAACAAAATTACCCTCAGAGACCAGAGCAGCAATCATAACATTATAACAGGCACCTTCCGAGCAATAGCTAGTTAACATTTATAAATCTGAATCTGTTTTCTTTTGTTTTTCTTAACAGGTACCAGCAAAAAAAAAAAAAAAAAAAAAAAGATTTCAGGAAGCAGCATAAACAGTCTATGAGCCTAATTCAGACCTGATCGCTGCGCTGCAAATTTTATTATCCTGCGATCAGATAGTCGCCGCCCAAGTGTGAGTGTAAATTCGCCTGTGCAAGTGTGCAACCGCATGTGTACACCGTACGAAAATATCCCTCAGTCAGCAGACAGCTGCAAATCCTTTTGCAACTCACTCACCATCAAATGGTTTTTCCAGTGTGTGCAGTCTGTGCACAGCCCTTACTCCTACAGTGAGATACAAACAGGTTGACCGGGAGCAGAGCTGACGTCACATACCCTCCCAGAAAATGCTTGGACATGCCTGCGTTTATCCTGACACTCCCAGAAAATGGGCAGTTACCACCCACAAACGGCCTCTTCCTGTCAATCAGCTTGTGCTGTTTGGCGACGCACGTGCACATTGCGGTGCATATGTATGTGCAGTTAATCGATAAACGGCCGCACAGCAGCGATCAGGTCCTATGTTCAGTATCAAGTGTCCCTGTTAGAGTGACGTGAAGTGGTCGATCACTAAAAAAAATACACAGATGGGATTTACTGTGCAGGGGACATTTTCGTCTGTCCATTCCTCTGACTTTACATTTTCTCTCCTCTGCACCCAGCCAGTTGTTAATGATGGTCATTTAAATTTTCAGATGATAAAGAAACTCTCTTCTTCTGTACAATATGACCAGCAAGAGAAGACAACCTTTCACAGGGTACGGATGTTGCCGGTGTGGCCAAGTACTTCTGTGCAATGGAGGCCAGCCTGCTGTGTGAGCCTGCATGTTTGGACCACCACTCTAACGGACAGGACTCTGTACTGATGGTGCGCTCCGCTCTGTATCGACGCACACTGTTCTCAACTGACTCTTCCTCCTGTTCAGAATCAGGCTCTGATGAAGCAGCCAATAGGGCTAACTTTTCATTTGATGGCTGTGATGTTGTTGCTTCCACAAGTTTCTCGGCAACAAACCTCTGTTCCTTGAGTAAGTTGGTGACTGAGGCCCACACCTCACCTCTCTCAGCTCTGGGTATACACGTAAGGGCCTTGAATCTCGGGTCCAATGCGGTAGCAATCTTCAGATATGCATTGTTGGCATTTTTCTTGCGTGTCTCCAGTTCTGTTCTGAATGTAGACTTGAATTTGACCACGTAGGCAGGGTCATCATCTGAGCTCTCCATCACCTGGGAGAGATGGCAAAAAGTAGGCAGAATCACACAGCATGAGTCATACTTTTCTCCTCCCAGAAGTTCAGTCACATGCCTACAACAGAAAAAAAAATCAAACCCATTTCATTGGGTACGGGAGACCAGCGCTGAGAATGCTGGTGGTCAGGAAACCGACAGCGGCATCCTGGAATCCAGATACCCAACAGTCCCCAGTAAGTATACTAACCCTCCCTACCCTTAACCCTCCCTGCCTAGTGCCTAACCCTAAGACCCCCTGGTGGTGCATAACCCTAACCCTCCGTCCACGCAGCCTAACCCTAACCCTCCCTACACGCAGCCTAACCCTAACCCTCTCAGCTCCCTACCCTAACCTACCCTAACCCCCCAGTATGTGCCTACACCTATACCATATTTCTTGCACTGTCTGTGCTAAGTGTGCTGACTTTAGACCTAATTCAGATCTGATCGTAGATGTGCTAAATTTAGCACATCTACAATCAGTCACACAGACATGCGGCAGGACGCCCAGCACAGGGCTAGTCCGCCCCGCATGTCAGGCCCTGACCCCCCGCACAAGTACAAAAGCATCGCACAGCGGCAATGCTTTTGTTCTTTAGGAGTAGCTCCCAGCCAACGCAGCTCCTACACGCTGGCAGGAGCTACTCGTTGCTGTGAGGGTCACAGCGGCTGCGTGTTACGTCATGCAGCCTCCGCAACTGCCCCCCAACAGTCTGGGCACGCCTGCGTTGCCCGTATCACGCCACCTAAATGGCGGCAAAACGCCGCCAGCCCGCCCAGCGACTGCAATCGCAGGGTTGAGACAGCCGTTGACTGTCTGGCATACACCGGTGCACTATGGCGCCGGCGCATGCACAGTTCAGACCTGATTGCTGCTGTGCAAAAACACAGCAGTAAACAGGTCTGAATTAGGCCCTTTATCTGAAATGTTCCACTGCTGTGCAACATGAATAAAATGTTCTGCGCATTTTTAAGCAAAATGTCTCTCTTCTGTTTTTATTACAGTCAGAGCCTGTGAATGCAGCTCCCACTGTTCATCAATATAATGCACTGTAACTCCGAGGTAATTATGGTTACCCAGTGATGTCCAGTAATCTCCAGTGAGAGCAACATGTGGTGCACATTGTAACGCCGTTGCTTTTGTAGTCCTCTCCTTTTCATACAACTCGTGTATTCTACTTGTGATGGTGTGTCTAGAGGGAGGCTCATACGTGCTGTCATTCGTTAGGATCCTAAGAACGTTCCTCAGACCTACATCTTCCACAATACTAATCGGCCTGCAGTTTGTAACTATCCACTTTGCTATGGCATTTTTTAGCTTTTCTTGTTTTTATTTATCTATTCTTCTCCCATATGCTCTATCCAACATAGTCTACCAAGGCCTCCCACCTAATTGTTTGGGTGGGTGAGTTGCTGGCATCAACGTTGTGTATTGCATTTAAGTGGTACTTCAGACTCGAAGTACTCCGGTGACAAGAAAATTTAACTTTGCAGTGGTTACAAATAACTTTGGTTTTGTCAACTCTGCCGTCTGGAAGAGATTTAAAATGAAAATGTCCATGTAAGATTTCGGTTCCTTTCTCCATTTTCTCATTTCTGTGAGAAAAAAAACTTAAAAAAACAAACAAAAAACTTTACAGCAGATTGGGCACCCCAGCAATAAAAGGGAGGATAATAGCTGAGTAGGGGGTCCATAATGAACGAAGGAGGGCTTCTGTACAATGCCCAAAGTTTTTAATCCCACCCACTACCTCTCCTGTTAATATAAGCAATATCAGCCGCAATGTACATAAATCCTTTGCCCAACCAAATTAGGCACCTCAGCAATCAAAGGGAGGATAAAAGTTCAGCAGGGAGTGCTTAATGAACAAAGGAGGGCTTCTGTAGGAGGCCCAAAGCTTTCAATCCCATCCACTACCTCTACTGTTAATATAAGCAATGCCAGCCCCAAAGTACATAACTCTGGCAGACCACTATCACTGTACTGTATTTCCTGCTAGAACCCCAAGTGAGCGTACCCAGCTGTGTGTGAGATCTGGTGTCCCCAGGCCTAGTGTCCGAGAGGGAGTCTACCCAGTCCCCCCTGAGTCACAGCGCAGCAAGCAGGTCTGGAGGCTGGGGGCTTCCGGATCCACCGGCTTCCGCTGCAAGCGGGTCTGGTGTCTAGCAGCTTCCGGCGATGAACGGAGAAGCAACAGGGGGCCCCAGCTTTTCCCGTACTGGCGGCCCGCAACTTGCGAAGAGGCAGAAAGCCTCTCCTGGCTCTGCAGACAATGTAGCCCACCAGTAGCGTTAAAGCGTGATAAAAGAAAGTATCACTGTTAATAAGTTACTGCATTAACGCGATAATAACGTATTAACTTGCCCAGCACTAATATAAACATAATAACAAAACATACTGTACAAGTATACTGTACATCACACATTATAAATAGCAAATATACAGGTACAAAATTCACAATTACAAATGTAATAATCAGACAAGTACAAGTTAAAATAAAAATAACAAGTACATTTGTTCAGACAAAAAAGGTGCAAACATGGGCCCTCATTCCGAGTTGATCGCTCGCAAGGCGATTTTAGCAGAGTTACACATGCTAAGCCGCCGCCTACTGGGAGTGAATCTTAGCTTCTTAAAATTGCGACCGATGTATTCGCAATATTGCGATTACTAACTACTTAGCAGTTTCAGAGTAGCTTCAGACTTACTCTGCCTGTGCGATCAGTTCAGTGCTTGTCGTTCCTGTTTTGACGTCACAAACACACCCAGCGTTCGCCCAGACACTCCCCCGTTTCCCCGGCCACTCCTGCGTTTTTTCCGGAAACGGTAGCGTTTTTTCCCGCACGCCCATAAAACGGCCTGTTTCCGCCCAGTAACACCCATTTCCTGTCAATCACATTACGATCGCCGGAGCGATGAGTAAAAATACTATCTCCATTGTAAAATTACTTGGCGCAGTCGCAGTGCGAATATTGCGCATGCGTACTAAGCGGAATTTCACTGCGATGCGATGAAAAATACCGAGCGATCAACTCGGAATGAGGGCCATGATACAGTAACTTACAAAATAGAGAAAGGGGAAATCATAGACAGTGTTAGCTAATAGGCCACAAGTGAACAGGTAGCTAGAGTGTGTAGAGGCCTATTAGCTAACACTGTCTATCAATTCCTGTTTGTGACTGGAAAAAAAAGATGTGTATTGCGAAAAAATTGCCTTTTGGATTGATTCTAAAAAGTATAAAACATCACGTTAGTCCATTAGTTGCATACAAACTGTTCAATAGAATAAGCTTTCTTTGTTTTTCAGGAAAGATACTGCTCAATCTCGCCTAAATGTTAGTTTGTCAATGTGCCACATGGGTGCATATACTGGGTCTCATTAAAGCTTCAATGAGCTCCAAGGATCTCTGTCTCTGAGCTTTGGCTGTACACCCCACCACATGTTAAGGAATGACCCTAAAAAGGCGACTCTGTCACAAAATAAAATGTAATTCCTGTACAGTTATGAAAAACAAGGCACATTACTACTCTGTAATTCAAATGGAAGGCCTTAATTAGTGCTAAACTTCTATCCTATGCAAACTGTTGCTCTTCCCAAAACACAGCCATTTTACTCTGCAATCCTATTAAATCTAGGCACATTTGCAAATCTGCGGTGCACGTAGGTCATGTGCTGCACTGTGTTCTATATGTTTAGTAAGGCTTTTTACCCCCCCAAAAAATCTTCAAATCACTAAAAAAACATCTTGTGTGAACGAGCTGTCAGGCAGGTAAAATAGGGGGTCATTCCGAGTTGTTCGCTCGCAAGCTGCTTTTAGCAGCTTTGCACACGCTAAGCCGCCGCCTACTGGGAGTGAATCTTAGCATAGTAAAATTGCGAACGAAAGATTAGCAGAATTGCGAATAGACACTTCTTAGCAGTTTCTGAGTAGCTCCAAACTTACTCGGCATCTGCGATCAGTTCAGTGCTTGTCGTTCCTGGTTTGACGTCACAAACACACCCAGCGTTCGCCCAGACACTCCTCCGTTTCTCCAGCCACTCCCGCGTTTTTCCCAGAAACGGTAGCGTTTTTTCACACACACCCATAAAACGGCCAGTTTCCGCCCAGAAACACCCACTTCCTGTCAATCACATTACGATCACCAGAACGAAGAAAAAACCTTGTAATGCCGTGAGTAAACTTCCTAATTGCATAGCAAATTTACTTGGCGCAGTCGCACTGCGGACATGGGGGGTCATTCCGAGTTGTTCGCTCGCAAGCTGCTTTTAGCAGCTTTGCACACGCTAAGCCGCCGCCTACTGGGAGTGAATCTTAGCATAGTAAAATTGCGAACGAAAGATTAGCAGAATTGCGAAGACACTTCTTAGCAGTTTCTGAGCAGCTCAAAACTTACTCGGCATCTGCGATCAGTTCAGTGCTTGTCGTTCCTGGTTTGACGTCACAAACACACCCAGCGTTCGCCCAGACACTCCTCCGTTTCTCCAGTTACTCCCGCGTTTTTCCCAGAAACGGTAGCGTTTTTTCACACACACCCATAAAACGGCCAGTTTCCGCCCAGAAACACCCACTTCCTGTCAATCACATTACGATCACCAGAACGAAGAAAAAACCTCGTAATGCCGTGAGTAAACTTCCTAATTGCATAGCAAATTTACTTGGCGCAGTCACACTGCGGACATTGCGCATGCGCAGTAGCGACTATTCGCTCCGTTGCGACAAAAAAATAACGAGCGAACAACTCGGAATGACCCCCATTGCGCATGCGCAGTAGCGACTATTCGCTCCGTTGCGACAAAAAAATAACGAGCGAACAACTCGGAATGACCCCCATAGTACAGATTTGAGATCAATTGAGCTGTATGTCATGCTGCTTGTACTGTCCAGATGAACAGCGGGAAATATGCAGCACCTTGGAGACCAGAACAAAGTGACGCAAGACACAAGAGTCTTCAATGCTCCTTTGAAGGTACCTTCCCGTCTAACTGAAGGTAAATATACTCAAGTTGCCTCAGTTGTAGGAAATATTCAAATATTAGTAAGCAACTATTTCTATTGCAAATGCATAGTATGTCCTGTCTTTGTTAACATGTCCATAATAATATAATTAACAGTATATTTACTGAATTCTTTTTTTTTTTTAATAGAGTATTTTTATTCAACACAATAGTTAACGATACAGACATTTCAGTGTATGCTGGGGGACACAATTGGCAGTATAAAATATACCTCTCCAATCAAAATAAGCACATGATAATGATTCCATGAAGATACCGTTCTAATTATTTTCAACCCACAGTATACAGATTTTCTGAAGTCCGTAAACAGATCATATTCCAATTTCCACATACTTAACATTTTCAGTTTTCTCCCGATATGTTTTAGTAAACACCCCAACTGGACGGGCCAGATATAGCCCACTACCCCTCCTGAGAAAAACAAAAAACAAAAACAAACAAACAAAAAACCTAAATAAACAACCCAAACCCATCAAGCCTAGGCTTACACAATTGTGCGATGTGAGGTACAAGAACAATATAAATAGAATAAAAGAGAGAAAGGACCGGCTCGGTGCCACGAGGCCCAGAGAACGCACCACCGGTAGGGCTAATACGCCCTAAATCTGAAGGGCAAGGGATGAGTATGTAGAGTTGATCCAAGGGGACCATATCTTCTCGTACTTGGTAAGGGCATTATTTTTCATGTATATATAGCGGTCCTTCAATACGGTGTCATTCACCAGAGCTTTAAATGTGGATACCGCAGGAGAGTGCGGAGCCATCCATGTCCACGCAATACACACCTTGGCAAGGGCACACATACTACGGGCATACATGCCCTCTTGCCCAGACCCAGAGTCAGGTCCGCCCGCCCCCAAAATACAAAATCTCGGAGTCAGTATATCTCTCATTATCCCCGTATGTTCCAGAATCGACCCGACTCCCGCCCAAAACGCCTGCAAGAACGGACATTTCCACACAAGTTGCCTGAAGGATCCTCCAGCAGTCCCGCATTTGGGACAACTGGCAACACCCCCAGCCCCAAATCTGGTCAGTCTATTCGGCGTCACATATGATCTATGCAGAATAAAGAGTTGTATCTGTTGGAACCGTAGTGATTTGGTGACCTGGCTCGAGTTCCCCAGCGCAACCTCCCAATCCTCCACATCTATGGGGCCCAAGTCATGCTCCCAGCGCTCCCGAAGGTTCAAGAGTGGGTCTGCATGAATTATTGTAAGAAGGTACGAGTATGTGAAGGAGATCACCTTGACTCGACCCAGTGACTGCAAAAAGGTCTTTATGGGGAAGGGGAGGAGCACCGGGGGGGGGGGGGGGGGGGGGGGGGAGTCCCTGAACTGCGACTGCAAGGCGTGCCTGAGCTGTAAAAATCTATAAAAGTAAGAATTCGGGAGGCCAAACTCCTCCTTTAGTTGCTGAAAAGATTTCATTACGCCAGCGCTATACAGTTGGGATATAGAAATTATGGAATACGGGGCCCACACCGCCCCACCCTCCAGAGACCCCAGTTCATGAAGTGATGTAGAGTGCCAAAGGGGAGTATCCGGGTCCATACTATCATACCCAAGCAGACCCTTCATAGCTATCCAGATTTTCATGGCCTGAAACACAATCGGAGGCGAGAATCTGGAAGCACTCCCTCCCACTAGAACCTGCACCAGGGAGAGATTCGGATAATAACACCCAAGAAACGCCCAGTATAAACCAGCATCCTCCCCTCCTCGGAGCCAAATACCGATATGTGACAACTGGGCCGCATGGTAATATAGTTGGAAGTGAGGCAAGGCCAAGCCACCATCAACTTTTTGTCTGGTAAGGGTATTTAATTTTATTTTGGGCCTTTTATTGGCCCAGATCAGAGACGTTAATATACTATTTAATTTCTTAAAAAAGGCCGGAAAGATATGCACCGGGGATTGCAAAAGAACATACAATAGTTTGGGCAAAACTACCATCTTAATGAGGCTAACCCTACCCGTCATTGTCAGCGGGAGTTTACACCAAGCCCTTGACTTGCGTACAATGAGCTGTACAAGTGGGTCAAGATTCAAGGGTATAAAGTCCGAGGGATCGTTAGTAACCTGGATTCCAAGGTACTTAAACTGTCCTGTGCAGCATACTGGCATGGAGAGCTTCGGGGCCTCGGGAGGAGAACCCATAATGGGCATTATAGACGATTTGGACCAGTTTATGCGGAGACCAGAAAAATCACCAAATTTCTCTATGACCTGCAACACAATAGGAATATCCACAACATAATCGTGGAGGAATAACAACAGATCATCCGCATAAAGGGCTATTTTGTCCGTGCAGGGGCCCGTTTCTACTCCCCCAATGTCCGGGTGCGACCTAACCAAGCAAGCCAGAGGCTCGATGGCTATGACAAACAAGGCAGGAGAAAGGGGGCAACCTTGTCTGGTGCCTCTCGACAAAGAAAAGGAGGAAGAAATGTAGCCATTGACCGAGATCCTGGCGCGCGGACTTTGATATAGCAGTTTGATCCATCGTATAAAATTAGGGCCGAAGCCCATACATTTCATGACTCCCCACAGGTAGGACCATTCGACGCTGTCGAAAGCCTTAGCCGCATCCAATGAAACCACTACTGCGTCCAAGGGGAAGTCATGAGGAGCCTGCAATATAGTGTATAGTCTGCGCAAATTAATTGACGTGGATTTCCCCGGCATGAAGCCGGATTGATCCGGATGTATTATAGATTTGATAACTAGGTTGAGCCGGACCGCTAGGGTCTTCGCCAGGATCTTGGCATCGGTAGGGTTAAGTGAGATCGGCCTGTAGGACTCCAAGAGTGTGGGATCCTTACCGGGCTTTGGGAGTACTATAATAATGGCCTCGGACATTGAGGGAGGAAGTTGATTAGTGGCAAATATATCAGCGTACATCTCATGCAACTTAGAGCCAAAGAACTGAATGTACTGTTTATACAGCTCAGTGGGAATACCGTCGCTTCCCGGGGACTTGCCATTGGGAGACATCTCCACCGCCGCTGTTACCTCCTCCAAAGTCAAGGGCGCATCCAGAACGTCTCTAGCCTCGGGGGAAAGTGTGGGAAGGGGAATATTGGTCAGATACCTGTCTAAGTCCTCCATGGAGCACGTCAGCTGAATGTCATAAACCTCTTTAAAGTGTGAGAGGAACAGTTGCGCAATGTCAGGGGTGTTATTTACCGTGGAGCCGTCTGGACCAGACATCCGCACTATCGTAGTCCCAGGACGGTCATAATGCACCAAATGGGCCAGTAAGCTACCCGGCCTGTCCGCCTGCATGTGGATGTTAGTGGCCCTAAACAAAAGGGAGCGTGCATTTTTATCCGAAAGGTGAGCTAACCAAGCCTCCTGAGCTTCCAGCCAACGAGCCTTTAACGCAGAGGTGCCCTCAGCCATTAGTGGGTCTCTAGGTCCCTGCATTCAACTTCAAGCTGCCTCTCCGTTGCCCTGCACGCCATCTTGCGGGCAGCAATTTTGCCGATCAGTGTACCGCGTAAATAAGCTTTGAACGTATCCCACACAACCGGTGCCGGGGCAGAGCCCACATTATCCGCATAAAACCCCTCCCGCTTGGACGTTAAATCCGGACATTCTCCCAGCTGGGCCAACCTGGACGGATGCAACCTCCAATATGACTGTCCCCTCCGGCACTCCCCATCCAGAGACAGCAGCAGGGGTGAATGATCAGACACCCCCCGTGCCTCGTAATGAACATCTGTTATACTAGGTAAGAGCTCAGGAGAGACCAGGGCCAGGTTGATTCTGGAGGAGCCGTACATACTGGAGAAGCATGAGTATTGCCGAAGCGTAGGATACCGAACCCTCCAGACATCCACCCATTGCATACTATGTAAAAAAATCTGCAAACTTACAGTTAGATGTAGACGGGCCACCCCCCGCCCCCAAGTCACGAGAAGACCTCCATCTGTCCATAGAGACATCCAACACATTATTAAAGTCCCCCAGACAAATGACAGGGGTATGAGGGGAAGCAGCAATAAATGAGGCGGCCCCCTGTAGGACGTCATATGAGAATGGGGGAGGAACATACACAGACAATAGGAAGAAATTACGGGAGTTCAATTTACATTCTAGGAACACAAACCTACCATATGGGTCCGTATTTACCTTGATCAACTCAAACTGTACAGTCCTTTTTATCATGACCGACACCCCTCGGGAAGAGGAGGAGTGAGAGGAATGATATGCCCACCCCACCCAAGGCCTGCGGAGCGACAGCAGTCTGTTTCCCTCTAAATGAGTTTCACTCAGGCAAATAATGTCCGGGCCATACTTCCTAATCATTTTAAATACAAGGGATCGCTTTACTTTATTATTATCTTTATTATTTACTTACATTCCACGCCAAGATTTTTAAGGCAGACATAACAACCAGTGTACCGTCCTGGATGCGTCACTCATAGCTCCGACAATGCGAATGAGAAGTCCCATTATCAACGTTATTCGGGCGTCCACCTGCCCGAATAACGCTCTAACCTTGAAACCATATCGTCCGCAGGCCCCGGCCCCGAGCCAAACCCCTTTAAATAGCACAGCATCACCTCACAATATAACAAATGAATGTATAGAAGCCATAAAATTAAAAAAAGAAATGAAAAAATTACAGAGAAACAATCAACAATCCCAGAACATCCCCCCTCCCCGTATACTTCCCCGAACTGTGGCATACACATATCCCTAACAGAACTCTATCCCTGGAGATCCAACAGCCTACGGCAGTGCTATGCACGGCATACAGATCCACATAACCCCCAATACCAAAACTGATGCGTATATAACACTACACAGCAAAGTCCAGAACCACTAAAACATGAGGAAGCTCACCGGACTTATACTTGCATACCGCAGGCCCATGCGGAAAGGAATCTGGGTGTCAGTCCGGAGCCAGCTGGCGGACACCTGGAGCGTATCTGTCCAGCCAGGCCGCCGCCTCCCTCGGAGAGTTGAAGAACTTGGTTTCCCCATCTGCCACCACACGCAGCCTAGAGGGGAACAGCATTGAATAGGAGAGATTCAGATCGCGGAGACGCCGCTTAATGGGTATAAACTGAGCCCAGTCTTTTTGGACGTCCGCTGCAAAGTCCGGAAATGCCGACACTTGGACACCGTTCCGAAGGAGGGGGCCCTTCGCGCGATCCAGGCGCAAGACAGAGTCCCGGCTTTATAGTGCAAAAATTTGGCAATAAATGTCCGTGGCGGGGCACCTGGGGGCAGAGGCCTGAAAGGTACCCGGTGAGCCCGCTCCACTGCGAACTGGGATGTAAAGGATTCAGGGCCATACGCCTCTTTCAGCCATGACTCCAGGAATTCCTCAGGATGTGCCCCTTCCTCCTTTTCTGGTAGGCCCACGAATCTCACATTATTTCTGCGAAGTCGGCCCTCCATATCCAGGAGTTTAGTTTGCAGCGTCGAGACTTGCTGTGTAACCGCAGATACAGACCGCTGCAGAGGTCCGCTGAGGTCCTCTAGATTAGAGACCCACGTCTCGGTTTCTCCCACTCTCTCCCAGACTCGCTGGACGTCCTGGCGCAACAATGATAAATCGCACTGCACCTTCTCCATTTTGTCCGACAGGCGTTGTTCGCTGGCCGCTATGGCCTCCAGGACTTGCTGAATGGAAGGAGCAGATGGCTGCATGTTTGCACCCGAGTCGGCCCCGGCCGGGGGAGTCGGTCCGGTAGGAGGGGAGGGTTTAGGAGATGATTGCGTCGGCTGGGTAGCAGGCTGGCGGGCAAACTTCTCCAATTTAGCCGCGGCCGCGCTCTGGCCGCCCCTCACCATAGTATCAAAGCCCAAGCTGCGCTCAGAGTCCTAATATTCAGTGGCAGGGAGTACAGTAGTGGATGATAAATGCAATATCAGCTGCACTCCAGGGCCCAGAACATCCAGCAGTAACACAGAAAGGGGATGGGGGACCAGCGGGCCTCAGTGGAATATATAGTGTAATATAGACTGGCAGTGATGGATGGGGCAGTATGAACCACCTCAGTACCCTCAGCCCTGCACTCCCCTCAGAGACACAGCTTCTTGCAAGGAGGAAGCACACTGGAAACTTCAGGCAATATGGCCGCCGGGCCCACAGACTCTCCCCCCCTCCGACAATCTCACTGACCTCGGGCACCAGAGGAGTTGTAGTGTCCCTATAAGGTATCCAGGGGGTACAGGAGGTGGGGCGCCGCACACCTCAGGCGCTGTGTGTTGAAATCGTCGCTGCGGGTCCACGCCCGCGACGGCCCGGCGGAGCTCCGGAAATCGAGGCCGGGGCTTCACTGGCGGCCTAGGCCCAAGTTGCGGGCGGCGGCTGGCGCGAGCTGGGAACTCCTGCAGGCGCCCCCTGGTGATGCCCACCGCCTTCCCAGAGTTGGTAAACGGGGTTAGAGCCGGGGAGCTGCAGTAGATAGAGCCCAAGATGGTGACAGGATTTTTTGTCCAGGGAGCTCCTCAATCCTGCTGCCTACCCGCTTGCCGCCGTGGCCACGCCCCCCTATTTACTGAATTCTTAAAAATGATTTATGTAGATATGTGTATTGTTAAAAATAGATGGTTAGTACATAACAAAATGAAAGGGAAGAATGAATAAAATTATTCTGTTTTCTGTGGTCAAGGGAAAAATGGTGAAAAATGTGTATAAGTTGCTACTTAAAAAAATGTTCTGGCAAAAAGAATATTTATCTATATGATAACCACTACATATGGGATATATGGGATATAGAATCAATATATTTTCCATTCCCATGCATGAGTTAGCAAACACCAAACAAAATGTTTAATAATATCGTATAACTACCCAAGACAATCCAAAATACAGTTGGCTGTCTATTGGTCCACTGAACACTCCCCTACAATGGGCTCTGGCCCTGGCTCTTATTCAGCCAGCATCGCTTTAGCAATGCGATAGCATCTGGACGATTTTCAGGCAAGTGTGTGCGGGCAGGGCCCTTTCTGCGCGTACACGGCCCGAGAGATGCAATGACACTGATGCCAGTCAGGCAGAGGCGTTTGTGGGGCACTAAGGGGCGGCAACGCAGCATAGCGGGGTAAAAACGGGAGAAGGTCCGGGACATTTTAAGAGCGGCTGTGTGACATTACATGCAGCCGCTGCGACGGGTAAGATGCCTCCGCAGGCAGGGGGCTACTCTTATTTTGATGGGTCTGTAAAGCGATCACAATTACTTTTCGATCACATCACTGGCGGCAATTAGAATGCTGGGTAGCCTTGCCCTGTGCTGGGCTGCTCTGTGCCCCCAGCATGCGAGTGCTAGCAGTTACAGTTTTGCTAAATTAGCAAAATTGCAACTGAAGCTGAATAAGATCCTCTATTCAGCAATCTTTTTTTCTACTTAAACGATGTGGAAACAAGCGTTTCTGCATTTTATAAGTAATTCTGTTATTTAGCAAAGGCTTAACAGAGAAGATAACACAATCATCATCTCCATTTATACCCATCTCACAGTACGGAGGTTAGCATTACAGCCTCACAACGCTGAGGTTGTGGGTTTGATTTCCACCATGGCCCTCACTGTGTAGAGTTTGTATATTTCCCCATACGTGTGTGGGCTTCTCCCAGGTACTCTAGTTTCCTTTTCACACTCCAAAAATATACTGGTACGTTAACTGGCTCCCAGCAAAAAAAAATAACCCTAGAGTGTGTGTAAATGAGTAGACTAGATGGACCAAGTAGTACTTATTTTCCATCAAATTATATATATATATATATATATATACATACACACACACACAATTGATCCCGGCACTCATCATAGTAATAGCTTGCTCCGGAGACGATTTCAGCGGTGGAAGATGTAAATTAATGCATATATATATATTTCCATACATTTCACCACATTAGTCTGCTTTCACAAGTAGGAGAGAGATCTTCCCATCTCTCTCCCGCAGCCTCCAGCCAGCAGAGGAACCTGACACTATGCGCATGCGCAGCATCAGGTTCCCCCTGAGAATTTTCTCACAGAAAGATTTCTACAAAATGCGCAGATATAACTAGCAGGAACTGTTTGTTAATATATCCGCTTTCCCTGCAAAGTTTCTGTAGCATGCTGGGGGCCGCCCATCGCAGGGCAAGGCCTTCCAGCATGCTAACTCCCACCCTGCAACTGCGATCGCAATCTGATTGCGATGCAAATGCAATTGGATTGTGGTCGCAGCAATTGTGAATGACTCCCTGCAGCCACAGCTAGGCTGCATATGCAGGTGGTCTGCTGACATCTTTTTCCATCGGAGTGGCTGTGTGTGACGTCATGCAGGTGCCCAATAAATGCCGCCGACCCACTCCCATTTCCCCCCCGCTGCCCCCGCAATGGTCCATTGCCGTCTGCACCCGCCCTGCGAACGCCTCTACCTGTCAATCAGGAGAGGCAATTGCAGCCAATTAGTCGGGCCGTGCGTGTGCGCGAAGGCGCCTCAAATGGGGATTCTGCGGTTGCATCCAGAATAACCCCCTATATTCTATATAAAATCAGAGAATGTTCGTTCCAAAGATTGCAATATGTGTTAAGCTGTTTAACTGCACCAAACGGGTGTAGTATGGTATGCCGGAGGCCGGGCTCCCGGCGACCAGCATACCGGCGCCGGGAGCTAGACGACGGCATACCGATAGCGTGGCGAGCGCAAATGAGCCCCTTGCGGGCAAGGTGGCGTGCTACGAGCGCCACACTATTTATTCTCCCTCCGGGGGGGTTGTGGACCCCCGCGAGGGAGAAAATCTGTCGGTATGCCGGCTGTCGGGATTCCAGCGCCGGTATACTGTGCGCCGGGATCCCGCCAGTCGGCAACCTGAAGACCACCCCACCAAACTCTTCCCCATCTGGTCAGTCCTATTCTAACACTCAGGGGCCGATGTATTGATGTAAATTTTGTGATAATGCAGCACGATAAGTGTTTTCCAAATGTTTTATGCAGAAAATAAGTATCATCAGATGTAACAAGGGTTATTTTAGATTTTTATCTCCTTTTGAGTTTGTGATAAAAATCTAAACTATTCATAACACATAACACTCCCAGAACCATTGAATCCGTTGGAATGTGTTAAATGTCAACTGTTTCAACATTTTTTTTACAACATCTTGGTAGTATCATTTTCGTCATGTTCTGAAGGCGTACATTATCAGATTTTGATGGTGTATTTTGAAAGATCTATATTTCATGCTTTTTTTAATATTATTTAAAAAAAATTACTACATTGTTTTTATTTTTTAATAATCTTTGAAAGCTTCACATTGTAAATAATGTGATGTAAAATGCCGACGCATGCACAAATCAGTTGTTAGCAAGTGCTTTACGCATGAAGGATGCAATAACTTACCAGGAGTGACATTAGATTTTTAACAGCATTGCAGGGTTCTAAAGAAAGGAAGGTTTACGTGATACATATTCCGGAATAAAAATATTTCCGCAAATATGTAATGCGATGACCGACACAATGTATACAGTAAGAACATTGAATAATAATACTGTACATTGGCCCCTCAGAATGTTAAACATGGCAATTGCTATAACATACATCTTGAAAAACATGAGATATACATTGAATCCACAGAGGGGGGCAGGGTCAGACTGGCCCACAGGGGTACAGGGGAAACCACCGGTGGGCCCCACTGCCTGAGGGCCCACTCCTTCCTCTAGGGATCAGGTTCCAGACCATGCACTTGCATTATACATGGTAGATATGTTGCATTACACTGCACAAGACTATTGTGCATTTCAAGCCACTGTGGAGGATGGCCAAACCCCCTTTGTAGGCTGGTCACACCCCTTAGTATGGGCCCCTATAACTGCATTCCCCCGGTGGGCCCTTCATACCCCAGTCCGACACTGGAGGGGGGTGATTTCTAGGTACTCAGAAACCCACCCTGCGTGCGCCACTGCTCCACTATGCACATGAGCTCATAGGCGGATCCAGGGGGGGCACTCGGGCCCGTGTCCCCCCCCCCCCCCCCCCCTGTAATTTCTGACTTCTTTTTTTTTTTCAAAAGGAGAACAGCAGCAGCACTACTGCTATTTCTGTCAGTCAGATTTGATAAAAGAGCCGGCAGGCACTAGGACCCGCCGCTGCTCTAACAGCAAGTCCGTGTGGTAACCAATGGGGATGCTGGGGCTGCAGCTCCAGCCTCCCCCTGCTCACACTGCAACCTACCTCCCCTACTGCCAGCCAGCCAGAGTGCAGCGCAGACGCGGGGTTCAAATGCCAGCATCGAATAAGACTGTTACTTAAGACTGTTACTTATGACGGCGCAGAAGGCTTCATTAGCCCTCACTGCACCGCACAGTTTCCCAGCACTTCCTCCTCCACTTCCTTTACCACCATGCTAGGTGCAGTCAAACTCAGCTCAGCTTTGAGAAGGCGGCCCATGTGATTGTGACAGGGCTGTCCTGCAGATGTCTTATGCTGCTTGTTGGAGATCCAGCTGGCTGCTTCTGCTAATCAAAGATGGCCAGTTCGTGTCCTGCAGTCTGAGTCTCAGTGCAGTGCCTAAAACAAGGTATGCTGAACCTGCCACCACCAACTAAAAACTATAATAATTATATTGTGCTGGTGTGCCTTCCAGGCTCCCATACCTAATGGAACAGGTGACCAACATTTCAAGGCCCAATCAGCCTTTTCATCGCGGTGAAACATTGTCAATAAACCAGGATGCGCTCCTACAGCCAATCATTACCTGATGGCGTATTCTGTGAGGCCACGTCCCCTGTGATACCACTCCTCTTATCTGGGAGCACACGTGCCTTAGGTGCATGTAAATATAACTATTACCGTTCCCCTATCATGGTGCCCCCCTTTCATTTTCTTCTGGATCCGCCCCTGCATGAGCTATTATACACCTGGGCAATCACCTGAAACAAGTTAAATTAAATTAGCTAAATCGGGGTAAAGTTGCCCTAATTTAGTTGCCCTTATTCTATATGATAAATTGTTCTAATCTAAAAAATATAATTTTCATAATATATACAGTATCATATTATTATAATGAATCTCATAATTAAAATATAAGTATTGGCACTTCATGCACATTTTATGTTCCCTTTGTGTTTCTGATGAGTTCTAATTCTGCATTTTCTACCATGCTTAAGTACAGTTCCTAATTTAGAGCACTCACATTATACTAAACATAACCTGAAGCAACACAGCAGGTGACAGCTTCCCACATCTTAATCCCACTTAATGCATTTTCCTAATCTCTGACTGGAAACTCTGAAATGTCACTGTAATTTATATATTTATTATATATATATATTTATTTATTTATTTTTTGCTGGAGTTTTCACAGTAGCCCAAAGCAAACCCCACTCAAACCTCATTTCCTTCCCACTGAAATGTTTATTTTCTTTCTTCCTTTTTGTATGATGCTGTCTGTCCATTATGCACAGTTGATTCAATATTTTTTCATGGAGTTGTAAAACACTATGGTACATTAGGCTTCACCACTGCATGTGATCCTGTATTTGTTCAGACCTACTAATTATAGAAGCCATTATTTATTGTGCAAATATAAAAATAAAATGAGGGTTCTGTGTGCTGTAACAAGGAAAATTTGGAGGAAAGAAGACATGCTTTCACTCTGTGCTCCACAATTGCCTACTCTCGGCCATTTTGTGCAGTTGAAGGAGTTGGGGGTGGAGAAATTGCCAACGCCCATGGTAATTATATTAATCATTACCTTATGGCAAAGCCTGATCAGCGCTGCTTTATTTTTGAGCAGACCTGCATTGCATGATATAATTAATGATTACATATAGTGCAACTCTGCGGCATGAAAAAAGCACTACAGTTTTCTGTACATAACCATTACTGAAATACACAATGACCACCGCCATTGTGCTAAGTATTATGAGAATTGTAGCCTAACACAGAGCCATGAAGCTTGTACATACAGTACTTTGGGGTATGTCGAAGTAAAAAATATTACATAGAAAGAACAAACAAACTCTACACACATATAAGTCGCTATACTTGCAAATACGCGCAGCGAGCACAGCAATATATGGTAACACACGCATTTACACGGACATGCCACAGAGATGGATTCGACACTTATTTCATACAGTACATCATTATAATAATATCAAGCGCCAGACATCATAATGATTTAACATTATATAATGAAGTAATGTCATGTGTGTGTATTATTTGAATGAAGCAAGATAGGCCTGTCATATTTGGTATTAAATCAAGCAGATTAATGTGTAGATTCATTTGATACTTGTTATTAAGTTGTAGGACACTACAACAAATAGTCATGATTAAATGTATGAAAGCTAAAATCACTCTTATTAGAACAATAGACATTTACAGAAACAGGTAGTGGACAGGAAGCTCAGGCCAGCCCCTTTTGATGTCTTCAAGGCTGAACCTGTTTAGAATACGAACAGACTAGTGACTCACCATGAATTAGAAAGTTCCCTCCCCCAAAACTAGATAACACATTGCTGATCACACAGGAGGCAGTTGCTGTTTTTTCCCAGACGATGATGGAGATGCTGTCTGCCCAGTTCCTGCATGATTTTACAGAAAGAGAGAGAGTGATATGGAGGGACAAAATTTATATGAGAAAGATATGGTAATTGTATTGCTGGCCTGTATGTAACTGTATGTATTAACTGCTTACTGTATGAGTTGTAACCATGTAACTATAGGTATACTGTACATTGTAATATATTGAATCCATATCCTTTTAATAACAAATATATACATCAATGAGCTTTGGAACTCAGATAATGTGTGGGTGTATTGTTTTCTCTTATGGGATGCAGTGTTTTGCTATGTATAGCGCTCATTCATGGCACATGGTAATAAGAGGTGCAGGCGTTTACAATATATATTAGAGCGGGCATTTTAAATATTTGTTAGAAAGCAATTTGGTATTTACAGATGAGGGCTCTTTCGGGATATCATGGTCTTAATGATGCACTCTACATTATAAACGCGACGCTGTGGTCGATCAACTTGTGGTGGACGCATCGTGACGCTGAGAAAATCATATCCGTGTGTATTGTTGTGTTATCAGTAAGCCAATGATATGAAATTTCAAGGGACAATGTGTTTCTCATAATATTTAAGATGCTAAAATGTATTTTTATTGTTGCAAAACAAAGTTCAAATAAGTCATATTGTGTTTGATTCAGATTGGATTGTTTATCTGTTAAGTAGATTTAAAAGTACATTTAAAAGTTGCTGCATAGCCTTGATATAGTTTTTTTTTTTTTTAAACTCAGGCCTAAAATAACTTCTGGTGCTTGTATAATGTGTGATTTCTTTGTGACAAAGGAAGCCACATGGTCTGTCCTCCATTTTGGACTAACCACATGGCCTGTCCACCATCTTGTGTAAACCTCATGGATGTGGAAGGGGGGGGAGCAGTGGCCATTTTAGGAAGGTCATTTTCTAAATAGCTGATTTTCAGTCTGCTCAAAACAATCAGTTTCCTTTGTCACACCAACCCCCATTTATGAGTTACCAATGCATTTATTTAACCCATGCCATAGTCAATTACAAATAGTTTCAATTGGGCCTAGTGAGAGTAAATGGTGAGATAAATGCTTGGCTTGGTGTAAGAAATTGCACACAGATAGAAAAAGGAAAGAAAGGGTTTGTTTGTTTTTTTCTTTTTCCTTCCAAGACTTGTAGAATCTGCTTACTAGGGAGGATAGCCATTGAAATGCAAATTAACCTGTGTAAATGTAACTCAGTGAAAAGCAAATATCTTTGATATGCAAATAAGAGGTAAGGTGTCTCATAGGCGACCAGTGAATGGTACATATATATAATATTATTATAATTATGTGTATATTTATATCAGTGCATGTTCTGCAAGATAGCTATCCAATCTGAATCATATCATTTAAATGATAGATTATTGCAGTCATTATAGATCTATGTGAAACCGGATACATTTTTTGCTATATAGGTAAATTTTAAATAAATGTATTTAAGGGAGTAATTATAGACATGAAACGAAGTTGTGGCCCAGTTGTTAAGAAAAAAACTGGGTGTTGTGTTAAGTGAGCGATTATAGTTAGTATTGCTGTGTGGTTTGTTTTATTGCGTATGCACATTGGTACAGCGTAAAAAAACAAAAACGTGCACGTGGCGCAAGGCTGCACACGTGGCATAGGGGTACGCACGGTTGCATAATTACGCAAGTTTGCGTAGGGTTGTGTGAGCATAATAAAACCACACGATAGTTCGTTTAGTTAAAAGCTGTGACAGTAGCCATGCTACAATAGCACAAAACTACCCGGTTTCTAAAGCAGATTAGTATAAAACTTTTGTTTAAACTGTATTGCCTCTGGGGGTAAAGCTGCCAATCAGAACGAGTGAAAATTTTCTGTACAGAAAAACAAAGCGTATTTGAGTGAGTGAAAGCGGAGCGAGTGGAGCTGAACCCAGGAACTGAAGTGGTGTAAGTGGCTGGAGTGGTAACACTGGGTTAGTAGAGGCCCTGTGGCGTAGGGTTCGCTACCTTGCGTGATTAGAACTAAGTGGTCTTAGTGATCTGAAGTGGTCTAAGTGTCCCATACAACTAAGTGATCTGGAGTGGTCTAGGTCAGGTGGTCTACAGCAATCGTAGGGCATATAGATAACTAGTATCTATAGGCTGTGCTATTGCATTGCATGTCCTTGTGTTCTGTACAGCACAACGTGATACCATTGTGTCATATGCGCTGTGGAAAAGCATACGCAGACATGATTGTATAGACAAAGGGGTTTTTCTTTGATAACGTCGGGAAATCTCCCTGGTGGGCTTCCACTGGAAAGGGTGAAGGATAGTTATCTAATTTCTCTGTTTTTCACCCTACAAACAATTCTAGTTGAAAGATACCGAAAAGGAATTTTTTGCTGCCTCTCTCAGGAAAATATTCCAACAGAACCTCCACCAAAAGAAACTACGGTGCTGTAAGGTCTGATAGGAGCCCTAAGTTGGGTACATCGCCTTCGCTATCGACAGTGTATGGTAGTACCGGCCAACGTGGGCGAGAGTGGGTGGAAACGCTCGGAGAACTTTCACCGTCGCCTTATATTGAGTATTTTGGTATTTGTGGGATTAGCCGAGAAGGCAAGACCCACAAATTATGGGAGCCAGTTGCTCAGCTAAAGGACGTTTGGTAGCCAGGGTTCAGGTTGAAGAGCCGCGGCCCAAGGGGTCAGCGAGGTTTATTATGTGTGGAAAATATGGTCCACACGCTGAAGTTTATTGTGACAAATGGGTACGTATGACTGACAAAGATAGGGTACCATTCCCTAAGGTGGGCAGCTTTGAACAAGAGGTACTGTAGAATGTAAGCAGTAAAATATGTCTTCTTAAATCCAGAAAACAAAGGGTCAGACATACAAATTGTTTAAACCTGTGGCAGCAAGAGGGGTTGGTGAGTTTGATCCTAAGGTATTGCAGGTGGTATGTCTAACCAAAGTCATATAAGACAAGAATGGAAATATAAGAACTGTTTGAACTTGTAGCAACAATAAACAAGTAGGGAGAAAAAAAAAGAGAATGCAAGTACACCGCCATATGTAGATGTGGAAGCAGTTATGGCCAGCATATAAACTATAGAAAATAATAAAAATATGAAAAATATGACTGTAACCTATATATGTACTAATGAATGTTGAAGTTTTATTTAGGAGGAGAAGGTGATCTGATTGTTTTCAGCCATTTCTCGTGTACCCAGAGGAGTATCCAACCGGTAAAAGAAGAGCAGTAGCCTGCGGGGGAAGTGGCTGAGACCAGTGGAACAGGTAAGTATGGTATCATTCGTGTACATATATAGTAAAACCCCAAAATAAAACAAAAAAATCAAGAAAGTAACGTCAGAAATGGAGAAAAACTTGTCCGCACATTAGTATTTACCAGTAGGAAATCGGACAGAGACAAGGTAACCCCCGGGTATTTTTTTCAGTTACAATATAAGAAGTATTCATTCCTAGTAATGCCCCTAGTCAAGATGAGCTCGGAAATGTTTGTTGGACCATGTACAGACCATTAATACGGGATGAGAAGGATTGAATGAATACTTCGCATGACCTAGAAGCTTGTTAATTTTTTTTTTTTGTCTTTTGCCGTAATAGAAAACTCTCCATCTGGATAAGACCACTGGTAAACACTAATTCGGCAAATGGGAGGTGGCTGTCTCTGTGCTAATGGACGGGCTCAATAAGGCATTGAGGGTCAGGGTGCAGACTTCTTTGCAAAATTGGAAAGGGGTCACATTAGCTAATCTTATAAAGTGTGCTATTGAACATCACAAGAATAGTGCTAGGCGCAGAGAACAACAGGTGGAGAGGTTGTGGACAGTAAGTATACTAGCACATACAGGAAAGACCCATCAGTCCAAACCCCAGATCCCTAATGGTCAATAATATGTTACACTAGTAGGAAGGAAGGGCATTTTGCCAGAGATTGTAGGAGTAGTAGAACACATAGCCAATATAGACCCCCTAGACAGAAAACACAAGCCACATTATTAAACACATAGACGGGACCAAGGGACATATAGTAAGGAATCACGAGCCATATAGAAAACACAGAATCGGGCAATGGGAGTAACAGGAGCAGTGCAACAATACCCTTTGAGTAGACCTGCAGAGATTACGATAGGGCCCTTGCAAACCAAACATTCTTTTCTGCTGGCTGCATCGGCTCCGACTAATCTACTCGGCAGAGACTTATTGTGTAAAATGCGGTGTGTCATATATTGTACTCCTGAGGGTGTCTTCTTGGATATACCTGAGAACCATGCTCAAGAAGTACAAGCTATACTAGACACCCCTCAAAGGCTAATGTCGCATTCTACTATTCTAGATGCATGTCCATCACAGGTAGAGGAAATTATCTCACAGATACCGGGTTCCCTATGAATTTAGGATGGACAAGACACTGGATTGGTGGCTGGGATAGTGCCAATAGCGATACGATGGGGAGTAGACCAAGTCTAGAATCACTTCCCCGTAGTGCCCAATCCAGTTGTCAAAATTTTATAAAATCTTCTCCACCTCTACAAACTCATCTATCACCAACCTCTATTCTGTTTCTCTACAGTTTCCTCTTCATCTTTTGCATTCACACAGGGTGGTACAATACATGGACCCAAGTACAGTTCAAACTCCACATGCCTAGGTCCTTCAGAGTTCTACCCAAACCCAGTATATCTCAACAGCACGATAACACCAGTATTACTGCAGTGTGCCTTGTCATGCACAAAGGGTGGAGAAAGGAAATACTGGTGAAGGGAAATTTTGTATAGACACTGATATGCCTGTTGGTGAATAGCAAACCTGACATTTTTCTTTTTCATTTTCTCCTTCTTTCTCTCCTCTAGAGATGGTTTTTTTTTTCGTTTTTTTTTTTTAGTTATGCTCATGATACTCTACATTGCAAACACACAACAGTTAAATTAAGATACACATTTGTGTTCCCTACAGGAAAAGGAGGTCTGGAAGTCGAAGGGGTATGGTTAGGAGTCCCCAGGACTCTGGAGAGGTGGACATGGTAAGCCAGTGGCCCCCAGAGCATATCTCCCAAGCCTAGCTGAGGCGGCATATGGTCTGACTCACCTAGGGTAAGGAAGGTATGTGCAAGCTGGTAAGAGCCTACTGGAGTGCACCAGGGTTTTCTTCTCATGCAGGCGAGAAAGTAATGACCTGTCTTACTTGCTTGAGGAAGAATATTGGTAAGGCAATACCAACAGAGCCATCCCATATCCCTCCTGCAGACGGATCTTTTCAGGAAATACAAATCGACTTTGTACAGTTAACACCCTTTAGGAATTATTGTTATGTATTGGTGTGCACTGATGTTTTCTCAAACTGGGTAGAGGCATTTCCTGCCGCCACGGATGCTGCTGTGTTTACCGCAAAGAAAAATTGTGCAGAAATTTGTGATTTGTGTGTAGATAATGGTACCCCTAGAAGTAGGAGCAAAGCTTGAAATTGTACTATTGTGATCACAGATACTGCCACTAGTATTATGTAGCATCAGAACCACTCCCAGATCTTCACTTAACGAATCACCCTCTTCGAAATTTGTTTTGGTTTTGGTTTTGGTATTTGAGTCTTTTTTGGGTTGTTTTTGGAAGACAACCTCATGTCATGATTGATCCGCACAAGGATCAGAAATACACCAATGAGGTGACAGTACAGTACCTTATTGAGATGAGCCAGCATTTGAGAACTTGACAAAAGAACTTGAAACTGTTGATTGCTGGTACTACTAACTACTAAATACTACTAACTGTCTTGATTGTGAACCAAGAGACTATGTGATTGTTCTTACGCTCAGGTTGCCTAATAGACAGGTGGGAAGGACCATACCAAGTTTTGTTGACAGCACTATCCCAGTGAAAGTAGCCGAGAGATAGACTTGGGTCCACGATTCCCATTGCAGGAAAGTCAGTAGTCCAGAAGGAATTCGTAAATGGAGTGAGATCGCAAAAGTATCACCAGAGACTCTGTTCCGTGAAGACTGAGAGGCGGCACTGTTGAACACTACCTGAGCATACTAAAGGATTGCAGAAAGACCAGTCATTGTAATTGATTTGTTATGAACAAGAGTTGTTTTGTTCTATTTCTCTTTTCTCTCTTTCCCGCTGACAAACATTTTTTTTCAGGACATTCAATCTTTGCGAGGTTTTTTTATGAGGAGTCGGGTGTGGGACTGGAACTGGTTCTGGAGGAAGGAGTGATTTCCTTATAGGATCCCAGGATTAGCCGATCAGTTTGATAAAGCCAGAGAAAGATCAAAGGTCTAGTAGTTATGGAGTTCGGAGGTAATCAGGAACAATCAGACAATGGCTATTCACACATTGCAGATAAAGAGCTCATTATTATATGTGGAAGAAAGGTTTATGAGTGTCTCTCCCCGAACTCCAAAGTTTTATATTATTTAGGAAGGACACTACTTATAACCCTTGTTTAATTATTAAACATACCTAGCATACGTTCCAGAAATGGAAACAATGTTCAGAAAATGATAGGAATATGTAGACCATGAAAATTTTAAGTCACTTTCACGATTTGTTTGTGTCTTCTTCATCTACCCAGCAGAACCTCAATCGAATCCAAACATCAGTGTACAAAGACGTAGGTACATGTATGTGTGAAATGTTCGTCGCAAATCAGACATTATAGGCCAAAGCACTGTCCCAGCATACTCTATAGGTTGAATGTTGTCCCACACCCAAATAGTGGTCCCGTGACCGCTGAGTGCATATAGAGGATGTCTTGTCCTCCTCCCTGTCTTCCCCAAATATAGTCAAGTGTCTGATTTGCAAAATAAATACATACTTGTGTCTAGGTCACCAATTATTGTCTGAAATATTTTTTTCTTATGTTAATAATTGATGGCAGTTATTGTTTACTGCCAAAGGGTGGACTGTCGAAGTCCAAAATATTACATAGAAAGAACATACAAACTCTACACACATACAAGTCGCTATACTTGCAAATACGCTGTTATGCACACCAGTGCCTGCAGGAAAGTACTGGTGTCAGGACTGTTATGCACTCCAGTGCCTGCAGGAATGTACTGGTGTTTGAACTGTTATGCAAAACAAATGGACTCACAGACAGACTAGGGAATATGACATAACATACACAGAAGGTGGTAGGGTAACAAAATACACACAACGTGAACAGAGAAGCCCAGAGGCTAAGGAACTGGGTATCTCCCTAGTATTAGAACTGCTCAGATGTGAAAAGCAAGATGTTGTGTTTTAATACATAGAAAACCCGAAATGCTGTTGCTAAGGGCAACAGCAAAACCCTAAAGGGCTACCAACGGGTGTGGCAGTAAACTCCTTGGTCAGAGATGGAATGATAGACACAAGGAGATTCTCCACAATCCTAATTCTCACTTGCAGTGCACAGGTTCGGTTTACTGCCACTAAACTGACCCCTGACACCTAGCACAGTGAGACAGGATTAGACAGGCAAGTCTTAGAATACAGCCGCAAACTTGCTAAGTTCACAGAGTAGTAACAGAACCCCAGCAAGCTAAACGACTGACTCCAGTCTTACTGCTAGGTCTGGATTGGCAGAGTGTAATACCAAATCCCCAGGCCTATTTGCAGTAAGCAACAAACAAATACAAAGCTACACAGTACTGGCTAACTTTCAGAAACTGACTAACCAACAAAGACCCAGCAGCATCTGCTCACCCCGAAAAGAGGCCCCATAAAGCAGGTGCTGTCCACGCCCCACTCAGACCCCACAGACTGCGAGCACAAAAACCAGCACCGGATCCCCCGCCATGCACAGAGCCCACAACCACTGCACAGCAAAAGACCCGAACTGGAGCACCAGCCACGCTCAGGCCACTCCGCCAGCACCCGTCTCCCGGCTGCCACGACGACGCGGCAGCACAGGGCAGGAGACCCCAACAGTACCCCCCCTCTGACGAGGGGTCAAAGAACCCCTACCACCGGGTTTATCGGGGAACTGCGAGAAGAAAGAGCGTATCAGTCTGGGGGCATGAAGATCACAACTGCGCACCCACGACCGCTCCTCCGGGCCATACCCCTTCCAGTGCACCAAAAATGACAGCCGACCCCGAACCACCTTGGAGTCAAGAATCCTTTCAACAACAAACTCCCTCTGGCCACGTATCAGAAGAGGGGAAGGTCTTCCACTGGAAGGATTACTAATCGCCCGTTTTAAAAGGGAACAATGAAATGTTTTATTGATACCCAAAGAACGGGGCAGATCTAACTGAAATGCCACCGGATTGATAACCCTGGTGATCTTATAAGGGCCGATGAACCGGGGGCCTAACTTATGAGATGGCTGTCTCAACTTCAAATTCTTGGTAGACAACCAGACGAAGTCTCCTAATTTGAAGCTGCAGGGTCTTTTCCGCTTATCAAAAACCCTTTTGGTCACTAATGACACAGACACAAGGGCTTTCTTCACTTTCCGCCAAATACCTCTAAGGACCGAAACCACAGAGGAACCACCAGGCGTGGAGTCCAGGGGGTCAAAAGAATTGGCCTTAGGATGATGCCCATACACACAAAGGAAGGGAGAGATCCCTGTAGCAGAGTGAGCCGCGTTGTTATAGGCAAACTCCGCCATGGACAGATGAGCAACCCAGTCAGTCTGACACTTGGAGACATAACACCTGAGGAACTGCTCCAAGGACTGGTTCACCCTTTCAGTCTGCCCATTAGACTGCGGATGGTAGCCCGACGACAAGCTGACAGAAATCTGGAGATCGGAACAAAATGCCCTCCAGAATTTGGCCACAAACTGGGATCCGCGGTCAGAGACCACATCAAGTGGCAACCCGTGGAGACGCACAACATGCAGCATAAATAATTCAGACAGGCGTCTGGCCGATGGCAGCCCAACCAGTGGAACGAAGTGCGCCATCTTCGAAAACCTGTCAACGACAACCCAGATGGCTGTCATCCCCGAGGATTTGGGCAAGTCCACCACAAAATCCATTGAAATGTGGGTCCATGGCTTAGATGGGATAGAGAGTGGATGTAGTGGGCCAACAGGAACCCCTCTAGGAGTCTTATTTCGGGCACAGATGTCACATGCCCGAACCCACTGATCCACATCCTTAGCCACCGAGGGCCACCACACCGCCCTAGATAGCAACTCCCGAGTTCTGGCAATACCCGGGTGACCTGCAGACTTCTTGGCATGGAATTCCAGGAACACTCGCTGTCTTAACCTAGGAGGCACAAACAAAAGACCTACCGGAAGGTCTGGAGGAGCCTGCTCCTGTGCTCTAAGGACTAATGATAAGAGGTCCTGGGTAATGCCCACTTTAATACATGATGGGGAAACAATGGGCAACGGCTCCTCGGTGGTCTCCTGGATTGGAGCAAAACTCCGCGAGAGCGCATCAGCCTTGATGTTTTTTGACCCAGGGCGATATGTTATCAAAAAATTAAAGCGAGCAAAAAACAAAGCCCATCGTGCCTGCCTGGCATTGAGACGCTTCGCTGACTCTAAATATGCCAGATTCTTATGGTCAGTGAGAATTGAGACCACAAACTTAGCCCCCTCAAGCCAGTGTCTCCACTCCTCGAGTGCATCCTTAATAGCCAACAATTCCCGGTTACCCACGTCATAATTCATCTCGGCAGGCGAAAATTTACGGGAAAAGTAAGCACAGGGATGAAGGCGATTATCTGACACTCCCATCTGAGAAAGCACTGCCCCAATACCCATCTCAGAGGCATCCACCTCCACCACAAAAGGACGCTCTGGATCTGGGTGTCGCAGCACCTTGGCCGAAACAAATGCCCTTTTGAGACGGGCAAAAGCCGCTTTAGCCTCACAAGACCAGTGAGCAACATCCGCCCCTTTCTTAGTGAGTGCCACCAAGGGCGCCACTATAGACGAAAATCCAGCGATAAATCGTCTATAAAAATTCGCAAAGCCCAGGAAACGCTGAAGCGCCTTCAAACTAGTGGGCTGCACCCAATCCAGGACTGCCTGTACCTTGGAACCCTCCATTTGGAAACCTTCTGGGGAGATAATATATCCTAGAAATGCGATTTGCTGAACTTCAAATTCGCACTTCTCCAGCTTCGCCCCAAGCCGGTGGTCTCTGAGTTTCTGGAGGACTAAGCGTACATGCTTCCGATGTTCCTCCAGGGAATGGGAGAAGATTAGGATGTCATCTAAGTTTACAACTAAGAATCTATCCAAATATTCCCTGAGCACATCATTCATGAAATCCTGGAAGACTGCCGGGGCATTACAGAGCCCAAAAGGCATCACCAAATATTCATAATGCCCCGAGTGGGTATTAAAGGCAGTCTTCCATTCATTCCCCTCTCTTATTCGGATTAGATTGTACGCACCGCGTAGGTCAATCTTAGAAAAAATGGTGGCAGTACGAAGCTGGTCAAACAAGACCGAAATGAGAGGCAGTGGGTATGAGTTTTTAATCGTGATACGGTTCAATTCCCTGAAGTCGATGCAGGGTCGCAACGAACCGTCCTTTTTACCCACGAAGAAGAACCCCGACCCAACTGGAGACTGTGAAGGTCTGATAAATCCCTTAGCCAAGTTCTCCTGAATGTACTCTGCCATAGCCTGAGTCTCAGGACGTGACAGGGAGTACAACCTGCTCTTGGGAAGCTTAGCATTTGGCAACAAATCAATGGCACAGTCATAGGAGCGATGGGGAGGTAGTACCTCTGCAACTTTTTTGGAGAACACGTCCGCAAAATCTGCATAACACCCTGGCAATCCTGGCAAACTTAGCTGCGAGAACCTGACTGGAAGGCTCAAGCAACTCCTGAAACAATCAGTACTCCAACTAAGAATCTCCCCAGAGACCCAGTCAAATTGAGGATTGTGGGCCCTTAACCAGGGTAACCCCAACACCAATGGGGCAAAAGTACAGACAGTCACATAAAAGGACAATTTTTCAGAGTGTGTGGCTCCAATAAACAAAGAAATCTGGCTAGTGCAAGAGGTAATTTTACCTTGGGATAATGGTTCCCCGTTTAACCCACAAATCTCAATTTCCGATGCCAAGGGTACTAAGGGAACAGAGTGTTTCAGGGCGAATTGGCGGTCCATAAAAACCCCGTCGGCCCCACTGTCCACAAAGGCCTCAGTCTTGACAGTTTGACCGAGGATCTTCAAAGTCACCGGAATGATAAAAGTCTTCTTGGGAAATTCTGACTTCTGGCCTGACAGGATATTTCCCATCACCCTCAGGCCCTGAAGTTTTCCGGCTTTTCTGGGCATGATACTACCACATGACCTTTATTCCCACAGTACAAACACAACCCCTGCTGTCTCCTCCGCATCTTCTCACGCGAGGAGAGGCGGGTAGCCCCAATCTGCATAGGCTCCTCGGAAAATTCCTCAGAGTCTGAGGTTCCCTTGGGAAGGAAGGAAATCTCAGTCTCCCTTTCAAGCCTACGCTCTCTCAGCCGTCTATCCACCCGGATGGATAACTGCATGAGCTGATCCAAGCTATCAGGCAAGGGATGTTGTACCAGTTGGTCCTTTATCTGGTTAGAAAGACCTCTTCGGTACTGGTGTCTCAGGGCTGGGTCATTCCACTGGGTATCATGGGCCAACCTCCGAAACTCCGTACAGTAAACCTCAACTGGCCTTCGCCCTTGCTTAAGGATCGAAATCTGAGCCTCGGCTGAGGCCGTCTTGTCAGGGTCATCATACAACATGCCCAGTGCCGTAAAAAAAGCATCAACACTTTTAAGCGACGGACAGTCAGGCTGCAACCCATATGCCCAGACCTGTGGGTCTCCTTGTAGCAAGGAAATCACTATGCCCACCCGCTGAATCTCCGACCCAGAAGACTGAGGCCTAAGCCGGAAGTATAGCTTGCAGCTCTCCTTGAAACAAAAGAACTGCGAGCGATCTCCAGAAAAACGATCCGGGAGATTTACTTTCGGCTCCTTAACCCCTGCAGGTGCTGCTGCTGCGGGAGCTCCGCCAGCAGCCTGGGAGGTGTGCATTTTAATGGACAAATCATTACATTTTTGAGTCAGGACCTGCACCTGATCAACCACCTGTTGCAACGTATTTTGAGGGGTATGCTCCATATTCCCACAAAATTTCAACAGGAGTATTGGGCTGCTGAATATGTTATGCACACCAGTGCCTGCAGGAAAGTACTGGTGTCAGGACTGTTATGCACTCCAGTGCCTGCAGGAATGTACTGGTGTTTGAACTGTTATGCAAAACAAATGGACTCACAGACAGACTAGGGAATATGACATAACGTACACAGAAGGTGGTAGGGTAACAAAATACACACAACGTGAACAGAGAAGCCCAGAGGCTAAGGAACTGGGTATCTCCCTAGTATTAGAACTGCTCAGATGTGAAAAGCAAGATGTTGTGTTTTAATACATAGAAAACCCGAAATGCTGTTGCTAAGGGCAACAGCAAAACCCTAAAGGGTTACCAACGGGTGTGGCAGTAAACTCCTTGGTCAGAGATGGAATGATAGACACAAGGAGATTCTCCACAATCCTAATTCTCACTTGCAGTGCACAGGTTCGGTTTACTGCCACTAAACTGACCCCTGACACCTAGCACAGTGAGACAGGATTAGACAGGCAAGTCTTAGAATACAGCCGCAAACTTGCTAAGTTCACAGAGTAGTAACAGAACCCCAGCAAGCTAAACGACTGACTCCAGTCTTACTGCTAGGTCTGGATTGGCAGAGTGTAATACCAAATCCCCAGGCCTATTTGCAGTAAGCAACAAACAAATACAAAGCTACACAGTACTGGCTAACTTTCAGAAACTGACTAACCAACAAAGACCCAGCAGCATCTGCTCACCCCGAAAAGAGGCCCCATAAAGCAGGTGCTGTCCACGCCCCACTCAGACCCCACAGACTGCGAGCACAAAAACCAGCACCGGATCCCCCACCATGCACAGAGCCCACAACCACTGCACAGCAAAAGACCCGAACCGGAGCACCAGCCGCGCTCAGGCCACTCCGCCAGCACCCGTCTCCCGGCTGCCACGACGACGCGGCAGCACAGGGCAGGAGACCCCAACATACGCGCAGCGAGCACAGCAATATATGGTAACACAGGCATTTACACGGACATGCCACAGAGATGGATTCAACACTTATTTCATACAGTAAATCATTATAATAATATCAAGCGCCAGACATCATAATGATTTAACATTATATAATGAAGTAATGTCATGTATGTATATTATTTGAACGAAGCAAGATAGGCCTGTCATATTTGGTATTAAATCAAGCAGATTAATGTGTAGATTCATTTGATACTTGTTATTAAGTTGTAGGACACTGCAACAAATAGTTATGATTAAATGTATGAAAGCTAAAATCACTCTTATTAGAACAATAGACATTTACAGAAACAGGTAGTGGGCAGGAAGCTCAGGCCAGCCCCTTTTGATGTCTTCAAGGCTGAACCTGTTTAGAATACGAACAGACTAGTGACTCATCATGAATGAGAAAGTTCCCTCCCCCAAAACTAGATAACACATTGCTGATCACACAGGAGGCAGTTGCTGTTTTTCCCCAGACGATGATGGAGATGCTGTCTGCCCAGTTCCTGCATGATTTTACAGAGAGAGAGAGAGTGATATGGAGGGACAAAATTTATATGAGAAAGATATGGTAATTGTATCGCTGGCCTGTATGTAACTGTATGTATTAACTGCTTACTGTATGAGTTGTAACCATGTAACTATAGGTATACTGTACATTGTAATATATTGAATCCATATCCTTTTAATAACAAATATATACATCAATGAGCTTTGGAACTCAAATAATGTGTGGGTGTATTGTTTTCTCTTATGGGATGCAGTGTTTTGCTATGTATAGCGCTCATTCATGGCACATGGTAATAAGAGGTGCAGGCGTTTACAATATATATTAGAGCGGGCATTTTAAATATTTGTTAGAAAGCAATTTGGTAATTACAGGTATATTTAACAAGGGATCCGGTCACCATCCCATTTAACAAACATCATGGGCAGATGTGTTAAGCCTAGACAAGGGATAAAGTAGTGATAAAGCAGTGATAAGCGCAAGGTGATAATGCACCAGCCAATCAGCTCCTAACTGTCATTTTTCAAATCTGTAATGATTGGCTGGTGCGTTCTTACCTTGCACTTATCACTGTGTTATCACTTCTTTATCCCTTCTCCAGGTTAATACATCTGCCCCATGGAGTGCTAATTTAGCATCCAACTTGCTGCAAGTAGAGTACCAGAGCAATTCAACTGTGCTCTGGAGCTGGGATGTCTGATCTGAAAATCACTGCTATCAGTGAAACTTAACACTTGGCAGTGTTAGTGCGTATGTGTGAACTTGGGTTCACGATTGAGCGCGAAAAGCCTGGTGTTGAACAGAGGGAGCGGAACAGAGGCAGAGGAATCCAAATGATGTATTTTCAGAGTTTGATGAATTAGGAAATAAAGAGGTCGCCATACTAATCAGTGAAATCTCCTGTGTTACCTGTTTAATGAATAGGTACAACACTTACGTTTTACCAAAATATATGAAAATTCTTTTTTTCATCAACTTCTAAAGATAATGAATAGGCCCTTTAATATTCAGGGTTTAAAAGTAATAAATACAAGTTTGTTATATTAATTAAAAAATAGCTTCTTTGGAGAACTGAAAAAACTTTCGGATGCAAAATAATTGAAAGCATTAGTAATTTATTATTCTAGCTCATTACAAAACAGTTTCAATTCAGGACAACAGCCCCCTTTTTCTAGATTGCATTCAGTATAATTAATTTATTTTTGTATTTCAAAATTTACCAAACTCTTGTCATTCTTACATTGTTATCAGTACAGATGTTATAATAATTGCAAACCTATAGTATGATGCAGTGTTATACTAATACTACAACAATGACCAGCAGATTGTTTGCTAGGCACATAAGCCCGCAGGGAACTTTTATGTGGCTTTTTAGACACTTTTGAACAAATCTAAAAAAGATTGCATAAGTGCCTGGAGTGTAAAACATCTCTCCCTTTGCTGCAAGATAAACTCGTACAGCTCTGCTGTGACATATCTCAAGGTATCAGCTAAGCACTTGCATTTGGCTCCACATGATTTTTGCAACCGCTTCTAAAGCCTTTTCCTGATAATTCAGAAGAAGTTGGGGTCACTTAAACCTATTCCCCAGTTCCACCATTTAAAGCAGTTGTCATGTTACATTACATCTCAAATAGCTCAGTAAACAAACAAATAGTAAGTTATAAACTTACACAGATATATTAATAAGTGTACTATTAAAATGTAATAACTTTGCAATGTAATTTAGGGTCTAGAATAAAAAGGTCTAAACAAATGTCATTGTTATTATTATTATTATTATTATCATTATTATTATTATTATTATTATAAATGTAGAACCTAATTTATGCATCAAGCAGGAGATATCGATTTGTACTAAACAAGTGGAGTTACTCAGTGGCTTGTGGCACTGACCATCTAATAATAATGGGCCTGATTCAGATGTGGTGTCCTATGTAATAGGGTCCAAGTTTGCCGAAGTTGCGGGATGCTGGTCGATCTTGGAGGTGTTTTTAAAGCAGCAGTCATTTACAAGGCAAAACCATGCCTTGTAAATTATTGACACTTTAAAAAAAATGTCTGAGATCAGCCGGCATCCCGCACCTCCGGCATACTCGGCCCCTAGTATATATGACCCATGGTTGGAGTTGCTATTGCTGCTGTTTCCTTGGAAGCAGCAGTGACAGTGATGTATGGTGATGCAGTAAAAGGCGTCTATTACCTAGTAATAGTAAGTAGTAAATAGACGCCTCTTGCTACAGTAGTGTCCTAGGTGACAGCATCAGATCACTGACTCACCATTGGGTGGCTTGCGGCCACTATAGGGACACGCAAGCCGGCTGTTACAGAGGTCCAGAAGTCTCCGTCCAACTACAGAGTTCCCTGGCTTCTTCCCTCCTCCTAAATGGTGGCGTAATGTCCCCATTTGAAGAACCGAAGCCGTCGTCGCCACCTCTTTGCAATTGACAGTCTTCTGCCAATGGGGGGGGGGGGGGGGGGTTTGGGGCCAAATGGCAGAAGACTGTCAATTGCTGACAGTCTGCTGCCATCCTGCTTCTTACATCGCAAGAACCCATTCACGCATGTGCAGAACAGGTCCTGTGCATGCACAAAGTACTGATGTTCAGTAGCAGATTCGATGGGATCTGAATGACCCTTAATACTAGGGGGGCTTTTTAGAAAAGGTTTGGGGGTAAGAAAAGGCGTAAGAACGGGAACTCCAAATCTAAATGTTTGACAATTTTAAGAGTATGTCCCTAAAGACACTCTCTGAGCACCCAACTGAGATTCACAATGTCCTTGTAAGCTTGGACAGGTCATTATGACCAGAGGCGAATTGGCCATAGGGTTTACAGGGAAGATTCCCGGTGGGCCGGCGCACCCGCGGGGCCTGTTTTGTTTGAGGACATGTGGTCCTTTTTATAGGCATAATGAATAAGATGCAAAATAATTTGCATATATGAAAATTACTTTGCCACTTAGCCTGTGATTGCAGATGATCTAGTGTATACTCTGTCGGCCTGCTTGGCTGACATATAAGATTGAGTGAATAGTGATTGGGATACGCGGTTGGTGTAATAAGCAAGAAAATATATCTTTCTAAAGAATTATATAGTTTCCTATATTCTGAAGGTGTATCATATAATGTGCTCATAATATTTAATTTTCTTTTTAACTTCCCCCTTGATGCTGGACATGCCCACTATCTGGAAAGTCTTGGGGGAAGGGTGCTGCTGCCATGGCCCATAGCTAGACCTTACACCTCTGGTGCTGCCCATGTGGGGCCACTAGTACAAATTTTTTCAAGGCCACTTTTTGTTCCCAATCCGCCCCTGATTGTGACTCTCTGGTGGGAATTCAAATGTCTGAAAAGTTGGTTGGGTGTCTATTTTTTCCTGTCCATTATATAGGAAAAAACAGACACCCAACTGACTTTTCAAACATTTGAATTCCCCCCTCTGTGTCTCAGTTACCACAATCTACATTAGAATGGTACGTGTGAGCAATTCTGTATACAGTGCTGCATAAAACGTTATGAGCTTTATAGCAAAGAAAATAAAATAACGACTTATCCCTTAACAATGAGAATGCTCTCACTGCTGAGCTGAGTCTCATTTTTCATAAATAATGAAAGTAGATCATATTATGTCAATCAGATAATAGATAAGCAAATATTCAACAAACTTTTGGAAATCCTGCATGAACCCACACCTGGACTGTATTAGGCCATAATAGATCTCAATGACTCTGTCAGATATTAAAAGTGTTAGACATTCAAGCAAAATTTTATTTCATATCTCTTTGCACCTGTTACCAAGCTAATTAAAGCAGCAACCATGCCTGTCCGCATACTGATATATTTATTAGAATCAGTGTTAAATATAGGCTTTGGAGTTCATTTAATGATTTTCACTTCAACATGCTTGTTTCCTTGCAGATCATTTTCTAGAGTATTCATCTTCCAATACTTTCATTTTTTTTTAGCCATTAAACCAGAGTTTCCCAAACGCCGTCATAACAGTCTAGGATTTAAGGATATCCATGATTGAGTCCAGATGGTTAAATCAAATTAACTTAGGTACCAATTAATACAGATGGAGCCACGCTAGTCGTGGCTCCGTCCGTGACTAGGGTGCGCCTAGCACTGAGAGCATCTCCGTCCAGCCGGGCGGGTGCGCCCGTGACGGAGATGCGCCCCATTCACTTGAATGGAGAGTGTCTCCATCCGGGTGGGCGCATGCACGCCTGCGATGGAGCCACCTCTCCATCTGTAATCACTTGTGCTCAAGCATCGATATCCCTAAAACCAGGACTTTCCTGGCAGAGTTTGAGAACCATCTCAATGTGCTTTTTTACATTAGAGATGAGCAGTTTGGTTTCTCTTGAATTCCACAGTTGTGAACTGTGGCGGATTTTACCAGGTGAAATCCGCCACCCAGTTCAGTTTCAATGAAGCCAGATGCAGTCTGTGACTGCCCTGGCTTCACTGTGACTGGAAGTGACTTCCTATTGGAAGTCCTACCTGCTAGTCAGAGACACTACAGGTAGTCCCATTGGGAGGTGTTTCCTCCCTCTGGAACTGCCAGACCGGGCTGCAATTAGCAGAGAGCTGGCTTCCTGTAGGAAGCCACTCTCTGCTTTTCGGGCAACCCTAGCCAGATTCTATGGGCTGCAGCTGATGCAGTCCATAGAAGCTGTGGTTTTGCGCATGCGCAGTACTGTCGCCACTACTGCTGATCCTGGCGTCTGTCAACTACATTGTACAGGTCCTGAGACCAAGCCGGCGGCAGGGAAAAGGCAGCAGGGACCAGCTCTCACACCCAGAGGCAGCCCCCTACTCCACCCAGGTAGGAGCCGCCGCTGGTTCTGAGTTTGACTAACCTGGGTAGAAACACAGTTTGAATCAGAATTCGCACTCACCTCAGATTAAGGAAGGAGGTATGTGAGGACCACATATCTTAGTGGGTTCTGTTAAATCACTCAGGCAGATGGTTGTAATCAAAACACAGTTTATTCTGCAGATGGCAATACAAGCATGTGTACATACAATCACCAGACAGATGTGATTCTTTGCAGGAATGGCATATACAGGCAGCTCAGTTGCTAGTCACCAATCCACAAACACACCAATACAGTTAAATAACATAGGTTATATCCCCTCAAGGCGGTTGGTGCGGAGTGTACCCCCACTATGGCACCTGGTGACCGTTGGCTCCCTATAGAGAAGATGCCTTGGCTTTACACTGACTTCATCTGTGCTGCCAATTAACTCTTGCTGCTCCACAGGCTAACTTAGCATTTTAACTAATTTAGACAATATGGCCACAGTTACACTATGCAGTGCTTGTCTGTTTGAGTGTTACTGTTCCTGCAACACAAGCCACGCATCGGTAATGATGTCATTACGTCAACACCTTTTTCATTAAAATTCTAATTACGTAGTTTTCCTATTTCCCACCTGCAGAATACGTAACAGTAGCGGATCTTGCCACGGGCAAGCAGGACTTTTGCCCAGGGCGCCGCCTACCGGAGGGCGCCGGTGCCATCCGGAGGGCACAGCACCATGGCAAGATCCGCTACTGTGCCCCCCGCTATGTCACCCGCTGCCCCGCTGGTCCCCCTTTGTGAAGGGAACTAGACGCTACCCATCTAGTTTCCCTTCGTGGAGAGGACCTTTGCTGTGCAGTGCGCAATGACGTCATCGCACACCGCACAGCATTGTGGGACTGACACAGACGCTAGGGGTCATAATTGACCTCTAGTGTCTATCTATGCTGTGCTATGGGAGAGACGTCATGACGTCTCTCCCATAGATCCGAGGAGAGGAGCGGCGCCGGCGGAGGTCTGCAGCGGTCGGGAATCAGGAGCGGGGATAGTAAGTATTCAATTTTTTTTGTGTAAGCGGCGCTACTCCTACAGGGGGCACAACTATACAGGGGGCGTAACTGACCACGCCCCCTGTAGGAAGCCACGCCCCTATTTTCCACCCGGCCCGCCAAAAGGGCTAGAACCGGCTCTGATACCTATGTATGTTAAAATTCATCTTCCTAACATATAGGCAAGTTGGATAATTAGTGATGAGTCAGTGAGGAAGGGAGTGAGTGAGTGAGTGAGTGAGTGAGTGAGGTCTAGTTTATTAAATTCTACACACTGGAGGTGCAATTCAAATTTTGATTGGATTGTCGTTTGGGCGTTATCATTCCCACAACACAAGCCACGCATCGGTAATGACGTCATTATGTCAACACCCTTTTTATCCCCTTAGGGGAACTTTTTTTAAATTCTAATTACGTAGTTTTCCTATTATCCACCTGCAGAATATCTATAAAATTAATCTTCCTAACATATTGGGAAGAGAATTAGTGATGAGTGAGTGAGTGAGTGAGTGAGTGAGTGAGTGAGTGAGTGAGTGAGTGAATAAGGGCTTTTGCATTTTTGTAGTTCATTAAATTCTACACACTGAATGTGCAATCCAGATTTTAATAAGATTGTCTGTTTAGGCATTATCATTCACAACGCAAGCCATGCATCGGTAATGATATCATTATGTCGGCCCCCTTTTCATCCCCTTAGGGGAGGTTTATTAAAATTCTAATTACATAGTTTTCCTATTTCCCACCTGAAGAATACCTATGTTGAATTTCAGCTTCCTAACGTATCGGGAAGTAAGAGAATTAGTGATGAGTCAGTCAGTGAGTCAGTGAGTGAGGGCTTTCGCATTTTTGTAGTTTATTAAATTCTACACACTGGAGGTGCAGTCCAAATTTTGAGCCGATTTTCCATTTGTGCGTTATCGTTCACGCAATGCAAGTCACGCATCGGTAATGACATCATTATGTTAATCCCCTTTTCATCCCCTTAGGAGAGGTTTATTAAAATATGAATTATTTTATCGCACTATATATAAACATAGTCCAAGATATCCAAATTTTAATGAGGCCTTTACAATATTAATTCCAAAACCAGGTCGGGATCCCTCATATTTGGATTCTTATCGCCCTATAACTCTACTGAATGTAGATTTAAAGATTCTTTCTAAAATTATGGCCACACGTTTGCAATAATTCTTATCTGCTATTATTTCTCCCTATCAATTAGGATTTGTTAGCGGGCGCCATTCTGTAAAAGGGATACGGACTGCAATTGCATCCATAGTAGCTGCAAATTTGGTTCCAGACTCTCCTAACATGCTCCTCAGCCTAGACGCCCACAAGGCTTTTGACACTGTATCATGGCCTTTTCTTTTTCAAGTATTATCTTCATATTCATTTGGAACTAAATTTATTAATTTTATTACATTTCTCTATACTTTTCCTACAACTTCATTATTAATTAATAGCACTCGAAGCAACCCAGGTTCTATGACCCGGGGAACCCGACAGGGATGTCCTCTTTCCCCTATTCTTTTTAATCTTACCTTGGATCGCCTTCTTAGATTGATTGATTCCTGGCCAATTTTGAATGGTATTAAAGTGGGCGAGATAGAAATTAAAATTACCGCCTTTGTGGATGATGTCTTGATATACCTCTCAAATCCAAAATCATCTTTACGACCTCTCTTACACCTCCTAGATTCCTTCGGACCTGTCTCTGGTTTCATTGTTGACTTTGATAAATCACAAGTAATGTATCTTAAAAAAGAATTTGTACGTCCAAAATGGGCTGAATCTCTTTCTCTTAAATGGGCTAAAGGTCGTATGTCATATTTAGGTATTATTCTTCCTAAAAATATTACTCATTTGTATAATTACAATATAAGTAAAACTATATCTGCACTGACTGCAGATCTGAAAAATCTGAACCATCTCCAGCTTTCATACCTAGGACGAGCGAATCTACTACAAATGATTTACTTCCCAAAATTGTTATATCCATTACAACTACTCCCTATTCTTTTATCCCGATAAGATGTTATATCTATTACACGATTGTGCCATAATTTTATATGGAACAATAAAAGAGCACGGATAGGCATGATTAAATTATACCAAATAAAACCTGCCATACCTATATTAATGTTTCATTGGAACAAAATTTTATACCCCAAACCTCTTTAGTAGCTTTTTTACATATGATGGATAATGAGATTCCCTCTGAGATTTTAATTAACCCAGTCTTAATGTCCACGAGAAAATTTTGGTTAATTTTACGACATAAATATAAAGTGAATGCCCATGTTTCAGTCCATCTACCATTTGTACATAACCCTAACTTTCAAGATGGAATGGCATCGAGGTTTTTATTTCGATTGGACGAGAGAGGGGTTACATACTGTAGGACAATTGATGCATGATACTACAGGTAAGCCTCTTTCTTATTCCAAGGCCGTGGCAAAATTCCCTGTGATCGAAAGTTTGACCTTCTCTTACCTACAAGCTCAACATTATGTGAGTAGGGTCTCTGGCCTTCTTCTGGCGGATGATAGGGACAACCCCCTAGACAAATCACTAGCAACACCATTCCTAATCAAGGGGGTGATATCTATGAATTATAAATATCTTAGAAATACCTTGGAATATGCAAATATGCGAACTGGCATATCCCAATGGTTGATACACTTTCCTTCAATAACAATTGAAAATGTATTGAAACAACTAGAATACTCCATTAATAGGTTTCCAATGGCTAAGTTCTCAGAAATGTTAATATATTTCAACGTGCATATATATCCCCGGCTAGAGGATATCAAATGGGAATTCTAGAGAGTTCCACATGTCTCAAGTGTTCCCATGATTCCGCAGATCTCTTTCACTGTTTTAGACATGTCCATATATAACACAATTTTGGCAACAAGTCGGTCATTTTACTATGGACCACTTAGTTAATTTTGCCCCACTAACACCTGAATGGGCACTTTTTGGAATGGTGCTGTTAACGTTCGAATTTCTAGAGGAGTACAGAAATTATTATTGGAAGTATCATCTGCTGCTCGTAAAACCATATTACAATTGTGGGCTCAAATTACCAGACCTTCCCTTACACTTTTTAAAGAAAAACTATTGTTTATATTTCATATGGACTGGTTAGAGGTCTCCCTGCAAAAGGAATCACGTGTCGGAAGGTTTTTTGAATCATGGGAAAGTTATATTGAGACTTTACCATCAACTACCAAAGACTCATTAGTGAAATGTTTCTGAGGAACCTTATGGTACGAAACCAGGGTTGCATTGGAGGACCCTCCAATCTTACATGATACTTTGGCATGATCGTTCTTGGTTTTAATACCGAATGTTAATGGATTATTTTAAATATTGTGACATATGTGATATAATTTGTCTTACATGTGACACCAACACAGACAGAATTGTTTCAAACAAATGCAAATGATATTTACAACTTATGTTTTAAAATTGTTTTATTGAATTCTCAATAAAAGAAATTGTTTCCCAAAAAAATTCTAATTATGTAGTTTTCCTATTTCCCACCTTCAGAATACCTATATTAAATTTCAGCTTCCTAACTTATCGGGAAGTAAGACAATTGGTGATGAGTGAGTGAGTAAGGGTTTTTGCATTTATATATATAGACTAGCTGTTCTACTCGTTCTTCGCATGGGAATCTCTGATTTTCATGGTTGTAAATATAAATGAGTGTTTAAAATTTGGTCAAATCTATAGAGCTGTAAATTTGCAAAGTCTTAATGTAATTAAATATTAATCCATTGTTCTTGGCGTTACCCAAGGAGCACCCGTAGCAGATACGGTATAAAGTGACAGGACCATTTTAAAATTCTAATTATGTTGTTTTCCTATTTCCCACCTGAAGAATACCTATGTTAAATTTCAGCTTTCTAACATATTGTCACGGTCTTGTGCACAATGTTACCTGTGTCAGGTGATGACAGGCGTCCTACGACTGAGGTTTGGGGCTGGAATAGAGGAGACATGCTCTTGCACATGGAATTTGGGTAGCAGTGAAAACTGCCTTTGGTATGAATTCAGGAGATGGATCACACAGTGGCTACATACTGGACAGACCTTCAGCTGAAGTAAGCTATGCCGGACTAGTTCCTGATTGAAGAAATGCTAGACCGTACTGGTCACTGGCTGACAAAATACTGGACCAGACTGATACTGGCTGAAGTTATCCAACTGGACCGGACTGGTTACTGGCCATAGAAAAGCTGGACTGGGCTAATTACTAGCTGAAGATACGCTACCGGCTAAAGATAAGCTGGACCGGACTGGTTATTGGCTGAGCATGGGCTGGACCAGACTGGCTACCAACTGAGGATAAGCTGGACCAGACTGGCTAATGGCTGAGGATAAGCTGCAACAGACTGGCTACCAGCTGCGGATAAGCTGGACTGGTTACTGGTGAGGATAAGCTGGACTGGTCTGGCAACCAGCTGAAGTAGTGCTGGGCCTGTTAGTGCTGCACAGAAAGACAATACAGGTTCACTTGTTACACTAGCAATGTAACTAGTTGCAGAGGCTCTGAATGCATGCAGCTGGACTTCCGTTAAACCCTATGCCAGGCTGTGATTGGCTGCAGGGAAACTGGCTGGACTGAGGCTTAGGTTGGTGAAGTGGATATCAGCTGGAAACATGTAATGCAGCAATGTGAGAGAGAACTATAGTACTGCACACAGGAGCTTGAATAAACCTCAGGCACACAAATAGTTACAAACTGGTCTGAAGACACTGCTGCAATCTGGAGTCTGTGCATCTGTGCAATCCACCTGGGAAGGTGCTGCAGTTTGGAAATTAGTATGCACAGCAGCTACTGGAGACCCAGGGAACCCTGCAGAGGATCATTACAGATTGCCACACGCCAGAGCCCTGTCAGAGGACCCGACGGACCCCCGCGCCGCACCCACAGTGACACTGGTGAGAGTTTAGGACACCGGAACTGGCCGTGCATCCTGACACATATAGGGAAATAAGAGAATTAGTCATGAGTAAGTGAGTGAGTGAGTGAGTGAGTGAGTGAGGGCTTTCACATTTATATATATAGATCTGTGTAAAAATTAGCATCCACAGTTTTTTTCTAATGTTGACTATAGATCTGTGTGCATGGGTGGTCTTCAGTATGCCACTGGCCAGGATCCCGGCAGCCAGCATACCGGCGCCGAGATGTCGACCGCCGGCGTGCCGACACATTTTATCCCTCTTGGGGGTCCACGACCCCCCCCCTGGAAGGAGAATAAATAGTGTTGTGAGCGTAGTGTGCCACCGTGCCCCCAGCTGTCAGTATGCCGGCGGCCGGGATCCTGGCCACTCACACTACACCCGTGTGCATGTGTGAGTCTGTATATGAAGCATAACAGAGCTTGTTTTTGGAAAATTCTAAAAGAAAACTGTGTATGCTACTTTTTACACACACACACACACACACACACACACACACACACACACACACACGCACACACACATATATATAACAGTAGTGTTTCCTTTGAGGGAATTGAATCCTAGCTCAGCAATACCATCAGCAATACCACTATGCCAAGAGAGCCATAGAGACAGGTAACTGACACCTGCAGTGACATAGTGATGTCGCTCATTGTAATTTTTTTTATAGTGCTGTGTGTCCCAACTCTATCGCTGATTGTAGTGATTTTTTTTCTTTTAAGGAGCTGTGTAGACTATGAACTTTACTTTTCTTTGTGTATGCATTGAAGACACTGAGCCAAACTTTTTTTGTGTTCACATTTCTAATTAATGTAGAGATCATCTAAAAATGCAGTTCTTAAACTACAAGCATCGTCTGACTTTGGAGACTTCACACATGTGCAATGGTAGTTTTCTAAGGCGACACCTTAGAAACCAATATTGGACGAACCAATATAGGACGAACACCAATATTGGACCCATTGGAAACTCAATTAATTACACTGTGACTGAATACACTAGTGATGAGCGGGTTCGGATCCTCGGATCCGAACCCCCCCGAACTTCACCCATTTTACACGGGTCCGAGGCAGACTCGGATCCTCCCGCCTTGCTCGGTTAACCAGAGCGCGCCCGAACGTCATCATCCCGCGGTCGGATTCTCGCGAGATTCGTATTCTATATAAGGAGCCGCGCGTCACCGCCATTTTTCACTCGTGCATTGGAGATGATCGTGAGAGGACGTGGCTGGCGTCCTCTCAGTTTCTATGTTCAGTGGGCTGCAAATTGTGCTGCAAATATCTGTGCTCAGTGTGCTGCAAATATCTGTGCTCAGTGTGCTGCAAGTGCAAATATCTACGCTCTCTGCTTGAAAAACGCTCCATATCTGACTGTGCTCAGTGTGCTGCAAATATCTGTGCTCAGTGTGCTAATTGCTTTATTGTGGGGACTGGGGACCAGCAGTATTATATAGTAGGAGGTTAGTGCAGAGTTTTGCTGACCAGTGACCAGTGACCACCAGTATTATACGTTCTCTGCCTGAAAAACGCTCCATATCTGTGCTGCATTGTAGTATATATGTTAGGGTCTCCTGCTCTGTGCTGCCACGTCGTCATGGCAACCGGGAGACAAGTGCTAGCGGAGTAACCTGAGCGTAGCTGATACTCCAGTTCGGGTCTTTTGCTGTGCAATGGTTACAGACTCTGTGCACGGCAGGGGATCCGGTGCTGGTTTTTGTGCTCACAGTCTGTGAGGTCTGAGTGGGGTGTGGACAGCACCTGCTATATAAACCCTCTTCTCAGGTTAGGCAGATGCTGCTGAATCTTTGTTGGTTAGTCAGTTCCTGAAAGCTAGCTAGTACTGTGTAAACTTTGTATTTGTTTGTTGCTTACTGCAAATAGGCCTTGGGATTTGGTATTACACTCTGCCAATCCAGACCTAGCAGTAAGACTGGAGTCAGTCGTTTAACCTGCTGGGGTTCTTTTGCTACTCTGTGAACCTAGCAAGTTTGCGGCTGTATTCTCAGACTTGCCTGCCAAAATCCTTTCTCACTGTGCAAGGTGTTCAGGTGTCAGTTTAGTGGCAGTAAGCTGAACCAGTGCACTGCAAGTGAGGACTAGGATTGTGGAGACTCTCCTTGTGTCTATTATTCCATCTCTGACCAAGGAGTTTACTGCCACACCCGTTGGTAACCCTTTAGGGTTTTGCTGTTGCCTTTAGCAACAGCATTTCGGGTTCTCTACGTATTAAATCACAACATCTCGCTTCTTTCCATCTGAGCATTCCTAATACTAGGGAGACACCCAGTTTCTTAGCCTTTGGGCTTCTCTGTTCACTTTGTGTTTATTTTGTTACCCTATCACCTTCTATGTATGTAAAGTCATATTCCCCAGTCTGTCTGTGAGTTCATTTGTTTTGCATCCCTCTCCGTTCAGACACCAGTACATTCCTGCTGGCACTGGTGTGCATAACATATTCAGCAGCCTAATACTCCTGTTGAAATTTTGTGGGAATATGGAGCATACCCCTCAAAATACTTTGCAACAGGTGGTCGATCAGGTGCAGGTCCTGACTCGACAATTTAATGATTTGTCCATGAAAATGCACACCTCGCAGGCCGCTGGCGGAGCTCCCGCAGCAGCAGTGCCTTCAGGGGTTAAGGAGCCGAAAGTAAATCTCCCGGATCGTTTTTCTGGAGATCGCTCGCAGTTCTTTTGTTTCAAGGAGAGCTGCAAGCTATATTTCCAGCTTAGGCCTCAGTCTTCTGGGTCGGAGATTCAGCGGGTGGGCATAGTGATTTCCTTGCTACAAGGAGACCCACAGGTCTGGGCATATGGGTTGCAGCCTGACTGTCCGTCGCTTAAAAGTGTTGATGCTTTTTTTACGGCACTGGGCATGTTGTATGATGACCCTGACAAGACGGCCTCAGCCGAGGCTCAGATTTCGATCCTTAAGCAAGGGCGAAGGCCAGTTGAGGTTTATTGTACGGAGTTTCGGAGGTTGGCCCATGATACCCAGTGGAATGACCCAGCCCTGAGACACCAGTACCGAAGAGGTCTTTCTAACCAGTTAAAAGACCAACTGGTACAATATCCCTTGCCTGATAGCTTGGATCAGCTCATGCAGTTATCCATTCGGGTGGATAGACGGCTGAGAGAGCGCAGGCTTGAAAGGGAGACCGAGGTTTCCTTCTTTCCCAAGGGAACCTCAGACTCTGAGGAATTTTCCGAGGAGCCTATGCAGATTGGGGCTACCCGCCTTTCCTCGCGTGAGAAGACGCGGAGGAGACAGCAGGGGTTATGTTTGTACTGTGGGAATAAAGGTCATGTGGTAGTATCATGCCCAGAAAAGCCGGAAAACTTCAGGGCCTGAGGGTGATGGGAAATATCCTGTCAGGCCAGAAGTCAGAATTTCCCAAGAAGACTTTTATCATTCCGGGGACCTTGAAGATCCTCGGTCAAACTGTCAAGACTGAGGCCTTTGTGGACAGTGGGGCCGACGGGGTTTTTATGAACCGCCAATTCGCCCTGAAACACTCTGTTCCCTTAGTACCCTTGGCATCGGAAATTGAGATTTGTGGGTTAAACGGGGAACCATTATCCCAGGGTAAAATTACCTCTTGCACTAGCCAGATTTCTTTGTTTATTGGAGCCACACACTCTGAAAAATTGTCCTTTTATGTGACTGTCTGTACTTTTGCCCCATTGGTGTTGGGGTTACCCTGGTTAAGGGCCGACAATCCTCAATTTGACTGGGTCTCTGGGGAGATTCTTAGTTGGGGTACTGATTGTTTCAGGAGTTGCTTGAGCCTTCCAGTCAGGCTTTCGCAGCTAAGTTTGCCAGGATTGCCAGGATGTTATGCAGATTTTGCGGACGTGTTCTCCAAAAGAGTTGCAGAGGTACTACCTCCCCATCGCCCCTATGACTGTGCCATTGATTTGTTGCCGAATGCTAAGCTTCCCAAGAGCAGGTTGTACTCCCTGTCACGTCCTGAGACTCAGGCTATGGCAGAGTACATTCAGGAGAACTTGGCTAAGGGATTTATCAGACCTTCACAGTCTCCAGTTGGGTCGGGGTTCTTCTTCGTGGGTAAAAAGGACGGTTCGTTGCGACCCTGCATCGACTTCAGGGAATTGAACCGTATCACGATTAAAAACTCATACCCACTGCCTCTCATTTCGGTCTTGTTTGACCAGCTTCGTACTGCCACCATTTTTTCTAAGATTGACCTACGCGGTGCGTACAATCTAATCCGAATAAGAGAGGGGGATGAATGCAAGACTGCCTTTAATACCCACTCAGGGCATTATGAATATTGGGTGATGCCTTTTGGGCTCTGTAATGCCCCGGCAGTCTTCCAGGACTTCATGAACGATGTGCTCAGGGAATATTTGGATAGATTCTTAGTTGTATACTTAGATGACATCCTAATCTTCTCCCATTCCCTGGAGGAACATCGGAAGCATGTACGCTTAGTCCTCCAGAAACTCAGAGACCACCGGCTTGGGGCGAAGCTGGAGAAGTGCAAATTTGAAGTTCAGCAAATCGCATTTCTAGGATATATTATCTCCCCAGAAGGTTTCCAAATGGAGGGTTCCAAGGTACAGGCAGTCCTGGATTGGGTGCAGCCCACTAGTTTGAAGGCGCTTCAGCGTTTTCTGGGCTTTGCGAATTTTTATAGACGATTTATCGCTGGATTTTCGTCTATAGTGGCGCCCTTGGTGGCACTCACTAAGAAAGGGGCGGATGTTGCTCACTGGTCTTGTGAGGCCAAAGCGGCTTTTGCCCATCTCAAAAGGGCATTTGTCTCGGCCAAGGTGCTGCGACACCCAGATCCAGAGCGTCCTTTTGTGGTGGAGGTAGATGCCTGTGAGATGGGTATTGGGGCAGTGCTCTCTCAGATGGGGGTGTCTGATAATCGCCTTCATCCCTGTGCTTACTTTTCCCGTAAATTTTCACCTGCCGAGATGAATTATGACGTGGGTAACCGGGAATTGTTGGCTATTAAGGATGCACTCGAGGAGTGGAGACACTGGCTTGAGGGGGCTAAGTTTGTGGTCTCAATTCTCACCGACCATAAGAATTTGGCATATTTAGAGTCAGCGAAGCGCCTCAATGCCAGGCAGGCACGATGGGCTTTGTTTTTTGCTCGCTTTAATTTTTTGATAACATATCGCCCTGGGTCAAAAAACATCAAGGCTGATGCGCTCTCCCGGAGTTTTGCTCCAATCCAGGAGACCACCGAGGAGCCATTGCCCATTGTGTCCCCATCATGTATTAAAGTGGGCATTACCCAGGACCTCTTGTCATTAGTCCTTAGAGCACAGGAGCAGGCTCCTCCAGACCTTCCGGTAGGTCTTTTGTTTGTGCCTCCTAGGTTAAGACAGCGAGTGTTCCTGGAATTCCATGCCAAGAAGTCGTCAGGTCACCCGGGTATTGCCAGAACTCGGGAGTTGCTATCTAGGGCGGTGTGGTGGCCCTCGGTGGCTAGGGATGTGGATCAGTGGGTTCGGGCATGTGACATCTGTGCCCGAAATAAGACTCCTAGAGGGGTTCCTGTTGGCCCATTACATCCACTCTCTATTCCATCTAAGCCATGGACCCACATTTCAATGGATTTTGTGGTGGACTTGCCCAAATCCTTGGGGATGACAGCCATCTGGGTTGTCGTTGACAGGTTTTCGAAGATGGCGCACTTCGTTCCATTGGTTGGGCTGCCATCGGCCAGACGCCTGTCTGAATTATTTATGCTGCATGTTGTGCGCCTCCACGGGTTGCCACTTGATGTGGTCTCTGACCGCGGATCCCAGTTTGTGGCCAAATTCTGGAGGGCATTTTGTTCCGATCTCCAGATTTCTGTCAGCTTGTCGTCAGGCTACCATCCGCAGTCTAATGGGCAGACTGAAAGGGTGAACCAGTCCTTGGAGCAGTTCCTCAGGTGTTATGTCTCAAAGTGTCAGACTGACTGGGTTGCTCATCTGTCCATGGCGGAGTTTGCCTATAACAACGCGGCTCACTCTGCTACAGGGATCTCTCCCTTCCTTTGTGTGTATGGGCATCATCCTAAGGCCAATTCTTTTGACCCCCAGGACTCCACGCCTGGTGGTTCCTCTGTGGTTTCGGTCCTTAGAGGTATTTGGAGGAAAGTGAAGAAAGCCCTTGTGTCTGTGTCATTAGTGACCAAAAGGGTTTTTGATAAGCGGAAAAGACCCTGCAGCTTCAAATTAGGAGACTTCGTCTGGTTGTCTACCAAGAATTTGAAGTTGAGACAGCCATCTCATAAGTTAGGCCCCCGGTTCATTGGTCCTTATAAGATCACTAGGGTTATCAATCCGGTGGCATTTCAGTTAGATCTACCCCGTTCTTTGGGTATCAATAAAACATTTCATTGTTCCCTTTTAAAATGGGCGATTAGTAATCCTTCTTCCAGTGGAAGACCTTCCCCTCTTCTGATAGGTGGCCAGAGGGAGTTTGTTGTTGAAAGGATTCTTGACTCCAAGATGGTTCGGGGTCGGCTGTCATTTTTGGTGCACTGGAAGGGGTATGGCCCGGAGGAGCGGTCGTGGGTGCGCAGTTGTGATCTTCATGCCCCCAGACTGTTACGCTCTTTCTTCTCGCAGTTCCCTGATAAACCCGGTGGTAGGGGTTCTTTGACCCCTCATCAGAGGGGGGGTACTGTTAGGGTCTCCTGCTCTGTGCTGCCACATCGTCATGGCAACCGGGAGACGAGTGCTAGCGGAGTAACCTGAGCGTAGCTGATACTCCGGTTCGGGTCTTTTGCTGTGCATTGGTTACAGACTCTGTGCACGGCAGGGGATCCGGTGCTGGTTTTTGTGCTCACAGTCTGTGAGGTCTGAGTGGGGCGTGGACAGCACCTGCTATATAAACCCTCTTCTCAGGTTAGGCAGATGCTGCTGAATCTTTGTTGGTTAGTCAGTTCCTGAAAGCTAGCTAGTACTGTGTAAACTTTGTATTTGTTTGTTGCTTACTGCAAATAGGCCTTGGGATTTGGTATTACACTCTGCCAATCCAGACCTAGCAGTAAGACTGGAGTCAGTCGTTTAACCTGCTGGGGTTCTTTTGCTACTCTGTGAACCTAGCAAGTTTGCGGCTGTATTCTCAGACTTGCCTGCCAAAATCCTTTCTCACTGTGCAAGGTGTTCAGGTGTCAGTTTAGTGGCAGTAAGCTGAACCAGTGCACTGCAAGTGAGGACTAGGATTGTGGAGACTCTCCTTGTGTCTATTATTCCATCTCTGACCAAGGAGTTTACTGCCACACCCGTTGGTAACCCTTTAGGGTTTTGCTGTTGCCCTTAGCAACAGCATTTCGGGTTCTCTACGTATTAAATCACAACATCTCGCTTCTTTCCATCTGAGCATTCCTAATACTAGGGAGACACCCAGTTTCTTAGCCTTTGGGCTTCTCTGTTCACTTTGTGTTTATTTTGTTACCCTATCACTTTCTATGTATGTAAAGTCATATTCCCCAGTCTGTCTGTGAGTTCATTTGTTTTGCATCCCTCTCCGTTCAGACACCAGTACATTCCTGCTGGCACTGGTGTGCATAACAATATAGTAGGAGGACAGTGCAGAATTTTGCTGACCACCAGTATAACTATATATATAGCAGTACGGTACAGTAGTCCACTGCTCTACCTACCTGTGTCGTCAAGTATACTATCCATCCATACCTGTGGTGCATTTCAGTTTTGCACAGTTTGCTGACCACCAGTATATACTATATAGCAGTACGGTACAGAAGGCCACTGCTCTACCTACCTCTGTGTTGTCAAGTATACTATCCATCCATACCTGTGGTGCATTTTAGTTTTGTACAGTTTGCTGACCACCAGTATAACTATATATATAGCAGTACGGTACAGTAGTCCACTGCTCTACCTACCTCTGTGTCGTCAAGTATACTATCCAGCCATACCTGTGGTGCATTTCAGTTTTGCACAGTTTGCTGACCACCAGTATAACTATATATATAGCAGTACGGTACAGTAGTCCACTGCTCTACCTACCTCTGTGTCGTCAAGTATACTATCCATCCATACCTGTGGGGCATTTCAGTTTTGCAGTTTGCTGACCGCCAGTATATACTATATAGCAGTACGGTACAGAAGGCCACTGCTCTACCTACCTCTGTGTCGTCAAGTATACTATCCATCCATACCTGTGGTGCATTTCAGTTTTGCACAGTTTGCTGACCACCAGTATATAATATATAGCAGTACGGTACAGTAGGCCACTGCTCTACCTACCTCTGTGTCGTCAAGTATACTATCCATCCATACCTGTGGTCAGTGGCGGAACAAGCAAGCGGTGGGCCCAGGTGCAACAAAATGCTTGCCCCCCCCCCCCCCCCATCCCATCCAAGTCCACCCCATGGGCAGTGCGTGCCGTAGGCGCGCGCAAAAATACATAGTGGCGTGGCTTCGTGGGGAAGGGGTGTGTCCACAAAATAATACCAATTCATAAAACGGTGCACAGTAGTCTCCATTCTTCAAATTACGCCGTACAGTAGCACCACTACACCAGGTAGAGACCCTTTTACTCCTTACAGCGAACAGATTCCCCTTTTTACACATAACGGCAGACAGCGTGCACTTTTTACACATAACGGCAGACAGCGTGCCCTCGTTACACATAGCGGCAGACAGCATACACTTTTTACACAATGGCAGACAGCGTGCCCTCGTTACACATAGCGGCAGACAGCGTGCCCTCGTTACACATAGCGGCAGACAGCGTGCACTTTTTACACATTACGGCAGACAGCGTCCCCATTTTACACATTACGGCAGACAGCGTCCCCATTTTACACATTACGGCAGATAGCGTGCCCTTTTTACACATTACGGCAGGCAGATTCTACCTTTTTACACATAGCGGCAGGCAGATTCCCCATTTTTATACATAGCGACAGGCAGATTCCCCATTTTTATACATAGCGGCAGGCAGATTCCCCATTTTTACACATTGCGGCAGGCAGATTCCCCATTTTTACATTGCGGCAGGCAGATTCCCCCTTTTTACACATTGCGGCAGGCAGATTCCCCATTTTTACATTGCGGCAGGCAGATTCCCCATTTTTACATTGCGGCAGGCAGATTCCCCATTTTTACATTGCGGCAGGCAGATTCCCCATTTTTATACATAGCGGCAGGCAGTCCCCCCTTTTTACACATTGCGGCAGGCAGTCCCAACAAATAAAAAAAGAAAGAGAAAGAAAGAAAGAAAGAAAGAAAGAAAGAAAGAAAGAAAGAAAGAAAGAAAGAAAGAAAGAAAGAAAGAAAGAAGAATTATACTTACCCTCTCTGTTGGCTCAGGCTCCTCGGTGCAGCTTCCCGGGCAGTAGAGAAGAAGGAGGAGGGAGGTGAAGGAGGGAGCCGCAGCAGCGCTTTGTTACTGGTGGAGGCGCTGCTGCTGCTGCTGCCCCTCTGCTTCCCTATAGGCTGTTCTCAGAGACAGCCTATAGTGAAGCAGAGGAGCAGCAGCAGCAGCGCCTCCACCAGTAACAAAGCGCTGCTGCGGCTCTCTCCTTCACTGAGAGACTGTGACCTGTTTGTATATGAGGGAGGGAGGGACGGACCCTCCTCCCTCCTTCGTGTGCGGGTGGCCAGCCGCCAGAATCGTTCCTTATGACGGGCGGGTCACGGGAGCGCTGGTGTGCGGCTGCGGCATGACATACAATGAGTCATTGTGACTCATTCATGTAATGCCGGCCGGCGGCTGTGGGCCCTTGAGTGCGGCGGGGCCCCAGTGCAATGCACTGCCTGCCCCGCCAGTAGTTCCGCCCCTGCCTGTGGTGCATTTCAGTTTTGCACAGTTTGCTGACCACCAGTATATAATATATAGCAGTACGGTACAGTAGGCCACTGCTCTACCTACCTCTGTGTCGTCAAGTATACTATCCATCCATACCTGTGGTGCATTTCAGTTTTGCACAGTTTGCTGGCCACCAGTATATACTATATAGCAGTACGGTACAGTAGGCCACTGCTCTACCTACCTCTGTGTCGTCAAGTATACTATCCATCCATACCTGTGGTGCATTTCAGTTTTGCACAGTTTGCTGACCACCAGTATATACTATATAGCAGTACGGTACAGTAGGCCACTGCTCTACCTACCTCTGTGTCGTCAAGTATACTATCCATCCATACCTGTGGTGCATTTCAGTTTTGCACAGTTTGCTGACCACCAGTATATAATATATAGCAGTACGGTACAGTAGGCCACTGCTCTACCTACCTCTGTGTTGTCAAGTATACTATCCATCCATACCTGTGGTGCATTTCAGTTGTGCGCAGTATATATAGTAGTAGGCCATTGCTATTGATATATTACTGGCATATAATTCCACACATTAAAAAATGGAGAACAAAAATGTAGAGTGTAAAATAGGGAAAGATCAAGATCCACTTCCACCTTGTGCTGAAGCTGCTGCCACTAGTCATGGCCGAGACGATGAAATGCCATCAACGTCGTCTGCCAAGGCCGATGCCCAATGTCATAGTAGAGAGCATGTAAAATCCAAAAAAATAAAGCTCAGGAAAATGACCCAAATATCTAAATCAAAATCGTCTGAGGAGAAGCGTAAACCTGCCAATGTGCCATTTACGACACGGAGTGGCAAGGAACGGCTGAGAGCCTGGCCTATGTTCAAGGCTAGTGGTTCAGCTTCACATGAGGATGGAAGCACTCATCCTCCTGCTAGAAAACTTAAATGAGTTAAGATGGCAAAAGCACAGCAAAGAACTGTGGTTCTTCTAAATCACAAATCCCCAAGGAGAGTCCAATTGTGTGGGTTGCAATGACTGCACCTCTTTTTTCTTTCATTTTTCTTTGCATCATGTGCTGTTTGGGGACTATTTTTGGAAGTGCCATCCTGTCTGACACTGCAGTGCCACTCCTAGATGGGCCAGGTGTTTGTGTCGGCCACTTGGGTCGCTTAGTTTAGTCACACAGCTACCTCATTGCGCCTCTCTCTTTTTCTTTGCATCATGTGCTGTTTGAGGACTATTTTTTTGAAGTGCCATCCTGTCTGACACTGCAGTGACACTCCTAGATGGGCCAGGTGTTTGTGTCGGCCACTTGGGTCGCTTAGCTTAGCCATCCAGCGACCTTGGTGCACCTCTTTTTTTCTTTGCATCATGTGCTGTTTGGGGACTATTTTTTTGAAGTGCCATCCTGTCTGACACTGCAGTGCCATTCCTTAGATGGGCCAGGTGTTTGTGTCGGCCACTTGGGTCACTTAGCTTAGTCATCCAGCGACCTCTGTGCAAATTTTAGGACTAAAAATAATATTGTGAGGTGTGAGGTGTTCAGAACAGACTGAAAATGAGTGGAAATTATGGTTATTGAGGTTAATAATACTATGGGATCAAAATGACCCCCAAATTCTATGATTTAAGCTGTTTTTGAGGTTTTTTTGTAAAAAAAAAAACACCCAAATCCAAAACACACTCGAATCCGACAAAAAAATTTCAGGGAGGTTTTGCCAAAACGCGTCTGAATCCAAAACAGGGCCGCGGAACCAAATCCAAAACCAAAACACAAAACCCGAAAAATTTCCGGTGCACATCACTAGAATACACCATGCTGCAACAAGGCGCAGGCCAGCATAATGCGGTTAGTTTATCGCACTACATGCCACACAGAGGATAGATGAGCATGGCTACATGTGTACCTCAGCCGTGTTTTTGCCGTCACTGTAGTTTGCTTATATGAGAATGCCCCATCACAACCCAGTTCCACCTCTTCATTAGTAATTGTAGATGTTAGCAAAATGTGCACTTCATAATTTCCTGAACTTAAGTGCTCCCATTTTATGAAAATGCGCAGCACAAATTCACACCAGATACGCTCTGCAGATAGAACTACCCAGCTCTGTGTGAGCCTCATAACAGGTTATTGTTTTGTATTGGGGAATAGGCAGGGGCATAACCAGAACTTTGAGGGTCCCATTGAAAAATTTTGAAGGGGACCCTACCCCAATGCTTCTAGAGAGATACCTCTCTCCAGAACAGTTGTTAATTTTATGCCCCATACTAATGTCCTATGTCACATTATACCACACATTGCCTTAGTTCTTATTATGTCACACTGAAGTGCCCCAAGTTAACAATATGCCACATTGTATTGCTGCCACTAGGTGGAGCCAGGGTCAGTGCTAGGGAGTTCGTCGACCCCCCATGCAAACTATAAATTTGTGCCCTACCTCATATACATGTGTGGTTTTACAAGGAAGGGTTGTGGCCACAGAATAGTAACCCAATTTAAATTACGCCATACAGTAGCACGATCTTATTCACATTACACCGCTCATGGGGGGTCATTCTAAGTTGATCGCTAGCTGAAAATGTTCGCTGCGCTGCGATTAAGTAAAAATCCGGCACTTCTGCGCATGCGTATGTGGCACAGTGCGCACGCGCGACATACTTTCACAACGGGCAATGTATTTTTACACAAGGTCTAGCGAAGCTTTTCAGTCGCAATGGCCGCCGCAGAGTGATTGACAGGAAAGGGGCGTTTCTAGGTGCCAACTGACCGTTTTCAGGGAGTGCTCGAAAAAACGCAGGCGTGCCAGGAAAAACGCAGGTGTGGCTGGCCGAACGCAGGCCGTGTTTGTGACGTCAAATACGGAATTGAATGGTCTGTAGAGATCACAAGCGCTGAGTAGGTCTGGAGCTACTCTAAAACTGCACAATTTTTTTTTGTAGCCGCTCTGCGATCCTTTAGTTCGCACTTCTGCTAAGCTAAGATACACACCCAGAGGGCGGCGGCTTAGCGTTTGCATGGCTGCTAAAAACTGCTAGCGAGCGATCAACTCAGAATGACCCCCATAGTGCCCCTGATTAATATTACATCACATACAGTAGTAGTGTCCAATATTTACACTGGCTCCCATTCCCCTACAGAATCCTCTTCAAACTCTTCACCCTCACATACAAGGTCATCTCTAATTCCACTGCTCCCTACATCTCCAACCTCCTCTCCCTTCATACTCCCTCCCGCCCCCTACGGTCGACCAATGACCGTCGCCTCTCCACCGCTCTGGTCACTGCTTCCCATGCTCGTGTTCAAGACTATGGGGGTAATTCCAAGTTGATCGCAGCAGGATTTTTGATAGCAATTGGGCAAAACCATATGCACTGCAGGGGAGGCAGATTTAACATGTGCAGAGAGAGTTAGATTTGGGTGGGGTGTGTTCAATCTGCAATCTAATTTGCATCGTAAAAATAAAGCAGCCAGTATTTACCCGGCACAGAAATAAAATAACCCACCCAAATCTAACTCTTTCTGCACATGTTATATCTGCCTCTCCTGCAGTGCACATGGTTTTGCCCAATTGCTATCAAAAATCCTGCTGCGATCAACCTGGAATTACCCCCTATGCCTGTGCTGCACCCCTTCAGTGGAACGCACTCCCCCGCTCCATTAGACTCTCCCCGACCTTGCAAAGCTTCAAACGGGCATTAAAAACCCACCTATTCAACAAAGCATACCCTTCTGATGCATAACCCAGTCCTGAATCCGCGCCTCCACCCCCCCTGCCTTATGCCGTGAACATCTCAGCTTGGCTTGCATACTGCCATCAGGCTACCTCCCGCTAGCCTGCACCTCTTGTCATCTGTCTGTCGCCCCTCCCCACTAGATTGTTAGCTCTTCAGAGCAGGGCCCTCTTTCCTCTTGTTATCTAAGCCCTCGTCTCAACACATTTCACTCGCAGCTCTATCCTACTCAACGACCATCTTTACCCTGCTAGTAAAGGCTCATCTCCATCTATGGCCACCAGCCTCTAGTAGTACGATGATCACTCCCTCAATACTTACATCTTATCTGTATTATGTCTTGAGAATGTGTGGTGCTCTATGTTACCTGTACTCTATTTCTGTTATTTATTTATTTATTTACTGTAATGCTGTTTTGCCTCCCTGTACTGTCCTTTGTACGGCGCTGCGAAACACATGTGGCGTCTTATAAATAAAATGTAATAATAATATTGACCAATATTGTTGTTCAGGTCTTCAGCCTATGTGTTGCCAACTTTAGTGCCCTGTGTCCCTGCAGCAGCTCCCTGCCCCTATCTTTCTCCTGCAGCAGCTCCCTGCCCGTCTCACACTGCAGCAGATCACTGCCCCTGTCTCCCTCCTGCAGCAGAACCCTGCCCCTGTCTCCCACCTGCAATGGATCACTGCCCCTGTCTTCCTCCTGCAGCAGATGCCTGCCCATGGCTCCCTCTTGCAACAGATCCCAGCCCCATCTCCATCCTGCAGCAGATCTCTGCCGCTGTCTCCTTCCTGCAGCAGATCCATGCCCCGTCTCCCTCCTGCAGCAGTTCCTTGCCCCTTTCTCCCTCCTGCAGCAGATCCCTGCCCCCATCTCCCACCTGCAGCAGATCCCTGCCCCCATCTCCCTACTGCAGCAGATCCCTGCCCCCATCTCCCTACTGCAGCAGCTCCCTGCCCCATCTCCCTCCTGCAGCAGCTCCATGCCCCCGTCTCCCTCCTGCAGCAGCTCCCTGCCTCTGTCTTCCTCCTGCAGCAGATACCTGTCTGTCTCCCTTCTGCAGCAGATCCCTGCCCCGTCTCCCACCTGCAGCAGATCCCTGACCCTGTCTCCCTCCTAAAGCAGATCCCAGCCTCTGTCTCCCTCCTGCAGCAGATCCCTGCCCCTGTCTCCTTACTGCAGCAGCTCCCTGCTTCCATCACCCTCCTGCAGCAGCTCCCTGCCCCCATTACCCTCCTGCAGCAGCTCCCTGCCTTCGTCTCCCTCCTGCAGCAGATCCCTGACCCTTTCTCCCTCCTGCAGCAGATCACTGCCCATGTCTTCCTCCTGCAGTAGATGCCGGCCCCTGTTTCCCACCTACAGCAGCTCCCTGCCCATCTTCCTCTTGCAGCAGATCCCAGCCCCATCTCCATCCTGCAACAGATCTCTGCCGCTGTCTCCCTCTTGCAACATATCCATGCCCCGTCTCCCTCCTGCAGCAGTTCCCTGCTCCTGTCTCCCTCCTACAGCAGATCCCTGCCCCATCTCCCTCCTGCAGCAGCTCCATGCCCCCGTCTCCCTCCTGCAGCAGCTCCCTGCCTCTGTCTTCCTCCTGCAGCAGATACCTGTCCATCTCCCTTCTGCAGCAGATCACTGCCTCGTCTCCCACCTGCAGCAGATCCCTGCCCCTGTCTCCCTCTTAGAGTAGATCACTGCCTCTGTCTCCCTCCTGCAGCAGATCCCTGCCCCTGTCTCCTTACTGCAGCAGCTCCCTGCCTCCCTCCTGCAGCCGCTCCCTGCCCCATCTCTCACCTGCAGCAGATCCCTGCCCCCGTCTCCCTCCTGCAGCAGCTCCCTGCCTCTGTCTTCCTCCTGCAGCAGATACCTGTCCATCTCCCTTCTGCAGCAGATCACTGCCTCGTCTCCCACCTGCAGCAGATCCCTGCCCCTGTCTCCCTCTTAGAGCAGATCACTGCCTCTGTCTCCCTCCTGCAGCAGATCCCTGCCCCTGTCTCCTTACTGCAGCAGCTCCCTGCCTCCCTCCTGCAGCCGCTCTGCCCCATCTCTCACCTGCAGCAGATCCCTGCCCCTGTCTCCCTCCTACAGCAGATCCCGGCTCCTGTCTCCCTCCTGCAGCAGCTCCCTACCCTGTCTCCCTCCTGCAGCAGCTCCCTGCCCCCATTTCCCTCCTGCAGCAGCTCCCTGCCTGTGTCCCTCCTGCAACAGCTCCCTGCCCCTGTCTCCCTCCTGCGGCAGATCCCTGCCCTTGGTTCCCTCCTGCGGCAGATCCCTGCCCTTGGTTCCCTCCTGTGGCAGATCCCTGCCCATCTCCCTTCTGCCGCAGATCCCTCTCCCCTATCTCCCTCCTGTGGCAGATCCCTGCCCCTGTATCCCTCCTACAACAGCTACCTGCCCCTGTCTCCCTCCTGCAGCAGATCCCTGCCCCCGTCTCCCTCCTGCAGCAGCTCCCTGCCCCAGTCTCCCTACTGCAGCAGCTCCCTGCCCATCTTCTTCCTGCAGAAGATCCGTCTCCCTCCTGCAGCAGCTCCCTGCCCGTCTGCTTCCTGCAGCAGATCCCTGCCCGTTTCCATTCTGCAGCAGTTCCTTGCCCCTGTCTCCCTCCTGCTGCAGAACCCTGCCCCTGTATCCCTCCTGTAGCAGCTTTGTGCTCATCTGCCTCCTGCAGCACATGCCTGCCCATCTCCCTCCTGCAGCAGCTCCCTGCCCCTGTGTCTCCCCAGCCCATTCTAACCTTCTTCATGTCTTCTGCAAAAACGAAGCCTGCTCCTGTTCATGACTCCTCATCACTCACTGCAGCGGCAGTGATGGCGTGACGTCACATTTGCCGTGCCGTGAAAGGAGCCACAGGGAAAGGCATGCTCTGGCAAACACAGAGAGTCAAGGGGAGGTGCAAGGAAGGAGGACCAGGGAGCCCGAGTATCTGAGGGGGAGGCAAACACAGCCCATTCTGCCCCATTCCGGTTCACTTTAACTCCTGCTTAGTCGGCATTTCCAGGAACCTGGTAGACAACATTATGACTTGGGTGCAGTTAAGTCAGGCCCCCCCAGATTGTGCCTCCTAAGCCTCTGGGCACCACAGCAATGGCACCCCCTGCACCCAATATAGCTACGCCCATAGGAATAGGTAAGAATTGGTCCACAGCACAGAAAACTATGCAGTGCTTGCAAACAGAAAAATAATCTGAACTATAATGAATTTATTAGCAAATGGTTGGCAATCACAGCACTACAGACTGGGAATTAAAGATGTGTCCCTCTAGTTGCCATACAAATTACCCATTAAATATGCTTAACCATGTTATGGTATACAGAAGCCCACATCATTATGAATTCTTCAAGGTGTTACTCGAGTTAGTCACTTCCAGTGATAACTCTTCTCGTCTTTGAGACAATGGGGGCTGATTCCGAGTTGTTCGCTCGCTAGCTGCTTTTAGCAGCATTGCACACGCTAGGCCGCCATCCTCTGGGAGTGAATCTTCGCTTAGCAGAATTGCAAACGAAAGATTAGCAGAATTGCGAATAGAAAATTCTTAGCAGTTTCTGAGTAGCTCGAGACTTACTCCTACACTGCGATCAGCTCAGCCCGTTTCGTTCCTGGTTTGACATCACAAACACGCCCTGCGTTCGGCCAGCCATTCCCCCGTTTCTCCAGAGACTCCCGCGTTTTTCCTGACACGCCTGCGTTTTTCCGCACACTCCCTGAAAACGTCCAGTTTCCGCCCAGAAACACCCACTTCCTGTCAATCACACTACGATCACTTCAACGATGAAAATTCTTCGTTCTGCCATGAGTAAATCTACTAAGTTTTGAGCTAAAATACTTAGCGCATGCGCACTGCGTACCAGGCGCACGCGCAGTTTTGCATTAATCGCTCCGTTGCGAAAATCGGCAACGAGCTAACAACTCGGAATGACCCCCAATATTCCCACATTCCTGAGCCCTTATGAAATGCCTGGTGTAGAGACTAGAACTAATATCTATTCACAGTGAGATTTTATTTTATATAGTACACAATATTTACATTACACACACATTTAACTCAGCAATTTTCTGAGAATATTTATTCATATCAGAGGAGTTTACAACATATATTCTCCACTGTGGCAGAGTAACAGACAGCCCCATGTGAGGAAGGGGTTAACCTTTTGGTGTTCATGTGCTGAATCTACACTTCGTTCACACCTGCTTAATTCAAGGCCTATTTAAGGCATGGGGCGGGATGCAGCAAGCATTTCATTCTGCATGCATGGCGGCATTTACTAATCACAAATCACAAAAGACGGCTTTTGCGGGAAGAGCTGTCATTTAGGTTTAGGACCTGGAGTCTTGTCTGCGCATGTGACGCGTGTACCGCTTGGGGTGCTGGGCAGGATCTGGTTGGATCCCTCTCAAAAGGGGTTGTATAGGATAACACCATCTGAAGATGACGTTGTTCACTGCATCCAAGCCCCGGATATATCGCATTCCGGGGCTTGGTGCATATGCAGTACATGGCCAAACCTCCGGAAACTGGCCGCGTTTTTCCATTTGCTGCATCTCTACATGGTTTAATCAAATTGACCAAGGTGCTAATTAATTCACCTGTGGCCAAACATGGAAAAACTTAAAACCTGGACCATTGGGGTGCATTGAGGACTGCATTTGAGAACCTCTGTACTATGCTATGATACTACTATGCTGCAATACTGCTGAGCTGATGCTGTAACACTACTTGCAGTTCTACTTAATAATGTGCCAGAGTTTATTTTTTGACTGTGTCAAGACTCTACTTGAAACTACTCGCTACAAGTTGCTGTCAGAAGAGGGATCAAGTAAGGTTCTGTCTTAAGGGTCTAAATAGTCAAATGGAAGCAGATATGCATAAGTTCCTGGTGCACCTTAAAGACCAATCCGATGGAACACTCGTTCGGGATGGGGTATAAGCACTGTAGGCTGTAGTGGATGCTGGATTGATAACCACACAGTGGCTCACATTACACACAATATGAGATTAAGGGGGACATTTACTAAGCAGTGATAAGAGCGGAGAAGTGAGCCAGTGGAGAAGTTGCCCCATCAATCAGCAGCTCTGTATAATTTTATAGTATGCAAATTATATGTGTTACTTCAGTGCTGATTGGTTGCCATGGGCAACTTCTCCACTGGCTCACTTCTCCGCTCTTATCACTGCTTGGTAAATGTCCCCCTAACTGTTGATTGTGTGTTGATTCAGATGCTTCTCTGCCAACTTTTGAACATAGGCCATTAGTCAGAACCAGCATTCCCCAAGGAATACCTGGGGGAAGAAAGTTGCTCTGTTACTGGCAGGTGAGTCTCAGCTAGCATTTGCAGCCTGTGTCTGGTGAAATAAAGCCTGCCATCTGTGACTGGTTGGTCTGGAATGTTATCAACAGAGGTTTTGCATTAAGTCAGAGGTTCTTAAACATGGTCCTCAAGGCACCCTAGCAGTCCAGGTTTTAAGTTTATCCATGCTTGGTCACAGGTGACTTAACTAACACCTCAGTCAATTTAATTTGCCGTCTGTGCTGAGCCATGGATATACCTAAAACCTGTACCTTGAGGGCCGCTTATGAGAACCTCTGCTTTAAGGAATATGATTCTACTGCCCTCAGATGTTCTATCATGGAAGTCCTAACTACTGTGACCATGGGCTCACTGATTAAGTTACTGGCTGGGATTGAACATAGGATGGCCAGAGTCACGGTGAATTGGGGCTTTGCCAATACTTTAATTATACAGCGTTTGCTCCCAAATGACATGGTTTCTTATGACCAACATATTCGTATAGGCTGTATGTATGTGGATGTGCAAACGTATCCAACTGCCTAAGGTCTGATTCAGAGGTTGAAACAGGTATTGTGATCCATGCAGATTCCCAATTATCAGGAACCTGTGGTTGCGTAAGGTCCATTCTGCGCATTTGCAGAACGTGCCTTACACTTTTGCACAAAGTTCCCCTCTGCCGCTGCCTGATTGACAGGTAGCAGCATTGAGGGGGAAGGGACAGGGGAAGGGCTTCATTCCTAAAAACAGGGCCATGTCACCCCTGTTTTCTGGAAGGAGAGAGCCAAGGGTCTGGATGTCACCATGCAGCTACATGCAGGAGGCGTCTCTTCTACTGAGACATCTCCTGCATGTTCCTCCTTCAAATCGTTCGGAAATTCAAAGCTGCTTGCAAGCGCCATTGAATTTCCATCCATCTCTGAATCAGGCCCCTAACTATTATAGGGGACACTACCACATTAAGAGGTAGGGGGTGTGCCCTTATTTGCTGGTCTCTGTGTTGATGTTACAAATCCAGGGCTTAGTCACTCAAACCTGGTCCAACAGTGCTTCTATAAGGTGGGTCATCCTGTTACAGGGTGATGTTAGATGCACGGGTGCAGCCATGTTGCTTCTGATCAGCTGCATGCCAGTATCCAGTCACTAAATGTCTGCTGCACTCAGGTGCTTGCTTACGCCTATCCTCTGCAAGAGCACTCTGTTTAAAACTGCACCTGTCACTGGCATACTGTTGGAATGTGGAACATAGCTCCTCTGTGTGCTTACTCTTCAGTGTGTAACTGCTGTCTCCACTGCCTGAACCTGCACCCCTGTTATTTGGATGTGAGCAAGCTGCATCTACTATGCTTCCTATGAGTCTGTCCCTCCCAGTCTTCAGCATAGTATCATTGCCAGTATCCAGCTTGCATACTGGGGCTAATTCAGGGCTAAATTTAGCACATCTACAATCATTTACTCTGACATGCGGGGGGATGCCCAGCACGTGGTTAGTCCGCCCCGCATGTCAGGCCCTACCCCCACCCTGCACAAGTACAAAAGCATTGCACAGCGGCGATGCTTTTGTACTTGACAAGTAGCTCCGTACCTGTGCAGCTCCTGCTCGCTTGCAGGGAGCTACTTGTCGCATCCTGGGTTGCTGCGGCTGCGTGTGACATCACACAGCCACCGCGCCCCCCCTGCACGGTACGGGCACGTCTGCGTTGCCCGGACCACCCCCCCAAAACGGTGGCCAAATGCCACAGGCCCACCCCTTCCCACCCAGCGAACGCCTCTGCCTGTCAATCAGGCAGAGGCGATCACTAGGCAGAGATGCCGATAGCATCTCTGGCATGCACCGGTGAACTGCGGCTCCGGCCAGACCTGATCGCCCGCTGTGCGAAAATGCACAGCAGCGATCAGGTCTGAATTAGCTCCACTGTACCTTCAGCCTGTGTTCAGTGCCGTTGTCTCCTTTGGTTCAAGCTTCTGACTTTTCTGGTTCTAGTCCAGTTCAAGCCTTTTGTCTACGCTGGCTCCAGTCTGGTTCAAGCTTCTGTCTCTTCCGGTTCCAGTCCTCTGTCTCTTCCGGTTCTAGTCCAGTTCAAGCAGTTGTCTCCTCTGGTTGTAGTCCACTTCAAGCTGCTGTCTTCTCTGGTTTCAGTCAGGTTAAGCCTGTTTCCTACACTACGGTTCCAGCCAGAGCTGTCCCTGCAGTAGTCTGAAGTATGCTCAGTAAGGGGCCAATTTATCACACTCCGCATCTGAGGATGCGACTGTGATGTGTTAATATTGGCCCAGTCTGCAGTGCAATAATTGATTACATTGAAAGAATGTATCAATTATCACATACAGGGACAGAGCTTGCGATAAAGCTGACCCCTACACATAGTCACTATTATGCACAGTCACTTATGAGACTCTGGACACAACATAGGCAGTATAGCATAGTATAGCACAGCACACAGCAGCGTGCAGTGTGCCCCCATACACAGTCACTATCCAGACCCAGACGCTTTTGTTATCCTGGACACCCACTACAGCAGAGTATTACGCAGCAAACGGCAGTGTGCTTTAAACTGAACTGGCTCCGATTCCTGGCTGCGGTGCCTTATATAGAATCCAAGTCCCATGAGTAGCCAACATTGGGAGGATGACGTTTGGCCTCGACGTGGTATACGAGACTGGCAGGAACACCCGAGCCACAGCTCGGGTGGACTTGGATCCGCAATGTTCGGAGCAATCTGGATTCCAAGGAATCCAGACCGCTCATCTCTAAAACTATCTTTGAGATGTTCTAGGGCAGCAGTGGCCAACCCGCATCTCTCAAGCCACATGCAGTTCTCTCTTCATACTGATGCGGCTCCCGCTGCTCCTGACACACCACACACTTTGACCTATTGACCCAGGGCTGCCAGGAGTGGAGGCGGGAGCATGATGCCAGCACTACATCAAGGCCACAGTCTTACTCCTGCCATTGACCCAGGGCTGCCAGGAGTGGAGGCGGGAGCAAGATGCCGGCACTACATCAAGGCCTATCTGACTCCTGCCAGTGCCATGAAGAAGCAGCGCCCGTCTGGCCTCACTGTCATACAGGTAAGGGCGGCTACCAGAGAGGGGAGAGGAGTGAGATAGAGGGGTGGGGGGGATGGTGAGAGACACAGCATGAAGGGGGGCAAGCACAGAGTGAAGGGGGAGCAGGCTGAGAGACACAGAGTGAAGGGGGAGCAAGCTAAAAGACACGGAGTGAAGGGTGGGAGGCTGAGAAGCACAGAGTGAAGGGGTGAGGCGCAGAATGGAGGGGGGCAGGTTGAGAGACATAGAGTGAAGGATGGGTGACTGAGAGGCACAAAGTGAAGGTGGGTGGCTGTGATGCACAGAGTGAAGGGGGCAGGCTGAAAGGCACAGGCGGGATGCTGACAGGCACAGAGTGAAGGGTGGGAGACTGAGAGGCACAGAGTGAAGGGGGGAGGCTGGCTTGTTTCAGTGTATTTCATGTGAATATGCATTGTTTCAGTGTTTATCACCCCCAGTGTGACTAAAAACGGGGGTGTGACACATTGTCATGCTCTTACAAACATCATAACGAAGGCAGGCGCACAAATGGGGCATGGCCTTGCACCAGTTAAGGCCACGCCCTTTTTTGCATGTGCACCTTCGGCGCGCGCATGATACCAGCTCTTTCACTTGATTACAGATATTTTTTGCCTCTTTCCCTCTGAATGGTTGGGCACCCCTGTTCTAGGGTCTCCAAAGCGCTGCCTCATGGTGGAACAGGTGAAACATATAGGAGGAACTCCAAGCTTCAAACCACAGAGTATGGGACCCGGAACAAGGCAACATCAGGAAGGAGAAAAGTCCCAGCCTGCGCTCCATTCTTACAAATGCATCTAACTGCAGCAATTCCAAAATGATCCATTTGAGCCTGGCAACGGCAATGATCAGTGCACCTCCAACCCCAAAAATGTGAAAAGCACTTTTTTCACAACTCACAAATGAAATCCTTTGGATATATTGATTCTCATTTTTTACAATGTTTACAAAACACAGTACCTGTGATATATTCAATGCTCCCTATGTTAGATTAGAATACATACTTTTTACTGGCGGCCGGGATGTCGCGATCCTGACAGCGGGATCCCGGCCACCAAGTTATATTCTCCCTCTATGGGTGTTGAGGAGACTCACAGAGGGAGAAAAGCCTGTGGTGCCTATATTCCGGCAGCGGTATTTCATCGCCTGTCAGGATTCCGGCGTCTGCATTGTGACCGCCAGGATCCTGACAGGCGGTCTCGTGATTTGTTTTTTTGACATTGCATTTGCTGGACTCTGTTACACCCAGGGTTTACTACCCAATGTTTCTGGCGAATTACCAGTTTTATACATGGACAATATTTAATTGCTTGCCCTGTCTGACTGCAGTTCTAACATTGGTGGTCATTCCGAGTTGATCGCTAGCTGCATTTGTTCGCAGTGCAGCGATCAGGCTAAAAAATGGCAGTTCTTAGCATGCGTATGCGGCGCAATGCACACGTGCGACGTACCGGCACAATGAACGATGCAGTTTTGCACAGGGTCTAGCGATGCATTTCAGTCGCACTGGTTGCCGCAGAGTGATTGGCATGAAGTGGGTGTTTCTGGGTGGCAACTAACCGTTTTCAGGGAGTGTTTGGAAAAACACAGGCGTGCCAGGGAAAACGCAGGCGTGGCTGGGCGAATGCTGGGCGGGTGTGTGATGTTAAATCCGGAACTGAATAGTCTGAAGTGATCGCAAGCGCTGAGTAGGTTTTGAGCTACTCTGAAACGACACAATTTTTTTTTGCAGGTGCTCTGCGATAAAAACGTTCGCACTTCTGCTAAGCTAAAATACACTCCCAGTGGCCGGCGGCATAGCGTTTGCATGGCTGCTAAAAACTGCTAGCGAGCGAACAACTCGGAATGACCCCCATTGGTTCTATTGTTAGTTGATTCAGCATATTTTATCTATATTATATACACTTCTGCATGTATTATTATTTCAGGTTGACCATATTATTACTTTATTATTGTATTAATATTTTTGGTTGCTGCTATTTCCTTGGACAAAAATAAAAATAAAAGACTATCTAAACATATCTATAATATAACAAGAGGCCTAACCACACACAGTGACTCAAACTATTTCTTAGAAGTCCACAAAAATATCCCTCTGGATCAAATTTTCTTGCCATTCAAAAAGTGGAGAGACACTGGAGCGGAGGAGAGGTAGTGACCGAATTAAAAATTAAAAAAGCAAGAAACACGCTGGTTCTTCAAATTACAAAACCATCTGGAATGAACATCTGCCTTCCTATGATATTTAAAAATACACCTCCTTTATACCATTTCCTTTTTTGTTTATGTAATTTGCATATTTTTACATATTCCATACGTTTATTCTTTTATACATTTCAAATATAGACTGTGTGGCACTTGTATAGTCGTATATGGAATTTTAATTTGGCTCCCTTACCACATGCGGTTACGCTTTTTTAAATACCCAACCGGAACTTTCATTTTTTTACACTATTAGATTGAAATAAAGTTTTTTAAAGTCTTCACAAAATATATGGAAGTCCAAAATAATCATTTGCCATCCTTGTGAAAGTGCACCGGGATGCACAAAACGCATTGGAGGCTTTGTGAGGAAGATCCTGTAATTGGAAGGAACGCTGCAGTGCCTGTCGCAGATGCAGAGTGACATCTTTGGCCTGGGACCCATTACCGATGGACACAGTGGTTCAAGACTTGAGACAGCCACAAATGGGAGTAGAGGCTGAGAAACATTCCCTACGGACTATCCATCGGACACTGTACCACTGATCATAGTATGGTATGGGGAATTTAGCAAGCGCAAATACCGTACCTTTAACGTTCAATACCCCATCAAACACATACTGTTGGAGAATACCTAAGTTTATGTTTTAACTATCAATATTCTTTATTACAGGTGCCACACAAAACTTAGAGCACTCGTTTTTACTGTATTATATACATCCAGAACCGCAGGTAAATACGGCACTCTAGGGCCTGTCAATACAGATCAAAACTAAACAAAAAGCAGGGTTATATCCAACATTTCAATTTCAGTTAATGAACTTTCCTCAGGGAGACCTGAATAAAAAAAAATGTTATTCATCTATCAAGGTTATATAGAACAAATGCCATGTGACAGCGTGGTGGAAACAGACATAAATAATTTATCAAACACAGAAAGAAGATAGTAAATTAGTGCACTGGTCAACCAAATAAAGCATAACTTTTATTAAACATTGAATAAAACAATTTGGTTCCCCAAAATAGAAACACAACCCCCATAAAATGGTGAAATATTAATATAGAGAGAAAATAAAAACAGTGTTAAAATCTGTAACTGGGATTATAATACATGTAGGGTAGGAGACCATGGGAAGTGGCAAGAGTCTTCCTTGTTAAATATGGAGTAGGTACTTAGTTATGTCGAGTAGTTCAAAAGGCTGTTGTAAGATATGTCGGCAGACAAAAAGTCAACATGAGAATGACGAATGACAACATGGTCACATTAGAATGTCAATGCATCGTATATAATATGAACTCATTGAATATATATGAAACTTTATTGCTAATAACTAGTCATTTTTAAGTATTTGGAATGCCCAATTGTGTTGCCTAATTCAGAATACACATTAATTGGTGCTTTTACATTGTTTTATATTTCTTGCTCTTATTAGTATAGATTAATAAGTAATAATACATTGGACTTATTAACTCATTTTACTACTGCACACTATGGGGTATATTTACTAAGATTCGTAATTTCCGAAAATAGGTCAAAGTTCAATCACGAATGACATCGACAGTGTAAAACTGCAACTTTTTGAATTGATTACGATGGATTTACTAAGCTGTCGTATTCGTATTTTTCTTTGCTTCCGATGTCGATGTCATTCGTTTTTTTTTACCTATTTTTACGGCAGTGATTAGCAAAACACTGCCGTTTTTTTTTACAATCAATCTCGGCCGGATCTGTGTGATCCGTGCTGGGGTTATTTTTTTTTTTTTTAATTAAACAATGTAAAATCCCCAAAAAAAATGCGTGGGGTCCCCCCTCCTAAGCATAACCAGCCTCGGGCTCTTTGAGCCGATCCTGGTTGCAGAAATATGGGGAAAAAATTGACAGGGGTTCCCCCATATTTAAGCAACCAGCATCGGGCTCTGCGCCTGGTCCTGGTTCCAAAAATACGGGGGACAAAAAGAGTAGGGGTCCCCGTATTTTTAAAACCAGCACCGGGCTCCACTAGCTGGACAGATAATGCCACAGCCGGGGGTCACTTTTATACAGTGCCCTGCGGCCGTGGCATCAAAAATCCAACTAGTCACCCCTGGCCGGGGTACCCTGGGGGAGTGGGGACCCCTTCAATCAAGGGGTCCCCCCCCCCAGCCACCCAAGGGCCAGGGGTGAAGCCCGAGGCTGTCCCCCCCCATCCAATGGGCTGCGGATGGGGAGGCTGATAGCCATTTGTGATAATGAAAAGATATTGTTTTTAGTAGCAGTACTACAAGTCCCAGCAAGCCTCCCCCGCATGCTGGTACTTGGAGAACCACAAGTACCAGCATGCGGCGGAAAAACGGGCCCGCTGGTACCTGTAGTACTACCACTAAAAAAATACCCAAAAAAACACAAGACACACACACCGTGAAAGTATAATTTTATTACATACATACACACATACATACATACTTACCTTATGTTCTCACGCAGGTCGGTCCTCTTCTCCAGTAGAATCCAAGGGCTACCTGTTGAAGAAATTCTACTCACCAGATCCATGGGTCCAGGCTCCTCGGCAAATCCAGGGTTAATCCACGTACTTGAATAAATAAAAAAAAACGGTGTCCCGACCACGAACTGAAAGGGGACCCATGTTTGCACATGGGTCACCTTCCCACGAATGCCAGAAACCCACTTTGACTTCTGTCTAAGTGGGTTTCTTCAGCCAATCAGGGAGTGCCACGTTGTAGCACTCTCCTGATCAGCTGTGTGCTGCTGTCCTCACTGACAGGCAGCACGCGGCAGTGTTACAATGTAGCGCCTATGCGCTACATTGTAACCAATGATGGGAACTTTCTGCCCTGCGGTTGACCTAAAGTGACGTCACCGCTGAGCAGAAAGTTCCCAGCATTGGTTACAATGGAGCGCATAGGCGCTACATTGTAACACTGCCGCGTGCTGCCTGTCAGTGAGGACAGCAGCACACAGCTGATCAGGAGAGTGCTACAACGTGGCACTCCCTGATTGGCTGAAGAAACCCACTTAGACAGAAGTCAAAGTGGGTTTCTGGCATTCGTGGGAAGGTGACCCATGTGCAAAGGGGTGACTAGTTGGATTTTTGATGCCACGGCCGCAGGGCGCTGTATAAAAGTGACCCCCAGCTGTGGCATTATCTGTCCAGCTAGTGGAGCCCGGTGCTGGTTTTAAAAATACGGGGGCCCCTACTCTTTTTGTCCCCCGTATTTTTGGGACCAGGACCAGGCGCAGAGCCCGATGCTCGTTGCTTAAATATGGGGGAACCCCTGTCATTTTTTTCCCCATATTTCTGCAACCAGGATCGGCTCAAAGAGCCCGAGGCTGGTTATGCTTAGGAGGGGGGACCCCACGCAATTTTTTTGGCAAAAATAAGCACTTTCCCACCCCTTCCCACTGATATACATGCACGGATCTCATGGATCCCTGCATGCATCTCAAATCACGGAAAAAAAAAGCAGGTCTGTTTTTTTTTAGGACTTTTTTACGAGTTGTAATTTTTCACGGCAGTGTTTTGTGTTTTTTTGCTTTGCACTTCTTAGTAAATGACCGAGATTCATATCTAAACAGGCGTAATTTGACCGATGGTGTATTCATTCGTAATTTTTTACCTGAACTAGCAAAAAATTACGAATGCCCTCATCACTGCCGTGATTAGTGTTTAGTAAATGACCGAGATTAACCGAGATGACACTTTGAAGAAAAAACGGCATCTCGGTCAAAATCGGGAGCTTAGTAAATATACCCCTATATCTTATTTATCCCAAATGATATAAATGAACACACAAGAGATACTTAATTTAGTGTCTTGGCTTTCGTTTCAATTTATTTGAAATATTCATTGTTTTTTTTTTTAAATGACTAAATGCAGTTTAGTTATGGTCTAATTATTATGAGAGAATGGTTACTAATTATAGATATTTCATGTTAACCAATTATTATGACACCTTTTTAGTTCTAAATACTTTATCAAACAATCTGCCGTTTATTACCATGGTCATTAAAGTCAGCCCCAGTCCACGTGCTATTATTATTTGTTCCTCCTTTTTGAGCATTTCTTAAATGCTGCTTTTAGGACACTAATGTGTTTTATTTACATTATTTCAAACAACAATTGATGCAAATAAAGACTTGTGATGCCCTCTAGTGGCAGTGACACAAAGTAACATTAATACAGTTTTCTTCATTGCTTTGATAAGGAAACATTTATTTACCTTTCTTCAAGGATAAAATAATATTTTAGAACAGGAAGTATGTAATATGTAATCAACTAGCCATTACTTGTGTTCTACTGATTACAAAGTACTAATTTTGCCAATTGCTTAGTAAATGATATTGACAGCAATACTTGGGCAGGGCAGAGAAGAAATGTGTAAAGGTAGATCATGGAAATACATTAAATAGAAAACAATGCATATGGGAGATAGGAGTCTAAAGCTAGATATCAGGAGACATTTGCATGCCAAAGATCTTTGCTTATATATAAAGACCTTGTTTTGGGTCTGAGCCATAGACTTATATGTAAAAAATTAGCAAATACTGTGTTTATTTTGTTAAATGTATTTTTTGTGTTATATCTATCTGCAGTACAATTGGGGTCATTCCGAGTTGTTCGCTCGGTAAAAATCTTCGCATCGCAGCGATTTTCCGCTTAATGCGCAATGTCCGCACTGCGACTGCGCCAAGTAAATTTGCTATGCAGTTAGGATTTTTACTCACGGCTTTTTCATCGTTCTGGCGATCGTAATGTGATTGACAGGAAATGGGTGTTACTGGGCGGAAACAGGCCGTTTTATGGGCGTGTGGGAAAAAACGCTACCGTTTCCGGAAAAAACGCAGGAGTGGCCGGAGAAACGGGGGAGTGTCTGGGCGAACGCTGGGTGTGTTTGTGACGTCAAACCAGGAACGACAAGCACTGAACTGATCGCAGATGCCGAGTAAGTCTGAAGCTACTCAGAAACTGCTACGAGGTGTGTAATCGCAATATTGCGAATACATCGTTCGCAATTTTAAGATGCTAAGATTCACTCCCAGTAGGCGGCGGCTTAGCATGAGCAAATCTGCTAAAATCCGCTTGCGAGCGAACAACTGGGAATGACCCCCAATATTACATGTTATTTTTTACTCAAATGACTCTGTGAATGTAATCACAAATTTGTGTTTATTTAAATACTAGGTGCTTCATCGCGCCCTACGGGCGCTCTTCACACCGTCGTAAGGGGCTACGCCCCCTTAACCCCTGTACGCCGTTCAATATATGTATTATATGAAGTATTACCTGCATTCCTAGTTTTGTGAGTGGTTAAATGTTGCACAAAGAAAGGGAATTGGATGATGAAGGGGGCGTAGCCCCTTGCGACGGTGTGAACAGCGCCTGCAGGGCACACTGTACAGAATGCAGTGGGTGTGGGGGGGGACGCGGATGGTTGAGGGTGTCGTGAGGCGCTGCGGGTGGGGATGTGCGGGGGAGTGGGATCCGGAGGCGGTATGGGTGGGGGAGGGCGGGGTTGCTGCGGGTAGGGGAGGGGCAGGTATGGGGATCTGGTGGATGGGGTTCCGGAGGCGCTGCAGGTGGGGAAGGGGCGAGTGCGCCGCAGGTGGGGTAGGGGGTCCGGAAGCGACGCGCGTGGGGGAGGGGCAGGTGGGGGGGGGTGCGGCAGATGGAGGAGGGGGTCGGGAGGAGCAGCGGGGCTGTGCGGGTGGGGTAAGGGGTCAGGAGGTGCTGCGGGTGGTGAAGGGGCGAGTGCGCCGCAGATGGGGTAGGGGGTCCGGAAGCGATGCGCGTGGGGGAGGGGCATGTGGGGGTGTGTGGCAGATGGAGGAGGAGCAGCGGGGCTGTGCGGGTGGGGTAGGGGGTCAGGAGGTGCTGCGGGTGGTGAAGGGCAGAGTGCGCTGAGGGTGGGGTAGGGGGTCCAGAAGCGATGCGCGTGGGGGAGGGACAGGTGCGGGGGTGCGGCAGATGGGGGAGGGGGTCCGGAGGTGGTGCGGGTGGTTGAGGGGCGGGTACAGTGGGGCAGCGGGTGGGGTAGGGGGTCTGTCCCCCCAGGCAGGCACATCTCCCCCCCGCCAGGCACACCTCCCCCCCATCCAGGCACATGTGTGTGTCCCCCAGCCAGGCACATTCCCCCCCCAGGCAGGCACATTTTCCCCCTCCCCCCACCAGCCGGGCACATCTGCCCCCCCCCGCCAGGCAAATGACCCCCCGCCAGGCACATGTCCCTCGGCAGCCGGGGAGCACACCAGTGTGCGCTGTCCCCGCTGGTGCTTGAGCCGCTGTGCTGCACAACTTCCCCCGCCTGCTTATCTCCCTCGGCAGCCGGGGGGCACACCAGTGTGCGCTGTCCCCGCTGCCGCATGAGCCGCACATCTCCCCCGGCCAGGCACATGTCTCCCCCCCCCCCGCCAGGCTGTACAGGGAGGACCGGACGGAGGGCTGTGGCGGCAATAGGAGCGGGGGTTGCCTCTCTCCTCGCTGGGGCAGGCGGCAGGGGAGAGGCGCGGAGGCTCAGGCGGGGAGCGGGAGTGACTCTGATCATCCCACATCTGTGACTCCGCCCAGCGTTACGGCCAGGCACAGGGTCACAGACTTGGGCTCATATATAGGAGATTAAGTGCCTGATGCAAAGTTGAACATATGCCCATTCGAAGAATGTAAACTGCGTCTTTAACACTACGAATGGTCCGGATCCAAGGTTATGCACGTACAGGTGATGCAGAGTCATATGCATTGTAGTCACTACTCAACATGAGACTGAGTAGGCATAGATATACTGTAACTATATGCAAGTCTTGCTCATATGCATCTCTAAGTGACAGCTCCTACATAGGGGTCAAGCCTATTAGCCAGTTCCCTCTCAGCATGAATAAGGGGGGCTATATGACACATTTGCTTTCCAGCCCCCATAAGAATGCATACAAAAACCTGCAAGTCTCGTGCGAGATCAGTCTGTGAAGGGGGCGTCTCTATGCCACTGCATCGCACACTCCCCTCTTGTGGATAATAGGATTGACGGTTGACCCCATAGTGTTAACTCCAGACTTGGCATTACTCAGAGTCCTATTATTAGTTATTCTTTTACCCTAAATGTTTTCCTAATCAATTTTAATAGGCTTTCTGAACCTACAGTATACTATATAAGACACTAAGGGGTCTGTTTAATAAGCCTTGGATGGAGATAAAGTGGATGGATATAAAGTACCAGCCAATCAGCTCCTAACTGTCATTTTTTCAAACACAGCCTGTGACATAGCAGGTAGGAGCCGACTGGCTGGTACTTTATCTCCAGCGACTTTATCTCCATCCAAGGCTTAGTAAATAGACCCCTAATTGCTACAGGAACACTGACAAAAACCATGCAACTAGTCGTCAAACATGAGCGTAGGCTGAAATCTGAGGAGAGATTCCTTCCTTAAACTATTGCATCAATGACTGTCTTCTAATTACCAGTTATTTATATATCTTAGTTTTGTTTATATAATAACATTCCTACACTGATTGTGCAGGAAGTTCATTAAATCTGTTCAGTATTTAGGTATTGTATGTGCCTACTGAGAAATCTTTACGGGTCCTGGATTTGGATAACAGGAAGGAAGTGTTATATCTTTATTTATTTTTAAATCCTGATAGAGATTTGGGACCATAGTAGGTTCCAAGCAAAATAATACTTGTTTACTTGACTTATTCTCCATCTTGTCATTGTCCTTGAGCTTCCTTAGTTGTGAAAGCAGAATCAACTGATTACTTGGTAGATGAGAGAACCAAACAGATTTCATATTGTCTTCAAAATAGCTGAAAACAAACCTGTTCATTTTGCTTTTGCTGTTCCAGAACAAAACATATTATTTATCTTACGTCCTAGAGGATGCTGGGGTCTACATTAGTACCATGGGGTGTAGATGGGTCCACTAGGAGACATTGGCACTTTAAGAGTTTGAGAGTTTGGGCTGGCTCCTCCCTCTAAGTCCCTCCTACCAGACTCAGTTTAGAAAATGTGCCCCGAGGAGCCGCTCACAGCTAGGGGAGCTCTACAGAGCTTCTTTAGTAAAAGTTTCTTTTAGAGTTTATTATTTTACAGGGAGGCTGCTGGCAACAGCCTCCCTGCTTCAAGGGACTTCGCGAGGGAGTAGTGTCCGCCCCGCGGGGTCTGAGCCACTATCTCCGCTGACAGGACACTGAGCTCCTGAGGGGATCGAACGTTCCCTGCCACAGGGGATCGCTCACCCCGGCAGCATGCCGCCACCTCCTTACAGAGCCAGAAGATCAGAAGATGGCGAGATATGGCGGCACAAGGGTTGGAGCGCAGCTCTGAGAGGCTGCGCTCCGGGAAGGCTCAGCGGCACACAGTGTTGGCGCTAATGAGGAGCGTCCTGACTGAGCCAGTGACTTAATACCCCACACTGGTCACAGACGCTAACCGGAGACTGAATCCCCAGGCTAGCGTCAGAATCCTCCGTACTCAGCCGCTCACAGGGGACAGAATCCCCCGCCTTGCGACGGAGTCCTCAGGCCAGTATAAAGATTTTGTGCAGGAAGATGCGCCATCTTTAAGGGGCGGAGCTTCTCAGAGCGGACCCAGCAGCGTTCAGCGCCATTTTTCTGCCTGCAGTTCCTGTACACAGACGCTGACAGAGCTGTCTCTCCAAGCAACTCCAGCTATCCTGTGTGCTACCAGGGGGTTGTAGAAGGGGGGGAGGCGGTGAATTAGTTCTGTGTAACTATTACAGTACACAGTGGGCGCTGGTAAGGGGTGTCCCTTGTCTAAGCAGCACTCTGTGCGGGTTGGCTCCAATCTCTGTGTCTCTCTTGCCATTCTCAGGGGGAAAACTCAGTTTAGCCTCTCCTGTGTGTGTGTGGAGTGTTTGGGATCTCCAGTTAGCTATGTCCAGGGACTCTGTGTCATATGCAGCGGAGGATATGTCCTCCCAGGATGATCTCATCCCACGTAATCAGGATTGCATTGTTGTAGCGCAGATACCAGTGGTTATCCTCTATCAAATCTATGATTTCTCAGATTTCTACTAGGGTTGCTCAGAATGAATCTGCAACTCAGGATTTACAGAATTCTATGGTGGTTTGGTCCCGTTCTGTTACCTCAGGACCCCCTTTGTAGGTTCCCATAAATGGGCTCTTGCCCAGATTATGCAAGACGACACGGATACCGACTCTGACACGGCAGACTGTGATGGGGATGTATTCAGGGGGCCGCATCTCTTGCTAAAGGGGTGCAGTTGATGATAGAGGCTATTAGAGATGTGTTGAATATTGCTGACACGGGGGCGTGGCCTGGCTGGCATGGGGGGCGTGGCCTGGCTGGCATGAGAGGTGGCTGTGCTTCTCCTCAGCTCCTCCAGAAATAGCACATATAAGGTCTTACTACCCCCCTTATCTGCTCCCCAAGCGTTCAGAAGACACCCCGGTGGCCTCCCCTACCTAGCTGCTGGTGTCTGGGGGACCCGCGGAGCGCTTTTAAGCGCTCCTGCGGATTGCGGCCTTTCCCCCAGACGGAAGCCGGGACCTGGAGTTTGGAGAGAGTCCAGACCGTCCCTCCGGAGGCGAACTCCCGCCGCGCGCTGGCCTCTGACGGACTTTGCCGCCCTGCCAGGACCCCTTGTACCTCACCTGGGGAGTGAAGAGCCGGACCTGCATGCGGAGGCGAGTCTGTTCCACAAACGGAGCTTAGTTTGCGGCCGCCACGCCTGCTACCCTCACGGAGCTGCTGAGACGCCTGTGAGCCTGCCGCTTCCTTCCTGCAGTCCCGCGGCGTTGTGCGTCCTGCTGCCCGGACCACCCGGCCACCTCTATAGCGGCTCGCTCTCCTCTCACTCCCCTCGCCCTGTGGACTCCAGGGCTCCCTTTGCCCTCAGGCACGCTGCCCCGGGAGGCCCCTGTGCTGTCCGAGACTACTGCCTCAATAGGCACATTAACTCTTCTATAGAGGTTCATTCCCCCCACCCCAGTGTCCACACATATCCCATTGGTGCCAGGATATTGTTTTGGCTATAGGAGTTGGGCCCGCGGAGCCGGGGGGGGGCCTTAAAACCCCCCTGCAGGTTGCGGCCTAATTCCTCTCCTGAAGCCGGGGACTCAATTATCCACTACACCCAGCAGGCGCTAAGATAGATCCTACCACAGACCCTGAGCAATAGCTCATATAGAAAACTCCCCCTGGTGGCTACCTTAGGATAATTCACCAGAGAAGTGCATTTTTGCTCAAATAAGAGAAACCATCTGACTGCTTCTCTGCCTCTCTGAGCCTACAGTGCTATAAGATATGTGCTACACCCGGCTGCCGTTGCCACTGATGCCGTAATGTACTGCTGATGCCAACCCACAGGGAGCCGCACCGCTGAAGGCACTCTTATGCGAGTTATGCAACCATAATCCACCTCGTCGGCTTGACCTTAAGGAATCTAAGCTTCTCGATGCTGATTGAGTGATGCCCAGGAACAAGAAATCTTCTCAAAAGACCGGCACATCAACTCCGCGGGGAAACATGTCACAGTCCGCTATGAGATCCTTTTTACAATCCACCTCGCCCGCCTTAGCAGAAAACCCTTCTGCTGCAGACTCCCCCATTTTCCCGCCGGTCCCTCATCCATCCCCTCCAAGTGCAGATGCACCACACACCTGCTCCCCAGGAGGCAGGGATCTACAAGATATCTTAGCCTACATGAAAAATCTACCCACTAAACAAGATCTGCAAGATACAGTGAGATGTGAACTGGCTGCCATGAGACAAGATATTTCCCACATCTCTGACCGGGTGACGAGCTTGGAGGATCACCAGGTCTCTTCCGACACATTCCTAAAGTCATTGACGACCGACATTGACACCCAGTCTTCGGAGATCCGCTCCCTCCACACACGGTTAACAGATTTGGATAACAGAGGGAGGAGAAACAATATCCGTGTGCGGGGTTTGCCGGAGGATGTCCCTCAAACAGGCCTGATTGACGCTCTTACGAAAATCTTCAACGAGATCTTGGGTAATGACCCCAACGATACCATCACTTTCGATAGGGCCCATCGAGCTCTGAAACCAAGAGGTCTCTCCGCAGACAGACCACGTGATGTAATCTGCAGATTGCATTATTTTTCTCAGAAGGATGACATTATGCGCAAGGTTCGCCAACTCGATGGAGTTGATTTCAACGGTTCAACGATCCAGATCTACCAAGACTTGTCCTGGCACACACTCCAACAACGGAAAGCCCTCAAGCCCCTAACGGATGAACTCCGTAAACGCCAATTGAAATACCGCTGGGGCTTTCCCTTTAATCTCCAAGTCTCCTCATCGGGGAAAACCCACACCCTCAACTCCTACTCGGACCTCCCTGAGTTCTGTACAGGACTTGGCATACCGAAACTTGACTTGCGCGACTGGGACTTCCCTACTCCAGAGCTACCATCTCTCCAACCCCTGAGTACAGGAGCACCCTGGCAGGTGGTGCGGAAGGCTGGGAGGAAAAGCTCCAGTGGGCCCCCCTCCGACAAAGACTCACGTGTTACCTGATTGATAACCTGAGATCTTCTGTTTGTTCTTGTTCTCCTTAAATTGTCTCTCTAGGTTACAGCGTGATACTATTTCTCACTACTGACGAACCTGTACCCAATATTTTGCTGTCACGGGGGCTATGCCCCTTCCATTATATGTTGGGTCGTTGAACGTTAGTTCCTGTTTCCCGACTATGAGATTTCTCCCATCCTGCAACTCGGAGATTCCTTCAAGTTAACGAGGTTTACAGCTTAAAGTTTATAATTAGTTAAAACTAAATATGTGTATTGATTAATGCATTGTATTTGCTCATTTCTCAAATATGCCTTTGGCGGTGGCTCCCTCATCCGCCCCTCACCCGCTCCTGGCTGCTCTTGGGTTTCTGATCTTTAGATGGATCAGCTGCCCCACCGCGGGTTTTTTTATTGTTATTGTTGTTTTTTCTAATTGCCTTGTTCCTTTCTTTTTCCACTCTGATCATTCCTCTTTCCTCTTGTTGACCACTCTGGGCCCACAGCCTTCCAACACAACTCATGCCTCCCATGACATCCCCTGGTAGAATTAAAATAACATCGATCAAGGCTAAGGGCCTTAATGTACCGGAGAAAAGAGCCTCCCTCCTACGGACTATCTGGGCCGACAGAGTAGATGTTGCACTGGTCCAGGAGACGCAATTTAAAATCTCAGCTAAGACCCCCTCCTTGACTAACTACAGCTTCCCCCAGGCCTTTTATAATAACAACCCAGACTCTAAATCAAAAGGTGTAGCGATACTATTTTCTAGGACCCTCCAGCTTTCAGATATATCAGTTCATAAGCTGATTCCGGGTCGCCTCCTGATAGTGCGATGTAAAATATGCATGTGCCCATACACATTTGTTGCACTCTACGCCCCAAACAAAGACCAGGTCCCATTTTTTCGCTCCGCCCTTTCCCAAATGGAGTCTCTTCTTTCAGGCGTTGTTGTTTTGGGGGGTGACTTGAATTGGATAATGGACTCATCATTAGATTCATCCTCTAGTTCCCCCCGGACCTCCCAGCGACAATACCGACAGGTTAGTAGACTATTCCATGATCTCTAGCTGGCTGACTCCTGGAGGGTCCTCCACCCCTCTGACAGAGACTACTCCTTCTATTCACCCCCACACAAAGCCTACTCCCGACTCGATTACCTATTCCTTAGCCATAGACATCTTCCTTTACTGAAAGACTCCTCCATTGGCATGATAACCTGGTCTGACCACGCCCTGGTGTCCATGACTCTTTCAACCCCCCAAACTACCCCGGGTCAATGGACCTGGCGTCTTAATGAATCATTACTACAGGACCAATATTGCAGGGGAGAAATAGAGAAGGCCTTGACTGAATTCTTCTCCATAAATGATACCGACGATGTCTCTAAGATTACCCTGTGGGAAGCGCATAAATGCACCATAAGGGGCAAACTTATACAGCTGGGGACATTTATGAAGAAACAGAGGTCAGCATTAATCACCAAACTACTGCAACGACTCCATCTCCTTGAGTCCTCTCACAAAACGTCTCTATCAGAGACTGATTACCTAGAACTACTTGAGACACGGGCACAACTAAAGAAAACCCTCACTGACAGTATCCAGCTCTCAGTCCGTAAATGCAACTCCAAATACTTCCAGTGGGGTAATAAACCTGGTCGTCTCCTGGCCCAGGCACTTAAAACCCAACGCTCCTCTTTGTTTATAAATAGCGTGAAGGACTCTCGGGCGCTCCCCGTTTCAAAACCCCTGAAATAGCTGCATGCTTTAAACAGTATTACTCGCTTTTATATAACCTCGAGAGGGGATCCGGTGGCGCTACTTCCCCCTACGACTTCCTAAAGGCGAAGGCATATTTAGAAAAGGTGTCATACCCTGTCCTATCTCCTCCAGATAGGGAAGCTTTGGAACTACCCTTTACCCAGCAAGAGCTGGAAAGCGCTATGGCCTCGACACCCTCTGGCAAGAGTCTGGGGCCGGACGGCTACACGCTTACTTACTATAAACAATTTAAAGGACTCCTCTCCCCCTATCTCCTCCAGGCCTTTAATTCTATATCCACAGGTACACATTTCTCAGACCAGTCTTTGGAGGCCCACATTTCCGTTCTTCCTAAACCCGGTAAAGACCCCTCGGTGTGTCCCAGTTATAGGCCCATATCTCTTCTAAATGTCGATGTCAAACTTTTCGCAAAACTGATGGCGAATAGACTGAATGTATTCCTGCCTTCTCTAATTCATAACGATCAGGTGGGCTTTGTCCCAAATCGCGAGGCTAAGGATAATACCACCAAGGTATTGAGCCTAATACACATAGCATCCCAGGATAACTCCCCCACAATGCTGCTATCCACTGATGCCGAAAAGGCCTTTGATAGAGTCAGTTGGGGTTTTATGAGGTCTGTGCTGGGACACATCGGACTAGGCCCCCGGGCACTTGACAGGATTATGGGACTCTATAGATCGCCCACAGCTCGAGTTCGAGTGAATGGCTTCTTGTCCGACCCCTTTCCCATAGGAAACGGGACACGACAGGGCTGCCCACTCTCCCCCTACTCTTTGTCCTTTGTATCGAAGCCCTTGCCAGAGCTATCAGGGCCAACGATTGTATTACGGGCATTAGGGTCGGCGATACAGAGCACAAACTGTCCCTGTTTGCAGATGACTTATTAGCTACAATAACGCACCCGGTCTCCTCCCTCCCCCATCTTATGAAGGAGTTGTCCAATTTCGGATTACTTTCCAACTTCAAAATAAATATGTCCAAATCCTGCGCCTTAAACATCTCCACCCCTCCTGACACAGTGGCCAAACTTAAACAATCCTACCCCTTCACCTGGAACATCTCCCACCTGTCCTACTTGGGAATACAACTACCGAGCGATCTCTCCCGCTTGGTTTCTTTGAATTTTATGCCCCTTCTCCGAACTCTCAGGGCTGATTATAGCAGATGGTACCTTAAACCACTCTCTTGGCTCGGGAGGGTGAATGTTGTGAAGATGAATACTCTCCCTAAGATACTCTACAAACTCCAGGCCCTCCCCATACGGATCCCAGACTCCTGGTTCAAGTCCATCCAACTCCTGATACAACAATTTATCTGGTCCCGGAAACGGCCTAGAATTAGCCGGTCCACTGTGACTCGCCCCACCCGATGTGGTGGTTTCCAGTTACCTGATATCAGAGGCTATTATTGGGCAATCATGCTTAATAGGGTCTTGGATTGGACGAGGAGTCGGGACACAATGCAATGGGTGGTTTTGGAGGGGCATTATATGCAACAATTCCCAGAGATTTTCCCCTGGCTCCCTGCCCTCCCCAGACCTCCCTCCCCTCACCCAACTGTCACCGCGACCCTTTCATTTTGGAAAAAAGCACGCCGCTGGCCCTTTCTCTCTTCAGACTTCGGCCCATTGACCTCTTTTCTAGCCAACCCCGACTTCTTACCCGGCTTAACACTCTCCCACTTTCGTGATTGGGCCCTCGAGGGTCTCTTCAGGGTAGGCCAGCTAGCGACCTCCTCAGGAGTTAGACAGTTTTCGGAAGTACGAACTAAATGGGAAATCCCACAACACGATTTCTGGAAATATTTACAACTTAGACACTTTCTGCATTCCAAACACAGATATCTTCTAGCATCTAGGGAACTAACACAGTTTGAGAGGTTGTGCACCTCTACGTGCAACCTCCAGCACACAGTTTCCACACTTTACAAACTACTACAGAACCCCGATGCTCTGGCGCCCCTACCCTACCAATTGGCTTGGGAGAAGGACCTCGGGATTCAATTATCAGACAAAGATTGGCGGTCGATATTTCTCAAATCCCATAATAGTTCAGTCTGTGTACAAGTCAGGGAAACCCAATACAAACTTTTAATGAGATGGTACAGACACCCCTCCCTCCTCCACTTCATGTATCCTGGAGTGACAGATAAGCGCTGGAGATGTCTTAATGCCACCGGTTCCCTACTGCACATCTGGTGGAATTGCCTCCTACTCCGACCATACTGGGCTGATGTCATCTCCATTTCCCAGGACATACTTCTTACCCCTGTCCCTACTGACCCGGCCTTTTGGTTGATCTCCCACTCTCCTATACCACTGGCTCAACACAAAACATCATTACTCCGCCACCTGTCTAATGCAGCACGGGCAGTTATTCCCACTCTATGGAGGTCTCCATCCCCGCCTACTAGAAAAACATGGTTCACTAGAATCAACTACTAATTCTCTAAATAAAAACAGATTATACAAAAAAAGAATATTGCTGACACAACTCCTGAACAGGTTGAGGATGCTTACTTCACTGATAATAAAAAAGCCTCACTAACCTTCCCTGCGTTCAAAGAATTAAATGCTATTTTTGAAAAAGCATGGGAAAACCCAGAGAAAAAATTTCAGATTCCTAGAAAGGTTCTGGTTGCTTTCCCCTTCCCGGAGGAGGACAGAAAGAAATGGAAAAACCCACCCATAGTGGACGCATCTGTATCCAGACTCTCAAAAAAGGTGGTTTTACCTGTTCCAGGATCTACCGCCTTAAAGGAACCGGCTAATCGCAAAATTTATACTACGCTCAAATCCATATACACGGCTTCAGGGGCGATACTATGGCCTACTATTGCCTGTGCGTGAATTTCCAAAGCTATAGTAAAGTGGTCAGGCACATTACTTGAGGACTTGCATACAATGGATAAAAGTGACGTTGAATTGTTTTTACGTAACATTCAGGATTCTGCAGGATTTATGGTGGAATCCATGAAAGACCTGGGTTCAATGGCTGCAGGAATTTCTTCCATGTCTGTCTCAGCTCGTCGAGGACTGTGGCTGCGCCAGTGGTCTGCCGACGCGGAATCCAGAAGAGGTGTGGAGACCCTACCCTACACAGGTCAGGCTCTTTTTGGGGAAGTGTTGGATGCGTGGATCCCCACGGCTACAGTGGGTAAGTCCCCTTTTCTTCCCTCAGCTGCTCCTGCTCTGAATAAACCTTTTTCTTCACCTGGATCACAGTCCTTTTGGGTTAATAAACCGAGAAAGGCCAAACCGTCCAACACCTCCTTTAGAGGTGGCCGACCAAAATCCAAGAAACCTGCTGCGGCGGGTTCCCAGGAACAGAAGCCTGCTCTGCATGAGGGTGGACAGCGCGGCCTGGAGGTAGGGCTGGTGGGGGCGAGACTCAGACATTTCAGTCACATCTGGGTGTCGTCCGGCCTGGACCCCTGGGTACTAGATATTGTGTCCCAGGGGTACCGGCTGGAATTTCAAGATCTCCCTCCTCATCGGTTCTTCAAATCAGGCTTGCCAACTTTGCCGGATGACAGGGCTACCCTACTGGGAGCCATCCAGAAGTTGGTGGAGGCACAGGTCATTGTACCGGTCCCTCCACAAATGCAAAACATGGGTTATTATTCGAACCTTTTCGTGGTACCGAAATCAGATGGTTCGGTCAGGCCCATTCTGAACTTAAAATCACTAAACCCCTTCCTGAGGGAGTTCAAATTCAAAATGGAGTCTCTAAGGGCGGTGATATCAGGTCTGGAGGAGGGGGAATTCCTGGTATCCCTGGCTATCAAGGATGCGTACCTCCACATTCCGATTTGGCTGTCGCATCAACAGGCCCGGCGCTACCCGCTCAGCGAAGGGATGCAGTGCAGGGAGGCGCTGGGACAGAGAGGCGCTCCCCCTGCTCTGCATCCCTTCCCTGCTGCTGCGCCATCCTGTCCCCCCTGCTGCTGCTGCCAGCTGCTGTGCCTGTCACTGTATGACAGGCAGCGGCGCTGGCAGCATGAAAAACCCACTCCCCTCTCCTTACCTGTGTGACAGAGGCTGTGTACAGATCAGAGGAGGGGGCAGAGCTACACGGGACGAAAGGGGCGGAGCTAAACGGGACAGAAGGGGCGGAGCTAAATGGACTAGGCTGCTGTAAAGAGAGGGACAGTAATTACAGTGGCCAGCCAAACTTAGGTAAGTGGATGGTGAGAAAGAAATGTGTGTATGTATGGTGGGTGTGTATATATGTGTGAATTGTGTGTGTGAGGTATGTCTGTGTGCACACACATTATGGACGCTACTACTGGGGGGGCCATTACATGTAAGGACGCTACTACAACTGGGGGGGCATTACGTATAACGACGCTACTACTAGGGGGGCATTACATGTAAGGACGTTACTACTACTGGGGGGGGCAAAACGTATAATGACACTACTACTTGGGGGGCATTACATGTAAGGACGCTACTACTACCGGGGGGGGGGGGGCATTACATATAATGACACTACTACTGGGGGGGGCATTACATGTAAGGACGCTACTACTACAGGGGGGCATTACGTATAACGACGCTACTACTGGGGGGGCATTACATGTAAGTATGCTACTACTACTGGGGGGGAATTATGTATAAGGACGCTACTACTGGGGGAGGGGGCATTACGTATAAGGACGCTACTGCTGGGGGCATTACATATAAGGACGCTACTATTACTGGGGGGGGGGGGCATTACGTATAACGATGCTACTAATACTGGGGGGGGGCATTACGTATAAGGAAGCTACTACTACTTGGGGCATTACGTATAAGGACGCTACTACTACTGGGGGGGCATTACGTATAAGGACGCTTCTACTACTGGGGGTGCACTACGTATAAGGACGCTACTACTACTGGGGGTGCATTATGTATAAGGATGCTACTACTACTGGGGTGCATTACATATAAGGACGCTACTACTATGGATGGGACATTGGCCCTCATTCCGAGTTGTTCGCTCGGTAATTTTCTTCGCATCGCAGCGATTTTCCGCTAATTGCGCATGCGCAATGTTCGCACTGCGACAAGTAAATTTGCTAAGAAGTTTGGTATTTTACTCACGGCATTACAAGGTTTTATCTTCGTTCTGGTGATCGGAGTGTGATTGACAGGAAGTGGGTGTTTCTGGGCGGAAACTGGCCGTTTTATGGGAGTGTGTGAAAAAACGCTGCCGTTTCTGGGAAAAACGCGGGAGTGGCTGAAGAAACGGGGGAGTGTCTGGGCGAACGCTGGGTGTGTTTGTGACGTCAAACCAGGAACGACAAGCACAGAACTGATCGCACTGGAAGAGTAAGTCTCGAGCTACTCAGAAACTGCACAGAGAAATCTTTTCGCAATATTGCGAATACTTAGTTCGCAATTCTGCTAAGCTAAGATACACTCCCAGATGGCGGCGGCTTAGCGTGTGTACTGCTGCGAAAAGCGGCTAGCGAGCGAACAACTCGGAATGAGGGCCATTATGTATAAGATATATAAGATTGTGCTACTGTGTGGCGTAATTTTAAATGGGGTTACTATTGTGTGGTCATGCTCCTTACTTGTGAGACCGCACCCCTTTTGCCGGCTTGGCGCGCGCTGACCCTTTGTTGAATTTGGGAGGGCGCACATTTATAGTTTGCAGGGGGGCGCCGAACACCCTCGCACCGGCCCTGCACATCAAGCTTATCTACGATTCGCACTGTTGGACAGTCATTTTCAGTTCCAGGCCCTGCCATTTGGCCTCTCCACAGCACCGAGGGTTTTCACCAAGGTGATGGTGAAAATTATGGTTCTCCTCCGCAGACAGGGGGTGAACATAATTCCATATCTGGACGATCTGTTGATAAAGGCATTGTCCAGGGAGAAGCTGTTATGGTCCATAGCCCTCACGACCCAGCTTCTCAGGGATCATGGTTGGGTCCTGAATCTTCAAAAATCACATTTGGAACCAACCTGGAGGTTGTCCTTTCTGGGAATGATCCTCGACACGGAGGTGCAGAGGGTGTTCCTTCCAGAGGACAAAGCTTTGGTGATTCAAGCAATAGTCCGTGATGTCCTGAAGCCAGCTCGGGTGTCGATTCATCAGTGTATTTGCCTTCTGGGGAAGATGGTGGCCTCTTACGAGGCGCTGTCGTACGGGAGGTTTCATGCTCGGTCCTTCCAACTGGATCTCCTAGACAAGTGGTCGGGATCCCATCTTCACGTGCACCAGAGAATACGTCTGTTGCCAAAGGCCAGGATTTCGCTCCTCTGGTGGCTGCAATTACCTCACCTTCTGGAGGGCCGCAGGTTCGGGATTCAGGACTGGATCCTTCTCACCACAGATGCAAGTCTCCGGGGCTGGGGCGCGGTCGCTCAAGGGGAAACCTTCCAAGGAAGGTAGTCAAGTCTGGAAGCCAGCCTGCCGATAAACATTCTGGAACTAAGAGCCATCCACAATGGTCTTCTACAAGTGGCCCATCTTCTGAGAAATCGGGCCATTCAAGTGCAGTCGGACAATGTAACGACAGTGGCCTATATAAACCGTCAGGGCGGAATGAGCAGAGCTGCAATGTCAGAGGTAACAAAATTCATCCTCTGGGCAGAAAGACACACGTTGGCGCTGTCAGCAATCTTCAATCCGGGAGTAGACTTCCTCAGCAGACACGACCTCCACCCAGGGGAGAAGAAAACTTAGGGGAGAAGAAGTGAACTCACCTGCGTGCAGGATGGATTGGCTTCTTAGGCTACTGGACACTAGCTCCAGAGGGACGATCACAGGTACAGCCTGGATGGGTCACCGGAGCCGCGCCGCCGACCCCCTTGCAGATGCTGAAGAGAGAAGAGGTCCAGAAATCGGCGGCTGAAGACTTCTCAGTCTTCATGAGGTAGCGCACAGCACTGCAGCTGTGCGCCATTGCTCTCAGCACACTTCACACCAACGGTCACTGAGGGTGCAGGGCGCTGGGGGGCAGCAATGAAAGTACCTATGCTGGCTAAAAATACATCACATATAGCCTCTGGGGCTATATGGATGTATTTAACCCCTGCCAGGTTGTCAGAAAAACGGGAGAAGAAGTCCGCCGAAAAGGGGGCGGGGCCTATTCTCCTCAGCACACAGCGCCATTTTCCTACACAGCTCTGCTGCTAGGAAGGCTCCCAGGCTCTCCCCTGCACTGCACTACAGAAACAGGGTTAAAACAGAGAGGGGGGGCAGAGCTGCGGACTCGTCCCCAGTTTCTCCCTAAGGTGGTGTCAGCGTTTCACCTAAAGCAGACGATTGCTAGTTGGATGTGTAGTACAATTCAGCTTGCACATTCTGTGGCAGGCCTGCCACAGCCAAAATATGTAAATGCCCATTCCACAAGGAAGGTGGGCTCATCTTGGGCGGCTGCCCGAGGGGTCTCGGCTTTACAACTTTGCCGAGCTGCTACTTGGTCAGGGGCAAACACGTTTGAAAAATTCTACAAATTTGATACCCTGGCTGAGGAGGACCTGGAGTTCTCTCATTTGGTGCTGCAGAGTCATCCGCACTCTCCCGCCCGTTTGGGAGCTTTGGCATAATCCCCATGGTCCTGACGGAGTCCCCAGCATCCACTTAGGACGTCAGAGAAAATAAGAATTTACTTACCGATAATTCTATTTCTCGTAGTCCGTAGTGGATGCTGGGCGCCCATCCCAAGTGCGGATTGTCTGCAATACTTGTACTTAGTTATTGTTACAAAAATCGGGTTATTATTGTTGTGAGCCATCTTTTCAGAGGCTCCGCTGTTATCATGCTGTTAACTGGGTTCAGATCACAGGTTGTACAGTGTGATTGGTGTGGCTGGTATGAGTCTTACCCGGGATTCAAAATCCTTCCTTATTGTGTACGCTCGTCCGGGCACAGTATCCTAACTGAGGCTTGGGGGAGGGTCATAGGGGGAGGAGCCAGTGCACACCACCTGATCCTAAAGCTTTTACTTTTGTGCCCTGTCTCCTGCGGAGCCGCTATTCCCTGTTTCTCAAAGGTGTTTGAGACGCCTGGACAGGTACTAATTGGTTTGCCGGCCGTCTCATGTCGTCAACCGACCTTGCAGCGTGTTGACATTATCACGTAATTCCCTAAATAAGCCATCCATTCCGGTGTCGACTCCCTAGAGAGTGACATCACCATTACAGGCAATTGCTCCGCCTCCTCACCAACATCGTCCTCATACATGTCGACACACACGTACCGACACACAGCACACACACAGGGAATGCTCTGATAGAGGACAGGACCCCACTAGCCCTTTGGGGAGACAGAGGGAGAGTTTGCCAGCACACACCAAAACGCTATAATTATACAGGGACAACCTTATATAAGTGTTTTCCCTTATAGCATCTTAATATATATTAATATCGCCAAATAAAAAAATTAAAAAAAACGGAGGTGTTCAAGGAGATAACAGATCTTTGGGACGTACCCCAGATCGAAATGATGGCCTCTCGTCTCAACAAGAAACTTCGGCGGTATTGTGCCAGGTCGAGGGACCCGCAAGCAGTGGCAGTCGACGCCGTAGTGACTCCGTGGGTGTTTCAGATGGTGTACGTGTTTCCTCCACTTCCACTCATTCCAAGAGTTCTCAAACTCATAAGAAGAACAGGAGTTCAGGCAATTCTCATTGCTCCGGACTGGCCAAGAAGGGCTGGTACACGGATCTTCTGGATCTACTAGTAGAAGAGCCGAGGACCTGCTGCAGCAGGGGCCGTTCGCCTATCAAGACTTACCTTGGCTACATTTGACGGCATGGAGGTTGAACGCCAGATACTAGCTCGGAAGGGCATTCCAGACAAGGTTATTCCTACCCTGATACAGGCTAGGAAAGGAGTAACGTCAAAACATTACCATCGTATTTGGAGAAAATATGTATCTTGGTGTGAGTCCAAGAAGTTTCATGCGGTGGAGTTTCAACTGGGTCATTTTCTCCTCTTCGTGCAAGCAGGTGTGGATATGGGCCTGAGGTTAGGATCCATAAAGGCCCAGATTTGGCCAAATCCATTTTCTTCTAAAAACAGTTAGCTGTCCTCCCTGAGATTCAGACTTTTTTGAAGGGAGCTCTGCACATCCAACCTCCCTTTGTGCCACCTACGGCGCCCTGGGATATCCAGTCGGACTCGTTTGAACCTCTACATGATACTGAGATCAAGTTTCTCACGTGGAAGGCTGTCACTTTGTTGGCCTTAGCCTCTGCTAGACGTGTATCGGAGTTGGAGGCTTTGTCATGTAAAAGCCAATACTTGATCTTCCATGAAGATAGAGCTGAACGTCAGACACATCAGCAGTTTCTTCCGAAGATTGTGTCGGCATTTTATATCAATCAACCTATTGTGGTCCCAGTTGCGACTGACTCCTCAATTGCATCACAGTCCTTAGATGTTGTAAGGGCTCTAAAGATCTATGTGAAGAGGACTGCTCGTCACAGAAAATCGAACTCTCTATTTGTCCTGTTTGAGCCCAAGAAAATTGGGTGTCCTGCTTCTAAGCAGACGATTTCTCGCTGGATCAGGTTCACTATCCAGCATGCGTATTCTACGGCAGGATTGCTGTGTCCTACATCTGTTCAGGCCCACTCTACTCGTAAGGTGGGTTCTTCCTGGGCAGCTGCCCGGGGTGTCTCGGCTTTGCAACTCTGCTGAGCGGCTACTTGGTCAGGGTCAAACACGTTCGCAAAGTTCTACAGGTTCGATACTTTGGCCTCTGAGGACCTAAAGTTTGGTCAATCAGTTCTGCAGGAGCCTCCACGCTCCCCCTCCCATTCTGGGAGCTTTGGTACATCCCCATGGTACTAATGTGGACACCAGCATTCTCTACGACGTACGAATAAATAGGATTTTAATTACCTACTGGTAAATCCTTTTCTCGTAGTCTGTAGAGGATGCTGGGTGCCTGCCCAGCGCTTCGTGATCCTGCAGTGGTTATTTAGTTCTGTATTACTTAGTTATTGGTAAGTACTGTTTTGTTACTTGGTAAGTAATCCTGTTCAGCCATTGCTGATGTTTCAAACTAGTTAGCTTGGGTTGCCTTGTGTGTGAGCTGGTGTGAATCTCGCCACTGTCTGTGTAATCCTTCTCTCGAAGATGTCTGTCTCCTCAGGCACAGTTTCTAGACTGGGTCTGGTAGGAGGGGCATAGAGGGAGTAGCCAGCCCACACTCTCAAACTCTTAAAGTGCCAATGGCTCCTAGTGGACCCGTCTATACCTCATGGTACTAATGTGGACCCCAGCATCCTCTACGGACTACGAGAAAAGGATTTACCGGTAGGTAATTAAAATCCTATTTTTGACTATGCTAATGTAATATTTGGTTTCTGCAACACTCTGCTTGTTCATAGTGTACATTTTCTGTCAATGTTTAGGATGATTTGTAAGAATTAATGTTGATGATGTATTGATTATATTGTATTTTTACTGCATCTGTTTAATGTTGATCAAGCTCAGAGAGGAATTCTTTCAGGGCTTGTTTTTTTTCTATGGACAATAAATCCTAAGTATCGCCAAATATGTACACTGCTCACAAAAATAAAGGGAACACTTAAACAACACAATGTAACTCCAAGTCAATCACACTTCTGTGAAATCAAACTGTCCACTTAGGAAGCAACACTGATTGACAATCAATTTCAAATGCTGTTGTGCAAATGGAATAGACAACAGGTGGAAATTATAGGCAATTAGCAAGACACCCCCAATAAAGGAGTTGTTCTGCAGGTGGTGACCACAGACCACTTCTCAGCTCCTATGCTTTCTGGCTGATGTTTTGGTCACTTTTGAAAGCTGGCAGTGCTTTCACTCTAGTGGTAGCATGAGATGGAGTCTACAACCCACACAAGTGGCTCAGGTAATGCAGCTCATCCAGGATGGCACATCAATGCGAGCTGTGGCAAGAAGGTTTGCTGTGTCTGTCAGCGTAGTGTCCAGAGCATGGAGGCACTACCAGGAGACAGGCCAGTACATCAGGAGACGTGGAGGAGGCCGTAGGAGGGCAACAACCCAGCAGCAGGACCGCTACCTCCGCCTTTGTGCAAGGAGAAACAGGAGGAGCACTGCCAGAGCCCTGCAAAATGACCTCCAGCAAGCCACAAATGTGCATGTGTCTACTCAAACGATCAGAAACAGACTCCATGAGGGTGGTATGAGGGCCCAACGTCCACAGGAGGGGGTTGTGCTTACAGCGCAACACCGTGCAGAACGTTTGGCATTTGCCAGAGAACACCAAGATTGGCAAATTCGCCACTGGCGCCCTGTGCTCTTCACAGATGAAAGCAGGTTCTCACTGAGCACATGCGACAGAGTCTGGAGACGCGAAGGAGAACGTTCTGCTGCCTGCAACATCCTCCAACATGACCGGTTTGGCAGTGGGTCAGTAATGGTGTGGGGTGGCATTTCTTTGGGGGGCCGCACAGCCCTCCATGTGCTCGCCAGAGGTAGCCTGACTGACATTAGGTACCGAGTTGAGATCCTCAGACCCCTTGTGAGACCATATGCTGGTGCGGTTGGCCCTGGGTTCCTCCTAATGCAAGACAATGCTAGGCCTCATGTGGCTGGAGTGTGTCAGCAGTTCCTGCAAGATGAAGGCATTGATGCTATGGACTGGCCCGCCCGTTCCCCAGACCTGAATCCAATTGGGCACATCTGGGACATCTTGTCTCGCTCCATCAACCAACAGACTGTCCAGGAGTTGGCGGATGCTTTAGTCTAGGTCTGGGAGGAGATCCCTCAGGAGACCATCCGCCACCTCATCAGGAGCATCCCCAGGCATTGTAGGGAGGTTATACAGGCACGTGGAGGCCACACACACTACTGAGCCTCATTTTGACTTGTTTTAAGGACATTACATCAAAGTTGGATCAGCCTGTAGTGTTTTTCCACTCTAATTTTGAGTGACTCCAAATCCAGACCTCCATGGGTTAATAAATTTGATTTCCATTGATAATTTTTGTGTGATTTTGTTGTCAGCACATTCAACTATGTAAAGAACAAAGTATTTAATAAGAATATTTCATTCATTCAGATCTAGGATGTGTTATTTTAGTGTTCCCTTTATTTTTTTTTGAGCAGTGTATATATAAAAGTTTTATGACATTTAACAAAACTGTAGATAACTGAGATATTGTCTGGATTTGATCACCACATGTCATTTGCTTAAACTACAATGTCACCAGAGCAATGCCTAGCAGAAGGTATGTCTGTGAAAATTCAAGGAGTATCTTTAATTACCTGTTATCCCCTGCTAGGAAGAACTAATTTAAAGTGGTTTCTATTTAGCACTAGTTTAATACTCCCGTTCAGATTAATTGGGACAAAACTTGTTTTTTGCAGTTTTATTTCATTACACAGTGTTATCATTTTTACACTGGGCTGTTGCTGGGGTCTTGGGTGACCCATCAACTGTTCCTCCATCCTCTTCATCTTCCTTTGCAGCCTCCGTCTTTTGCACTCTTTCTCCCCCAGAGGACAAAATCATGTTATTGATTATTCTGCAGGTTTACCTATGCAAACCTTGTCAAACCTATGCAACTTTTCCTGCCTGCAGATAGTTCACATATTCTTGATGCACCGCAAGGGCCTTTTCCAATCCTGGCGGGATGATCTGAGGACCTCTATAAACTCTACAATCGGTAGTAGTGATAGGCAGAGTAAATATTAAAATCATACCACCATTGCAATCACAGCGCCAAATACCAACATTCGGGAGGGTGCAATAAGCAACTACTTATAGAACTAAACAGTTCTCCTCTGCTTTCCAAAACACGTGTGGGGCTAGTACATCCATAATGGTCCATCACTGGACGCTGGTCTCTGCATATATACCGTTACATGTTGGAACGCAGCAAAACTCAATATGTGCAACTCACAATACAACATAAGGCTACAAGCAGTAGATTTACACTTTCGCTTACAAGGCTTCTATGAAATACACTGACGTTACTAGACATGCCTCTCTCACATGAAATTACAAAAGGAGAAAACAAAATTCTCTGCAATTTATCAAAATGATCATTTCTATGGAAACATACTTTGAACATATTTCCCCCCAAAAAATTTTTTAAATCTGACATGACCACCTAGTAAATGGAAAGTTTATGCCTGAATATATTAGGGCAACTGAACATGTAAAATGTGCATTTTCACAGTAATTTTTCAAAAAATATTTTTATATTTAACTATGTATTTTCCAACTTTTTGAACAAGGCAATGAAGCAATTTTGTAGAATATTTCACATTTCCAAGTGAATCACTTAATTTGTGAAAACAAAGAGAGAGGGTTTAGGAAACGTATTCATGCTTCTCATTCCCAGTGAAGTTGGGCTTTCAAATCTTCCAAATATTACTGGGTAATGGACTTCCAGAGGACAAATTGTACCCTTTAATTGTGGAAATCTATCAAGCAGCCTAACCTATTCTGCCTTTCTTGTTCCAGAGGCAGAAGCTCATTTGTATGTAAATAGAGAATAAATAAGCAGCCTTCCATTCAGAATCATAAATCTGATCCTATCTACCAAACAGCAATCTCAAAAAATCATTCCCCCTCGAATGAAGGAAAGAGTAATCACAGCACAAACTTTGCAATACAAATTATTTGAGAAGGAAATATTTTTTTTATTTTTTTTTAGAATATATACTGCCTTTTGGTATCTATTGTATACTCCTCCTGGAATATTATCCTAGGGATGTACAGTATATAATGTGATCCTGTTCATTTACTGTAGACCTCATACATAATTTATATCTGTGTATGCTCACGTAAATTACAGCGTATCGGTATATCAAGTGATGGTTGAAGGCCAGTGGCCTTATGTGGGTTTCCTGATCTGTAATAATACAATTTGAACTGCTAGTCAACAGTATTGTTCATTTCTATTGTATAAAAGTGTAAACTGGGAGTTTGTTTAGCATTTGCTTGAGTGTTTAAGTGCTTTTTGTTCCTTGTGTGGGAGGATCCCTCCAGCCACACACTGAATAGCCTGTTCATCAATGCCATCTTTGGTGATACTGCTTATATATATTCCCTCTATTTTGTGTGTCTTCCCTCAGAAATTAATCTATAAATTATTGTTACACGCAAAACCCGAACGGGGGAAAACGTCATCATCCCGCTGTCGGATTCTCGCGAGATTCGAATTCCATATAAAGAGCCGCGCGTCAAAGCCATTTTCACTCATGCATTGTTGATTGAGCGGAGAGGACGTGGCTATGTTCTCTGCCTGAAAAGCTCAATATCTGTGCTCAGTGTGCTGCATTGTGGTGACCACCAGTATATAGCAGTACAGTACAGTAGGCCATTGCTGTATCTTGCAGCTCCGTGTCAGACTCAGTTCTAGTATCCTGATCAGTGCTCAATATCTGTGCTGCATTGTGGTGACCAGTATATAGTAGTACAGTGCTGCATTGTGGTGACCACCAGTATATAGTAGTACAGTACAGTAGGCCATTGCTGTATCTTGCAGATCCCATGTCAGACTCAGTTCTAGTATCCTGATCAGTGCTCAATATCTGTGCTGTATTGTGGTGACCAGTATATAGTAGTACAGTACTGCATTGTGATGACCACCAGTATATAGTAGTACAGTACAGTAGGCCATTAGTGTATCTTGCTGCTCTGTGTCACTTATATTCTCCTGATCAGTGCTCAATATCTGTGCTGCATTGTGGTGACCAGTATATAGTAGTACAGTGCTGCATTGTGGTGACCACCAGTATATAGTAGTATAGTACAGTAGTCCATTGCTGTATCTTGCAGCTCCATGTCAGACTCAGTTCTATTCTCCTGATCAGATCTCAATATCTGTGCTGCATTGTGGTGACCAGTATATAGTAGTACAGTGCTGCATTGTGTTGACCACCAGTATATAGTAGTACAGTACAGTAGTCCATTGCTGTATCTTGCAGCTCTGTGTCAGACTCAGTTCTATTCTCCTGATCAGTGCTCAATATCTGTGCTGCATTGTGGTGACCAGTATATAGTAGTACAGTGCTGCATTGTGGTGACCACCAGTATATAGTAGTACAGTACAGTAGTCCATTGCTGTAACTTGCAGCTCCGTGTCAGACTCAGTTCTATTCTCCTGATCAGTGCTCTATATCTGTGCTGCATTGTGGTGACCAGTATATAGTAGTACAGTGCTGCATTGTGGTGACCACCAGTATATAGTAGTACAGTACAGTAGTCCATTGCTGTATCTTGCAGCTCCGTGTCACTTCTAGTATCCTGAACAGTGCTTAATATCTGTGCTCAGTGTCAGTGCTGCATTGTGGTGACTAAAAGTCCAGTGTCTTGTGCTGCATCTTGCTGCTGTAGAGTGCTGTGGTAGTGTCCTGTCACTGTGCATAGGTCATCATCATTCCAGTCACAGTGGTATCTGGTATCTATCTAGTGGTATCTAATTCCAGACATTATTGCCGTCTAATTCCAGATATATTACTGGCATATAATTCCACACATTAAAAAATAGAGAACAAAAATGTGGAGGGTAAAATAGGGAAAGATCAAGATCCACTTCCACCTAGTGCTGAAGCTGCTGCCACTAGTCATGGCAGAGACAATGAAATGCCATCAACATCCTCTGCCAAGGCCGATGCCCAATGTCATAGTAGAGAGCATGTAAAATCCAAAAAACAAAAGTTCAGTAAAATGACCCAAAAATCTAAATTAAAAATGTCTGAGGAGAAGCGTAAACTTGCCAATATGCCATTTACGACACGGAGTGGCAAGGAACGGCTGAGGCCCTCTCCTATGTTCCTCATGACTAGTGGGTCAGCTTCACATGAGGATGGATGAACTCATCCTCCCGCTAGAAAAATGAAAAGAGTTAAGCTGGCAAAAGCACAGCAAAGAACTGTGCGTTCTTCTAAATCACAAATCCCCCAGGAGAGTCCAATTGTGTCGGTTGCGATGCCTTACCTTCCCAACACTGGACGGGAAGAGGTGGCTGCTTCATTTTCTACCGCCACTGGAGCTGCCAGGAAAAGGATAACATTTCCAAAACCACCCGCTGGCGGTGATGCAGGGCAGTCAGGAGCGATAGCTGACATCTGGTCTGGACTGAAGGACCTGCCAACGATTACTGACATGTCATCTACTGTCACTGCATATGATTCTGTCACCATTGAAAGAATGGTGGAGGATTATATGAGTGACAGCATCACTGTAGGCATGTCAGACAGTCCGTACGTATACTGGCAGGAAAAAGAGGCAATTTGGAGGCCCTTGCACAAACTGGCTTTATTTTACCTGAGTTGCCCCCCCCCCCCCCCTCCAGTGTGTACTCCGAAAGAGTATTTAGTGAAGCCGGTAACCTTGTCAGCGATCGGCGTAGGAGGTTACTTTCAGAAAATGTGGAGAAGATGATGTTCATCAAAATGAATTATAATCAATTCCTCCGTGGAGACATTTACCAGCAAATGCCTCCAGAAAGTACACAGGGACCTGTGATGGTGGATTCCAGTGGGGACGAATTAATACTCTGTGAGGAGGGGGATGTACACAGTGAAAGGGGTGAGGAATCGGACGATGAGGAGGAGGTGGACATCTTGCCTCTGTAGAGCCAGTTTGTGCAAGGAGAGATTGATTGCTTCTTTTTTGGTGGGGGCCCAAACCAACCAGTCATTTCAGCCACAGTCGTGTGGCAGACCCTGTCGCTGAAATGATGGGTTGGTTAAAGTGTGCATGTCCTGTTTATACAGCATAAGGGTGGGTGGGATGGCCCAAGGACAATTCCATCTTGCACCTCTTTTTTTATTTATTTATCTTTGCATCATGTGCTGTTGGGGACTATTTTTTAAGTGCCATCCTGTCTGACACTGCAGTGCCACTCCTAGATGGGCCAGGTGTTTGTGCCGGCCACTTGGGTCGCTTAGCTTAGTCATCCAGCGACCTCGGTGCAAATTTTAGGACTAAAAATAATATTGTGAGGTGTGAGGTGTTCAGAATAGACTGGAAATGAGTGGAAATTATGGTTATTGAGGTTAATAATACTATGGGATCAAAATTACCCCCAAATTCTATGATTTAAGCTGTTTTTGAGGGGGTTTTGAAAAAAAAACACCCGAATCCAAAACACACCCGAATTCGACAAAAATTTTTAAGGGAGGTTTTGCCAAGACGCGTCCGAATCCAAAACACGGCCGCGGAACCGAATCCAAAACCAAAACACAAAACCCGAAAAATGTCCGGTGCACATCACTAATAAATATATATATATATATATATATATATATATCTGTACGGTGTAGCTGGCACTCAATTACAAAGACATATGACCGGGGTGCCCTCCTTCAAGTATGCAGAGTGAATGGCCTGCAATGGTGGGAGACAGAAATCCACTGCCCCCGCGTCACAAAACCAGGCGGCACTCCACGGATTTAGTGAAAAAAGTAAATGTCTATAAATAAAACAACATGAGGATCCCTCATGTTGTTTTATTTATAAACATTTACTTTATTCACTAAATCCGTGGAGTGCCGCCTGGTTTTGTGACGCGGGGGCAGTAGAATTCTGTCTCCCACCATTGCAGGCCATTCACTATATATATATATATATATATATACACAAAAGTTAAAAATAAGAATGCACTCACAAGGGTCTTTTCAATTGAATAATTGTATTACTTGCTAAGGTTGCAATACAATTATTACATTGAAAAGACTTATTATTGTGTTTCTCGACTGGAACTACACTGGGTAAGCACCTCAGGCTGGTGTACCTAAGGACCAATTTCATGTGGATTTTATATGTGTGTGTGTGTATGTATATATATATATATATATATATATATATATATACATACACGTGGATGTGCGGCACTCCAGACGACTTGAAATAACGAGACTCAGGCAGTAAATGAAAGCAACGTTTCAATGCTTAACACATCGTCTTCAGGCTTAAGCCTGAAGACGATGTGTTGCTTTCATTTACTGCCTGAGTCTCGTTATTTCAAGTCGTCTGGAGTGCCGCACATCCACGTGTATCTATTGAACTCCACATTGCGGGCACCCGGCGCAGATGCACAGCTGATGGGAGAGCCGGTACTTTTCTGGTTTTATATATATATACAGAAATAAACAAACAAACTGCGGCACTCAGGGACTGATAGAAAAATCACTGTATTAGGCAATACAAGACATCCATCGACGTTTCGGGGAATTCAACCCCTTTCTCAAGATGTGCAGGTGACACCTGCACATCTTGAGAAAGGGGTTGAATTCCCCGAAACGTCGATGGATGTCTTGTATTGCCTAATACAGTGATTTTTCTATCAGTCCCTGAGTGCCGCAGTTTGTTTATTTCTGTGTCCATTCTCTTCTGAGGGCACCAGGGCATGTAGCCATTTGTGGGAGTGCCGGGCTTTCTACACCCTATATATATATATATATATATATATATATATATACACATATACACACACAGCATGAGGCAAGCCACACCCACCTAATTGGACACAAAGCGGAGTGCAGGGCCCATATAATGGTGATCAAAATGGAATAAAGAGCCAGCAGCATCCAATACAAAAATATACGGGAGACTGGACAAGTTAAATAAGCAGCATAATAAAGAGCAGTATAAACGGAGTACTGTACTTATCCGATGTGTCAAGACAGACAGTAAATCAAATGCCAGCAGTCATCCTGTCATAATGGTCAAAGCTTCCCCAACAGATGTTTCGGTTTACCTTAGTCATGGGCTAGTGACAACATGCGGACATGTGACCTAAATACCCTAACCCTGATTGCAACCAGCACTCACCTATTCAAAATACACAGCACCTGCGCTCATGGCTACCCTTGTGCTGTCCAATTCCTCCATCAGTCAGTGAACATGGTGTTACTGTATGTGAAATACAGAACGAGAACACTATTAATACATTTATAAGGCACCACAGATGGTCCGCAGCGCCGTACAACTGGTAAAAGTAGGACAGTACAGGGTATGCAGAACATTACATTAAAGTAGGCAGAATATAAACAGAGCACAAGTAGCAATTAGCAATACAATTCTCAGTACACAATACAGCTGGGAAGCAAGCTGAGCGAGGGAATAACCTGTCTCCAATAGCGATGGCACGACTAGTAAGAGTATAGCCGATGGAAGAGAAGAACAGCGATGAGCGAGGAGTTTCCGGGCTAAATGGTCACTGAGTAAAAGGCTGTCAATGAAGCTCTAGAGAAGAGGGCTATGAGAACAGGATGGAGGGGGACCCTGCTCCTAGGAGCTTACAATCTAAGGGAGAGGGGAGACAGACAGATGACATGAGGTGTGAAGCATGCTTGAATTGTATATTGGCCCTCATTCCGAGTTGTTCGCTCGGAGTTTTTCATCGCATCGCAGTGAGAATTCTCTTAGTGCGCATGCGCAATGTTCGCACTGCGACTGCGCCAAGTAACTTTACTATGAAGAAAGTAAGTTTACTCACGGCATTTTCATCGCTCCGACGTTCGCATTGTGATTGACAGGAAATGGGTGTTACTGGGCGGATGCACGGCGTTTTAGGGGCGTGTGGATGGAAACGCTACCGTTTCCGGAAAAAACGCAGGAGTGGCCGGAGAAACGGTGGGAGTGCCTGGGCGAACGCTGGGTGTGTTTATGACGTCAGCCAGGAACGAAAAGCACTGAACTGATCGCACAGGCAGAGTAAGTCTGAAGCTACTCAGAAACTGCTAACTCGTTTGTAATCGCAATATTGCGCGTACGTCGGTCGCAATTTTAAGAAGCTAAGATTCACTCCCAGTAGGCGGCGGCTTAGCGTGTGTAACTCTGCTACATTCGCCTTGCGAGCGAACAACTCGGAATGAGGGCCATTGAACGGTTAATTTAATGCGTATGTTCAAAAAATGTATAAAATATAAAAATCTATAAATGGAAATGAAAATAAACGGCTTAAAAATGAAACAATTACTAATACAAATTATATTTGCAGTTTAATATTATGGAATAGAAAAATATAACTTTGTTCCAAATTAATGTACCATACCACTTTTTTCCCCTTAGCTCATGTCTTTGTTTAGAGTGTAACGGTCAAATTTAGGGGTCAGACACTACTTTTCTGTTCTAATTCCAACACTGGTTACTGAGATGCCCACTGGCTATGGCTGTAATCTACCGTTGTGAGCAAAAAGTAACCTTAATTTCCTGTTCTTAGCTGACAGGACTGGTGCCCTATGTGGTCTTCTGTCGCTATAGCCCATCCACTTCAAGGTTTGATGTGCTGTCTGTTCAGAGATGCTCTTCAGCATATCACTGCTGCAACGTATGGCTATTTGACTCACTGCTGCCTTTCCAGTCTGGTCATTATTATCTGGCCTCTCTCGTTAACAAGGTGTTTTCACACACATAACTCTGAAGTAACTTGTGTGTGGAGATCATCAGTTTCTGGGAAACTAAAACCAGCTCATCCGGCACCAAAAATCATTCCATGATCACAGTCACTTTGATTATATTTATTCCCCATTCTGGTACAGTAACCTCTTGAGCATGTCTGTTTTCATGCATTTAGGGACTACATTACCGAGCAGGTGTGCAGGTGTATTCAATAAAGTGGCCACTTTGTGTATCTAAGTTAATATAAAAGGATTTGAAAGAAGTTAATGGCCAGTACAGCTCATGTGCAACAATTTTAAAATAAAAATAAATTACTGGAATACATTCACACATGTACAGTAAGCTTATTTGTCATATGCATTTGAAAGCAGCTAATGATCAGTGCAGTTCACTTGCAGTGTGGAAGGAAAAAGACTATTTCTACAATATGATGGATAATGAGGCAGAGAAACCATACGGGGCCTGAAGGAAAGCTCTGCAAGGAGTGCTCTACGGGGTGTAATGGAGACCATGCATCTGACCTCTGGACTGTCTCATATATCCTAACACCAACAGCATTTGCACAGAGAAATAAGATGCATGGCATGCTACACTTATATATCTATAATTAACAGAGGAGTCAACTAGAGATATTATATAAATGGAAAGAATCAGTTTAAGATGTTTTTCTTTTCTTCCTATACTTCCAGAACAAATACACAATGAACAAGTCGTGCATTGTAATCACTGTAAATAAATATTAACAATGCACAAGGAATACGCCTGATAGTGAAAAACAGAATATTACCTAGCAGAGGTTGTATCTCAACAGCAGTATCCCAATGGTCCGAATCCCGTTCAATCAAAGCAATTATTGTTACCCTACCCCTAACCCACCGTTCCAGTCTAACCCTAACCTCCTACCTCCCACGGCCACACTCAAACCTCCCCCACCCCAGCCTAACCCTCTCCCAGGTGCCTAACCCCCCCCCCCCCCCTCCCCCTAGTGCTTAACGCTAACCCGAAACCAGTACTTACCTTCGGGATCCCGCTGTTGGGACAGTTGGGATCTTGACCGTATCCCCATAACAGCATGACTCAACAGTTTCTAAAATGGATTCTGAATATGTTTATGTTATACATTAACTTCATGTGCCTGAGCAGGATCCATTTAAAATTATGTTAGATGGTTTTTTTGGGGTGGGCAGTGGGTTTCAAATAGGCAAAATGGATGAACAGTTCAGTGTCATAGCCACAACAAAAGTAAGCATCATTAGAGTAAATATTAATATAGGCAAAGTAAAATAAGAAAATGTATGAGCACCCCCGAAATCATGGTGGCACAGTGGTTAGTATTATGTCATAGCACTGGAGCCATGGGTTCCATATTAATCAGGGCCCTATCTGTACAGAATTTGTATGTTCTCCCCATGTTTGAGCAGGTTTCCTAGGGGTGCTATGGTATCTTTCCATAGTCCATAAACAATGGTAGATTAACTGTGTGTGCATGCAATAGGGAATTTGTGTTCATTCTAGCACCCTGCACCTTTCAAATCCTGTGCAGTTCCTCTTTCCTGTCTGGGGTGTCGCTCTCTGCTCTGGTGCTTCTTAGCACATACAGGTCTGTATCACAGCACTGAGTAACAGATCAGAGTATGCTGTGAAGCATCACAGCAAAGAGCGACACCCCAGGCAGGAAAGAGGAACGGCACAAATTTTGAAAGGTGCAGGGTGCTAGAATGAATACTAGAATTTAGAATGTATGCTCCAATGGGGCAGCGACTGATGTAAATAATGCATTGTGTAATATGATGAGCTACTGAAATATGTAGTAGTAGTAATAATACAATAATAAGAACAACAACAACAACAACAACAACAGATCACAGCAACAGGACATGGCAAACCATTCAACCAAATGATCAAACACATGAAAATGACTGCAATAAAAGCCCAGTGACACATGAATACGCCCTTTCTCATGTGCACAACACAGGGAAACCCCAGGAAATGAAAAAACTTCCATCCATCACTTCTCCATCCCACCTAGTAATTTGTGCTGCACTCACATTCCTATAGAAAAGTGAATGAGAGGGAGGACGATTCATTGCCCCTCCTTTAAAACAAACAGGCCCATAATTAAGTCCACAATGCAGACCACAGCGTGTTGATCTTAACTACCCTTTCATCACCAGTCTATAGTGTCATATGGGTATAAAAACATTTTGTTTCAAAACTGAAGATGACAGCATGGTATGTATAGGAGTAAAGAACAAGAAAACTAATCTGCAACAGTAATGTACGGTTCAATACAATCTACTTTTCTACAATATATAATAAAGGCTTTCGTATTTCTCTGCATTCTGTAAGATTGTCACGTATTCTGTGTGCATATGACTTGGCTGTTGCTAATCCTAGACATAATAACATTTTACAAGATAGTTTATTATAATCTAAGAATGGTAAACGTGTCCTGTAGCGAGAGACATTTACAGGCAGATGTGACATACACGAGTCACAGACTTACTAAGGAGAAGGCGACACAATGTACAGTAAGTGGGATGGCTTTGTCGCCTACACAACCGAACAACAGGGAGCCCTTCAATACACATTCATATGATAAGAGGCAATCGCACAAGAAAATATACTAGTTTATCAGTACTTTGCATTTGCTAAGTTGATAAAAAAAATATTACGAAATACTTATATGTTATTACTAAAGCTATGTGTATTTTGGTAACATAAAATAAAATGATCAGGTCTTCCTATAGCTGGTGTCTTATCAATGCTTACCAGCCACATTGTAGCATCTATGATTTCACAGTTGGGCATATATCCTGCTACCACATGTGCATCATATGGTAACCTGGGGCTGATTGCAAGCCGGAATGTATAACCTCCAGTGTATGCAATTAACGTCTAATTCAAAAACTCCTCCTGCGACACTTCCATAAGACCAAATATCTTTGTTCATCTGCATAAGCATCTCCCATTCACTGCTCAAGCGGTCACAAGCAATATGTGACGTAATAATTAGAGATGAGCGCCTGAAATTTTTCGGGTTTTGTGTTTTGGTTTTGGGTTCGGTTCCGCGGCCGTGTTTTGGGTTCGAACGCGTTTTGGCAAAACCTCACCGAATTTTTTTTGTCGGATTCGGGTGTGTTTTGGATTCGGGTGTTTTTTTCAAAAAACACTAAAAAACAGCTTAAATCATAGAATTTGGGGGTCATTTTGATCCCAAAGTATTATTAACCTCAAAAACCATAATTTACACTCATTTTCAGTCTATTCTGAATACCTCACACCTCACAATATTATTTTTAGTCCTAAAATTTGCACCGAGGTCGCTGTGTGAGTAAGATAAGCGACCCTAGTGGCCGACACAAACACCGGGCCCATCTAGGAGTGGCACTGCAGTGTCACGCAGGATGTCCCTTCCAAAAAACCCTCCCCAAACAGCACATGACGCAAAGAAAAAAAGAGGCGCAATGAGGTAGCTGTGTGAGTAAGATTAGCGACCCTAGTGGCCGACACAAACACCGGGCCCATCTAGGAGTGGCACTGCAGTGTCACGCAGGATGGCCCTTCCAAAAAACCCTCCCCAAACAGCACATGACGCAAAGAAAAAAAGAGGCGCAATGAGGTAGCTGACTGTGTGAGTAAGATTAGCGACCCTAGTGGCCGACACAAACACCGGGCACATCTAGGAGTGGCACTGCAGTGTCACGCAGGATGTCCCTTCCAAAAAACCCTCCCCAAACAGCACATGACGCAAAGAAAAAAAGAGGCGCAATGAGGTAGCTGTGTGAGTAAGATTAGCGACCCTAGTGGCCGACACAAACACCGGGCCCATCTAGGAGTGGCACTGCAGTGTCACGCAGGGTGTCCCTTCCAAAAAACCCACCCCAATCAGCACATGATGCAAAGAAAAAGAAAAGAAAAAAGAGGTGCAAGATGGAATTATCCTTGGGCCCTCCCACCCACCCTTATGTTGTATAAACAAAACAGGACATGCACACTTTAACCAACCCATCATTTCAGTGACAGGGTCTGCCACACGACTGTGACTGATATGACGGGTTGGTTTGGACCCCCCCCAAAAAAGAAGCAATTAATCTCTCCTTGCACAAACTGGCTCTACAGAGGCAAGATGTCCACCTCATCTTCACCCTCCGATATATCACCGTGTACATCCCCCTCCTCACAGATTATCAATTCGTCCCCACTGGAATCCACCATCTCAGCTCCCTGTGTACTTTGTGGAGGCAATTGCTGCTGGTCAATGTCTCCGCGGAGGAATTGATTATAATTCATTTTAATGAACATCATCTTCTCCACATTTTCTGGATGTAACCTCGTACGCCGATTGCTGACAAGGTGAGCGGCGGCACTAAACACTCTTTCGGAGTACACACTTGTGGGAGGGCAACTTAGGTAGAATAAAGCCAGTTTGTGCAAGGGCCTCCAAATTGCCTCTTTTTCCTGCCAGTATAAGTACGGACTGTGTGACGTGCCTACTTGGATGCGGTCACTCATATAATCCTCCACCATTCTATCAATGTTGAGAGAATCATATGCAGTGACAGTAGACGACATGTCCGTAATCGTTGTCAGGTCCTTCAGTCCGGACCAGATGTCAGCATCAGCAGTCGCTCCAGACTGCCCTGCATCACCGCCAGCGGGTGGGCTCGGAATTCTGAGCCTTTTCCTCGCACCCCCAGTTGCGGGAGAATGTGAAGGAGGAGATGTTGACAGGTCGCGTTCCGCTTGACTTGACAATTTTGTCACCAGCAGGTCTTTCAACCCCAGCAGACCTGTGTCTGCCGGAAAGAGAGATCCAAGGTAGGCTTTAAATCTAGGATCGAGCACGGTGGCCAAAATGTAGTGCTCTGATTTCAACAGATTGACCACCCGTGAATCCTTGTTAAGCGAATTAAGGGCTGCATCCACAAGTCCCACATGCCTAGCGGAATCGCTCCGTGTTAGCTCCTCCTTCAATGCCTCCAGCTTCTTCTGCAAAAGCCTGATGAGGGGAATGACCTGACTCAGGCTGGCAGTGTCTGAACTGACTTCACGTGTGGCAAGTTCAAAGGGCATCAGAACCTTGCACAACGTTGAAATCATTCTCCACTGCACTTGAGACAGGTGCATTCCACCTACTATATCGTGCTCAATTGTATAGGCTTGAATGGCCTTTTGCTGCTCCTCCAACCTCTGAAGCATATAGAGGGTTGAATTCCACCTCGTTACCACTTCTTGCTTCAGATGATGGCAGGGCAGGTTCAGTAGTTTTTGGTGGTGCTCCAGTTTTCTGTACGTGGTGCCTGTACGCCGAAAGTGTCCCGCAATTCTTCTGGCCACCGACAGCATCTCTTGCACGCCCCTGTCGTTTTTTAAAAAATTCTGCACCACCAAATTCAAGGTATGTGCAAAACATGGGACGTGCTGGAATTGGCCCAGATTTAATGCACACACAATATTGCTGGCGTTGTCCGATGCCACAAATCCACAGGAGAGTCCAATTGGGGTAAGCCATTCCGCGATGATCTTCCTCAGTTGCCGTAAGAGGTTTTCAGCTGTGTGCGTATTCTGGAAAGCGGTGATACAAAGCGTAGCCTGCCTAGGAAAGAGTTGGCGTTTGCGAGATGCTGCTACTGGTGCCGCCGCTGCTGTTCTTGCGGCGGGAGTCCATACATCTACCCAGTGGGCTGTCACAGTCATATAGTCCTGACCCTGCCCTGCTCCACTTGTCCACATGTCCGTGGTTAAGTGGACATTGGGTACAGCTGCATTTTTTAGGACACTGGTGACTCTTTTTCTGAGGTCTGTGTACATTTTCGGTATCGCCTGCCTAGAGAAATGGAACCTAGATGGTATTTGGTACCGGGGACACAGTACCTCCAACAAGTCTCTAGTTGGCTCTGCAGTAATGATGGATACCGGAACCACGTTTCTCACCACCCAGGATGCCAAGGCCTCAGTTATCCGCTTTGCAGTAGGATGACTGCTGTGATATTTCATCTTCCTCGCAAAGGACTGTTGAACAGTCAATTGCTTACTGGAAGTAGTACAAGTGGGCTTACGACTTCCCCTCTGGGATGACCATCGACTCCCAGCGGCAACAACAGCAGCGCCAGCAGCAGTAGGCGTTACACGCAAGGATGCATCGGAGGAATCCCAGGCAGGAGAGGACTCGTCAGACTTGCCAGTGACATGGCCTGCAGGACTATTGGCATTCCTGGGGAAGGAGGAAATTGACACTGAGGGAGTTGGTGGGGTGGTTTGCGTGAGCTTGGTTACAAGAGGAAGGGATTTACTGGTCAGTGGACTGCTTCCGCTGTCACCCAAAGTTTTTGAACTTGTCACTGACTTATTATGAATGCGCTGCAGGTGACGTATAAGGGAGGATGTTCCGAGGTGGTTAACGTCCTTACCCCTACTTATTACAGCTTGACAAAGGGAACACACGGCTTGACACCTGTTGTCCGCATTTGTGGTGAAATACCTCCACACCGAAGAGCTGATTTTTTTGGTATTTTCACCTGGCATGTCAACGGCCATATTCCTCCCACGGACAACAGGTGTCTCCCCGGGTGCCTGACTTAAACAAACCACCTCACCATCAGAATCCTCCTGGTCAATTTCCTCCCCAGCGCCAGCAACACCCATATCCTCCTCATCCTGGTGTACTTCAACACTGACATCTTCAATCTGACTATCAGGAACTGGACTGCGGGTGCTCCTTCCAGCACTTGCAGGGGGCATGCAAATAGTGGAAGGCGCATGCTCTTCACGTCCAGTGTTGGGAAGGTCAGGCATCGCAAACGACACAATTGGACTCTCCTTGTGGATTTGGGATTTCAAAGAACGCACAGTTCTTTGCGGTGCTTTTGCCAGCTTGAGTCTTTTCAGTTTTCTAGCGAGAGGCTGAGTGCTTCCATCCTCATGTGAAGCTGAACCACTAGCCATGAACATAGGCCAGGGCCTCAGCCGTTCCTTGCCACTCCGTGTGGTAAATGGCATATTGGCAAGTTTACGCTTCTCCTCCGACAATTTTATTTTAGGTTTTGGAGTCCTTTTTTTTCTGATATTTGGTGTTTTGGATTTGACATGCTCTGTACTATGACATTGGGCATCGGCCTTGGCAGACGACGTTGCTGGCATTTCATCGTCTCGGCCATGACTAGTGGCAGCAGCTTCAGCACGAGGTGGAAGTGGATCTTGATCTTTCCCTAATTTTGGAACCTCAACTTTTTTGTTCTCCATATTTTATAGGCAGAACTAAAAGGCACCTCAGGTAAACAATGGAGATGGATGGATTGGATACTAGTATACAATTATGGACGGACTGCCACGGTTAGGTGGTATAAAAAAACCACGGTTAGGTGGTATATATTATAATAATAATACAATTATGGATGGACGGACTGCCTGCCGACTGCCGACACAGAGGTAGCCACAGCCGTGTACTACCGCACTGTACACTGGTTGATAAAGAGATAGTAGTATACTCGTAACAATTAGGATGACACTATGACGGTATAAAGAATGAAAAAAAAACCACGGTTAGGTGGTAGGTATATAATAATAAATAATACAATTCTGGTCGGACGGACTGCCTGCCGTGTGCCGACACAGAGGTAGCCACAGCCGTGAACTACCGCACTGTACACTGGTTGATAAAGAGATAGTAGTATACTCGTAACAATTAGGATGACACTATGACGGTATAAAGAATGAAAAAAAAAACCACGGTTAGGTGGTAGGTATATAATAATAAATAATACAATTCTGGTCGGACGGACTGCCTGCCGTGTGCCGACACAGAGGTAGCCACAGCCGTGAACTACCGCACTGTACACTGGTTGATAAAGAGATAGTAGTATACTCGTAACAATTAGGATGACACTATGACGGTATAAAGAATGAAAAAAAAACCACGGTTAGGTGGTAGGTATATAATAATAAATAATACAATTCTGGTCGGACGGACTGCCTGCCGTGTGCCGACACAGAGGTAGCCACAGCCGTGAACTACCGCACTGTACACTGGTTGATAAAGAGATAGTAGTATACTCGTAACAATTAGGATGACACTATGACGGTATAAAGAATGAAAAAAAAAACCACGGTTAGGTGGTAGGTATATAATAATAAATAATACAATTCTGGTCGGACGGACTGCCTGCCGTGTGCCGACACAGAGGTAGCCACAGCCGTGAACTACCGCACTGTACACTGGTTGATAAAGAGATAGTAGTATACTCGTAACAATTAGGATGACACTATGACGGTATAAAGAATGAAAAAAAAAACCACGGTTAGGTGGTAGGTATATAATAATAAATAATACAATTCTGGTCGGACGGACTGCCTGCCGTGTGCCGACACAGAGGTAGCCACAGCCGTGAACTACCGCACTGTACACTGGTTGATAAAGAGATAGTAGTATACTCGTAACAATTAGGATGACACTATGACGGTATAAAGAATGAAAAAAAAAACCACGGTTAGGTGGTAGGTATATAATAATAAATAATACAATTCTGGTCGGACGGACTGCCTGCCGTGTGCCGACACAGAGGTAGCCACAGCCGTGAACTACCGCACTGTACACTGGTTGATAAAGAGATAGTAGTATACTCGTAACAATTAGGATGACACTATGACGGTATAAAGAATGAAAAAAAAACCACGGTTAGGTGGTAGGTATATAATAATAAATAATACAATTCTGGTCGGACGGACTGCCTGCCGTGTGCCGACACAGAGGTAGCCACAGCCGTGAACTACCGCACTGTACACTGGTTGATAAAGAGATAGTAGTATACTCGTAACAATTAGGATGACACTATGACGGTATAAAGAATGAAAAAAAAAACCACGGTTAGGTGGTAGGTATATAATAATAAATAATACAATTCTGGTCGGACGGACTGCCTGCCGTGTGCCGACACAGAGGTAGCCACAGCCGTGAACTACCGCACTGTACACTGGTTGATAAAGAGATAGTAGTATACTCGTAACAATTAGGATGACACTATGACGGTATAAAGAATGAAAAAAAAAACCACGGTTAGGTGGTAGGTATATAATAATAAATAATACAATTCTGGTCGGACGGACTGCCTGCCGTGTGCCGACACAGAGGTAGCCACAGCCGTGAACTACCGCACTGTACACTGGTTGATAAAGAGATAGTAGTATACTCGTAACAATTAGGATGACACTATGACGGTATAAAGAATGAAAAAAAAAACCACGGTTAGGTGGTAGGTATATAATAATAAATAATACAATTCTGGTCGGACGGACTGCCTGCCGTGTGCCGACACAGAGGTAGCCACAGCCGTGAACTACCGCACTGTACACTGGTTGATAAAGAGATAGTAGTATACTCGTAACAATTAGGATGACACTATGACGGTATAAAGAATGAAAAAAAAACCACGGTTAGGTGGTAGGTATATAATAATAAATAATACAATTCTGGTCGGACGGACTGCCTGCCGTGTGCCGACACAGAGGTAGCCACAGCCGTGAACTACCGCACTGTACTGTGTCTGCTGCTAATATAGACTGGTTGATATTTAAAGAGATATTAGTAGTATACAACAATACTATACTGGTGGTCAGGCACTGGTCACCACTCCTGCAGCAAAAGTGTGCACTGTTAATTAATATAATTGTACTCCTGGCTCCTGCTAACAACCTGCAGTGCTCCCCAGTCTCCCCCACAATTAATTATAAGCTTTTAATTTATACATTGATGACTGTGCAGCACACTGGGCTGAGCTGAGTGCACACAGACTGAGTCACACTGTGTGACTGACTGTGCTGTGTATCGTTTTTTTTTTCAGGCAGAGAACGGATATAGCAGAGAGAAGTGAACGGATATATTATATTAAATAAAAGTTAACTAGCAACTGCACTGGTCACTGACTGTGGTAAACTAACTCTGTCTGCGACTCTGCACAATCTCTCTCTCTCTATCTAATCTATCTCTATTCTAATGGAGAGGACGCCAGACACGTCCTCTCCCTATCAATCTCAATGCACGAGTGAAAATGGCGGCGACGCGCGGCTCCTTATATAGAATCCGAGTCTCGCGATAGAATCCGAGCCTCGCGAGAATCCGACAGCGTCATGATGACGTTCGGGCGCGCTCGGGTTAACCGAGCAAGGCGGGAAGATCCGAGTCGCTCGGACCCGTGAAAAAAAACATGAAGTTCGGGCGGGTTCGGATTCCGAGGAACCGAACCCGCTCATCTCTAGTAATAATGATTTAGATGCACGCACTATTGCAAAAAATCATCATCTTACGTGAACATCGCCATGTGTACAACTCACAATCAGAATCTCTGTGCCCATATAAGACCAGGTCTAGCATCACAGTACCATTTATAGGCTCTGTCTCCTGAACAAAGTGCAATGTTTATATTACTACAATATATTACTACAATGCTTTGTGCCTGGCTATTACATATGCCAGCTCTGTCATTTTGATAATAACTTCAACTTTTGCAGCTGATTTGGTACTGCTTTGTCTGATTGCTTCTGGCCTTGTTTATCTGCTCACATTCTGAGTAATACACAAAAGCGCACTCAGTAGCCTCTATTGGTGGTCACCCGCCTGTGACTATCTGCAGATGGTCTACAAACTCCTTCCCTTGTGTACATCCATTTGCGCGAATGTGCAAGGACTGAGACACCTACTCTTAGTGCCTGTGCACGCTGTAATACTGGTTTGTGCTTCCTTAGACGTCACCATAGGTCGCAACAATTAAAACTTGCACTGGCCCTATAGCCATACATGCCAACATTTTGCCGAGGGTAGGCAGCCAGGTTGATAAAATGGGGGGTCTTTACATGGCATGAGTGGGCATAGCAGGGACCGTGATGCCAAATGGGGGCAGGACCTGGGCAGGACCACTTAATTGTAGCCCCACCCTCCACTACACAATGCCTCGATTATCAGCATTGTGAGTCAGGGGGCTGGGCAACGACAATGTGATTCAGCGTGAATCGCGTCATCGGACAACCTGGCGGACCACAACAACTGCGGGGGACTGCTGATGGAGGGTGTCCGGCATGGAGATTTATACCCCTTTCAGACCACCAGCTTTGAACACGGTATATTGCTCATGAGCATGCATAACTCGTGTTCATGTGCGGTCTGAAAGGTGCCAGGGGAAATATACCAGGTCGAGTGACCCGGTATTTCAACCCGTTCAACCCGGCTCTCTGTGTGGTGTGAATGGGAGTCGGGTTGATGCGACCAGTTTCCAGTTCACTATGTGGACGGGCGGCGCTTGGAGATCATGTGAGGCGGGTCGCACCCTGGAAGCTCCCGTGTTAGGCTCCCGGTTGTGACCAGCCTCAGGCAGTCTGAAAGGGGTATTACCCACATTTCAAGGAGGCCAGGAGTGCCAACCGATTTTCGGGAGCCCCCCAGCTGTTCCAGGAGAGTTGGCAAGTATGCCTATAGCAGGTGCAGTGTTTCTGTCTGACCACATCCTCCTGTGCTTGCGATATGTGTCTAGAAACACAGCCACTTGCATTAACACGCTCGTCACACTTACATAACACGCCCACTGAATGGCCCATTTTGGTGAGCGCTAATATCCAACACCCAGGAATGCTCATCACTTTTCCGCCACCTTTCTGATATCATGCAACAGTACCTCAGCTCCTATACTCTGTATAATTTATGCATTGTTGGGGTTTTCAGATTATTTGCGGATGCGTAGTTGCAAATAATCACTGAACTAATTGTGTGTGGCTCTGAATCAGGCCCTGTATTGATAACTGAAGCCATAATGGTCAGCGGCTATGGTATGCATGTACGTGACCTGGGGGCCGCTAAGAGGGAACAAATCTATATGCAAGAGCGGGAGCAGCTGAAGGTGAATCCCACGACTAGTCTGACTAGTTGGCTCACTGGCATCACTAGAGAACATGAGGGAAATATATACATACACTCTGCACTGATGTATATTATAGTAAATAATAAGGTACTGAAAACAGGACATGAAATTTCTGAGTGATATTTCATAAGTCAGAAAGATTTAAAATCAGAGAAGAACAGCATGTTTAGCAGCAGCAATCATAGAAATATAATTAGAAACTGCTGAATTGCTAAATTAAAACATTTTCAAAAGCCAATGAAAATGGAAAACATTTTCAATTTAATTTCAGCAGCATCACATTTTCATTTTCATAAGTAACGATAAATAATTTTAATAACATATAATAACTAATTAAGGGTGTAGGTTTGTGGACCGTGGAAATGTTTTTTTTTGTCGATTACACATGCATGCATTTGATGATCTGGCATAATGGCAATGGTTGGAGCACAGAAAACAGAGGTAATTAACAGAAGCATGTTTCTCTGATGTCACACTACAATTTGTAACATTGGCTGACTAGGCAGGAAGAGAACAACCATTTGATTGTTTTTTCTTATGGCCCACTTATGCATAAAATCCAATTTACAGCATGAAGCTTACAACCAAATATTTCCATGTATAACCATTTCATTATGACACTGTAAGGGTAGAATTTTATATCTGAAATAGATATATTTGCAGTTAAAATAGTCAAGGATGGAAAAGGTAAAACTAACAGCTACAAATAGCGGCATATTCACACAAACCCTCAAATGTTCGGGAACCAGGGGCCTAATTCAGAGTTGATCGCAGCAGCAAATTTGTTAGCAGTTGGGCAAAACCATGGCCCTCATTCCGAGTTGTTCGCTCGGTAAAAATCTTCGCATCGCAGCGATTTTCCGCTTAATGCGCAATGTCCGCACTGCGACTGCGCCAAGTAAATTTGCTATGCACTTAGGAATTTTACTCACGGCTTTTTCATCGTTCTGGCGATCGTAATGTGATTGACAGGAAGTGGGTGTTTCTGGGCGGAAACAGGACGTTTTATGGGCGTGTGGGAAAAAACGCTACCGTTTCCGGAAAAAAACGCAGGAGTGGCCGGAGAAACGGGGGAGAGTCTGGGCGAACGCTGGGTGTGTTTGTGACGTCAAACCAGGAACGACAAGCACTGAACTGATCGCAGAAGCCGAGTAAGTGTGGAGCTACTCAGAAACTGCTACGAGGTGTGTAATCGCAATATTGCGAATACATCGTTCGCAATTTTAAGATGCTAAGATTCACTCCCAGTAGGCGGCGGCTTAGCATGAGCAAATCTGCTAAAATCCGCTTGCTAGCGAACAACTCGGAATGAGGGCCCATGTGCACTGCAGGAGGGGGGGGGGGGGGGCAGATATAAAATGTGCAGAGAGAGTTAGATTTGGATGGGGTGTGTTCAAACTGAAATCTAAATTGCAGTGTAAAAATAAAGCAGCCAATATTTACCCTGCATAGAAACAATATAACCCACCCAAATGTAACTCTTTCTGCACATGTTATATCTGCCAGACCTGCAGTGCACATGGTTATGTCTAACTGCTAACAAATTTGCTGCTGCGATCAACTCTAAATTACCCCCCAAGTTCTGCATGACCAATCCTCCATCAGGTTCTGCAATCGGAGGACTCTTCTTTCAAGAGCCAGCTAGCAGAAGGATGTGGTACAGTTACGTTGACAGTCATCATAAGAATGTCGACGTGGATAAACTATAACATGCTTAGCAGGTCGACAGGTATCATGTTGACATTCATCGTGTTAACACGCCCCTGGTGGTCTAGTGGTCTCTAACCTTCTCCCAGCAGCTGCTCCAGCATCTTCTTCTGTGTCAGACACTTAAACCTCCCCCTAGTGCTAACCCTAACTCACCCATCCCCCGGTTGGTGCCTAACCCCCCCACAGCCAAACCCTAACGCTCCCGGCTATACTTACCTACCAGTTATCAGGATTTCGGCGTCGGTGATCCTGTGACTACAATTAAGTAAGAGTTCCTCAGTCCACTTTGTAATTCTTTGTATTCCCCAAAAGAAAATGGCAAAAGTAAAGAGTTAATGTTCCGATCCCAGTAGGTGATAATAGTTTGTTAACGCTGATCGCACTTACATTTTGCCGGCGAGGGTGTCTTGTCCAGAGTCCATGCTGTACTGTGGCAGCGAGAAATGGCTCTACCTCCAGACCCAGCTATATCCGTGGTGCTGTGCGGTGTCTCTCCCCTACAAGTCCCTGACGAAGCACGGCCCTGTTGCGCAAAAATTTGGTGGACATGATTAGAGTTTTCCACTAACCAAAAGCATCACACCAATATCATACTAAACACCTAACACCCCCACATTCTAATGGGAGGCAGTCAATTGACCGCCAGACGGGATCCCAGCGGTCAATATACCAACGCCTGAATCCCGATACCATCTGAAATACCGACAGCCGGCTGGTTTCCCCACTTGGGTGGTGATCCACGCCACCACCTGAGGGAGAATAAAACCCTGTGGTGACCTAAGGTCTCCACCGGGCACGAAGCATTGTGAGCAAAGCGTTGCGAACGAGCCCATGAGGGGACTCGCTGCGTTCGCCGGTGAGATCCTGGCGTCGGTCTCCTAACTGCCGGGATCTCATACTGATCCCATTCTAATAGGGAGCGTAGAACACAGCACATCACTACCTCCTGTAACTAGTTATTGTTGTATAAGGAAGGGATCCCCCAGGAGGCCTGCACCTGTGATTGGGATGTTTGTGGGAAAACTAATAACCTAAGAACTTGATGTCCCCTGTAGAATTTGTTTCTGAGCATTTAAAACCTTCAATGCCATATAATGTGTTAAAATAGGATTTTAATTACCTACCGGTAAATCCTTTTCTCGTAGTCCGTAGAGGATGCTGGGGTCCATATTAGTACCATGGGGTATAGACAAGTCCACCAGGAGCCATGGGCACTTTAAGACTTTAACAGTGTGGGTTGGCTCCTCCCTCTATGCCCCTCCTACCAGACTCAGTCTAGAAACTGTGCCCGAGGAGACAGACTACTTCGAGAGAACGACAGTTCACACAGATAGTGGCGAGATTCACACCAGCTCACACATACCAGGCAAACCAAGCTAACCAGCTTGAAAAATCAGCAACAGCTGAATAAGAATACTTAACCAAGTAACAAAACAGTACTTAACCAAGGGGGTCATTCCGAGTTGATCAGTAGCTGAAAATGTTCACTGTGCTGCGATTAAGGAAAAAAATGGCACTTCTGCGCATGCATATGCGGCACTGCGCACGCGCGACGCACTTTCACAACGCCCAATGTATTTTCACACAAGGTCTAGCGAAGCTTTTCAGTCGCACTGCTGAGCGCAGAGTGATTGACATGAAGTGGGCGTTTCTGGGTGTCAACTGACCGTTTTCAGGGAGTGTTCAAAAAAACGCAGGCGTGCCAGGAAAAACACAGGCATGGCTGGGCGAATGCAGGGCATGTTTGTGATGTCAAATCCAGGACTGAATGGTCTAAAGTGATCGCAAGCGCTGAGTAAGTCTGAAGCTACTCAGGAACTGCACAAAATTTTTTTGTAGCCGCTCTGTGATCCATTCGTTTGCATTTCTGCTAAGATACACTCCCAGAGGGCGGCGGCTTAGCGTTTGCACGGCTGCTAAAAACTGCTGCCGAGCGATCAACTCGGAATTACCCCCAAAGAACAAAGCAGTACTGAACCAAGTAATCAGTGCAGGATCACGAAGCGCTGGGCGGGCGCCCAGCATCCTCTACGGACTACGAGAAAAGGATTTACCGGTAGGTAATTAAAATACTATTTTCTCTTACGTCCTAGAGGATGCTGGGGTCCATATCAGTACCAAGGGGATGTACCAAAACTCCCAAAACGGGAGGGACAGCGCGGAGACTCCTGCAAAACCGATTGACCAACCCGTAGGTCCTCAGTGGCCAAAGTATCGAACTTGCAGAACTTAGCAAACGTGTTCGACCCAGACCAAGTAGCCGCTCGGCAAAGCTGTAAAGCCGAGACACCCCGGGCAGCCGCCCAGGAAGAACCCACCTTACGAGTAGAGTGGGCCTTAACAGATTTTGGACACGGCAATCCTGCCATAGAATATGCATGCTGGATAGTGAACCTGATCCAGCGAGAGATCGTCTGCTTAGATGCAGGACACCCAATCTTCTTGGGATCATACAGGACAAACAGAGTCCGATTTTCTGTGACGAGCAGTCCTCTTCACATAGATTTTCAGAGCCCTTACAACATCCAAGGACTTTGACGAAATTGAGGAGTCAGTTGCAACTGGCACCACAATAGGTTGGTTGATATGAAAAGCCAACACAACCTTTGGAAGGAACTGCTGACATGTCCGGAGCTCAGCTCTATCTCCATGGAAGATTAAGTAGGGGCTTTTACAAGACAAAGCCCCCAACTCCGACACACATCTAGCAGAAGCTAAGGCCAACCAAGTGACAGCCTTCCACGTGAGAAACTTGACCTCAACCTCATGTAAAGGCTCGAACCAATCCAATTGGAGGAACTGTAACACCACTTAAGATCGTAGGCGGCACAAAGGGAGGCTGGATGTGCAGAACCCCTTTCAAGAAAGTCAGGGAGGGAAGCCAGTTGTTTCTAGAAGAAATGGATAAGGCCGAAATCTGGACCTTTATGGATCCCAAAGTCAGGCACATAGCCACACCTGCTTGCAGGAAGAGGAGAAACTGTCCCAGTTGAAACTCCACTGTAGGAAACTTCTTGGATTCACACCATACTTTTTCCAAATGCGGTGATAATGTTTAGAAGTTACTCCTTTCCTAGCCTGTATCAGGGTAGGAATAACCTTGTTTGGAATGCCCTTCCGAGCTAATATCTGGCATTCAACCTCCATGCCGCCAAACGTAGCCGTGGTAAGTTTTGATAAGCGAACGGCCCCTGTTGCAGAAGGTCCTCCCGAAGAGGAAGAGGCCTCGGGTCTTCCAGCAGTAGATCCGCGTACCAAGCCCTTCTTGGCCAGTCTGGAGCAATGAGGATTGCCTGAACTCTTGTTCTCTTTACGAGTCTAAGAATCCTTGGAATGAGTGGAAGTGGAGGAAACATGTACACTGGAACTGTGGGTGACTGGAACACCCACAGAGTTACCAGGGCGTCCACCGCCACTGTTTGTGGGTATCTTGACCTGGAACAGTACCTCCGAAGCTTCTTGTTGAGACGGGAGGCCATCATATCTATTTGAGGTACACCCCAAAGATTTGTCACCTCCGTGAACACCTCCAGATGGAGGCCCTACTCTCCTGGATGGAGATCGTGTCTGCTGAGGAAGTCCGCTTCCCAATTGTCCACTCCCGGCATGAAGATTACTGACAGTGCCAACGCGTGCCTTTTTGCCCAGAGGAGGATTCTTATTACCTCTGACAATGCAGCTCTGCTCTTCGTTCCACCCTGTCAGTTTATGTAGGCCCCCGTCGTTACATTGTCCGACTGCACCTGAATGGCCCGATCTTGTAGAAGATGTGCCGCTTGTAGAAGACAGTTGTACACGGCCCTTAGTTCCAGAATGTTGATTGGAAGAATTAATTCCAGACTTGACCACCTTCCCTGGAAGCTTTCCCCTTGGGTGACTCTACCCCAACCTCTGAGACTTGCATCCGTGGTTAGAAGAATCCAGTTCTGATTCCCGAACCTTCGTCCCTCTAGAAGGTGAGGCAATTGTAGCCACCACAGGAGTGAAATCCTGGCTTTTGGTGACAGATCTATCCTCTGGTGCATGTGCAGATGAGATCCCGACCACTTGATCCAGTTGGAAGGACCGTGCATGAAATCTTCCATACTGAAGAGCCTCGTAGGAGGCAACCTTCTTCCCCAGAAGGCGAATGCACTGATGAACCGATACCCAGAATGGCTTGAAGACATCCCGGACCATAGTTTGGATCACCAACGCTTTCTTCACTGGTAGAAATACCCTCTGTACTTCCGTGTCGAGGATCATTCCCAGGAAAGACAATCTCCTTGTCGGCTCCAAACGTGACTTGGGAAGATTCAGGATCCATCCATGTTCCCTGAGCAGTCGAGTCATGAGAGCAATGGACTGCAACAATCTCTCCCTGGACGATGCCTTTATCAGCAGATCGTCCAGATAAGGAATTATATTCACCCCCTGCCTGCGGAGGAGAATCATCATCTCTGACATTACCTTGGTGAATACCCTTGGAGCTGTGGAGAGGCCGAACGGCAGTGCCTGGAACTGATAGTGACAGTCCAACAGCGCAAATTTGAGATCAGCCTGGTGTGGCGGCCAAATCCGAATGTGGAGGTACGTATCCTTGATGTCTTAAGGACACCAGAAACTCTCCCTCCTTCAGCCCTGAGATCACCGCTCTCAGAGACTCCATTTTGAACTTGAAATCCCCCAGATAAGGGTATTGCGACTTCAGGTTCAAAATTGGTCTGACCGAACCATCCGGTTTCGGTACCACAAATAGGTTTGAATAGTAACCCTGGTTTACCAGATGAGGTGGAACTGGAACAATTACATCTAACCTTTCCAATTTTTGAATGGCTTCCTGAAGGATAGCCCTTTCTGTCAGCAAAGCTGGAAAGCCTGATTTGAAGAACCTGTGGGGTGGGAGCTCTTAAAACTCCAGCTTGTACCCCTGGGACACAATATCCTGTACCCAGGGATCCAGACCGGATGACACCCAGACGTGACTGAAACGTCTGAGCCTCGCTCACACCTGCCTGTTCTCCAGGCAGTGAGGTCCACCGTCATGCTGAGGATTTTGAGGACACAGAGGCAGGTTTCTGGTCTTGGGAACCTGCCAGTGCCAGTTTTTTGGATTTTGCTCGCCCACCTCTGAAGAAAGTGGTAGGAGTCTTGGACCTTTTTGCAGACCGAAAGGACTGCATAGAGGACGTAGAAAAAGGTTTATTCGTCGTCTCAGAGGCTGAGGGAAGAAAGGTTGACTTACCAGCGGTTGCCGTGGAAATCCACACATCCAATGCTTCCCCAAATAGAGCCTGACCTGTGAAGGGTAGGTTCTTCACAATTCTCCTGGATTCCGCGTCTGCAGACCATTGGCATAGCCAGAGTCCCCTGCATGCTGTGACAGCCATGGACGATGTCCTTGCAGTCAGATTACCCAGGTCCTTGATGGCCTCCACCATGAAACCCGCCGAATCCTGTATGTTACGTAAAAACAATTCAATGTCACTTCTATCCATGGAATCTAAGTCCTCTAGTAATGTGCCTGACCACTTTACTATGGCTTTAGAAATCCATGCACAGGCAATAGTGGGCCTTAACGCCACTCCTGAAGCAGTGTATATGGATTTGAGCGTAATTTCAATCTTGCGGTCTGCCGGTTCTTTCAAAGCGGTAGACCCAGGGACAGGTAAAACCACCTTTTTAGACAGTCTAGATACAGAAGCGTCTACTATAGGTGGGTTTTCCCACTTTTTTCTATCATCCTCAGAAAAAGGAAAAGCCACAAGAACCCTCTTTGGGATCTGGATTTTTTTCTCTGGATTTTCCCAGGATTTTTCAAATAATGTGTTTAATTTCTTAGACGCAAGCCCACACTGTTAAAGTCTTAAAGTGCCCGTGGCTCCTGGTGGACCTGTCTATACCCCATGGTACTAATATGGATCCCAGCATCCTCTAGGACGTAAGAGAAATATGTATATGTGAGAGAAATATATTATAGATTGTTATTTATTACCAGTTATTTATATAGCACACATATTCCGCAGTGCTTTTCAGTGAATATTTGGCCATTCACATTAGTGCCTGCCCCAGTGGAGCTTACAATCTATATTCTCTACCACATGTACACACATGCACATTAGCGTTAATTAACCTACTAGTATATTTTTGGATTGTTGGAGGAAACCTGCATACCAGGATGAAACCCACGCAAGCACTGGGAGAATATACAAACTCCACACAGTTAGGGCCATGATGGGAATTGAACCCAAGACTCCATTGCTGTGAGTTTAATCCTGTTTATGTAATGACAAATGGGGTGGTGTGCCCAGAATAGCTATTCGTTAGAACCAGTGATGTGCGGTGCGGTGAGGCAGAGCCTTTCCTGTCATACTAACGTTTGTGCCAGAGTTTTCACTGTATAAAGTACATGAAAAATACAAAGAATATGTTTGAAATATCTTCTTTGTGTTATTGTATCATTTTTATTGCCAAAACTCTGGAGTAAAAGTCTATGGCAGGTGAGTTTATCTTTTCCGCACATCTCTGATTAAAACTCAAAGAATTTCTTGGAGTTTATACTGCTGCACCTGTATATAATGCCTACATGAACCCTTTGGCTCACATATTGGGGGTCATTCCGAGTTGATCAATAGCTGAAAATGTTCGCTGCGCAGCGATGATGCAAAAAAAACGGCACTTCTGCGCATGCGGCACAATGCACACGCGCAAAGTACTTTCACAATGGCTGATGTCGTTTCACACAAGGTCTAGTGAAGCTTTTCTGTCGCACTGCTGGCCGCAGAGTGATTTACAGGAAGAGGGCGTTTCTGGGTGTCAACTGACCGTTTTCAGGGAGTGTTCGAAAAAACGCAGGCGTGCCAGGAAAAACGTAGGCGTGGCTGGGCGAACACAGGGCGTGTTCGTGACGTCAAAACAGGAACTGAACAGTCTGAAGTGATCGCAAGCGCTGAGTATGTCTGAAGCTACTCAGAAACTGCACAATATTTTTTTGTAGCCGCTCTGCGATCCCTTCGTTCGCACTTCTGCTAAGCTAAGATACACGCCCAGAGGGCGGCCGCTTAGTGTTTGCACGGCTGCTAAAAACAGCTAGCGAGCGAACAACTCGGAATGACCTCCATTGTGTGTAAATCTGGCTGTAGTGCTAGCCAGTGCCTCCTGAACCATTTAGCTCACTGCACGTCCCTGATTAGAACACAAGTAAAAAGAAAATGCTATTTGCCATTGGGCACTCAAAGGAAGATCACTGTAGCTTGATGTTGGAGTCTTGAAGCCTGTAACGTTTAATGACATATTTAGAAAATAATAATAAGTTAACTTCAATTTTGAAGCAACCTCATCATAGTAGTTGTGTAAAATATCACTTGTAAATTGCATACGGGCCCTCCTACTTTGTTATTACCCAGTGTCTTATAACTTTTTTCCCAATTGTAAAGCGCAATGGAATATGTTGGCACTATATATGTATCTATTAACATTTAAGGATAATACGTACAAAGGTTTTATCATGCAATACTCACTACAAAAATACATATGGTTTGTCAACAGTAATTGGCCACAAACTGTATGTGGGCAGAATGCAGACCTCAGTAAGGGGTCCTGCCCGTCACCATACCAACGCAGAGATCCCGAGCTTTAGATTTCTGGCGGGGCCGAGCACAACGAAGCCCCTTGCGAGCATGCTGCGCTAGCCACGCAGCGGGCTCAGTGGCTCACTGCACTCTATGGGTGTTGTGGATACCCACAAGTAGGAATAGTCCCTGTTAGTCAGCATGCCGACTGTCGGGATGTCAACCGGTCGGGATCCCGGCATCGGTATAGTGACCAGCGGTCTCCCGACCGCAGGTCACATAACTACGTCCCGACTAGGTGGGACAATTGATTCTTATCTGCCGACACATTCTATGTTTCCATGGTTCTATGTTTCAGTATACCGACAAAGGGCCTAATTTAGACCTGATCGCTCGCATTTTTTGCAATGATCAGGTCTAAACTGCGCATGCACTGCAATACGCAGGCGTGTCGCACTGGTACAAAGCAGATCGCCGCTCAGCGATGGGTTTGTGTGAAGAATACATTCGCAAGGGCGTTCGCAAGGAGATTGACAGGAAGAAGGCGTTTGTGGGTGTCAACTGACCGTTTTCTTGGAGTGGTTAGAAAAACGCAGGCGTGTCCAAGCGTTTGCAGGGCGGGTATCTGACGTCAATTCCGGTCCTGGACAGGCTGAAGTGATTGCAGCGATTGAGTAAGTCCTGGGCTACTCAGAGACTGCACAAGATCTGTTTGTACAGCTCGGCTACACATGCGTTCGCACACTCGCAAAGTGAAAATACACTCCCCTATGGGCGGCGACTATGCAAACGCAGGACTGCAAAAAAACCCTAGCGAGCGGTCAGGTCTGAATTAGGCCCAGAGTTCTAACGTTAAAAGTATTTTTGCTGTGTTGACAGTATCCCTTTAAACATAAATATGGTCATATTTAAAGCATTACTGATGACCCTTTGTACAGATGTCACAGAATGTAAACATTTTGTAACAAAATATCCCAAACTGAGTTTCTGGTTCCGTCCTATTTTTGTGTGCATACAATGTAACCAGGCATGTCCAAACTGCGGCCCTCCAGCTGTTGAGAAACTACACATCCCAGCATGCCCTGACACAGCTTTAACATTCTCTGACAGCAAAACTGTGTCAGGGCATGCTGGGATATGTAGTTTCACAACAGCTGGAGGGCCGCAGTTTGGACATGCCTAATGTAAGCGATCATTTTTTGTAAAATAATTGCTTACATTGTATGCACACAAAAATAGGACGGAACCAGAAACTCGGTTTGGGATATTTTGTTACAAAATGTTTACATTCTGTGACATCTGTGCAAAGGGTCATCAGTAATGCTTTAAATATGACCAGTTTTTTTCAACTACTATGATGAGATTGCTTCAGCCTTTTTGTTTCTATTTTAAATAGGTGATTAACCACTTGCCTGGCATGGTCGCATCAGATGCGACCATGCCTGCAAGTGCTTTATCTGACCTGGTTGCACAGGATGCGACCAGTCAGATAAACTGTATTAGCAGCGGCTGGGAAGGGAAACTTCCCTCCGCATCCTATGTCAGAGGGACCGGAAGTTCCCTCTGCCTCACTGGACCCTCTCCCTGTGTCTGCCGTGCTGCTGATCATTGCTGATCGGTCAGCATGGCAAGCTACCCCACCCCCAGCGGCTGCAGACAATAGCAGCGGCTGGTAAGGGTAAAACAACCCCCCAAGCCACCTCCAGACTTCCCCTGTGTAACTGGTAGCTGTCCGGGATCTAAAAACTAAAAACACGATGGTCACGATGTTCCGATGGTTACAATGTTCCCGATCGATGTTTCGATGTTTGGGGGAAATATTAAAAATAAAAAAATATATATTTTATTTCTTTTTTTTAACTAAAATCATTTTGGACAGCGGCGATGCTTTTGTACTTGAAGAGTAACTCCCAACCAGCGCAGCTCCTGCGGCTGGCCGGGAGTTACTCGTCGCTGTCTGGGTCGCGGCGGCTGCGTGACGTCACACAGCCGCTACGGCCCACCCACCTCACGTTCCGGCCATGGCTGCATTGCCGGACCGTGGCCACAAAACGGCGAGCAAACTGCGCCGTGCCGCCCCCTCCCGCCCAGTGACCGCCTCTGCCTGTCAATCAGGCAGAGGTGATTGCTAGGCAACGACAGCCATCGGCTGTAAGCCATGTGCCGGCGCACTGCGGCGCCTTGCGCATGTGCAGTTCTGACCTGATCGCTGCGCTGCGATGAACTGCAGTGAGCGATCAGGTCAGAATGACCCCCATAGGACACTGCAGTAAAAGTTTTTTTTTCCCCTATCTACAGCATAGAGACTTGCTACAGATGCAGTGACATACCCTCCAGCTGCACCTTTTTTATGGTGTGTACCGATTTTTGGCTCTCCAAACTTCCATTAAAGTATAGCAAAAGGGGCGTGGTCACGCCTCTGTACCCGTGGCCATGCCCCTTTTCGAATTTGTAGCGATTTTATGTGTAAATTGTTGGAGGGTATGTTGCTGCAGATGCAGTGGGCCTATTTTGGGATGTGGACCTGGAGCTGCAGCTCCATCAGCCCCATTGTTAATCCTGCTCTGAGAGCAGCCAAAGGACAAAGCCTCCCATTGGATGTAACCTGTGTGGGAGGGCGTTTCTCGCCCAATAAGCTGTGGACTGGGTGATAGACCTGCTGCTAACCCAATGAGAGCTCCTAGCCACGCCCAGCGTTAGCCACACAGTCACAGAGTGACAGATCTGGGCAATTATTTAGGAGATAGCAGCACAATCTTTCTCTAATGGGCAAAACCATGTGCACTGCATGGGGGAAATGGGGGTGCAGATATAACATGTGCAGATACCCAGTTAGATTTGGGTGGGTTATATTGTTTCTGTGCAGGGTAAATTCTGGCTGCTTTATTTTTACACTGCAATTTAGATTTCGGTTTGAACACACCCCACCCAAATCTAACTCTCTCTGCACGTTACATCTGCCCCACCTGCACTGCACATGATTTTGCCCATTAGAGAAAAATTTTGTTGCTTCGATCAGGTCTGAATTAGGCCCTAAGACAGATGTGGGGAAGTCATCATTTTGGTGCATTTTCCAGCAGATATGATGCAGTCTGCACAAGTACTAATAACAATTTGTCATCTATGTTCATGATGCAAAATGTGAGCGATCCTGATGGTATGGCACATGTTGCATAGTGGTTCCTGCTGCTGTGCAATAAGCATACCTCCCACTGGCAGTTGGGGCCAGGCAGTAGAGCGATGGCTTCCTGCTGGTGGTCAAGCCCGGAACTACAATCAAGATGTTAGAGCTTCAGCCTCCCGTTAGAGGTTGAGGCCGGCCTCCCACTGGCAATCGAGGTTGCTGCTCCCAAAATGATGGTAGAGCACCAGCCTTCTGGTAGCGGTCGAGGCTGGTGCTCCCACCTCGGCAATAAAGAGATAGCCTCCCACTGGTGGTTGAGGTTGGCGCTCTCACTCCGGTGGTCTAGCACTCCTGCGCTACCACTGGCAGTCAAGGCCGTCTTCCCACTGATGGAAAAGGCCGGCGCCCCAACCTTAGCAGTAGAGCTCTGGCCTCCTGCTGGCGATTGAGGCCTGTGCTCTCACCCTGGTGGTAGAGCAACCTCCTGTTGGTGGTGGAGGCCGGCCCTCCCACCCAGCGATAGAGCGCCGGCCTCCTGTTGGCAGTCATAGCCAGTGCTCCCGCTCCAGCGGTAGAGCTTCAGCCTCCCACTGGCGGTCGAAGCTTGTGCTCCTGCTGGTGGTCTATGTTGGCGCGCACACCTGGTAGATGAGGCCTGTAATCTCTCTTCTATGATAGAGCGTCAGCCTCCTGCTTGCGGTCAAGGCTGGCCTCCCGCCCCAGTCTACCGCTGGCCTATACTCCTGCCCTGGCGGTAGTGCTCCGGCCTCCTGCTGGCGGTTGAGGCCGGAACTCCCGCCTCGGTGCTAAAACACCGGCCTCCCGCCCCAGCGGTAGAGCATCAATCTCCTGCTGGGTGTCGATGCCTGGGCTCTAACTTCGGAATATCACTGGAGCTCCCACAATGGCAGTAGATTACCGGCCTACCACTGGCAGTTAAGGCTGGTGTTCACACCTCAGTGTGCACTGCCACTGTGGAGGTATAGCCTCCTGCTGGCGGTTGAGGCAAGCACTCCCACACCGATGATAGAGCACTGGCCTACCGCAATCTCAGTAGAGCTCCAGCCTCTCTGGCGATCAAGGCTGGAGCTCTGGCAGTAGATCACCGGCACCCTGCTGGTGGTCAAGGTTGGCGCTTCTGGCCCAGTGGTCTAGTACGGCACTCCTGCCCCAGTGGTAAAGTCTGCCCTGATGCCCCTGCACAACAGTGGTAGAGCGCTAACTCATCCTCCAGCTGGTGATTGAGCCCAGAGCTCACACCACAGCAGTATAGCTCTGGTCTTCCATTAGAGGTCAAGGCTGATGCTCCCACCTCAGCCTCCTGCTGTTGGTTGAAGCTGGTACTCCCGCCCCAGCGGTAGAGTATCGGCCTCTGGCTGGTGGTTGAGACCGGCACTCTTTCCCTGGTGGTAGAACACCAGGCTTCTGCTGGCTGTCAAGGCTGGCACTCCTGCCCTGGAAGTTGAGGCCAGTGCTCCCGCCCCAGTGCTAGAGCGCTGGCCTCCCACTGGTGGTTGAGTCCAGCCTCACGCCTTGGCCAACTGATGGCAGCCAAGGCTGGCACTCCTGCCCTTGCTGTAAAAAACCAACCTCCCACCCCATCGGTAGAGCTTTGGCCTTCTGCTGGAGGTTTGGGCTGGCACTCATGCCTAGGTGTAGAGATCCAGCCTCCCACAACAGCGGTAAAGCTCCTGCTTCCCGCTGACAGCCAAGGCCAGTACTCCCTCCCCGACGGTAAAACTCGGGCCTTCCCCTGGCAGTCGTGGACCGAGCTCCCACTGTGGCGGTGGAGCGGCAGCCTCCTGCTGGTGGTTGTGTCCGGCAGTCATGAGCCCAGCAGTAGAGCATCAGCCTCCCGCTAGTGATCATGGCCCGTGCTCTCATCCTGGTGGTAGACCAATGGCCTCCCATTGGCGGTCGAGCCCAGAGCTGCCACCCCGGCAGTAGAGCTCTGGTCTGCCATTAGAGGTCAAGGCAGGTGCTTCCACCCCAGCCTCCCGCTGTTGTTGCCCGGTGGGTGAGGCCGGTACTCCTGCCCTCCGACTGGTGGTCAAGAGCGATGCTCTCTCCCCAGCATTAGAGCGGCAGTCTTCTGTTAGCTCTTCAGGCTGGCACTCCTGCCACAGTAGTCAAGACTGCTGCTCCCACCCCAGCGTTAGAGCGTTGGCCTCCCACTGGTGGTTGAGTCTTGCTTCATGCCTTGGCCTACTGACGGCGAATGAGGCCGGCACACCTGCCCTGGCTGTAAAGCGTTAACCTCTCACTGGCAGTCAAGGCTGACCTCCAGCCCCATGGTAGAGCTCTGGCTTCCTGCTGGAGGCTGCAGCCTGTGCTCCTGCCCAGGTGATAGAGCACCGCCTCCTGCTGGTGGTCAAGGCTGGCACTTCAGCACCATTGGTCGAGTCTGGCGCTTCCACCCTGGCGGTAGAGGGCCATCCTCCTGCTTGCGGTTAAGGCCAGCGCTTCTGCCCTGGTGGCAGAGAGCCGGGCTACCACTGGCGGTCGATGTGTGTTGTCCCGCTTTATTCAGTTGTTTAACTCCTTTGAAATGTGATATGTATTTATTTATATTTTGTGAGATAGCCTGATTGGTTAAATAGACCACAGGGCGGAACTACCCCATGTGGGATTGTGTGTTAGAACAGAATAAAAACTGGGCATGCTAGCATTGTGTGTAGAGAGATATCCTCTGACTGAGAGGAGATATAGCTAATGCAACATGTTATATGCCGTGACTGGTTCTTAGTACGTTTAACAACGTACTGCATTTCCCCAGATGGTGAGGTCCTGCACGCACACAGAAACCGTTCTACGCATGTGCAGAACAGGTCCTGCAAACACAGCGCAGGCAGGCAGAGGCGTTTGAAGGGAAGGTGGCTGGTGTTGGGGAAAATGGGGGCGTGTCGCCACCATTTTCCGGGAGTGGCAAGGCCAAGGACTGCGTCCCAGGAGCAGTTTCCTTGGCCTCAGGAGCCGTACTGCGACAGCAAGGCTGAAAAACCTTAAGCTTACTCAGCCTTAAGCTTAGTCTTTTTTAAGACTTTTTGAGCAATAAACATCTTGCCTTCAAGACGACTGCTTTTCATCTTGCGACCTGCAGGAATGTGCAAATGCAGTCCCATTCTCTGTCTGTTCTGGGTCGAGACAGCTTCTCCAAGCTCCGTAATCTGCCAACTACCATGCAGTGCCTGGTCCAAGTCAGTGACCAGTGGGGGTCAACCGATGGCAGTCAAGAAGTGTGGCAGCAGCATGTCTATGCGTACACACTAGCAAGCAGTATCAGGTGTCGGTGGTAGGAGCTTATGTAGAAACGAAGTTCCAGGTGCTGGGTAGAAGGATCCTGGTGGTGGCAGCAAACGCTGTACAAAATGTGGTATGAGGAAATGGTGTAATCATGGGTGCTATACACTTAAAACATATGTATCATAAGTGAATAAATAAAAAATAAAAAATGTGAAAAGAATAAATAAATACGTTCCTTTGATGTCAATCTCCGTTTACTGTGTGCCTCTTATGTTGCTCTTTTCACTCATTTCAATTGTCCACATATCATTTAAAAAAATAAATAAAATGGGAGTCATTCTGAGTTGATCGTTAGCTGCCGTTGTTCGTAGCGCAGCGATCAGGCTAAAATTCGGCATTTCTGCGCATGCGTAGGCACCGAAATGCACACGCGCGACATACGGGTACAAAGTCCTTTGTGCTTTTGCACAGGTTCTAGCGACCTTTTCATTCGCACTGGCGGCCGCAAGAAGATTGACAGGAAGGGGGTGTTTCTGGGTGTCAATTGACCGTTTTCAGGGAGTGCTTAGAAAAACGCAGGCGTGCCAGGGAAAACGCAGGCATGGCTGGGCGTGTGTGCGGCGTCAAAAGCCAAGCCTCCAACGTTAGAATCAACGCACACGAAGAGTAAGTACAGGGCTGGTCTTGTTTTGCACAAAATGTTTTTGCAGGCGCTCTGCTGCACAGGCGTTCGCACTTGTGCAAAGTGAAAATACACTCCCCAGTGGGCGGCGACAATGCGTTTACACAGCTGCTAAAAATTGCTAGCGAGCGATCAACTCAGAATGACCCCCAATGTGTAGTATGTCAATAATGGTGGCAGCAACATACCCACCCACTGCGCAGTGAGTGGAGTTAGTAACAAGTAGTTACTGACAGTAAAAGGAAATCCCCTATTGTTTCCGAGAGAACCAATCAAAAATAAGAATTTACTTACCGATAATTCTATTTCTCATAGTCCGTAGTGGATGCTGGGCACTCCGAAAGGACCATGGGGAATAGCGGCTCCGCAGGAGACTGGGCACAAAAGTAAAAGCTTTAGGACTAGCTGGTGTGCACTGGCTCCTCCCCCTATGACCCTCCTCCAAGCCTCAGTTAGGATACTGTGCCCGGACGAGCATACACAATAAGGAAGGATTTTGAATCCCGGGTAAGACTCATACCAGCCACACCAATCACACCGTACAACCTGTGATCTGAACCCAGTTAACAGCATGATAACAGAGGAGCCTCTGAAAAGATGGCTCACAACAATAATAACCCGATTTTTGTAACTATGTACAAGTATTGCAGACAATCCGCACTTGGGATGGGCGCCCAGCATCCACTACGGACTATGAGAAATAGAATTATCGGTAAGTAAATTCTTATTTTCTCTGACGTCCTAGTGGATGCTGGGAACTCCGAAAGGACCATGGGGATTATACCAAAGCTCCCAAACGGGCGGGAGAGTGCGGATGACTCTGCAGCACCAAATGAGAGAACTCCAGGTCCTCCTCAGCCAGGGTATCAATTTTGTAGAATTTTACAAACGTATTTGCTCCTGACCAAGTAGCTGCTCGGCAAAGTTGTAAAGCCGAGACCCCTCGGGCAGCCGCCCAAGATGAGCCCATCTTCCTTGTGGAGTGGGCATTTACAGATTTTTGGCTGTGGCAGGCCTGCCACAGAATGTGCAAGCTGAATTGTACTACAAATCCAACGAGCAATAGTCTGCTTAGAAGCAGGAGCACCCAGCTTGTTGGGTGCATACAGGATAAACAGCGAGTCAGATTTTCTGACTCCAGCCGTCCTGGAAACATATATTTTCAGGGCCCTGACAACGTCTAGCAACTTGGAGTCCTCCAAGTCCCTAGTAGCCGCAGGCACCACAATAGGTTGGTTCAGGTGAAACGCTGAAACCACCTTAGGGAGAAACTGAGGACGAGTCCTCAATTCCGCCCTGTCCGAATGGAAAATCAGAAAAGGGCTTTTACAGGATAAAGCCGCCAATTCTGACACGCGCCTGGCCCAAGCCAGGGCCAACAGCATGACCTCTTTCCATGCGAGATATTTTAACTCCACAGATTTAAGTGGTTCAAACCAATGTGACTTTTTTGGAACCCAAAAACTACATTGAGATCCCAAGGTGCCACTGGAGGCACAAAAGGAGGCTGTATATGCAGTACCCCTTTTACAACGTCTGAACTTCAGGGACTGAAGCTAGTTCTTTTTGGAAGAAAATTGACAGGGCCGAAATTTGAACCTTAATGGACCCCAATTTCAGACCCATAGACACTCCTGTTTGCAGGAAATGTAGGAATCGACCCAGTTGAATTTCCTCCGTTGGGCCTTACTGGCCTCGCACCACGCAACATATTTTCGCCAAATGCGGTGATAATGTTTTGCGGTTACATCCTTCCTGGCTTTGATCAGGATAGGGATGACTTCATCCGGAATGCCTTTTTTCCTTCAGGATCCGGCGTTCAACCGCCATGCCGTCAAACGCAGTCGCGGTAAGTCTTGGAACAGACAGGGTCCTTGCTGAAGCAGGTCCCTTCTTAGAGGTAGAGGCCACGGATCCTCCGTGAGCATCTTTTGAAGTTCCGGTTACCAAGTCCTTCTTGGCCAATCCGGAGCCACGAATATAGTGCTTACTCCTCTCCATCTTATCAATCTCAGTACCTTGGGTATGAGAGGCAGATGAGGGAACACATACACTGACTGGTACACCCACGGTGTTACCAGAGCGTCTACAGCTATTGCCTGAGGGTCCCTTTACCTGGCGCAATACCTGTCGAGTTTTTCCCAACGGTTTATAATCATGTGGAAGACTTCTGGGTGAAGTCCTCACTCTCCTGGGTGGAGGTCGTGTCTGCTGAGGAAGTCTGCTTCCCAGTTGTCCACTCCCGGAATTGCTGACAGTGCTATCACATGATTTTCCGCCCAGCGAAGAATCCTTGCAGCTTCTGCCATTGCCCTCCTGCTTCTTGTGCCACCCTGTCTGTTTACGTGGGTGACTGCCGTGATGTTGTCCGACTGGATCAACACCGGCTGACCTTGAAGCAGAGGTCTTGCTAAGCTTAGAGCATTGTAAATGGCCCTTAGCTTCAGGATATTTATGTGAAGTGATGTCTCCAGGCTTGACCATAAGCCCTGGAAATTCCTTCCCTGTGTGACTGCTCCCCAGCCTCGCAGGCTGGCATCCGTGGTCACCAGGACCCAGTCCTGAATGTCGAATCTGCGGCCCTCTAGAAGATGAGCACTCTGCAACCAACACAGGAGGGACACCCTTGTTCTTGGTGACAGGGTTATCCGCTGATGCATCTGAAGATGTGACCCGGACCATTTGTCCAGCAGGTCCCACTGGAAAGTTCTTGTGTGGAATCTGCCGAATGGGATTGCTTCGTAGGAAGCCACCATTTTACCCAGAACCCTTGTGCATTGATGCACTGAGACTTGGCTCGGTTTTAGGAGGTTCCTGACTAGCTCGGATAACTCCCTGGCTTTCTCCTCCGGGAGAAACACCTTTTTCTGGACTGTGTCCAGGATCATCCCTAGGAAAAGAAGACGAGTCGTCGGAACCAGCTGCGATTTTGGAATATTGAGAATCCAATCGTGCTGCCGCAACACTACCTGAGATAGTGCTACACCGACCTCCAACTGTTCCCTGGATCTTACCCTTATCAGGGAATCGTCCAAGTAAGGGATAACTAAAATTCCCTTCCTTCGAAGGAATATCATCATTTCGGCCATTACCTTGGTAAAGACCCGGGGTGCCGTGGACCATCCATCCGGCAGCGTCTGAACTGATAGTGACAGTTCTGTACCATAAACCTGAAGTACCCTTGGTGAGAAGGGTAAATTTGGACATGAAGGTAAGCATCCTTGATGTCCCGAGACATCATGTAGTCCCCTTCTTCCAGGTTCGCAATCACTGCTCTGAGTGACTCAATCTTGAATTTGAACCTCTGTATGTAAGTGTTCAAAGATTTTAGATTTAGAATCGGTCTCACCGAGCCATCCGGCTTCGGTACCACAACAGTGTGGAATAATACCCCGTTCCCTGTTGCAGGAGGGGTACCTTGATTATCACCTGCTGGGAATACAGCTTGTGAATGGTTTCCAAAACTGTCTCCCTGTCAGAAGGAGACATCGGTAAAGCCGACTTTAGGAAACGGCGAGGGGGAGACGTCTCGAATTCCAATTTGTACCCCTGAGATATCACCTGAAGGATCCAGGGGTCTACTTGCGAGTGAGCCCACTGCGCGCTGAAATTCATTGAGACGGGCCCCCCACCGTGCCTGATTCTGCTTGTAAAGCCCCAGCGTCATACTGAGGGCTTGGCAGAGGCGGGAGAGGGTTTCTGTTCCTGGGAACTGGCTGATTTCTGCAGCCTTTTTCCTCTCCCTCTGTCACGGGGCAGAAATAAGGAACCTTTTGCCCGCTTGTCCACGAAAAGACTGCGCCTGATAATATGGCGTCTTCTCATGTTGAGAGGCGACCTGGGGTACAAACGTGGATTTCCCAGCTGTTGCCGTGGCCACCAGGTCTGAAAGACCGACCCCAAATAATTCCTCCCCTTAATAAGGCAATACTTCCAAATGCCGTTTGAAATCCGCATCACCTGACCACTGTCGTGTCCATAACCCTCTACTGGTAGAAATGGACAACGCACTTAGACTTGATGCCAGTCGGCAAATATTCCGCTGTGCATCACGCATATATAGAAATGCCTCTATGGGCAAAAATATACTGTCCCTATCTAGGGTATCAATATTTTCAGTCAGGGAATCCGACCACGCCAACCCAGCACTGCACATCCAGGCTGAGGCGATTGCTGGTCGCAGTATAACACCAGTATGTGTGTAAATACATTTTAGGATACCCTCCTGCTTTCTATCAGCAGGATCCTTAAGGGCGGCCATCTCAGGAGAGGGTAGAGCCCTTACAAGCGTGTGAGCGCTTTATCCACCCTAGGGGGTGTTTCCCAATGCACCCTAACCTCTGGCGGGAAAGGATATAATGCCAATAACATTTTAGAAATTATCAGTTGTTATCGGGGGAAACCCACGCATCATCACACACCTCATTTAATTTCTCAGATTCAGGAAAACTACAGGTAGTTTTTCCTCACCGAACATAATACCCCTTTTTGGTGGTACTCGTATTATCAGAAATGTGTAAAACATTTTTCATTGCCTCAATCATGTAACGTGTGGCCCTACTGGAAGTCACCTTTGTCTCTTCACCGTCGACACTGGAGTCAGTATCCGTGTCGGCGTCTATATCTGCCATCTGAGGTAACGGGCGCTTTAGAGCCCCTGACGGCCTATGAGACGTCTGGACAGGCACAAGCTGAGTAGCCGGCTGTCTCATGTCAACCACTGTCTTTTATACAGAGCTGACACTGTCACGTAATTCCTTCCAACAGTTCATCCACTCAGGTGTCGACCCCCTAGGGGGTGACATCACTATTACAGGCAATCTGCTCCGTCTCCACATCATTTTTCTCCTCATACATGTCGACACAAACGTACCGACATACAGCACACACACAGGGAATGCTCTGATAGAGGACAGGACCCCACTAGCCCTTTGGGGAGACAGAGGGAGAGTTTGCCAGCACACACCAGAGCGCTATATATATACAGGGATAACCTTATATAAGTGTTTTTCCCCTTATAGCTGCTGTATCTTTAATACTGCGCGTAATTAGTGCCCCCCCCTCTCTTTTTTAACCCTTTCTTTAGTGTAGTGACTGCAGGGGAGAGCCAGGGAGCTTCCCTCCAACGGAGCTGTGAGGGAAAATGGCGCCAGTGTGCTGAGGAGATAGGCTCCGCCCCCTTATCGGCGGCCTTATCTCCCGTTTTTCTACGTATTCTGGCAGGGGTTAAATGCATCCATATAGCCCAGGAGCTATATGTGATGTATTTTTTGCCATCTAAGGTATTTTTATTGCGTCTCAGGGCGCCCCCCCCCAGCGCCCTGCACCCTCAGTGACCGGAGTGTGAAGTGTGCTGAGAGCAATGGCGCACAGCTGCGGTGCTGTGCGCTACCTTATTGAAGACAGGACGTCTTCTGCCGCCGATTTTCCGGACCTCTTCTGCTCTTCTGGCTCTGTAAGGGGGACGGTGGCGCGGCTCTGGGACCCATCCATGGCTGGGCCTGTGATCGTCCCTCTGGAGCTAATGTCCAGTAGCCTAAGAAGCCCAATCCACTCTGCACGCAGGTGAGTTCGCTTCTTCTCCCCTTAGTCCCTCGATGCAGTGAGCCTGTTGCCAGCAGGACTCACTGAAAATAAAAAACCTAATTTAAACTTTTACTCTAAGCAGCTCAGGAGAGCCACCTAGATTGCACCCTTCTCGTTCGGGCACAAAAATCTAACTGAGGCTTGGAAGAGGGTCATAGGGGGAGGAGCCAGTGCACACCAGCTAGTCCTAAAGCTTTTACTTTTGTGCCCAGTCTCCTGCGGAGCCGCTATTCCCCATGGTCCTTTCGGAGTTCCCAGCATCCACTAGGACGTCAGAGAAATATGTGATTATTTGGCACAGGCAGAGAGGCGCTTCTGGCCACACCCAATAAAGGGGGTTAGCCTATTATTTATTATGGGGCTACCAGGGCCGGCCCGGCCATTACGCTTGACACACAACTCAGTAAGGTGCCTCAGTGAGGGCACTGGGCAAACTGACCAAACCCCCATCCTACCCAAAAAGCCCATGTGTGATACCCACCAAAGGGGAATCAATAAATCTACAAAATAATAAGATTTTACTTACCGATAAATCTATTTCTCGGAGTCCGTAGTGGATGCTGGGGTTCCTGAAAGGACCATGGGGAATAGCGGCTCCGCAGGAGACAGGGCACAAAAAGTAAAGCTTTTTCCGATCAGGTGGTGTGCACTGGCTCCTCCCCCTATGACCCTCCTCCAGACTCCAGTTAGGTACTGTGCCCGGACGAGCGTACACAATAAGGGAGGATTTTGAATCCCGGGTAAGACTCATACCAGCCACACCAATCACACCGTACAACTTGTGATCTAAACCCAGTTAACAGTATGATAACAGCGGAGCCTCTGAAAGATGGCTTCCTTCAACAATAACCCGAATTAGTTAACAATAACTATGTACAATTTATGCAGATAATCCGCACTTGGGATGGGCGCCCAGCATCCACTACGGACTCCGAGAAATAGATTTATCGGTAAGTAAAATCTTATTTTCTCTATCGTCCTAGTGGATGCTGGGGTTCCTGAAAGGACCATGGGGATTATACCAAAGCTCCCAAACGGGCGGGAGAGTGCGGATGACTCTGCAGCACCGAATGAGAGAACTCCAGGTCCTCCTTAGCCAGAGTATCAAATTTGTAAAATTTTACAAACGTGTTCTCCCCTGACCACGTAGCTGCTCGGCAAAGTTGTAATGCCGAGACCCCTCGGGCAGCCGCCCAAGATGAGCCCACCTTCCTTGTGGAGTGGGCCTTTACAGATTTAGGCTGTGGCAGGCCTGCCACAGAATGTGCAAGTTGGATTGTGCTACAGATCCAACGAGCAATCGTCTGCTTAGACGCAGGAGCACCCATCTTGTTGGGTGCATACAATATAAACAACGAGTCAGATTTTCTGACTCCAGCTGTCCTTGCAATATATATTTTTAATGCTCTGACAACGTCCAGTAACTTGGAGTCCTCCAAGTCACTTGTAGCCGCAGGCACTACAATAGGCTGGTTCAGATGAAATGCTGACACCACCTTAGGGAGAAAATGCGGACGAGTCCGCAGTTCTGCCCTGTCCGAATGGAAAATCAGATATGGGCTTTTGTAAGATAAAGCTGCCAATTCTGACACTCTCCTGGCAGAAGCCAGGGCTAGAAGCATGGTCACTTTCCATGTGAGATATTTCAAATCCACCTTTTTTAGTGGTTCAAACCAATGAGATTTTAGGAAGTCCAAAACCACATTGAGATCCCACGGTGCCACTGGAGGCACCACAGGAGGCTGTATATGCAGCACTCCCTTAACGAAAGTCTGGACTTCAGGGACTGAAGCCAATTCTTTTTGAAAGAAAATCGACAGGGCCGAAATTTGAACCTTAATAGATCCCAATTTGAGACCCATAGACAATCCTGATTGCAGGAAATGTAGGAATCGACCCAGTTGAAATTCCTCCGTCGGAGCACTCCGATCTTCGCACCACGCAACATATTTTCGCCAAATTCGGTGATAATGTTGCACGGTTACTTCCTTCCTTGCTTTAATCAAAGTAGGAATGACTTCTTCCGGCATGCCTTTTTCCTTTAGGATCCGGCGTTCAACCGCCATGCCGTCAAACGCAGCCGCGGTAAGTCTTGAAACAGACAGGGACCCTGCTGAAGCAAGTCCCTCCTTAGAGGTAGAGGCCACGGATCTTCCGTGATCATCTCTTGAAGTTCCGGGTACCAAGTCCTTCTTGGCCAATCCGGAACCACTAGTATCGTTCTTACGCCTCTTTGCCGTATAATTCTCAATACTTTTGGTATGAGAGGCAGAGGAGGAAACACATACACCGACTGGTACACCCAAGGCGTTACCAGCGCGTCCACAGCTATTGCCTGCGGATCTCTTGACCTGGCGCAATACCTGTCCAGTTTTTTGTTGAGGCGAGACGCCATCATGTCCACCATTGGTCTTTCCCAACGGGTTACCAGCATGTGGAAAACTTCTGGATGAAGTCCCCACTCTCCCGGGTGAAGATCGTGTCTGCTGAGGAAGTCTGCTTCCCAGTTGTCCACTCCCGGGATGAACACTGCTGACAGTGCTATCACATGATTCTCTGCCCAGCGAAGAATCCTTGCAGCTTCCGCCATTGCACTCCTGCTTCTTGTGCCGCCCTGTCTGTTCACATGGGCGACTGCCGTGATGTTGTCCGACTGGATCAACACCGGTTTTCCCTGAAGCAGAGGTTCTGCCTGGCTTAGAGCATTGTATATTGCTCTTAGTTCCAGAATGTTTATGTGAAGAGACGTTTCCAGGCTCGTCCATACTCCCTGGAAGTTTCTTCCTTGTGTGACTGCTCCCCAGCCTCTCAGGCTGGCGTCCGTGGTCACCAGGATCCAATCCTGTATGCCGAATCTGCGGCCCTCCAATAGATGAGCACTCTGCAACCACCACAGAAGAGACACCCTTGTCCTTGGCGACAGGGTTATCCGCAGGTGCATCTGAAGATGCGACCCTGACCATTTGTCCAACAGATCCCTTTGGAAAATTCTTGCGTGGAATCTGCCGAATGGAATTGCTTCGTAAGAAGCCACCATTTTTCCCAGGACTCTTGTGCATTGATGTACAGACACCTTTCCTGGTTTTAGGAGGTTCCTGACAAGCTCGGATAACTCCTTGGCTTTTTCCTCCGGGAGAAAAACCTTTTTCTGAACCGTGTCCAGAATCATCCCTAGGAACAGCAGACGAGTTGTCGGCATTAACTGGGATTTTGGAATATTCAGAATCCACCCGTGCTGTTTTAGCACTTCTTGAGACAGTGCTAATCCCATCTCTAGCTGTTCTCTGGACCTCGCCCTTATTAGGAGATCGTCCAAGTATGGGATAATTAATACGCCTTTTCTTCGAAGAAGAATCATCATCTCGGCCATTACCTTTGTAAAGATCCGAGGTGCCGTGGACAATCCGAACGGCAGCGTCTGAAACTGATAGTGACAGTTTTGTACAACGAACCTGAGGTACCCCTGGTGTGAGGGGTAAATTGGAACGTGGAGATACGCATCCTTGATGTCCAAGGATACCATAAAGTCCCCCTCTTCCAGGTTCGCTATCACTGCTCTGAGTGACTCCATTTTGAACTTGAACTTCTTTATGTACAGGTTCAAGGACTTCAGATTTAGAATAGGTCTTACCGAGCCATCCGGCTTCGGTACCACAAAAAGAGTGGAATAATACCCCTTCCCTTGTTGCAGAAGAGGGACCTTGACTATCACCTGCTGAGAGTACAGCTTGTGAATGGCTTCCAAAACCGTCTCCCTTTCGGAGGGGGACGTTGGTAAAGCAGACTTCAGGAAACGGCGAGGTGGATCTGTCTCTAATTCCAACCTGTATCCCTGAGATATTATCTGCAGGATCCAGGGATCTACTTGCGAGTGAGCCCACTGCGCGCTGTAATTTTTGAGACGACCCCCCACCGTCCCCGAGTCCGCTTGAGAAGCCCCAGCGTCATGCTGAGGCTTTTGTAGAAGCCGGGGAGGGCTTCTGATCCTGGGAAGGAGCTGCGTGTTGCTGTCTCTTCCCTCGACCTTTGCCTCGTGGCAGATATGAATAGCCCTTTGCTCTCTTATTTTTAAAGGAACGAAAGGGCTGCGGTTGAAAAGTCGGTGCCTTTTTCTGTTGGGGAGTGACTTGAGGTAGAAAGGTGGATTTCCCGGCTGTAGCCGTGGCCACCAAATCTGATAGACCGACTCCAAATAACTCCTCCCCTTTATACGGCAAAACTTCCATATGCCGTTTTGAATCCGCATCGCCTGTCCACTGTCGCGTCCATAAAGCTCTTCTGGCCGAAATGGACATAGCACTTACCCGTGATGCCAGTGTGCATATATCCCTCTGTGCATCACGCATATAAAGAAATGCATCCTTTATTTGTTCTAACGACAGTAAAATATTGTCCCTGTCCAGGGTATCAATATTTTCAATCAGGGACTCTGACCAAACTACCCCCGCACTGCCCATCCAGGCAGTCGCTACAGCTGGTCGTAGTATAACACCTGCATGTGTGTATATACTTTTTTGGATATTTTCCATCCTCCTATCTGATGGATCTTTAAGTGCGGCCGTCTCAGGAGAGGGTAACGCCACTTGTTTAGATAAGCGTGTTAGCGCCTTGTCCACCCTAGGAGGTGTTTCCCAGCGCTCCCTAACCTCTGGCGGGAAAGGGTATAATGCCAATAATTTCTTTGAAATTATCAGCTTTTTATCAGGGGCAACCCACGCTTCATTACACACGTCATTTAGTTCTTCTGATTCAGGAAAAACTATAGGTAGTTTTTTCATACCCCACATAATACCCTGTTTAGTGGTACCTGTAGTATCAGCTAAATGTAACGCCTCCTTCATTGCCAAAATCATATAACGTGTGGCCCTACTGGAAAATACGGTTGCTTCGTCACCGTCACCACTGGAGTCATCGCCTGTGTCTGGGTCTGTGTCGACCGACTGAGGCAAAGGGCGTTTCACAGCCCCTGACGGTGTTTGAGTCGCCTGGACAGGCACTAATTGATTGTCCGGCCGTCTCATGTCGTCAAACGACTGCTTTAGCGTGTTGACACTATCCCGTAGTTCCATAAATAAAGGCATCCATTCTGGTGTCGACTCCCTAGGGGGTGACATCCTCATATTTGGCAATTGCTCCGCCTCCACACCAATATCGTCCTCATACATGTCGACACACACGTACCGACACACAGCAGACACACCGGGAATGCTCCTAACGAAGACAGGACCCACTAGCCCTTTGGGGAGACAGAGGGAGAGTTTGCCAGCACACACCAAAAGCGCTATATATATATCAGGGATAGCGTTATAATAAGTGCTCCCTTATAGCTGCTTTGTTATATCAAAAATATCGCCATAAATGTGCCCCCCCCTCTCTGTTTTACCCTGTTTCTGTAGTGCAGTGCAGGGGAGAGACTTGGGAGCCGTCCTGACCAGCGGAGCTGTGAGAGGAAATGGCGCCGTGTGCTGAGGAGATAGGCCCCGCCCCTTTTCCGGCGGGCTCGTCTCCCGCTATTTAGAAAAATTAGGCAGGGGTTAAATATCTCCATATAGCCTCTAGGGCTATATGTGAGGTATTTTTAGCCTTTATAGGTACTCATTTTGCCTCCCAGGGCGCCCCCCTCCCAGCGCCCTGCACCCTCAGTGACTGCCGTGTGAAGTGTGCTGAGAGGAAAATGGCGCACAGCTGCAGTGCTGTGCGCTACCTTTAGAAGACTGCAGGAGTCTTCAGCCGCCGATTCTGGACCTCTTCTGATTTCAGCATCTGCAAGGGGGCCGGCGGCGTGGCTCCGGTGACCATCCAGGCTGTACCTGTGATCGTCCCTCTGGAGCTTGATGTCCAGTAGCCAAGAAACCAATCCATCCTGCACGCAGGTGAGTTGATTCCTTCTCCCCTCAGTCCCTCGCTGCAGTGATCCTGTTGCCAGCAGGAATCACTGTAAAATAAAAAACCTAGCTAAACTTTTTCTAAGCAGCTCTTTAGGAGAGCCACCTAGATTGCACCCTTCTCGGCCGGGCACAAAAATCTAACTGGAGTCTGGAGGAGGGTCATAGGGGGAGGAGCCAGTGCACACCACCTGATCGGAAAAAGCTTTACTTTTTGTGCCCTGTCTCCTGCGGAGCCGCTATTCCCCATGGTCCTTTCAGGAACCCCAGCATCCACTAGGACGATAGAGAAATATATATATATATATATATATATATATATATATATAGTGGAGTCACACTTGTATTAAAATACGGTCTTAGATGTACTGCCCCATGCTCAAATTTCTAAGCAGCCCCAAAAACTGCTCAACAGGTCAGGAGCAGGTCACATGACTAGTGTAGGGTGATACGTGGGAGAGTTACAAGAGGGTGACCAACTGTCAGAGGGAGCTGTGAGGTGACAGTGCTGAAGGAAGGAGCTGTGCTGTCTGTGTGTCCTGGCAGTGGTGACAGGCTACTTTACCATCCAGTGAACCCTTGGACAGTAAAGTAAAGTTATTATCTGCTTCTCTCTATAAAACCTCTGTGGGCCTCCGGTGACAGTGAGGGATGGAGCAGTGCACGGCTGGTGAAGCAGTCATGTTCTGGTGATGACAGTCTGGAGGAGCTGTCCGCTCCAGATTGCAAGCCGCGTGCGAAGCCCTCACAACAGCCCCAGCATAGAGAGACTATAAAGGGCCCCATACACTAGGACGATTTTACACGATTTCATACAATTCCGATATATCCGTCTGATACAGGTTGAGTATCCCTTATCCAAAATGCTTGGGACCAGAGGAATTTTGGATATCGGATTTTTCTGTATTTTGGAATAATTGCATACCATAACGAGATATTATGGTGATGGGACCTAAATCTAAGCACAGAATGCATTTATGTTTCATATATACCTTATACACACAGCCTGAAGGTCATTTTAGCCAATATTTTTTATAACTTTGTGCATTAAACAAAGTGTGTGTACATTCACAGAATTCATTTATGTGTCATATACACCTTATACACACAGTCTGAAGTTCATTTAATACAATATTTTTAATAACTTTGAGTATTAAACAAAGTTTGTGTACACTGAGCCATCAAAAAAATAAGAATTTACTTACCGATAATTCTATTTCTCGTAGTCCGTAGTGGATGCTGGGGACTCCGTAAGGACCATGGGGAATAGCGGCTCCGCAGGAGACTGGGCACAAAAGTAAAAGCTTTAGAACTACCTGGTGTGCACTGGCTCCTCCCCCTATGACCCTCCTCCAAGCCTCAGTTAGGATACTGTGCCCGGACGAGCGTACACAATAAGGAAGGATTTTGAATCCCGGGTAAGACTCATACCAGCCACACCAATCACACCGTACAACTCGTGATCTAAACCCAGTTAACAGCATGATAACAGAGGAGCCTCTAGAAAAGATGGCTCACTACAGCAATAACCCGATTTTTTGGTAACAATAACTATGTACCAGTATTGCAGACAATCCGCACTTGGGATGGGCGCCCAGCATCCACTACGGACTACGAGAAATAGAATTATCGGTAAGTAAATTCTTATTTTCTCTAACGTCCTAAGTGGATGCTGGGGACTCCGTAAGCACCATGCGGATTATACCAAAGCTCCCAAACGGGCGGGAGAGTGCGGATGACTCTGCAGCACCAAATGAGAGAACTCCAGGTCCTCCTCAGCCAGGGTATCAATTTTGTAGAATTTTACAAACGTATTTGCTCCTGACCAAGTAGTTGCTCGGCAAAGTTGTAAAGCCGAGACCCCTCGGGCAGCCGCCCAAGATGAGCCCATCTTCCTTGTGGAGTGGGCATTTACAGATTTTTGGCTGTGGCAGGCCTGCCACAGAATGTGCAAGCTGAATTGTACTACAAATCCAACGAGCAATAGTCTGCTTAGAAGCAGGAGCACCCAGCTTGTTGGGTGCATACAGGATAAACAGCGAGTCAGATTTTCTGACTCCAGCCGTCCTGGAAACATATATTTTCAGGGCCCTGACAACGTCTAGCAACTTGGAGTCCTCCAAGTCCCTAGTAGCCGCAGGCACCACAATAGGTTGGTTCAGGTGAAACGCTGAAACCACCTTAGGGAGAAACTGAGGACGAGTCCTCAATTCCGCCCTGTCCGAATGGAAAATCAGATAAGGGCTTTTACAGGATAAAGCCGCCAATTCTGACACGCGCCTGGCCCAGGCCAGGGCCAACAGCATGACCACTTTCCATGTGAGATATTTTAACTCCACAGATTTAAGTGGTACAAACCAATGTGACTTTTGGAACCCAAAAACTACATTGAGATCCCAAGGTGCCACAGGAGGCACAAAAGGAGGCTGTATATGCAGTACCCCTTTTACAACGTCTGAACTTCAGGGACTGAAGCTAGTTCTTTTTGGAAGAAAATTGACAGGGCCGACATTTGAACCTTAATGGACCCCAATTTCAGGCCCATAGACACTCCAGTTTGCAGGAAATGTAGGAATCGACCCAGTTGAATTTCCTCCGTCGGGCCTTACTGGCCTCGCACCACGCAACATATTTTTGCCAAATGCGGTGATAATGTTTTGCGGTTACATCCTTCCTGGCTTTGATCAGGATAGGGATGACTTCATCCGGAATGCCTTTTTTCCTTCAGGATCCGGCGTTCAACCGCCATGCCGTCAAACGCAGCCGCGGTAAGTCTTGGAACAGACAGGGTCCTTGCTGGAGCAGGTCCCTTCTTAGAGGTAGAGGCCACGGATCCTCCGTGAGCATCTCTTGAAGTTCCGGTTACCAAGTCCTTCTTGGCCAATCCGGAGCCACGAATATAGTGCTTACTCCTCTCCATCTTATCAATCTCAGTACCTTGGGTATGAGAGGCAGATGAGGGAACACATACACTGACTGGTACACCCACGGTGTTACCAGAGCGTCTGCAGCTATTGCCTGAGGGTCCCTTGACCTGGCGCAATACCTGTCGAGTTTTTCCCAACGGTTTATAATCATGTGGAAGACTTCTGGGTGAAGTCCCCACTCTCCCGGGTGGAGGTCGTGTCTGCTGAGGAAGTCTGCTTCCCAGTTGTCCACTCCCGGAATTGCTGACAGTGCTATCACATGATTTTCCGCCCAGCGAAGAATCCTTGCAGCTTTTGTCATTGCCCTCCTGCTTCTTGTGCCACCCTGTCTGTTTACGTGGGTGACTGCCGTGATGTTGTCCGACTGGATCAACACCGGCTGACCTTGAAGCAGAGGTCTTGCTAAGCTTAGAGCATTGTAAATGGCCCTTAGCTTCAGGATATTTATGTGAAGTGATGTCTCCAGGCTTGACCATAAGCCCTGGAAATTCCTTCCTTGTGTGACTGCTCCCCAGCCTCGCAGGCTGGCATCCGTGGTCACCAGGACCCAGTCCTGAATGCCGAATCTGCGGCCCTCTAGAAGATGAGCACTCTGCAACCAACACAGGAGAGACACCCTTGTTCTTGGTGACAGGGTTATCCGCTGATGCATCTGAAGATGCGACCCGGACCATTTGTCCAGCAGGTCCCACTGGAAAGTTCTTGCGTGGAATCTGCCGAATGGGATTGCTTCGTAGGAAGCCACCATTTTACCCAGAACCCTTGTGCATTGATGCACTGAGACTTGGCTCGGTTTTAGGAGGTTCCTGACTAGCTCGGATAACTCCCTGGCTTTCTCCTCCGGGAGAAACACCTTTTTCTGGACTGTGTCCAGGATCATCCCTAGGAACAGAAGATGAGTCGTCGGAACCAGCTGCGATTTTGGAATATTGAGAATCCAATCGTGCTGCCGCAACACTACCTGAGATAGTGCTACACCGACCTCCAACTGTTCCCTGGATCTTACCCTTATCAGGGAATCGTCCAAGTAAGGGATAACTAAAATTCCCTTCCTTCGAAGGAATATCATCATTTCGGCCATTACCTTGGTAAAGACCCGGGGTGCCGTGGACCATCCATACGGCAGCGTCTGAACTGATAGTGACAGTTCTGTACCATAAACCTGAGGTACCCTTGGTGAGAAGGGTAAATTTGGACATGAAGGTAAGCATCCTTGATGTCCCGAGACATCATGTAGTCCCCTTCTTCCAGGTTCGCAATCACTGCTCTGAGTGACTCAATCTTGAATTTGAACCTCTGTATGTAAGTGTTCAAAGATTTTAGATTTAGAATCGGTCTCACCGAGCCGTCCGGCTTCGGTACCACAACAGTGTGGAATAATACCCCGTTCCCTGTTGCAGGAGGGGTACTTTGATTATCACCTGCTGGGAATACAGCTTGTGAATGGCTTCCAAAACTGTCTCCCTGTCAGAAGGAGACATCGGTAAAGCCGACTTTAGGAAACGGCGAGGGGGAGACGTCTCGAATTCCAATTTGTACCCCTGAGATATCACCTGAAGGATCCAGGGGTCTACTTGCGAGTGAGCCCACTGCGCGCTGAAATTCATTGAGACGGGCCCCCCACCGTGCCTGATTCTGCTTGTAAAGCCCCAGCGTCATACTGAGGGCTTGGCAGAGGCGGGAGAGGGTTTCTGTTCCTGGGAACTGGCTGATTTCTGCAGCCTTTTTCCTCTCCCTCTGTCACGGGGCAGAAATGAGGAACCTTTTGCCCGCTTGTCCACGAAAAGACTGCGTCTGATAATACGGCGTCTTCTCATGTTGAGAGGCGACCTGGGGTACAAACGTGGATTTCCCAGCTGTTGCCGTGGCCACCAGGTCTGAAAGACCGACCCCAAATAACTCCTCCACTTAATAAGGCAATACTTCCAAATGCCGTTTGAAATCCGCATCACCTGACCACTGTCGTGTCCATAACCCTCTACTGGTAGAAATGGACAACGCACTTAGACTTGATGCCAGTCGGCAAATATTCCGCTGTGCATCACGCATATATAGAAATGCATCTTTTAAATGCTCTATAGGCAAAAATATACTGTCCCTATCTAGGGTTTCAATATTTTCAGTCAGGGAATCCGACCACGCCAACCCAGCACTGCACATCCAGGCTGAGGCGATTGCTGGTCGCAGTATAACACCAGTATGTGTGTAAATACATTTTAGGATACCCTCCTGCTTTCTATCAGCAGGATCCTTAAGGGCGGCCTCTCAGGAGAGGGTAGAGCCCTTACAAGTGTGTGAGCGCTTTATCCACCCTAGGGGATGTTTCCCAACGCACCCTAACCTCTGGCGGGAAAGGATATAATGCCAATAACATTTTAGAAATTATCAGTTGTTATCGGGGGAAACCCACGCATCATCACACACCTCATTTAATTTCTCAGATTCAGGAAAACTACAGGTAGTTTTTCCTCACCGAACATAATACCCCTTTTTGGTGGTACTCGTATTATCAGAAATGTGTAAAACATTTTTCATTGCCTCAATCATGTAACGTGTGGCCCTACTGGAAGTCACATTTGTCTCTTCACCGTCGACACTGGAGTCAGTATCCGTGTCGGCGTCTATATCTGCCATCTGAGGTAACGGGCGCTTTAGAGCCCCTGACGGCCTATGAGACGTCTGGACAGGCACAAGCTGAGTAGCCGGCTGTCTCATGTCAACCACTGTCTTTTATACAGAGCTGACACTGTCACGTAATTCCTTCCAACAGTTCATCCACTCAGGTGTCGACCCCCTAGGGGGTGACATCACTATTACAGGCAATCTGCTCCGTCTCCACATCATTTTTCTCCTCATACATGTCGACACAAACGTACCGACATACAGCACACACACAGGGAATGCTCTGATAGAGGACAGGACCCCACTAGCCCTTTGGGGAGACAGAGGGAGAGTTTGCCAGCACACACCAGAGCGCTATATATATATATACAGGGATAACCTTATATAAGTGTTTTTCCCCTTATAGCTGCTGTATCTTTAATACTGCGCGTAATTAGTGCCCCCCCTCTCTTTTTTAACCCTTTCTGTAGTGTAGTGACTGCAGGGGAGAGCCAGGGAGCTTCCCTCCAACGGAGCTGTGAGGGAAAATGGCGCCAGTGTGCTGAGGAGATAGGCTCCGCCCCCTTATCGGCGGCCTTATCTCCCGTTTTTCTATGTATTCTGGCAGGGGTTAAATGCATCCATATAGCCCAGGAGCTATATGTGATGCATTTTTTGCCATCCAAGGTGTTTTTATTGCGTCTCAGGGCGCCCCCCCCCAGCGCCCTGCACCCTCAGTGACCGGAGTGTGAAGTGTGCTGAGAGCAATGGCGCACAGCTGCAGTGTTGTGCGCTACCTTGTTGAAGACAGGACGTCTTCTGCCGACGATTTTCCGGACCTCTTCTGTCTTCTGGCTCTGTAAGGGGGCCGGCGGCGCGGCTCTGGGACCCATCCATGGCTGGGCCTGTGATCGTCCCTCTGGAGCTAATGTCCAGTAGCCTAAGAAGCCCAATCCACTATGCACGCAGGTGAGTTCGCTTCTTCTCCCCTTAGTCCCTCGATGCAGTGAGCCTGTTGCCAGCAGGTCTCACTGAAAATAAAAAACCTAAAACTAAACTTTTCACTAAGCAGCTCAGGAGAGCCACCTAGTGTGCACCCTTCTCGTTCGGGCACAAAAATCTAACTGAGGCTTGGAGGAGGGTCATAGGGGGAGGAGCCAGTGCACACCAGGTAGTTCTAAAGCTTTACTTTTGTGCCCAGTCTCCTGCGGAGCCGCTATTCCCCATGGTCCTTACGGAGTCCCCAGCATCCACTTAGGACGTTAGAGAAACAAAGGTTTCACTATCTCAGTCTCACTCAAAAAAGTCTGTATTTCGGAATATTCCGTATTTCGGTATATTTGGATATGGGATACTCAACCTGTATATTGTATGAAATTGTGTACAATCGTATGTGTTTTAGATCGTATCCAATCTGATGCGCGTCCCCGTGGCTGTCGGATAGGATCCCCTAAGTTGTTGGTGCTGTACTAATGATATATCGGAATTGGATGGAATCGGATTAAAAAAGTGTGTTTTTTGTGCATGTGATATATCGCATGCGATGTATCACAGGGAAGTTTGACTGGCATTCTCAGGACACTCCCAGCCCCCGCAGCCCTCTATCCAGCTCATCAGATATATCTCATGGTACAATTGTATGCCGTACGATATATTGCATGCGATGTATAGCGGCTTTATCAATCGCATGCGATATATCTTATGCAAAAATAGCACAAAAGTACCAAATCGTATGGAATAACTCCCGGGAAGGTCCCGGGGGAGTTCAAGGGAAACTGCATCCGACTTCAGCCTCAGACATATCGTTGTAGTGTATGGGGCCCAAGAGAAGTGGTCCATGAGGTGGAGCCGGACTCGCCATATAAGGTGCAAGAGACAAATGACAGCTGTGAGCAACTGGAGAGGTATACTGAGCACACCACTGACACAGTCCCACTGTACCTCAGTGTAGGAGCACTACTAATCCAGCTAAATCAACTTTAACTACCAAGTATCAATAAGTGCACTTATTACAGGGACTTAAATTAGAACAGCCAGTATAAACACTGCAGTGTATAAAAGTAATACGGAACACCCATTTCATGTCACAGCACAGGGACAGCGGCAGCCGGCAGTCTTCATAGGGAGATTTTTGCAAACGCTTAGTTTACCGCGGTTTGCATTTCTGCAAATAATCATAATTTCAGCAGGAACTCACTATAACAGCAATTATTCAGTCAATCAGTCTACTGTGTCTTAATAACTTGGATAATTAAGCTATCACTTACGGCCAATAAAAACAGGAGTCTAACGTTAAATCATCTCTTCATAGATGGCAGAATTAGCAAGAGAGAATATTCCTATGCCACAAAAGGATTACAAATAGTTCTTACAACAGTGTAACTATTATCTGCAGAAAAGAAAGGATTACTTAAACCATTAATAAGTAATAACGTTAACAAGAGTCCTCATTTATCACATGAGATATTCTGACACTAGGAAAGAGTACCCATTTGTACTGTATCGCACGGACAGACTTGGGGACAATCGTATAAACTACAGTAAGCAGTATAGTATTTGTGCAACATTGAAGTCCATTGTCTGAAGTGATACTATTGCATATATTCACAAAGTTCTACAAATGTTTATATTCATGGTTACATATAGTCAATATGATCTAATGAGTTAAATTTGGGTACCTACTTATCGACAAAAGAAAGGAGTCAGCACAACTAGGAGCAGTTTAATAAAAGAGTTTATTAGCCTTTGAGTGAAAAACATTGTCACTATTAGAAACTGATGTATTGTATTGTAAACTGTTTTTTGTGAACTAATGTTTTGCTCAATTTGCGCAAAAAGTTCATTATCATAATTGATGTTCTAATAAATTGACACTTAGGGGTATATTCAATTGATGTCGAAAGCTGCCGCCTGTCGAAAAGACGGCAGTTTTCGACTTTTTTTAGGTCGGAAGGGGTTCCAACCTATTCAATATAATCGACAAGTCGAGGAATTCGACTTGTTGAAAAGCACGTGGATCGGCGGAATAGCTGCCGATCCACGTGCTTATGTCGAAAACGGGGCCAAAACCGACAGGTTTTGTCCCCCTTTTCGACCATCTCAGTCCGACATAAAAAAATGTCGGACTGAGATGTGGGACCCAGAGAAGGAGGGGGGTGGGGGAGCTGCAGGGAGAAGCGGGACTGCCGCGGGCATACAGGGGAGATCAGCGCTACAGCACAGCGCTGCAGCAGGATGTCTCACAGCCGTGCCGCTCACGGCAGCATCCACCCGGCTCCAGCAAGTGAGGTCATGCTTGCTGGAGCCGGGTGGACACTGCCGTGAGGTCGGGCGGCTGTGTGACATCCTCTTGCAGCGCTACTGTAGCGCTGATCTGCTCCGTCTGCCCGCCGGCTGTCCCCGCTGATCTCCCCCTCTGGGTCCCTCATCTCAATTCAACTTTTTAAAAGTCGAATCGAGATGAGATTTGAATAGGGGTTGTCGGATCCATTCCGACAAATGCATGTCGGAATGGATCCGACCCTAATTGAATATACTCCATAGAGGCAAATAAACAAAAAGAAATAGTTTATTCTGTCACAGTCATCATTCTCACCTCTCTGCAAAGAATTGGACACTGGGAAGTCCTAAGAAAAGGAACAAGGTAACATCAATAATACGTACCTGGGTGTCACACATGCTGCATCCACATCTCTGGCGACTCATGCAGTGTTCCCTTCACTCTCAGCTGCAGCTCCCTGTAGATGCCGGGAGGGCGGATGCGCATGTAACGCATGCTAATCTAACCCTTCCTACACACGGAGATGCCTCAGTGCTGTTGAGTCAGTATAATGAGTATGAGTATGTAATAGGCCCTACACACTGGGCGATATTAGTGAAAGATATGAGTGATTTAGTTCGTTAATGAACGAGATACCGTTCATATCTTTCAGTGTGGAGGCACCAGCGATGAATGATCATTTATCGCTGGTGCCCCGTTGCTTGTGCATGTAGGCCAATTTCGTCCATATTTGTCTGCACTGCTATGGAGCCGGGTGATGAAGGGAGTGAAAAAACTTCACTCCCCCCCCTGCCGTCGGACAGCTCGGCGGCGGATCGCGCAGTGTGTAGGGCCCTTTAGGTCAGTATGAGTACTGTGTTGGGCCAGGCACAATACAAGCAGGTTTTATGTAAGTGAGCACCCTTTGTTGGTTTCAAGTGACAAATTTGTGGCCCAAGACAATTTTACCCTTTCACAACTACAGCTACTTATTCAAATGGTACAATATGGTGCCTGTGCCCACTTTGCCAGTCTGTTTCATGGCCAAATGTTTGCTGGCACAAGCAAAATACAACTGACATTTTTTGAAAGCAATGTTTTTTTTTTGTTATTTATGCAATGCTGACTGCTGATCTAACATGATTTAATTGTTTGAATACAGCATGCGCTGAAATAGAAGCTGGAATAAGAAGTGAAGCTGCCCAAACAAGACGATAACTTCAGCCTCATTCTTTTGTGATAATTTGTATTAAGTCTGCAGCAAAGCACATCGCTACCACGTGCCAACCATCACATTATAAATGGTTATCTATCAAGACCTAAATCTCACTGTCCATGAAAAGTATATTACTATAGACTAGTCACTACAACTATACTGCACGTCAAACTGCAGCCTCTGGCAATCTGAGGCTCTTCAGCTGCCGTGGAACTAACAGCACCAGCATGCCCTGTCAGACCAGGTCACCGGTATCTGAGAAGCTCCGGGCTGTATAGCGGTCATGCGGGTGTTGTGCAGTGTTCTGTCACACACGCGTTACACAGCCAGCACACGGCGCCTGCACACAGACACTACCCTGAGCCTAAGCTGCAGCAGCGCTGACGTCACGGCCGTGACGTAACCGCAGCGCAGGGTGTGACGTATAATGTGTGCGCGGGTGGAGGAGTAGGAGACGCAGCAGCAGCGCTATGTTCCACAACAGCACCCAGAGGAAGCACTGGACTTTCTCCAGCGAGGAGGAGCCGCAGCGGCTCCGAGTCCAGGCTAACAGCCGGTACCGGGGGAAGATAGAAAGGACAGGGCAGGTATGCTGCCGGTACAGTGCGCTGTGCGGTGTAACCCTCCCATCACGTGTCACCATCGCTAGCTCCCGATATCTGCACTGCACAGCACACATGTGAAACCGCCGCGGACCGCCCACTTTTGTGATAGCCCCGCCCATTATTAGAGTTCCACGGTAGAGTACTGTAGTGACGATGACCATTGGCGGTTCTGCTATCAATGCATACCCTCCAGCAATTTACACATACGGGTGGTCATTTGGAGTTGTTCGCTCGCTTGCGTTTTTCGCAGCGCAGTGAACAGGTGGAAAATGCGCATGGTACGCAGCGCGCATGCGTTAAGTATTTTAACATCAAACAAAGCAATTTTACACAGGTCTGAGCGACGCTTTTCAGTTGCTGTGCTGATCGGTGAGTGATTGACAGGAAAGGGGCGTTTCTGGGTGGTAACTGGCCATTTTCAGGTAGTGGGCTAAAAACGCAGGCGTGCCAGGTAAAAACGCAGGAGTGGCTGGAGAAATGGGGGAGTGGCTGGCCGAACGCAGGGCGTGTTTGTGACGTCAAAGCAGGAACTAAACGGACTGAGGTGATCGCAGTCTAGGAGTAGGTCTGGAGCTACTCAGAAACTGCAGCAAATTATTTAGTAGCAGTTCTGCTAAGCTAAGATACACTCCCAGAGGGCGGCGGCGGCCTAGCGTGTGCAATGCTGCTAAAAGCAGCTAGCGAGTGATCAACTCGGAATGACCCCCAAGAATCGGTACAAATTCGAAAAGGGGGCGTGGCCATGGGTTAAGGGTTGTGACTACGCCCCTTTTCCTATACTTTCAATGGAAGTTTGGAGAGCCAAAAATCGGTACAGACCATAAAAAGAAGGTACTGTACCTGCCAAAAAGGTACAGTTGGGAGGTATGTCAATGGTTTCATGATTACCAATATTTGGCGATCCATCGATGGACAAACTGTGCATGTGTGCAGCCGGCATCTACGCACGCGCATAACTGTGGTCACTATAGCGGATCAGCCGCCGATATTCTACTACCCGTGGCATCCATCAATGGTGAAAACACAACTGCCATCAGACAACGCTGGTTATTGAACCATCAATGTTTGATGGGCACCCACCCATACTGCACAGTCCCTGCACAGCTGGGTGTTATTGTGTTATAGTTCCATCATCTGTACCTGGTATGACATTGTAGTGCCTGAAGGAATCCACACTTGGCTGCTATACGCTGTGCAATTATTTGCCCGGTCAGACAATAATTGTACAGTGTATGGCTGTGACTGAGCAGCATTTGTCACTCAATCTTTCAACATGGCAGTATGGATGGTGTAATGGTTAGCATTACTGCCTCACAGCACGGAGGTCATGGGTTCAATTCCCACCATGGCCCTAACTGTGTGGAGTTTGTATATTCTCCCTGTACTTGTGTGGGTTCCTCCTGGTTTCTTCCCACAATCCAAAAATATACTGGTAGGCTAATTGTCTTCCAACATGTACATGTGGTAGGGAATATACATTGTAAGCTCCACTGGGGCAGGGACTGATGTGAATGAACAATTATTCTCTCTGTAAAGCGCTGCGGACTATGTGTGCGCTATATAAATAACTGGTAATAAACATGCATGAGAGATGCGATTATTGCTGCTTATGACTGACAGCAGATATACTCCCTATTGGACATATGGGCAAATTATCTGACAGTGTGTGGCAATGTCAGATATGCGGGTCTTACTGTTGGATTTTTTAAAAAGTTGGAAAAACAGCACTTTCTCTAACGTCCTAGTGGATGCTGGGGACTCCGTCAGGACCATGGGGAATAGCGGCTCCGCAGGAGACAGGGCACAAAAGCAAGCTTTTAGGATCACATGGTGTGTACTGGCTCCTCCCCCTATGACCCTCCTCCAAGCCTCAGTTAGGTTTTTGTGCCCGTCCGAGAAGGGTGCAATCTAGGTGGCTCTCTTAAAGAGTTGCTTAGAAAAAGTTTTTAGGTTCTTTATTTTCAGTGAGTCCTGCTGGCAACAGGCTCACTGCATCGAGGGACTTAGGGGAGAGAATTTCAACTCACCTGCGTGCAGGATGGATTGGATTCTTAGGCTACTGGACACCATTAGCTTCAGAGGGAGTCGGAACACAGGTCTCGCCCTGGGGTTCGTCCCGGAGCCGCGCCGCCGACCCCCTTGCAGATGCTGAAGATTGAAGAGGTCCGGAACCAGGCGGCAGAAGACTTTTCAGTCTTCCTCAGGTAGCGCACAGCACTGCAGCTGTGCGCCATTGTCTGTCAGCACACTTCCCACAGCGATCACGGAGGGTGCAGGGCGCGGGGGGGGGGGCGCCCTGGCAGCAATGTAGAATACCTGTATGGCGAAAAATACATCACATATAGCCCTTGAGGCTATATGGATGTATTTTACCCCTGCCAGACTTCACAATCTCCGGAGAAGAAGCCCGCCGAAAAGGGGGCGGGGCCTATTCTCCTCAGCACACAGCGCCATTTTCCCTCACAGAAAGGCTGAGGGGAAGGCTCCCAGGCTCTCCCCTGCACTGCACTACAGAAACAGGGTTAAAACAGAGAGGGGGGGCACTGATTTGGCGATATACATATATATATTAAATGCTATATGGGAGGAACACTTATATAAGGGTTGTCCCTGTATAATTATAGCATTTTGGTGTGTGCTGGCAAACTCTCCCTCTGTCTCCCCAAAGGGCTAGTGGGTCCTGTCCTCTATCAGAGCATTCCCTATGTGTGTGCTGTATGTCGGTACGTGTGTGTCGACATGTATGAGGAAAATGTTGGTGAGGAGGCGGAGCAAATTGCCTGTAATGGTGATGTCACTGTCTAGGGAGTCGACACCGGAATGGATGGCTTACTTATGGAATTACGTGGTAATGTCAACACGCTGCAAGTGGGTTGACGACATGAGACGGCCGGCGAACAAATTAGTACCGGTCCAGGCGTCTCAGACACCGTCAGGGGCTTGTAAAAACGCCCATTTACCTCAGTCGGTCGACATAGACCCAGACACGGACACTGATTTCAGTGTCGACGGTGAAGAAACAAACGTATTTTCCTTTAGGGCCACACGTTAAGGGCAATGAAGGAGGTGTTACATATTTCTGATACTCCAAGTACCACAAAGAAGGGTATTATGTGTGAGGTGAAAAAACTACCTGTAGTTTTTCCTGAATCAGATAAATTAAATGAAGTGTGTGATGATGCGTGGGTTTTCCCCGATAGAAAATTATTGGCGGTATACCCTTTCCCGCCAGAAGTTAAGGCGCATTGGGAAACACTCCTCAGGGTGGATAAGGCGCTCACATGCTTATCAGAAAAATATCCTAAAAAGTATACACACACATGCTGGTGTTATACTGTGACCAGCGATCGCCTCAGCCTGGATGTGCAGAGCTGAGGTGGCTTGGTCGGATTCCCTGACTAAAAATATTGATACCCTTGACAGGGACAGTATTTTATTGACTATAGAGCATTTAAAGGATGCATTTCTATATATACGAGATGCGCAGAGGGATATTTGCACTCTGGCATCAAGAGTAAATGCGATGTCCATATCTGCAAGAAGATGTTTATGGACACGACAGTGGTCAGGGGATGCAGATTCCAAACGGCACAAAGATGTATTGCCGTATAAAAGGGGAGGAGTTATTTGGGGTCGGTCCATGGGACCTGGTGGCCACGGCAACTGCTGGAAGATCCACCGTTTTTTACCCTAAGTCACATCTCTGCAGAAAAAGACACCGTCTTTTCAGCCTCAGTCTTTTCGTCCCTATAAGATATCTGCCCAGGGATAGAGGAAAGGGAAGAAGACTGCAGCAGGCAGCCCATTCCCAGTAACAGAAGCCCTCCACCGCTTCTACTAAGTTCTCAGCATGACGCTGGGACCGTACAGGACCCCTGGATCCTACAAGTAGTATCAAAGGGGCACAGATTGGAATGTCGAGGCGTTTCCCCCCTCGCAGGTTCCTGTAGTCTGCTGTACCAATGTCCCCCTCCGACAGGGAGGCAGTATTGAAAACAATTCACAAGCTGTATTCCCAGCAGGTGATAATAAAATTACCCCTCCTACAACAAGGAAAGGGGTATTGTTCCACACTATAGGGTGGTACTGAAGCCAGAAGGCTAGGTGAGACCGATTCTAAATCTGAAAAATTTGAACACTTACAAGGGTTCAAATCCAGATGGAGTCACTCAGAGCAGTGATAGCAAACTGGGAACAAGGGGACTATATGGTGTCCCGGGACATCAGGGATGCTTACCTCCATGTCCCAAAATTTGCTTTTCTCACCAAGGGTACCTCAGGTTCGTGGTACAGAACTGTCACTATCAGTTTCAGACGATGCCGTTGGAGTGTCCAAGGCACCCCGGGTCTTTACCAAGGTAATGACCGAAATGAGGATTCGTCTTCAAAGAAAATGGACGACCTCCTGATAAGAACAAGGTCCAGAGAACAGTTGGAGGTCGGAGTAGCACTATCTTAAGTAGTTCTACGACAGCACGGGTGGATTCTAAATATTCCAAAACCGCAGTTGTTCCGACGACACGTCTGCTGGTCCTAGGGATGATTCTGGACACAGTCCAGGAAAAGGGTGTTTCTCCCAGAGGAGAAAGCCAGGGAGTTATCCGAGCTAATCGGGATCCTCCTAAAACCAGGAAAAGTGTCAGTGCATCATTGCACAAGAGTCCTGGTAAAAAATGGTGGCTTATTACGAAGCGCTTCCATTCGGCAGATTTCACGCAAGAACTCTTCAGTGGGATCTGCTGGACAAATGGTCCGGATCGCATCTTCAGATGCATCAGCGGATAACCCTATATCCAAGGACAAGGGTGTCTCTCCTGTGGTGATTACAGAGTGCTCATCTTCTAGAGGGCCGCAGATTCGGCATTCAGGATTGGATGCTGGTATCCACGGAGGCCAGCCTGAGAGGCTGGGGAGCAGTCACACAGGGAAAAAATTTCCAGGGAGTGTGATCAAGTCTGGAGAATTCTCTCCACATAAATATACTGGAGCTAAGAGCAAATTTGTAATGCTATAAGCTTAGCAAGGCCTCTGCTTCAAGGTCAGCCGGTATTGATCCAGTGGGATAACATCACGGCAGTCGCCCACGTAAACAGATAGGGCGGCACAAGAAGCAGGAGGGCAGTGGTCAAAACTGCAAGGATTTTTCGCTAGACGGAAAATCATGTGATAGCACTGTCAGCAGTGTTCATTCCGGGAGTGGACGACTGGGAAGCAGACTTCCTCAGCAGGCACGACCTCCACCCGGGAGAGTGGGAACTTCATCGGGAAGTTTTCCGCATGATTGTGAACCGTTGGGAAAGACCAAAGGTGGAAATGATGGCGTCCCGCCCGAACAAAAAACGGGACAGGTATTGCGCCAGGTCACGAGACCTTCAGGCGATAGCTGTGGACGTCCTGGTAACACCGTGGGTGTAACAGTCGGTGTATGTGTTCCCTCTTCTGCTTCTCATAACCAAGGTATTGAGAATTATAAGACGTAGAGGAGTAAGAACTATACTCGTGGCTCCGGATTGGCCAAGAGGGACTTGGTACCCGGAACTTCAAGAGATGCTCACAGAGGACTAATGGCCTCGGGAGCTAAGATGGGATTTGCTTTCAGCAAGAACCATGTCTGTTCCAAGAGGAACCGTGGCATCTGCCTCTAAGAAAGGACCTGCTCCAGCAGGGACCTTGTCTGTTCCAAGACTTACCGCGACTGCGTTTGACGGCATGGCGGTTGAACGCCGGATCCTAAGGGAAAAGGCATTCCGGAAGAGGTCATACCTACCCTGGTCAAAGCCAGGAAGGAGGTGACCGCACAACGTTATCACCACATGTGGTGAAAATATGTTGCGTGGGTGAGGCCAGGAAGGCCCCACGAAAAAATGTCAACTAGGTCGATTTCTGCACTTCCTGAAAACAGGAGTGTCTATGAGCCTCAAATTGGGGTCCATTAAGGTTCAAGTTTCGGCCCTGTAGATTTTCTTCCAGAAAAAATTGGCTTCAATTCCTGAAGTCCAGACGTTTGTCGAGGGAGTATTGCATATACAGCCCTTGTGTGCCTCCAGTGGCACCGTGGGATCTCAACGTAGTGTTGGGATTCCTCAAATCATATTGGTTTGAACCGATCAAATCTGTGGATTTGAAATATCTCACATGGAAAGGGACCATGTTGTGGCCCTGGCCTCGGCCAGGCGATTGTCAGAATTGGGGGCTTTGTCTTAAAAAAAAAGCTCATATTTGTTTTTCCATTCGGACAGGGCAGAACTGCGGACTCGTCCCCAGTTTCTTCCTAAGGTGGTGTCAGCGTTTCGCCTGAAACAACATATTGTGGTGCCTGCGGCTACTAGGGACTTGGAGGACTCCAAGTTGCTAGACGTTGTCGGGGCCCTAAAAATAGATATATTTCCAGGACGGCTGGAGTCAGAAAGTCTGACTTGCTGTTTATATTGTATGCACCCCAAAAGATGGGTGCTCCTGCTTCTAAGCAGACTATTGCTCGTTGGATTTGTAGTACAATTCAGCTTGCACAGTCTGTGGCAGGCCTGCCACAGCCAAAATCTGTCAATGCCCATTCCACAAGGAAGGTGGGCTCATCTTGGGCGGATGCCCGAGGGGGTCTCGGCTTTAAAATTTTGCAGAGCAGCTACGTGGTCAGGGGGGAACACGTTTGTAAAATTCTACAAATTTGATACCCTGGCTGAGGAGGACCTGGAGTTCTCTCATTCGGTGCTGCAGAGTCACCCGCACTCTCCCGCCCGTTTGGGAGCTTTGGTATAATCCCCATGGTCCTGACGGAGTCCCCAGCATCCACTAGGACGTTAGAGAAAATAAGATTTTACTTACCGATAAATCTATTTCTCGTAGTCCGTAGTGGATGCTGGGCGCCCATCCCAAGTGCGGATTGTCTGCATTACTTGTACATAGTTATTGTTACAAAAATCGGGTTATTATTGTTGTGAGCCATCTTTTTTAGAGGCTACTTCATTGTTATCATACTGTTAACTGGGTTCAGATCACAAGTTGTACGGTGTGATTGGTGTGGCTGGTTTGGGTCTTACCCGGGATTCAAGATCCTTCCTTATTGTGTACGCTCGTCCGGGCACGGTACCTAACTGAGGCTTGGAGGAGGGTCATAGGGGGAGGAGCCAGTACACACCATGTGATCCTAAAAGCTTGCTTTTGTGCCCTGTCTCCTGCGGAGCCGCTATTCCCCATGGTCCTGACGGAGTCCCCAGCATCCACTACGGACTACGAGAAATAGATTTATCGGTAAGTAAAATCTTATTTTCGGACTTTTTTAGGTCAAATTTGTGCCGTTTTTCCGACTTTTTAAAAAATCAGAGTTGTTGAAAAACACGTGGATCAGCGGATTAGCCACGGATCCACGTGTTTTGTCGGATTTCCGGCCGATATCGACAGTTTTTTGACCCATTTCTGACAATGTCAATCCGACTTTAAATAAAAAAAGTCAGATCGGCATTGTCGAAAACGGGCAAAAACCTCTCGGAATTGCCCGCAAATTGAATACTGAACTGTCGGATCCTCTCTGTCAGAGTGGGTCCGACAGGCATTCAATAGACCCCATGGTCCGTCTGTCAGATGATGAGTTATACCTCTGTGTGTATGGCCATTCTATGTGTCTGTCACACCTGTTGGCAGGTGTCCCACTCGCCGTGGCACTGCTGTTATTAGTGGAGGGGAGAGGTTTTCAGGTGACCAAGTATTTCCTCACACTTTTGGAAGGGACAGTAAATACCAGTTGGCCAGGATGGCACTCCCCCGGAATTTTGACTTCTGGAGGGCCTGATATCAGAGAAGTCTCTTCAGCCATTACCTAATCCTTTCTTTTTGGTCCAAGCTCCCAGCTCTGGGCTCCATCATGGATGGATGGATGTTGTGGTGCAGAAGTGCAGCATGCACAGTATCCTTTGCTTTGCCAGGGTACTTCTGACTCCTAAATACAGTCCTGCTCCTGGATGTAGTGTGCCTCCAGTGGGATGTGGCTTTGCCTCCTTTCCAGCAATGGTATGCTGGCTGTGGGGGCTGTGCAGAGCCGGATTAACAATGGGGTGGGTGGAGCTGTAGCACCAGGCCCCCCATTGAAAATAGGCCCACAGGAGACTGATACCGTTGACAAGAAAAACTTTCTGTCACAGACTGCCAGCGACCTCCTCTCATCCCATGCCCTGCCTCCTCCGGCTCCAGCACTCTCACCTGAGATCTCATGGAGCCATGCAGGCAGTGTGGTGGCTGCCCCTACCTCCCCTCCAGTCTCTCCTTTACTCGGGGTCCTGCTGTCACTCAGCCCCAAGCTCCACCCCCAGACTATACGGGGAGCTGCTGCTGCATGAAGCCATACAAATTTAATGGCTTCTAGATTAGTGTATGAATACTGTTTGTGTGTTGTGTGTGTATTGAATGTGTATGTAGTGGGTAGGTGTACTTTGTGTGTGTGTGTGTGTGTGTGTGTGTGTGTGTGTGTGTGTGTATATGTGGTGGGGGGGTGTATATGTTGTGGGGTTTTATAGTGTGTACTGTATGTGTGTATATGTGGTGGTGTGTGGAGGTGAATGTGTTAGTGGGCATTTTGGATGTTGGAATTGATCAGTGAATGGCTAATGAGTGCTAGATGGGGGTAGTTAACAGGTGCTGCGGTGTGAGTGTAGTATCGGGTGCTGTGGTGTGTAGTATCGGGTGCAGCTGTGTTGCCTGAGAGGAATGCGGTCAATATGGCGGCTGTTGGGATCCCGACACCCGTTGGAATACCAACGTCAGAACCCCGAAAGGGGCAGGAGACTGACTCCGGGATCCCGACAGTCGGCATCCTGACCAGAGGACCAGCCTCGGCGGGTTAGGTTTAGGGACATGAAGGGGGGGCGGGAGGGTTAGGCATTGGTAAACATGCAGGGAGGGAGGATTAGGGTTAGGTCCCCCCCCCCTTCTTAGGGGAGGTTAGGATCAGGCTGCCGGGGAGAGAGGCTTAGGTTTATGCAGCGGGGACAGGGGTTAGGTTTAGGCACCTCCATGGGGGAGGGGGGGGAGGGTTAGGGTCCGGCATTAAAGGGGGAGGTTAGATTTAGGCTGCGGGATCAGAGGGTTAGGTGGTAGGGGAGAGGGGGGAATACCATCTAGTCACCCCTGTTGGGATTAAGATCATAGTGATCCCGGCATTGGTATAATGGACGTCGGGATCTCATGTACCGGTAATACCTACTGAATCCGCCTGAGATACAAATGAAGTTACATGTGCTCAAGCATGACTATCCTTAATTCCTAGACTGTAATGGTGGAGTTTGGGAAGCTCTGGTATAGCATGTTTCTAGAAACAGAAGAGAGTGTAAAGGGCCCTGCGATTTGGCCGATTTTGACGACCAACGATATTAATGTTGCCCGATTTTTCATCAGCGCTTTTTTACATACACACTGAACGATTTCTATGGCCGATTTCGGCGATTACATTACATCGATATCGTCCAAATTGGCTCGCATGAATAAACCATGAACGACCAACGATGGACGACTGCGGTGACGCGCATCGTTCATTGTTGAAGCATTCACACTGAACGATATGATCATTTTTGAACGATATCGCTCACATCGTCCTTCAATATCGCCAAGTGTGTAGGGCCCTTTAGAAAGCTTGTCTATGTGACCATATGTATACTGTTATTTACAGGCACAGCTGTATGAGATATTCAGTCTGGATGCTGATGAAGAGTTGATCATTTGTAAATATTATGAGAAAAAGCTGATTGATTTCTGCAATGTTTTCAAGCCAGCAATGCCGAAATCTGTCCTGGTGAGTAACCAAGAGAGCCCTGTCTCCATAATGCTTTTCAAATAGCAAAAATGTATATTTTACGTGGCTTGAAATGATTGATATAATTTAGTAAATTTACACCTAATTTCTGTGTGAGTGTATCTATAGACCATGAAGGAATTCTGGAACCGGAACATATTTGTAGGGCTGTTTCACACACGCCGGTTTTCACCGGATGGCAAAAAGCTGGACAAACTTTGTCCGGCTTTTTGCCATCCGGCAGTGTCTTTCACACATAACGGCTTTGAGCCATGGTTAATGCTGTGCGCATGCGCACCAGCAGGAGCGGCATGAAAAGAAAACGTGTGTGAAAGCTCCCATTCACACACGGTTCACTTCCTTCAAGGACGGCACGGCCCTGGCACGGCAGCCGGAACTTTCAGTGGATATTTCCGGCTGCCGTGCCGGGCCGTGCTGTGTGAAAGCACCCTACCGTACATTATTAATTAGAATACCGGTACGGGAAAAAGCACCGCTGCGTCCATACTGTCCACGCACCCTCAGACAGTTAAAATACACATTTAAGGATAATACAAACATCACAGTTGAACTTCAATGAGGATCGTTGGGTGAATTCAGGCTAGAGGCAAATTATTCCATCCTTAATAGATCATTAGTGGAATATAATAAAATTGGTATTTTGGACATAAGAGGACCTGTCTGTATAGAAATAGTTATTATTTGCGTGTGAAAGAATCACTTGGCATAAGAAGTTGTACCCAGATTTCACCAGGGAGTTATGGGACATTATATTTTTAATCCGTGCCAGAGAGCCAATTATTAGTATAGAAATAGTGTCTGCAATGTATATTATACTGTTAATTATATTGTAATTAGCAAGTGCATATATACATGCATGTAGACATTTACTCGCCTCCCTGTTTGCATTGGCATACAGTACAGAAACATCCTTCCTGTCTACAGTGGATTATTTCCCGTACTGTCATTATGCAAGTCTGCCACCTGGAGGTAGAAGTGACCAGAGCATCAGTTATTATTTTTACTTTTTGTTGATAAGGCACCATAAGTGTTTTGCAGTGCCGTACATACGGCAGACATTAGAACAATACAGGGTACACAGGACTTAACATTACAGTAACAGAAAAACTAAAACAGAGCACAGGTAACAATTAGCACTACAATAGACACCACAGTACACAATACAGCTGCGATGTATGGAAGCAAAGGAGTAGTCTAGTCCTGTACTACTAGGGGCCACTGGAAGAGAGAAACAGTAATGAGCGAGAGGAGATGTAGGTGTAGACATTCACTACGAAGGCGAGACAGCTGTAATTGAAGTTTGAGAGAAGAGAGTTGTGAGAACAGGAGGGAAGAAGGCCCTGCTCTAAGGAGCTCACAATCTAGGGGGTGGGGGGAGACAGACAGGTGACATGAGGAGCGAACAAGCAAAAGGTGGCCTGATGGTAGGAAGCAAGCGAGGCATAGATGGCCAAGGCATGAGGCAGTGGGTTCGGAGAGTGGCCTTGAAACTAGGTTGTGCGGAAGGGTACGCTTTGATGAACAGGTGGGTTTTCAGTACCCGTTTGAAGCTTTGCAAGGTCAGGGAGAGTCTAATAGCGTGAGGGAGTTCCAGTGAAGGGGGTAGCGCAGGTAAAATCATGGATTCGAGCATGGTATGTGGTGACCAGGGTAGAGGAGAGGCGACAGTCATTGGCCAACCGGAGTATTAGAATATTTCCTTATAACAATAGTGCCATCCTCATGATTGAGAGTTACCTGGGCTAATTAAAATATTGTTAGTAAATCAAGTCATTTAATAATAAATTATCTGAAACATAAATTTCAAACAATAGCTTATGTGTTTAATTAATTGTGACAATTTAAGCAGTGTATGCAGTGGCTGAAAGACAAATTGTATTTCCAGCTGCTCAGTGTGGGAGTGAGAGATAAGCAGTACTGTTGTGTATTTATCTGTCATTTGTTTAATCCTAATTTTTTTTTTTTTTTTTTGTCACAACCCCTTTTTTGATTATTGTTGTTTTTGTTATTATTTTATTATTATTCGGCAGAGGCATGAACTATACAGTTCTAGCTATACAGAAATCAGGTTGGTTTTTCATTTCAAATGATTGCCACTTTAAAACATTGGGCAGACTCGATGGAATCTCGCCTATACTGTACCTGCATCTTACAGGCTATTATATTTCCCCATTAGGGGTCAATCCAGTTAGGTGCGATTTGCTGTTTTCCTTGCAGATTCACTTTGCAAATTCATTTTTGACATCCAATTAGAAACTCACACTGTATCAGAGTAAACTCAAATTTTTCGATTCGCACCTCACTGAGGCTGAGTGATGGTAGGGAAAATCTTTATTTCTCTAACGTCCTAGAGGATGCTGGAGACTCCGTAAGGACCATGGGGATAGACGGGCTCCGCAGGAGACATGGGCACTTTAAGAAAGAATTTAGTTCCTGGTGTGCACTGGCTCCTCCCTCTATGCCCCTCCTCCAGACCTCAGTTTGATACTGTGCCCAGAGGAGCTCGGTGCTTTTCAGTGAGCTCTCCTGAGTTTGCTGATAGAAAGTATTTTGTTAGGTTTTTTATATTCAGGGAGCTCTGCTGGCAACAGACTCCCTGCATCGAGGGATTGAGGGGAGAGAAGCAGCCCTACTCTCTGAAGCTAGGTCCTGCTTCTTAGGCTACTGGACACCATTAGCTCCAGAGGGATTGGTACGCAGGATCTCACCCTCGCCGTCCGTACCAGAGCCGCGCCGCCGTCCCCCTCGCAGAGCCGGAAGATAGAAGCCGGGTGAGTATGAGAAGCACAAGACTTCATGATCTTCACTAGAGGTAACGCACAGCACTGCAGCTGTGCGCCATTGCTCCACACACCTCACATACTCCGGTCACTGTAAGGGTGCAGGGCGCAGGGGGGGGCGCCCTGGGCAGCATTTGGGACCTCATGTTGGCAAAAAGTACACATATATATACAGCTGGGCACTGTATATATGTATGAGCCCCCGCCAAAATTACTGTATAAGCGGGACAGAAGCCCGCCATCGAGGGGGCGGGGCTTCTCCCTCAGCACTCACCAGCGCCATTTTTTCTCCACAGCACCGCTGTGGGGAAGCTCCCCGGACTCTCCCCTGCTGATACACGGTAGAAGAGGGTTGAAAAGAGAAGGGGGGCACATAATTAGGCGCAAAAACTATACATACAGCAGCTACTGGGTTAACATTAAGTTACTGTGTTATTCCTGGGATATTATAGCGCTGGGGTGTGTGCTGGCATACTCTCTCTCTGTCTCTCCAAAGGGCCTGGTGGGGGAACTGTCTTCAGAAAGGACATTCCCTGTGTGTGTGGTGTGTCGGTACGCTTGTGTCGACATGTCTGACGAGGAAGGCTATGTGGGAGAGGAGCGGGAGCAAATGAATGTGGTGTCTCCGCCGACGGCGCAGACACCTGATTGGTTGGATATGTGGAAGGTTTTAAATGATAATGTTAATTCCTTGCATAAAAGATTTGACAAGGCTGATGCATTGGGACAGTCAGGGTCTCAACCCGTGCCTGACCTTATGTCGCAGGGACCGTCAGGGTCTCATAAGCGCCCACTATCCCAAATTGTTGACACAGATATCTACATGGATTCTGACTCCAGTGTCGATTACGATGATGCAAAGTTACAGCCAAAATTGGCTAAATCCCTTCGATATATGATTATAGCAATAAAGGATGTTTTGCACATCACAGAGGAAACCCCTGTCCCTGACACGAAGGTGTATATGTATAAGGGAAAGAAGCCTGATGTAACTTTTCCCCCTCACACGAACTGAATGAGTTATGTGAAAAAGCTTGGGAATCTCCAGATAAAAAGCTGCAGATTTCCAAACGGATTCTTATGGCTTATCCTTTCCCGCCAACGGATAGGCTACGATGGGAATCCTCCCCTAGGGTGGACAAAGCTTTAACACGCTTATCCAAAAAGGTAGCACTGCCGTCTCAGGATACGGCTACCCTCAAAGATGCTGCTGATCGCAAACAGAAGGTTACCCTGAAGTCCATTTATACACATTCGGGTACCTTACTAAGACCGGCAATTGCGTTGGCCTGGGTGTGTAGTGCTGTAGCTGCATGGACGGATACCTTATCTGAGGAATTGGATACCCTAGATAAGGATACTGTATTATTGACCCTGGGGCATATTAAAGACGCTGTCCTATATATGAGAGATGCTCAAAGAGACATTAGTCTACTGGGTTCTAGAATAAACGCTATGTCGATTTCTGCCAGAAGGGTCCTGTGGACTCGGCAATGGACAGGTGATGCCGACTCAAAAAGATATATGGAGGTTTTACCTTACAGGGGTGAGGAATTGTTCGGGGAAGGTCTCTCGGACCTGGTCTCCACAGCTACAGCTGGAAAGTCAAATTTTTTGCCTTATGTTCCCTCACAGCCTAAGAGAGCACTGCATTATCAAATGCAGTCCTTTCGTTCACAAAGAAACAAGAAAGTCCGAGGTGCGTCCTTTCTTGCCAGAGGTAGGGGCAGAGGAAAGAAGCTGCACAACGCAGCTAGTTCCCAGGAACAGAAGTCCTCCCCGGCCTCTGCAAAGTCCACCGCATGACGCTGGGGCTCCACTGGCGGAGTCGGGCCCGGTGGGGGCACGTCTTCGGAAGTTCAGCCACATGTGGGTTCACTCCCAGGTGGATCCCTGGGCAATAGAAATTGTGTCTCAGGGTTACAAGCTGGAATTCGAAGAGGTGCCTCCTCGCCGGTATTTCAAATCGGCCCTACCAGCTTCCCCCCAAGAGAGGGAGATAGTGTTAAACGCAATACAAAAATTGTATCTTCAGCAGGTGGTGGTCAAGGTTCCCCTCCTTCAACAGGGAAGGGGTTATTATTCGACCATGTTTATAGTCGCGAAACCGGACGGTTCGGTCAGACCCATATTGAATTTAAAATCTCTGAACCTATACTTGAAAAGGTTCAAGTTCAAGATGGAATCGCTAAGAGCGGTCATCACAAGCCTGGAAGGGGGGGATTTTATGGTGTCACTGGACATAAAGGATGCGTACCTTCATGTCCCCATTTATCCACCTCATCAGGCGTACCTAAGATTTGCGGTACAGGATTGTCATTACCAATTTCAGACGTTGCCGTTTGGTCTCTCAACGGCCCCGAGGATTTTCACCAAGGTAATGGCGGAAATTATGGTGCTCCTGCAGAAGCAAAGTGTCACAATTATCCCGTACTTGGACGATCTCCTCATAAAAGCGAGATCAAGAGAGCAGTTGCTGAACAACGTATCTCTTTCACTGAAAGTGTTACAGCAACACGGCTGGATTCTCAATATTCCAAAGTCGCAGTTGGTTCCTACGACTCGTCTGCTCTTCTTGGGCATGATTCTGGACACGGACCAGAAGAGGGTTTATCTCCCGATAGAGAAGGCCCAGGAACTCATGACTCTGGTCAAGAACCTATTGAAACCAAAAAACAGGTGTCAGTGCATCATTGCACTCGAGTCCTGGGATAGATGGTGGCGTCATACGAGGCCATTCCCTTCGGCAGGTTCCATGCGAGGACTTTCCAATGGGACCTACTGGACAAGTGGTCCGGGTCACATCTACAGATGCATCGGTTGATCACCCTGTCCCCCAGGGCCAGGGTATCACTCCTGTGGTGGCTGCAGAGTGCTCACCTTCTCGAGGGACGCAGATTCGGCATTCAGGATTGGATCCTGGTGACCACGGACGCAAGCCTCCGAGGTTGGGGAGCAGTCACACAGGGAAGAAATTTCCAGGGTCTTTGGTCAAGTCAAGAGACTTGTCTTCACCTCAACATCCTGGAGCTAAGGGCCATATACAATGCCCTACGTCAAGCGGAGACCTTACTTCGCGACAAACCAGTTCTGATCCAGTCAGACAACATCACCGCAGTGGCTCATGTAAACCGCCAAGGCGGCACAAGGAGCAGAGTGGCAATGGCGGAAGCCACCAGAATTCTTCGCAGGGCGGAGAATCATGTAAGCACACTGTCAGCAGTGTTCATACCGGGAGTTGACAACTGGGAAGCAGACTTCCTCAGCAGGCACAACCTCCACCCGGGAGAGTGGGGACTTCATCAAGAAGTCTTCACACAGATTACAAATCGATGGGAACTGCCACAGGTGGACATGATGGCATCCCGTCTCAACAAAAAGCTACAAAGGTATTGCGCCAGGTCAAGAGACCCTCAGGCGATAGCTGTGGACGCACTAGTAACACCGTGGGTGTTCCAGTCGGTCTATGTGTTTCCTCCTCTTCCTCTCATACCCAAGGTGCTGAGAATCGTAAGATAAAGAGGAGTGAGAACAATACTCATTGTTCCGGATTGGCCAAGAAGGACTTGGTACCCAGATCTGCAAGAAATGCTTACAGAAGATCTGTGGCCTCTCCTTCTGAGACAGGACCTGTTGCAACAGGGGCCCTGTCTGTTCCAAGACTTACCGCGGCTGCGTTTGACGGCATGGCGGTTGAACGCCGGATCCTAGCAGAGAAAGGCAGTCCGGAGGAGGTAATTCCTACGCTGATAAAGGCTAGGAAGGACGTGACATCTAAACATTATCACCGTATATGGCGAAAATATGTTTCTTGGTGTGAGGCCAGGAAGGCTCCTACGGAAGAATTACAGCTGGGCCGTTTCCTTCACTTCCTACAGTCAGGAGTGAATTTGGGCCTAAAATTAGGCTCAATTAGTGTCCAGATTTCGGCCCTATCCATTTTCTTTAAAAAAGAGTTGGCTTCTCTACCGGAAGTTCAGACTTTTGTAAAGGGAGTGCTACATATTCAGCCTCCTTTTGTGCCTCCGGTGGTACCTTGGGATCTTAACGTGGTGTTAAGTTTCCTAAGGTCACACTGGTTTGAACCGCTTAGAACGGTGGAGTTGAAATATCTCACGTGGAAGGTGGTCATGTTATTAGCCTTGGCTTCGGTTAGGCGAGTGTCTGAATTAGCGGCTTTGTCACATAAAAGCCCCTATTTGGTCTTCCATATGGATAGAGCAGAATTGCGGACCCGTTCGCAATTTCTGCCGAAAGTGGTATCATCTTTTCATATGAACCAACCTATTGTGGTGCCTGTGGCTACACATGACTTGGAGGATTCCGAGTTACATGATGTGGTCAGGGCTTTGAAAATTTACGTGGCCAGAACGGCTAGAGTCAGGAAAACTGAAGCGCTGTTTGTCCTGTATGCATCCAACAAGATTGGTGCCCCTGCTTCAAAGCAAACTATTGCTCGCTGGATTTGTAACACGATTCAGCAAGCGCATTCCACGGCTGGATTGCCGTTACCAAAATCGGTCAAGGCCCATTCCACTAGGAAGGTGGGCTCTTCTTGGGCGGCTGCCCGGGGGGTCTCGGCACTACAGCTGTGTCGAGCTGCTACTTGGTCGGGTTCAAACACTTTTGCAAGATTCTATAAGTTTGATACCCTGGCTGAGGAGGATCTCATGTTTGCTCAATCGGTGCTGCAGAGTCATCCGCACTCTCCCGCCCGTTTGGGAGCTTTGGTATAATCCCCATGGTCCTTACGGAGTCCCCAGCATACTCTAGGACGTTAGAGAAAATAAGATTTTACTTACCGGTAAATCTATTTCTCGTAGTCCGTAGAGGATGCTCGGCGCTCGTCCCAAGTGCGGACTTCTTCTGCAATACTGTTGTATATAGTTATTGCTTCAATAAGGGTTACATTATGGTTGCATCGGTCTTGAACTGATGATAGGTTGTTTTCATACTGTTAACTGGGTAGTTATCACAAGTTATACGGTGTGATTGGTGTGGCTGGTATGAATCTTGCCCTTGGATTAACAAAATCCTTTCCTCGTACTGTCCATCTCCTCTGGGCACAGTTTCTCTAACTGAGGTCTGGAGGAGGGGCATAGAGGGAGGAGCCAGTGCACACCAGGAACTAAATTCTTTCTTAAAGTGCCCATGTCTCCTGCGGAGCCCGTCTATCCCCATGGTCCTTACGGAGTCCCCAGCATCCTCTACGGACTACGAGAAATAGATTTACCGTTTTTAAGGTTAAAATGCTGGGACACTGGGGGTCATTCCAAGTTGATCGCTAGCTAAAAATGTTTGCTGCGCAGCGATGATGCAAAAAAAGGCGCTTCTACACATGCGTATGCGGCGCAGTGCGCACGCGCGACGTACTTTCACAACGGGCAAAGTATTTTTATGCAAAGTCTAGCGAAGCTTTTCAGTCGCAATGGCCGCTGCAGAGTGATTGACATGAAGTGGGCGTTTCTGGGTGTCAACTGACCGTTTTCAGGGAGTGTTCGAAAAAACGCAGGCGTGCCAAGAAAAATGCAGGCGTGGCTGGGCGAACGCAGGGCGTGTTTGTGATGTCAAATCCGGAACTGAACAGTCTGAAGTGATCGCAAGCTAGGAGTAGGTCTGGAGCTGCTCTGAAACTGCACAATTTATTATTTTTAGTCGCTCTGCGGTCCTTTCGTTCGCTCTTCTGCTAAGCTAAAATACACTCCCAGAGGGCGGCGGCTTAGCGTTTGCACGACTGCTAAAAACTGGTAGCGAGCGAACAACTCAGAATGACCCCCACTGTGTAGAACCCCTTGAGCACCCACCATAATGACTAATTAGGCATTTGGAGGTTTTTAATTTGTTTAATTGGGTAAATAATTACATTTCTCTTACGTCCTAGAGGATGCTGGGGTCCACATTAGTACCATAGGGTCCACTAGGAGCCATGGGCACTTTAAGAGTTTAATAGTGTGGGTTGGCTCCTCCCTCTATGCCCCTCCTACCAGACTCGGTTTAGAAAATATGCCCGGAGGAGCCGGTCACAGCTAGGGGAGCTCCATACGAGTTTTTCTAGTTTTATTATTTTTTAATAGAGTTAAGCACAGGTAGGCTGCTGGGCGCTGGCAACAGCCTCTCTGCTTCGTGGGACTTGGGGGGGGGAGTAGTGTCCAACCATTTGAGGTTAATGGCCACTAGCTCCGCTGACAGGACACTGAGCTCCTGAGGGTGTCGATCGCAAGCCCCCGAGGCGACCGCTCGCTCCCGCAGCACTGCCGCCACCCCCTGACAGAGCCAGAAGACGTCGGTGGTGAGTTGGACACCGTTGACCTGACAAGCGGGGATCCGGTGAGAATGGCGGCATCGGGGTGGGAGCGCAGCGCTCAAGCTGCGCTCCAGAGGGCTTAGAGGTACAGAGTGTGGCGCTGTAAGGGGCGCCCAGGGCCAGCGCAAACACCCTTACACTGGTCACAGCAGCTATCAGGGACACTGTACTACTAGCAACATTTACCTCAGGCCAGTGTAATCTCTAGAAGTGTGGGAAGATGCGCCATTTTAGGGGGCGGGACTTCTCCTCAGAGCGGATCCAGCACTCACCAGTGCCATTTTCTCCTTGCAGATCGCACTACAGAGACGCTGACCCTACAGGGAGCGCTGACCCTCCACATAACTCCAGCTATCCTGTGCGGTACCAGGGGGTTATGAAAGAGGGGGGGAGAGTGTTATTCACATTACTGTGTAGTCTATTAAGGTTGCACAGTCAGCGCCAGGCATTTATTATATATCTGTCTACTGGGGCGCTGTGTGGGCTGGCTCCATAACTCTGTGTCTCTCTGAAGGTACTTGGGGGACATTTTCCTGTGTGTGTGTGTGTGTGTGTGTGTGTGTGTGTGTGTGTGTGTGTGTGTGTGTGTGTGTGTGTATGCTATATATCTCACATTACCATAAAGATAACAGAAAAATATCCGGGCGCCAAAGAAGGATAAAGCAGCAGACCAACTGGTCAAAAGGTATCCCCAATACCAAAAGATATATAGCGTGAATAGTGAGGTTTATGACCAGCTGAAATGCGCTAGAATGACTATGAATAAGCAGATAATACTTCCCTCACAGGTGTTCTTTCATGAAGCTTCATGTGTATTGCATGAACCCGAAATCAGATTCCAATGAAGTATGGACCTTAAGATATGTTTCCCTCATAGGTTTTCTGTCGTAGGACTTTGTACGTACAACATACGCTCGGAATCCATATAAAGGGAAAGAATAATCCACAAATAGTATAGTACGTTCAAAACAGAAAAATGTATTATAGTAAAAACCATAAAAGGAGGCTAATATGCGTAAATGGTATAGATGGAGGTTTACCAGATAGAAGTAGTGTATACGCCTTGTATAATGCTAAATTCAATAAGATCACATCACAAAGTAAAAAATCAAGGTGGGGGTTTACCAAACTTCCATGAGGTAAGGACTTTCAGATGTATCAAATGAGAAGGAGAAACCGGCTCCGGAACCTGTCTCCTAAGTCCAAAAGAGCTCTGTCCGTATGGTAAAAGTTCCCAACAAAGATGGAGCTCCTGTCATACAGTGCCGACGCGTTTCGGGACCTCTCCCTTCCTCAAGGCAGTATCCTTGAGGAATACTGCCTTGAGGAAGGTAGAGGTCCCGAAACGCGTCGGCACTGTATGACAGGAGCTCCATCTTTGTTGGGAACTTTTACCATACGGACAGAGCTCTTTTGGACTTAGGAGACAGGTTCCGGAGCCGGTTTCTCCTTCTCATTTGATACATCTGAAAGTCCTTACCTCATGGAAGTTTGGTAAACCCCCACCTTGATTTTTTACTTTGTGATGTGATCTTACTGAATTTAGCATTATACAAGGCGTATACACTACTTCTATCTGGTAAACCTCCATCTATACCATTTACGCATATTAGCCTCATGTTATGGTTTTTACTATAATACATTTTTCTGTTTTGAACGTACTATACTATTTGTGGATTATTCTTTCCCTTTATATGGATTCCAAGCGTATGTTGTACGTACAAAGTCCTACGACAGAAAACCTATGAGGGAAACATATCTTAAGGTCCATACTTCATTGGAATCTGATTTCGGGTTCATGCAATACACATGAAGCTTCATGAAAGAACACCTGTGAGGGAAGTATTATCTGCTTATTCATAGTCATTCTAGCGCATTTCAGCTGGTCATAAACCTCACTATTCACGCTATATCTCACATTACCATGTCTAGGGACTCTGTATCTTGTGCTGCAGAGTATGTATCTTCTCCAGAAGAGTCTATTCCATGTACTCAGGAATGCAATACACTGTCTCAGCCCTCTGAACCCGAACCCAAGTGGTGGCTTCTATTAAGGGTATGATATCCCAGATTTAATCTGGGATAGCTCATTATGAGACTGAAACACAGGTTTTAAAACAATCTGTGGAGGTTTTGTCATATTCAACTCCCACTACCTCATCAAAGTCCCCTGGTTTATGCCCCCAAAAGCGTGCTCTTGCCTAGGTAATGCAAGTCGACACGGATACCAACTCTGATACGGGTGACGGTGATGGGGACATACTGCTAAAGGGGTGCAGCTAATGATTGAGGGCATTCGGGATGTTTTACACATTACTGACAAGGTTCCTGAACAGGTCGAGGAGGCTTTCTTTACAGACAATAAAAAAGTCTCCCTTACCTTTCCTGTGTCTCGGGAATTAAACGCAATATTTGAAAAATCCTGGGAAAACCCAGAGCAAAAATTCCAGATCCCAAAGAGAGTTCTAGTTGCTTTTCCTTTCCCTGAAGAGGATAGAAAAAAGTTGGAAAACCCTCCTATAGTAGACGCTTTTGTTTCTAGATTGTCTAAAAAGGTGGTTTTACCTGTCCCTGGGTCTACAGCTTTGAAAGAACAGGCAGACCGCAAGATTGAGACTACGCTCAAATCCATATACACTGCTTCAGGCGTGGCGCTTAGGCTCACTATTGATTGTGCATGGTTTTCTAAAGCCATAGTAAAGTGGTCAGGCACGTTACTAGAGGATTTAGATACTATGGATAGAAGTGACATTGAAATGTTTTTACGTCACATACAGGATTCTGCGGGTTTCATGGTGGAGGCCATGAAGGACCTTGGTAATCTGACTGCATGGACGTCTTCCATGGCTGTCTCGGCACGCAGGAGACTCTGGCTGCGCCAATGGTCTGCGGATGCGGAATCCAAGAAGAGTGTGGAGAACCTACCCTACACAGGTCAGGCTATATTTGGGGAGGCTTTGATGCGTGGATCTCCACGGCAACTGCGGGTAAGTCAACCTTTCTTCCCTCAGCCGCTCCGACGCCTAAGAAATACTTTTCTCTATCGTCCTAGTGGATGCTGGGGTTCCTGAAAGGACCATGGGGAATAGCGGCTCCGCAGGAGACAGGGCACAAAAAGTAAAGCTTTTCCGATCAGGTGGTGTGCACTGGCTCCTCCCCCTATGACCCTCCTCCAGACTCCAGTTAGATTTTTGTGCCCGGCCGAGAAGGGTGCAATCTAGGTGGCTCTCCTAAAGAGCTGCTTAGAAAAAGTTTAGCTAGGTTTTTTATTTTACAGTGATTCCTGCTGGCAACAGGATCACTGCAGCGAGGGACTGAGGGGAGAAGGAGTCAACTCACCTGCGTGCAGGATGGATTGGCTTCTTGGCTACTGGACATCAAGCTCCAGAGGGACGATCACAGGTACAGCCTGGATGGTCACCGGAGCCGCGCCGCCGGCCCCCTTGCAGATGCTGAAGTCAGAAGAGGTCCAGAATCGGCGGCTGAAGACTCCTGCAGTCTTCTAAAGGTAGCGCACAGCACTGCAGCTGTGCGCCATTTTCCTCTCAGCACACTTCACACGGCAGTCACTGAGGGTGCAGGGCGCTGGGAGGGGGGCGCCCTGGGAGGCAAATGAGTACCTATAAAGGCTAAAAATACCTCACATATAGCCCTAGAGGCTATATGGAGATATTTAACCCCTGCCTAATTTTTCTAAATAGCGGGAGACGAGCCCGCCGGAAAAGGGGCGGGGCCTATCTCCTCAGCACACGGCGCCATTTCCTCTCACAGCTCCGCTGGTCAGGACGGCTCCCAAGTCTCTCCCCTGCACTGCACTACAGAAACAGGGTAAAACAGAGAGGGGGGGGCACATTTATGGCGATATTTTGATATAACAAAGCAGCTATAAGGGAGCACTTATTATAAGGCTATCCCTGATATATATATAGCGCTTTTGGTGTGTGCTGGCAAACTCTCCCTCTGTCTCCCCAAAGGGCTAGTGGGTCCTGTCTTCATTAGGAGCATTCCCTGTGTGTCTGCTGTGTGTCGGTACGTGTGTGTCGACATGTATGAGGACGATATTGGTGTGGAGGCGGAGCAATTGCCAAATATGGGGATGTCACCTCCTAGGGGGTCGACACCAGAATGGATGCCTTTATTTATGGAACTACGGGATAGTGTCAACACGCTAAAGCAGTCGTTTGACGACATGAGACGGCCGGACAATCAATTAGTGCCTGTCCAGGCGACTCAAACACCGTCAGGGGCTGTGAAACGCCCTTTGCCTCAGTCGGTCGACACAGACCCAGACACAGGCGATGACTCCAGTGGTGACGGTGACGAATCAACCGTATTTTCCAGTAGGGCCACACGTTATATGATTTTGGCAATGAAGGAGGCGTTACATTTAGCTGATACTACAGGTACCACTAAACAGGGTATTATGTGGGGTATGAAAAAACTACCTATAGTTTTTCCTGAATCAGAAGAACTAAATGACGTGTGTAATGAAGCGTGGGTTGCCCCTGATAAAAAGCTGATAATTTCAAAGAAATTATTGGCATTATACCCTTTCCCGCCAGAGGTTAGGGAGCGCTGGGAAACACCTCCTAGGGTGGACAAGGCGCTAACACGCTTATCTAAACAAGTGGCGTTACCCTCTCCTGAGACGGCCGCACTTAAAGATCCATCAGATAGGAGGATGGAAAATATCCAAAAAAGTATATACACACATGCAGGTGTTATACTACGACCAGCTGTAGCAACTGCCTGGATGGGCAGTGCGGGGGTAGTTTGGTCAGAGTCCCTGATTGAAAATATTGATACCCTGGACAGGGACAATATTTTACTGTCGTTAGAACAAATAAAGGATGCATTTCTTTATATGCGTGATGCACAGAGGGATATATGCACACTGGCATCACGGGTAAGTGCTATGTCCATTTCGGCCAGAAGAGCTTTATGGACGCGACAGTGGACAGGCGATGCGGATTCAAAACGGCATATGGAAGTTTTGCCGTATAAGGGGGAGGAGTTATTTGGAGTCGGTCTATCAGATTTGGTGGCCACGGCTACAGCCGGGAAATCCACCTTTCTACCTCAAGTCACTCCCCAACAGAAAAAGGCACCGACTTTTCAACCGCAGCCCTTTCGTTCCTTTAAAAATAAGAGAGCAAAGGGCTATTCATATCTGCCACGAGGCAAAGGTCGAGGGAAGAGACAGCAACACGCAGCTCCTTCCCAGGATCAGAAGCCCTCCCCGGCTTCTACAAAAGCCTCAGCATGACGCTGGGGTTTCTCAAGCGGACTCGGGGACGGTGGGGGGTCGTCTCAAAAATTACAGCGCGCAGTGGGCTCACTCGCAAGTAGATCCCTGGATCCTGCAGATAATATCTCAGGGATACAGGTTGGAATTAGAGACAGATCCACCTCGCCGTTTCCTGAAGTCTGCTTTACCAACGTCCCCCTCCGAAAGGGAGACGGTGTTGGAAGCCATTCACAAGCTGTACTCTCAGCAGGTGATAGTCAAGGTACCTCTTCTGCAACAAGGGAAGGGGTATTATTCCACTCTTTTTGTGGTACCGAAGCCGGATGGCTCGGTAAGGCCTATTCTAAATCTGAAGTCCTTGAACCTGTACATAAAGAAGTTCAAGTTCAAAATGGAGTCACTCAGAGCAGTGATAGCGAACCTGGAAGAGGGGGACTTTATGGTATCCTTGGACATCAAGGATGCGTATCTCCACGTTCCAATTTACCCCTCACACCAGGGGTACCTCAGGTTCGTTGTACAAAACTGTCACTATCAGTTTCAGACGCTGCCGTTCGGATTGTCCACGGCACCTCGGATCTTTACAAAGGTAATGGCCGAGATGATGATTCTTCGAAGAAAAGGCGTATTAATTATCCCATACTTGGACGATCTCCTAATAAGGGCGAGGTCCAGAGAACAGCTAGAGATGGGATTAGCACTGTCTCAAGAAGTGCTAAAACAGCACGGGTGGATTCTGAATATTCCAAAATCCCAGTTAATGCCGACAACTCGTCTGCTGTTCCTAGGGATGATTCTGGACACGGTTCAGAAAAAGGTTTTTCTCCCGGAGGAAAAAGCCAAGGAGTTATCCGAGCTTGTCAGGAACCTCCTAAAACCAGGAAAGGTGTCTGTACATCAATGCACAAGAGTCCTGGGAAAAATGGTGGCTTCTTACGAAGCAATTCCATTCGGCAGATTCCACGCAAGAATTTTCCAAAGGGATCTGTTGGACAAATGGTCAGGGTCGCATCTTCAGATGCACCTACGGATAACCCTGTCTCCAAGGACAAGGGTGTCTCTTCTGTGGTGGTTGCAGAGTGCTCATCTATTGGAGGGCCGCAGATTCGGCATACAGGATTGGATCCTGGTGACCACGGACGCCAGCCTGAGAGGCTGGGGAGCAGTCACACAAGGAAGAAACTTCCAGGGAGTATGGACGAGCCTGGAAACGTCTCTTCACATAAACATTCTGGAACTAAGAGCAATATACAATGCTCTAAGCCAGGCAGAACCTCTGCTTCAGGGAAAACCGGTGTTGATCCAGTCGGACAACATCACGGCAGTCGCCCATGTGAACAGACAGGGCGGCACAAGAAGCAGGAGTGCAATGGCAGAAGCTGCAAGGATTCTTCGCTGGGCAGAGAATCATGTGATAGCACTGTCAGCAGTGTTCATCCCGGGAGTGGACAACTGGGAAGCAGACTTCCTCAGCAGACACGATCTTCACCCGGGAGAGTGGGGTCTTCATCCAGAAGTCTTCCACATGCTGGTAACCCGTTGGGAAAGACCAATGGTGGACATGATGGCGTCTCGCCTCAACAAAAAACTGGACAGGTATTGCGCCAGGTCAAGAGATCCGCAGGCAATAGCTGTGGACGCGCTGGTAACGCCTTGGGTGTACCAGTCGGTGTATGTGTTTCCTCCTCTGCCTCTCATACCAAAAGTATTGAGAATTATACGGCAAAGAGGCGTAAGAACGATACTAGTGGTTCCGGATTGGCCAAGGAGGACTTGGTACCCGGAACTTCAAGAGATGATCACGGAAGATCCGTGGCCTCTACCTCTAAGGAGGGACTTGCTTCAGCAGGGTCCCTGTCTGTTTCAAGACTTACCGCGGCTGCGTTTGACGGCATGGCGGTTGAACGCCGGATCCTAAAGGAAAAAGGCATGCCGGAAGAAGTCATTCCTACTTTGATTAAAGCAAGGAAGGAAGTAACCGTGCAACATTATCACCGAATTTGGCGAAAATATGTTGCGTGGTGCGAAGATCGGAGTGCTCCGACGGAGGAATTTCAACTGGGTCGATTCCTACATTTCCTGCAATCAGGATTGTCAATGGGTCTCAAATTGGGATCTATTAAGGTTCAAATTTCGGCCCTGTCGATTTTCTTTCAAAAAGAATTGGCTTCAGTCCCTGAAGTCCAGACCTTTGTTAAGGGAGTGCTGCATATACAGCCTCCTGTGGTGCCTCCAGTGGCACCGTGGGATCTCAATGTGGTTTTGGACTTCCTAAAATCTCATTGGTTTGAACCACTAAAAAAGGTGGATTTGAAATATCTCACATGGAAAGTGACCATGCTTCTAGCCCTGGCTTCTGCCAGGAGAGTGTCAGAATTGGCAGCTTTATCTTACAAAAGCCCATATCTGATTTTCCATTCGGACAGGGCAGAACTGCGGACTCGTCCGCATTTTCTCCCTAAGGTGGTGTCAGCATTTCATCTGAACCAGCCTATTGTAGTGCCTGCGGCTACAAGTGACTTGGAGGACTCCAAGTTACTGGACGTTGTCAGAGCATTAAAAATATATATTGCAAGGACAGCTGGAGTCAGAAAATCTGACTCGTTGTTTATATTGTATGCACCCAACAAGATGGGTGCTCCTGCGTCTAAGCAGACGATTGCTCGTTGGATCTGTAGCACAATCCAACTTGCACATTCTGTGGCAGGCCTGCCACAGCCTAAATCTGTCAAGGCCCACTCCACAAGGAAGGTGGGCTCATCTTGGGCGGCTGCCCGAGGGGTCTCGGCATTACAACTTTGCCGAGCAGCTACGTGGTCAGGGGAGAACACGTTTGTAAAATTTTACAAATTTGATACTCTGGCTAAGGAGGACCTGGAGTTCTCTCATTCGGTGCTGCAGAGTCATCCGCACTCTCCCGCCCGTTTGGGAGCTTTGGTATAATCCCCATGGTCCTTTCAGGAACCCCAGCATCCACTAGGACGATAGAGAAAATAAGATTTTACTTACCGATAAATCTATTTCTCGGAGTCCGTAGTGGATGCTGGGCGCCCATCCCAAGTGCGGATTATCTGCATAAATTGTACATAGTTATTGTTAACTAATTCGGGTTATTGTTGAAGGAAGCCATCTTTCAGAGGCTCCGCTGTTATCATACTGTTAACTGGGTTTAGATCACAAGTTGTACGGTGTGATTGGTGTGGCTGGTATGAGTCTTACCCGGGATTCAAAATCCTCCCTTATTGTGTACGCTCGTCCGGGCACAGTACCTAACTGGAGTCTGGAGGAGGGTCATAGGGGGAGGAGCCAGTGCACACCACCTGATCGGAAAAGCTTTACTTTTTGTGCCCTGTCTCCTGCGGAGCCGCTATTCCCCATGGTCCTTTCAGGAACCCCAGCATCCACTACGGACTCCGAGAAATAGATTTATCGGTAAGTAAAATCTTATTTTCTGCGTCTACAATGCAGTCCTTTCGGGCCGCCAAGGGTTAAGTCCAAATCCTCTTCCACCTTCTTCAGAGGTGGTCGGGGAAAATCCAGTAAACCTGCACTGACAGGTTCCCAGGAACAGAAGCCGGGCTTTGTTTCCTCAAAATCCTCAGCATGAAGGTGGACCTCCCAGCCTGGAGGTCGGGCAGTCCATTAATCTCTCACAACTCGACTGCTCTGGAATCATGGTTGGATCCTGAATCTTCCAAAGTCGCATTTGGAGCCGACGAGAAGACTGTCCTTCCTGGGGATGATTCTCGACACGGAAGTACAGAGGGTGTTTCTGCCGGTGGAGAAAGCATTGGTGATTCATGCACGGTCTTTCTCCTGGACAAGTGGTCAGGGTCTCATCTTCACATGCACCAGAGGATACATCTGTCACCGAAAGCAAGAATCTCGCTCTTCTGGTGGCTGGAAACTTCTCACCTAGTGGAGGGCCACAGGTTCGGGATTCGGAATTGGATCCTTCTAACCACGGATGCAAGTCTCAGAGGTTGGAGAGCAGTCACCCAGGGGAAAAACTTCCAAGGAAGGTGGTCAGGTCTGGAATCCAGCCTTCCAATAAACATTCTGGAACTAAGAGCTGTGTACAACGGTCTTCTACAGGCGGCTTATCTTCTAAAAGATCAGGCCATTCAAGTTCAGTCGGACAAGGTAACGACATAAACCGACAAGGCGGAACGAAGAGCAGAGCTGCAATGTCAGAGGTAACAAGAATCATCCTTTGGGCAGAAAAGCACGCGGTGGCGCTGTCGGCAATCTTCATTCCGGGAGTGGACAACTGGGAAGCAGACTTCCTCAGCAGACACGATCTCCATCCGGGAGAGTGGTCCTCCACCCAGAGATGTTCTCAGAGGTGACAAGTCTTTGGGGCGTACCTCAAATAGACATGATGGCCTCCCGCCTCAACAAGAAGCTTCAGAGGTACTGTTCCAGGTCGAGAGAAAAACAGGCAGTGGCGGTGGATGCCCTGGTAACTCCGTTGGTGTTCAAGTCAGTGTATGTGTTCTCGCCACTTCCACTCATCCCAAGGATTCTCAAGCTAATAAACAGAACAAGAGTTCAGGCGATCCTCATTGCTCCGGACTGGCCAAGAAGGGCTTGGTACGCGGATCTTCTGGAGTTACTGCTGGAAGATCCGAGTCCTCTTCCTCTTTGCGAGGACCTTCTGCAATAGGGGCCGTTCGCTTATCAAGACTTACCGTGGCTATGTTTGACGGCATATAAGTTGAACGCCAGATCTTAGCTCGGAAGGGCGTTCCGAACAAGGTTATTCCTACCCTGATCCAGGCTGTCTAAACATTACCATTGAATTTGGAAAAAGTACGTGTCTTGGTGTGAATCCATGAAGTTTCCTACGGTGGAGTTTCAACTTGGGTGGTTTCTCCTTTTTCTGCAAGCAGGTGTGGATGTGGGCCTGCGTTTGGGCTCCATAAAAGTCCATATTTCGGCCTTGTCCATTTTCTTGGGATCCGGTCTGAAGATCGACAGTGCCTAGGTCGACAATGTTTAGGTCGACCACTATAAATCGACAGTTATTAGGTCGACAGGGTTTCTAGGTCGACCGGTCAAAAGGTCGACAAGAGTTTTTTTTTCAACTTTTTCATACTTAACGATCCATGTGGACTACGATTGGAAGGGTAATCTGTGCCGAGCGAAGCGAGGCACCTTGCCCGAAGCATGGCGAGGGGACACGGTGCACTAATTGGGGTTCCCGGTCACTCTACGAAGAAAACGACACCCCCCCAAAAAAAACCTCATGTCGACCTTTTGACCTGTCGACCTAGAAACCCTGTCAACCTTCCAACCCTGTTGATCTAGTGACTGTCGACCTAGAGACTGTTGATCTAACGATCCACATCCCATTTTCTTCCAGAAACAATTGGCTGCCCTCCCTGAGGTTCAGACTTTCGTGAAAGGGGTTCTGCACATCCAGCCTCCCTTTGTGCCTACTACGGCAACTTGGGATCTTAATGTGGTGCTGCAGTTCCTGCAGTCGGATTGGTTCGAACCTTTACAGGAGATTGATGTCAGATTTCTTACTTGGAACGCAGTCACACTATTGGCATTGGCATCTGCTAGACATGTGTCGGAATTAGGGGCATTGTTCTGCAAGAGCCCCTACTTGATTTTCCATGAAGATAGAGCTGAGCTCAGGATGCCTCGGCAATTTCTTCCAAAGGTTGTGTTGGCTTTTCATATCCACCAACCTATTGTGGTACCAGTAGCTACTGACTCAATTACTTCTAAATCCTTGGATGTTGTAAGGGCTTTGAAGATTTATGTGAAGAGAAATTCTCTTCAAAGAAAGTCGGACGCTCTGTTGGTCCTTTATGATCCCAACAAGGTTGGGTGTCCTGCTTCTAAGCAGACGATTTCTCGCTGGATCAAGTTTACTATCCAGCATGCTTATTCTCTGGCAGACTTGCTGTGTCCAAGATCTGTTAAGGCCCACTCTACTCGTAAAGTGAGTTCTTTCTGGGCAGCTGCCCGGGGTGTGTCTGCTTTACAACTTTGCCGAGTGGCTACTTGATCAGGGTCGAACACGTTTGCCAAGTTCTACTGGTTCGATACTTTGGCCTCTGAGGACCTAAAGTTTGGTCAATCTGTTCTGCAGGAGCCTCCACGCTCTCCCTCCCGTACTGGGAGCTTTGGTACATCCCCATGGTACTAATGTGGACCCCAGCATCCTCTAGGACGTAAGAGAAAATAGGATTTTAATTACCTACCGGTAAATCCTTTTTTTCGTTTTCCTGCAATTGTTACTTAGTTAAGTACTGCATTGTTACTTGGTTAAGTACTGTTCAGCCGTTGCTGACTTGTTTCAGGCTGGTTAGCTTGGTTTTCTGTTGTTATGTGTGAGCTGGTGTGAATCTCACCACTATCTGTGTATTTCCTTCTCTCGAAGTATGTCTTTCTCCTCGGGCACAGTTTCTAGACTGAGTCTGGTAGGAGGGGCATAGAGGAAGGAGCCAGCCCACACTATTAAACTCTTAAAGTGCCCATGGCTCCCAAGGGACCCGTCTATACCCCATGCTACTAATGTGGACCCCAGCATCCTCTACGGACTACGAGAAAAGGATTTACCGGTAGGTAATTAAAATCCTACTTTCACTTTTGGGAGTAAAAAGAAAAAAAATGGCACCAATAAATGTCAGACTAGATGGGCCAAGTGGTTCTTATGTGCCGTCAAATTTTATGTTTCTAAATTACCCCAAAATAAATTTTTTGTTAGGTTATGCACCCCAGGTTTAATTAAAACATTTATGTATTTAATCCAAAATAATTGCTGTGGGGAGATAACCTACATCCTCGAGAGAGAATAGCCCTCAAGAGCCTTATGGAGGATAGTAGTAGTAGTATTAAAGCAGCGGATAAGGGGGGAGGTACAGTGGTACAAGATCGTAGGAATTACGTAACGGAAGCATATAGGCAACTTAAAAATGTTCAGTTCTATACAGTATTGAAATCCGATCCTACTACTGAGTATCAATTGGAGATGAAATCTTTCTTGGATTCTGCTTTGAAAAATAGTACTATATCCAAAGATGAACACGTGTTTCTGTTCAATAAATTTCCTGTTATCCCCACATATTATCACCTCCCCAAGATCCACAGATCCCTTCAAGCACCCCCTGGTCGTCCTATAATTTCAGGTGTTGGGTCCCTCACGTCCAATTTGTCGGCTTTTGTTGATTTTTTTCTTCAACCTCCCGTAAATACCTTAAAATCCTACATTAGGGATTCTACAGATTTTTTAAATAAAATTAAGAATGTGAGATGGCAGAGAAACTATATGTTCCTGACATGTGATGTCGAATCTCTTTATAGCAATATACCCCATCAAAAAGGACTGTGGCGACAGAATCTTATTTAATGTTGGATGATTCTATGACTCACTTTGCCAATTCTTAATTAAAGCCATTCAGTTCATTCTATCACATAACTACTTCACGTTTGATGGTGCATTCTATTTACAGGTCCTCGGTGTGGCGATGGGCGCCAGGTTCGCCCCGAGCTTCGCCAACCTATATATGGGTCGGTTGGAGGAGTCTCTCATTTGGGGAGGACCATTCGGGGCGAACCTGGTGCTGTATGGTTGCTACATCGACGATCTGTTTTTCATTTGGGATGGGAATTTACAATCCACAGTTTCATTTTTGGCACATCTTAATTCTAATAATTTTGGTTTACGGTTCACTAGCACTGCGCACTCTTCACACATTAACTTTTTGAATATAGATATTGTTATCAAAGATAATCATTTGGTCACCTCTACTTTTCGCAAAGAGGTGGATACTAATAATTTTTTAAACTATAGAAGTTGCCACTTCCGTCCATGGCTCAATAACATACCCAAGAGTCAGTACCTTAGGATACGCCGTAATTGTTCTCAGGAAGAACAATTTGAGAAGCAAGCTGCTGAATTAACCACCTCCTTTAGACATCAGGGCTATCCCGAAAAATTAATAGAGGAAGCTTTAATAGATACTCGCTCGAGAGATAGGGACTCACTCTTGATACCTAAATTGAACCCACGGGATACATCTAATGGATATTTACAACAACCTAGATTTGTTTCTAAGTTCAACACGTGTTCTAGGGAACTTAAGAATATCTTTAATAAAAATTACCCTATACTAAAAACCGATAGGATCTTGTCTACTGTTTTGGAGGAAAAACCTCGAATTATTTTTTAAAAAGCATCAAATCTACAGACCTATTGGGCACCTAGTCATTTTAAATCATTGGATTCTAATACTGCTATTAAAAGTAAGAATACTTGGCTACAAAAATATGAAAAACCGATAGGGTGCTACAAATGCAGGAAAAAAAATAAGAATTTACTCACCGGTAATTCTATTTCTCGTAGTCCGTAGTGGATGCTGGGAACTTCGTAAGGACCATGGGGAATAGCGGGCTCCGAAGGAGACTGGGCACTCTAAGAAAGAATTAGGACTACCTGGTGTGCACTGGCTCCTCCCTCTATGCCCCTCCTCCAGACCTCAGTTAGGGAAACTGTGCCCGGAAGAGCTGACACAATAAGAAAGGGATTTGGAATCCCGGGTAAGACTCATACCAGCCACACCAATCACACCGTACAACTCGTGATACTATATCCAGTTAACAGTATGAACAACAACTGAGCCTCACGAACAGATGGCTCATAACAATAACCCTTTAGTTAGGCAATAACTATATACAAGTATTGCAGACAATCCGCACTTGGGATGGGCGCCCAGCATCCACTACGGACTACAAGAAATAGAATTACCGGTGAGTAAATTCTTATTTTCTCTGACGTCCTAGTGGATGCTGGGAACTCCGTAAGGACCATGGAGATTATACCAAAGCTCCCAAACGGGCGGGAGAGTGCGGATGACTATGCAGCACCGAATGAGCAAACTCAAGGTCCTCCTCAGCCAGGGTATCAAACTTGTAGAATTTTGCAAATGTGTTTGAACCCGACCAAGTAGCAGCTCGGCAAAGTTGTAAAGCCGAGACCCCTCGGGCAGCCGCCCAAGAAGAGCCCACTTTCCTCGTGGAATGGGCCTTTACAGATTTAGGATGCGGCAGTCCAGCTGCAGAATGTGCAAGTTGAATCGTGCTACAGATCCAGCGAGCAATAGTCTGCTTAGAAGCAGGAGCACCCAGCTTGTTGGGTGCATACAGGATAAATAGCGAGTCAGTTTTCCTGACTCCAGCCGTCCTGGAAACATATATTTTCAGGGCCCTGACTGCGCCCAGTAACTTGGAATCCTCCAAGTCCCGAGTAGCCGCAGGCACCACAATAGGTTGGTTCACATGAAAAGCTGAAACCACCTTAGGAAGGAATTGGGAACGAGTCCTCAATTCCGCCCTATCCATACAAAAAATCAGATAAGGGCTTTTACAAGACAAAGCCGCCAATTCTGATACACGCCTGGCCGACGCCAAGGCCAACAGCATGACCACTTTCCACGTGAGGTATTTTAGCTCCACGGTTTTAAGTGGCTCAAACCAATGCGACTTTAGGAAATCCAACACCACGTTGAGATCCCACGGTGCCACTGGAGGCACAAAAGGGGGCTGAATATGCAGCACTCCTTTAACAAAAGTCTGAACTTCAGGCAGTGAAGCCAGTTCTTTTTGGAAGAAAATCGACAGAGCCGAGATCTGGACCTTAATGGAACCCAATTTTAGGCCCATAGTCACTCCTGACTGTAGGAAGTGCAGAAATCGACCGAGATGAAATTCCTCCGTTGGGGCCTTCCTGGCCTCACACCAAGCAACATATTTTCGCCATATGCGGTGATAATGCCTTACGGTCACATCTTTCCTAGCTTTAATCAGCGTAGGAATGACTTCCTCCGGAATGCCCTTTTCTTTTAGGATCCGGTGTTCAACCGCCATGCCGTCAAACGCAGCCGCGGTAAGTCTTGGAACAGACAGGGCCCCTGCTGCAGCAGGTCCTGTCTGAGCGGCAGAGGCCATGGGTCCTCTGAGATCATTTCTTGAAGTTCTGGGTACCAAGCTCTTCTTGGCCAATCCGGAACCACAAGTATAGTTCTTACTCCTCTCCTTCTTATTATTCTCAGTACCTTGGGTATGAGAGGCAGAGGAGGGAACACATAAACCGACTGGTACACCCACGGTGTCACTAGAGCGTCCACAGCTATCGCCTGAGGGTCCCTTGACCTGGCGCAATATCTCTTTAGCTTTTTGTTGAGGCGGGACGCCATCATGTCCACCTGTGGCCTTTCCCAACGGTGTACAATCATTTGGAAGACTTCTGGATGAAGTCCCCACTCTCCCGGGTGGAGGTCGTGCCTGCTGAGGAAGTCTGCTTCCCAGTTGTCCACTCCGGGAATGAACACTGCTGACAGTGCTAACACATGATTTTCCGCCCATCGGAGAATCCTTGTGGCTTCTGCCATCGCCATCCTGCTTCTTGTGCCGCCCTGACGGTTTACATGGGCGACCGCCGTGATGTTGTCTGACTGGATCAGCACCGGCTGGTGTTGAAGCAGGGGTCTTGCCTGACTTAGGGCATTGTAAATGGCCCTTAGTTCCAAAATATTTATGTGTAGGGAAGTCTCCTGACTCGTGCATAGCCCTTGGAAGTTTCTTCCCTGCGTGACTGCCCCCCAACCTCGAAGGCTGGCATCCGTGGTCAGCAGGACCCAGTCCTGTATGCCGAATCTGCGGCCCTCTAGAAGATGAGCACTCTGCAGCCACCACAACAGCGACACCCTGGTCCTTGGAGACAGGGTTATCAGCCGATGCATCTGGAGATGCGATCCGGACCACTTGTCCAACAGATCCCACTGAAAGATCCTTGCATGGAACCTTCCGAATGGAATTGCTTCGTAAGAAGCTACCATCTTTCCCAGGACTCGCGTGCAGTGGTGCACCGACACCTGTTTTGGTTTTAGGAGGTCTCTGACTAGAGATGACAATTCCTTGGCCTTCTCCTCCGGGAGAAACACCTTTTTCCCCAGGAACAGTAGACGCGTTGTAGGAACCAGCTGCGACTTTGGAATATTCAGGATCCAGCCGTGCTGTTGTAGCACTTCCCGAGCTAGTGCTACTCCGATCAACAACTGTTCCCTGGACCTCGCCTTTATAAGGAGATCGTCCAAGTACGGGATAATTATAACTCCCTTTTTTCGAAGGAGTATCATCATTTCGGCCATTACCTTGGTAAATACCCTCGGTGCCGTGGACAGACCAAATTGCAACGTCTGGAATTGGTAATGACAGTCCTGTACCACAAATCTGAGGTACACCTGGTGAGGAGGGTAAATGGGGACATGCAGGTAAGCATCCTTGATGTCCAGTGATACCATGTAATCCCCTTCGTCCAGGCTTGCAATAACCGCCCTGAGTGATTCCATTTTGAACTTGAACCTTCTTATATAAGTGTTCAAGCATTTCAAATTTAAAATGGGTCTCACCGAACCGTCCGGTTTCGGTACCACAAACATTGTGGAATAGTAACCCCGTCCCTGTTGAAGGAGGGGTACTTTGGTTATCACCTGCTGGGAGTACAGCTTGTGAATCGCCTCCAGCACCGCCTCCCTGTCTGGGGGAGTAGTTGGCAAGGCTGATTTGAGGAAACGGCGAGGGGGAGACGTCTCGAATTCCAGCTGGTACCCCTGAGATACCACTTGTAGAATCCAGGGATCCACCCGTGAGCGAACCCACTGGTCGCTGAAGTTCCGGAGACGGGCCCCCACCGCACCTGACTCCACCTGTGGAGCCCCAGCGTCATGCGGTGGACTTAGAGGAAGCGGGAGAGGACTTTTGTTCCTGGGAACTTGCTGTTTGGTGCAGCTTTTTCCCCCTACCTCTGCCTCTGGGCAGAAAGGACGCGCCTTTAACCCGCTTGCCTTTCTGGGGCCGAAAGGACTGTACCTGATAATACGGTGCTTTCTTTGGCTGTGAGGTAACATGGGGTAAAAATGTCGACTTCCCAGCCGTCGCTGTGGAAACGAGGTCCGAGAGACCATCCCCAAACAATTCCTCACCCTTGTAAGGCAAAACCTTCATGTGCCTTTTAGAATCCGCATCACCTGTCCACTGCCGAGTCCATAATACTCTCCTGGCAGAAATGGACATTGCATTTATTCTAGATGCCAGTTGGCAAATATCCCTCTGTGCATCTCTCATGTATAAGACTACGTCTTTAATATGCTCTACAGTTAGCAATATAGTGTCCCTGTCAAGGGTATCAATGTTATCAGACAGGGAATCTGACCACGCAGCTGCAGCACTGCACATCCATGCTGAAGCAATAGCCGGTCTCAGTATAATACCTGTGTGTGTATATACAGACTTCAGGATAGCCTCCTGCTTTCTATCCGCAGGCTCCTTTAGGGCGGCCGTATCCGGAGACGGTAGTGCCACCTTCTTTGACAAGCGTGTGAGCGCTTTATCCACCCTAGGGGATGTCTCCCAACGTATCCTATCCTCTGGCGGGAAAGGCTACGCCCTTAGTAACTTTTTGGAAATTACCAGTTTCTTATCGGGGGAAACCCACGCTTCATCACACACTTCATTTAATTCTTCAGAAGGGGGAAAAACCACAGGTTGCTTTTTCTCCCCAAACATAATACCCTTTTTTGTGGTACCAGGGTTAATGTCAGAAATGTGCAACACATTTTTCATTGCCGTAATCATGTAACGGATGGCCCTATTGGAATGTACACTAGTCTCATCGTCGTCGACACTGGAGTCAGTATCCGTGTCGACATCTGTGTCTGCCATCTGAGGTAGCGGGCGTTTTTGAGCCCCTGATGGCTTTTGAGACGCCTGGGCAGGCACGGACTGAGAAGCCGGCTGTCCCACATCTGCTATGTCATCAAACCTCTTATGTAAGGAGTTGACACTGTCACGTAATTCCTTCCACATATCCATCCACTCAGGTGTCGACCCCGCAGGGGATGACATCACATTTATCGGCACCTGCTCCGCCTCCACATAAGCCTCCTCATCAAACATGTCGACACAGCCGTACCGACACACCGCACACACACAGGGAATGCTCTGACTGAGGACAGGACCCCACAAAGTCCTTTGGGGAGACAGAGAGAGAGTATGCCAGCACACACCACAGCGCTATAAATCACAGGGATGTACACTATAATGAGTGATTTTACCCTATAGCAGCTATATATATAGTATTTGCGCCTAAATTTAGTGCCCCCCCTCTCTTTTTTACCCTATTGAGCCTGGAAACTGCAGGGGAGAGCCTGGGGAGCGTCCTTCCAGCGGAGCTGTGAGAGGAAATGGCGCCAGTGTGCTGAGGGAGATAGCCCTGCCCCCTTCACGGCGGGCTTCTCCCGCTTTTTTTATGGATATATGGCAGGGGATTTTACACATATATATAGTCTTAATGACTATATTATGTGTATTTTTGCCAATGTAAGGTAACCTTATTGCAGCCCAGGGCGCCCCCCCCCCCCAGCGCCCTGCACCCATCAGTGACCGGAGTGTGAGGTGTGCATGGGGAGCAATGGCGCACAGCTGCAGTGCTGTGCGCTACCTTAATGAAGACCGGAGTCTTCAGCCGCCGATTTCCTGGACGTTCTTCTTGCTTCTGGCTCTGCAAGGGGGACGGCGGCGCTGCTCCGGGACCGGACGACCGAGGCTGGGCCTGTGTTCGATCCCTCTGGAGCTAATGGTGTCCAGTAGCCTAGAAGCCCAAGCTAGCTGCAAGCAGGTAGGTTCGCTTCTCTCCCCTAAGTCCCTCGTAGCAGTGAGTCTGTTGCCAGCAGATCTCACTGAAAATAAAAAACCTAAATATACTTTCTTTTCTAGAAGCTCAGGAGAGCCCCTAGTGTGCATCCAGCTCGAGCCGGGCACAGATTCATAGAGGGAGGAGCCAGTGCACACCAGGTAGTCCTAATTCTTTCTTAGAGTGCCCAGTCTCCTTCGGAGCCAGCTATTCCCCATGGTCCTTACGGAGTTCCCAGCATCCACTAGGACGTCAGAGAAAGGTGTATTACTTGTTAATTTATTATGGATAAAACATTATTGATACACTCATTCACATATGGCACTCAGTTCGGAATACGGGGTACCATCGATTGCCAAACTAATTATGTTATTTATGTGATTAACTGCATCTGTGGCATCCAGTATGTAGGTCGTACAACCCGTACATTACATGTCAGATTCCTAGAACATAAGAATAACATCCTTAGAGGTAGAAGCCAACATAGTTTGGTGAGGCATGTAATTGATGTCCACGATGGGGATATTAAGTCCATAAAAATACAAGGTATAGAAAACATTACACCTACCACTCGTGGAGGGGATAGATACAACCATCTATGTAAACGAGAGGCCTTTTGGATTTATACCTTGGGCACTCTTTTTCCCAAGGGCCTCAATGATGGTATTGAATTGAACAACATTTGAATATCCTCCCGCAGTAGTATAGTATTATTATCTCCATATCAATCTTTATTTCATATGTATTCTCGATGGATTAGGTCCATTTAAATGACTATTTACGATGTATGCCATTAATCCCCTTAACTTTAGCCTTTTCCTTTTCTATAGCTTCTATGTATATCTCTTTAAATAAATAATAAAAAAAGGTCTATTTATATGTATATATTATAAACTATATCTATTCTAAATACATATGTATGGTGTATATGGATATACTTTTATTTTAATTTATTCCTTAGCAAAATAGGGACTATGGGGGTCATTCCGAGTTGTTCGCTCGTTATTTTTTTGTCGCAACGGAGCGAATAGTCGCTAATGCGCATGCGCAATGTCCGCAGTGCGACTGCGCCAAGTAAATTTGCTATGCAGTTAGGAATTTTACTCACGGCATTACAAGGTTTTTTCTTCGTTCTGGTGATCGTAATGTGATTGACAGGAAGTGGGTGTTTCTGGGCGGAAACAGGCCGTTTTATGGGAGTGTGAAAAAACGCTACCGTTTCTGGGAAAAACGCGGGAGTGGCTGGAGAAACGGAGGAGTGTCTGGGCGAACGCTGGGTGTGTTTGTGATGTCAAACCAGGAACGACAAGCACTGAACTGATCGCAGATGCCGAGTAAGTCTGGAGCTACTCAGAAACTGCTAAGAAGTGTCTATTCGCAATTCTGCTAATCTTTCGTTCGCAATTTTAATATGCTAAGATTCACTCCCAGTAGGCGGCGGCTTAGCGTGTGCAAAGCTGCTAAAAGCAGCTTGCGAGCGAACAACTCGGAATGACCCCCCATATTTGCACATATCCCTTTTTGACTTCAATTATAATTCCAATACCCATTGTAGAGCTGGATTGCCCCTGGGTATTGTTAGGCCAAAAATCAGGACCGGGTGTGACCACCATGCATAGATTCTGTAGAATAACATATAAAATGTATATTTTAAAAAAAATTACACTATGGATATATTTAAACTCTCATAGGGTTTTTCTTTTTCTTTTTTATAAAAATATTTTTTTTTTTTTTTTTTAAAGTATCCTTAGGTGGGACTCGTACCCAGGTCTCTGTGCTTAGTGGCACTGGTTGTTAGTGTGCTGAGCCACAGAGGCTCTACATACAGAGTCTATGCTGGAAGTCATACTTGGCCTTCTAAAATATTTGTTGAACTGATAATAAGTATCTCTCCGTGGTGCCTTTATCGTTCTTCTAAAGAGATGTATATGTTATAATTAATTTATTTTAATTATTAGAAGAAATTGATATGTACTTTTTAATGTATCTGGTTTATGTGAATCTGTAGGTTGAAATATACTATTGTTTAATCCTAAGAAAGATAGTAATAGTACAATGTTACCACATGGTTAAATTCAAATGCATGATACACACCTGCAGAGCTTTTGCATGCAGGTGTGGGGAATACCTGCAGCTAATTATAATGCAAGAAATGGAATCCCCCATTGGTGGACATCTCTCTTAAATACTGGTGATTCCTGAGCATGTGTTATACCTTCTGAAGAAACCGGCATTTCCCCACGCCGGAGAAATGCGTCAAGGTGGGAGCCACATCATTATTGACGGATCAGCCTACCAACTTGTAACATCTGGTACCGTTAGTGCCTCACAGCTTTGCCGTGTCCCAGGACTTGCAGTCTGCTTCGCGGCTGTCATCTGCGGTCCTACACTCTCACTGCCGCCTGCAACTTCACCTTTTCAACACGGGATTCTCTGTTGCCTGTGCGGCCGCCCGCCGCCCCGTCTCTGCTACCCATCTGCCTGCCGTTACCCTTGTGCTATAGGGTTCGGTAGTGTTCCGCAGCATTCGCCCGGACTAAGGACACAGTGGGGTATGTGAATCTACTGGTGAAAACCACTGCAAAACACCGTCGGGCATATATATTCTTATACAGCTTAAAAGTGGAGAGACGTTGCCTAAATTAGGCTATATTCTGGGACAAATATATTCCATATTAAAAAAGACCATCCTGGTTTTAACAGTCCACACTGCATCTATATCACACAGTATGTGGCATCTACAGTGATTTATATTCATTCAGGACTCTTGGTTACAAACAGTATTCCTAGGAATATCAAGTTCCCTCTGATTCCTTACAATTGGGAAAAGATACTATAGTGTCTATATTAATACTATAATAAATTGTTTATTTTTATATATGCGCTCCCTTGTCTAGTTGCATTCTATATTGTTTATTTTGATTATTATTACAGGTTGAGTATCCCTTATCCAAAATGCTTGGGACCAGAAGTATTTTGGATATCGCATTTTTCCGTATTTTGGAATAATTGCATACCATAATGAGATATCATGGCTATGGGACCTAAGTCTAAGCACAGAATGCATTTATGTTTCATATACACCTTATACACACAGCCTGAAGGTAATTTTAGCCAATATTTGTAATACATTTGTGCATTAAAAAAAGTGTGTGTACATTCACACAATTCATTTATGTTTCATATATACCTTATACACATAGCCTGAAGGTCAGTTAATACAATATTTTAATAACTTTGTGTATTAAACAAACTTTGTGTACATTGAGCCATCTGAAAACAAAGGTTTCATTATCTCACTCAAAAAATTCCGTATTTCGGAATATTCCGTATTTCGGAATATTTGGATATGGGATACTCAACCTGTATTTTTTTTTTTTTTTTTACATAAAATTGCTGCAAATGATTCCATAACCACCTTTTTTCTAATTTTTTTTTTTTAAACCCACAAATCAGCCTTTTGACACCTTTTAAACGTGTCTATTATTTTCCTTATTCCCACTAACATCCTTCTGTATGATTCTGCTGATGAAATTGTCACTTTTCTGGGGTCCAGGAAGGTCTTCCCACTTTTTCATGCACTTCTCCCACATTGCATATTGTAGAAAATTTGCACCCTTCCACCCTGCGAGTGCCGCAAATACATAGGCATTTTTAATTGGAGAATTCTTGGGTGCGCGCATTTGTGTGAAGTCTGTGAGTTTCATAAGCAAACTCACAACTCGCAACTAATTGGATTGACCCATATAGTTGGGAAAGCTCTGCTCTGCTCTGTAGTACTCACTATTCAAAGGAACCTTAAAGGTATTCACTCAGTTCATTGTTTCCAGATCTGATTCTACTTTTGACAGGAGATGCTAAAGCTTACTTACAGAATCTGTGTGGCAAGATGCAGGAGTATCACTGGACATCTTGCCCATGCAGATGATGGAACAAGGTAAAGGAGAGCATGTTCTATACTCCCAGCCCCAGCTGCATTGTCCTCTTTGGTAAGACATCCGTGTGCGCTATACAGTACCTACCTCTCTCCATATAGGGGTAAATGTAATACGCAGGCATCAGCGAGTCCCTAACTGGTTTTGCTTTTTAAATGATTACCCCTTTATAACATTGGGGTAGACTCACTGGGAACTCGCCTGCAAGTCCCAGGCTATTACATTTATCCCTAGGTCTCCATGTGAGTTTTGTTCTCTCCTCTGTTAAGCAGCAATAAAACAGAATGACTGAGGCATGGATTGCATATTACTTGTGGGCACTCAGCTTTCTTGTATCTTCCATTATACAAAGTAGTCCTGTTATGTAAAAATACTCCTAGTATGCATAAAAAAAAGTCTGTATTTCTGCTGCGGGGTATACTGGGCTACACAAGGATAGACATTGGGGTGTAGAGTAGGATCTTGATCCGAGGCACCAACAGGCTCAAAGCTTTGACTGTTCCCAGAATGCACAGCGCCGCCTCCTCTATAACCCCGCCTCCCTGCAGAGGAGCTCTGTTTTGTAGTTGGTGCTGCAGTAAGCAGGCACATAACAGAGGGGCTGCTCCAGGCAGCCCTAAGAAGAGCTTTTTTTGAAGAAAAAAGTGAAGACTTCAAGGGCAGCAGCGGTGGTAAATGTCAGAAGACATTCACTGCTCCAGCTCTCCCCAGCGGCGCTGTACACTCCCGAGCCCTGGTTGCTGGGTAACTACAGCAGGAGGCTCCGGTTTTCTTCACGTCAGGCACACACGACGGGGGCTCTCCAGGATCGCGTGGCCGCGCTTCGGGAGGTGGTAAGTGGGTCCCGCTTGCGGGACCCGGTCTTTATCGCGATCCGGCGCAGTCAGTGGGAGGCGGGCCGCGCGCGCTGGCGGTGAACACTGTGGCAGTACAGGCGATCCCACTAGATCACCAGGGCATGGGTGCAGGTCAGGTTTCTCCTTAAACCATTTTCAGTAGCCTACAGTACCCGGTGGTTTTGCCAGCAGGGGGATAAGGCTTAGACCTGAAGCCCCTCCCCCAGCCCCAGGGCGCCATTTCCCACAAATGTTCCCGCCTGGAGCTGCATATCTATCTCTCCTTCACTCCATGTCAGTGTCTGGGCGCCATTATCTCTCAGCTTCACTGTTACTGGGACTGCTTGGGCAAATCCTCCTGTGTAAAGCCGCCTGGTTGTCAGTGCTGTGACTTTACATGACACTTAAGTATTCTACCTGCCTTTTTAGACAGTGCTAGTTAAGAAAGAGTGCATTTAGTCAGGGTTTCTAGTACAATTACCCTGTGATATACATCCAGTTCTTACTGTGTAGTGTTATATCTATTGACTATATAGCTATATATATATATATATATATATATGCTAGTCTAGTGCAGTATTATTGTTTTGCATTGTACAAACAGTGACTATCTGTGTGCGCATTAGATAGCTGAGTGGTGTCCATTTCGTGTCTTTCACTCAACTTGCTATCCCTATATTCTATAACCTGAGGGGGCTTGGTGCGTCAGGTTTTATATTGATATAGGATTTTCACAAAGATATACTTTAATACGTATTTTTCTCTGTGATTTTAGTCACCATATCTCTCTTTTATCTCTGCTTGTGCTGATTACACTGCGCAGGGGTTTGGGTAAGAGGTATTGTGCTGCTGCCAATTGTACTGTGTTACCTGATACTGCAAGTTATATCATGTTTGCTTCTGAGGGTAACGGTTCTGGGGCTGAACACACTGCCGGTGTTGCTGAAGCCACAGATCCCTATGAGGAGAATATAGCAAACTCTGGGCTCTGGTTCTGGGTGCTCCTTGCCCCCCAGTGGGACTGTGGCAACGGAGGTACATAATGACTCACCGTGGGCCGCCTTTTCCACGCTTCTACATACGCTAGTTAATAAACTAACACCCCTTATGGGACCCCCTATGCCGGTACAACCGTATGTGGTCCCTGCAGCTAACCCGCCGTGGGCGGACAATTTATCTGCCCAATTGAAGAAGTTGAACCAGTCCCTGACTACTAAAATGTCTGACCATCGCTCGCCTAAGTCCAAGGGGTCCTCTAAGCGAGCGCTTGTCTCCTCACAATCCACTGCTGTCACTGACACCTCGACTGATGAAGACGGCACTTACACTGACCCCACAGGTTCTGACTCAGATACGGGTGATGGGGAGGGTAGTTCACATGTGGATGTTCCTGATCTTTTGGAGGCTATTAAGTTAATTTTACAGATTACGGATGACCCTGAGCCATCCGTCCCTCCTAAGAAACCAGATAGGTTCAAGCGTCAGAAGGTGGTTAAACAAGTTTTACCGCACTCTGACCACCTACGTCAGGAACCCTGGGAAAACCTGGGTACGAAGTTTGTGCCTCAAAAGAAGATGCTGGCTCGCTATCCCCTCGCACCAGAGCTGTCTAAGAATTGGGAAACGCCTCCTCCAGTAGACTCGCATGTGGCTAGGATGGTGGTTTCCTCAGCTCTATCTGTCACTACCGTCACGTCTCTAAAAGAGCCTACGGATAAAAGTGTGGAGGGTTGTCTGAAAGCGATTTACACCCTCACGGGTGCTGCACAAAGGCCCACTGGGCTGCAGAGGCTTTTGAAGCATGGGCCTTGGAGTTAGAAGCTGAAATCTCTTCTGACCATGCTAGACAATGCTTGTCATATATTGTCACAGCTTCTTGCTATATTAAAGAGGCGGCTTCTGATGCCGGTATCCTAGCAGCCAAGGCCTCTACTACGTTAGTCCTGGCTCGCCGGATATTGTGGCTGAGATCCTGGTCTGTGGATCTGGACTCTAGAAAAACCCTGGAGGTACTCCCTTTCAAGGGAGATATTCTGTTTGGGGAGAACTTAAATAAGATAGTGGCTGACTTGGCTACTGCCAAAACTGCCTGTCTGCCAAGTACCGCTCCTTCTGTGTCGAAGGCTAAAGGTACTTCCTTTCGCCCCTTTTGTCCTTCAGGAAAAGCAAAAGGTCAGGCGTACAACAAGCAGGCCCGCACTTCCAAACCTGGTAAGCCAAAGCCCAAAAGAGCCTGGGTGGCCCGTCAGCCAGCTTCCAAGGCCGATAAGCCTGCCGCATGACGGGGCGGGGATCCCAGGGTGGGGGACCGGCTTCTAGGGTATACCCAGGAATAGTTGAAGACCACTTCAGATGCCTGGGTACGGGAAGTCGTCACTCAAAGTTACGCCATAGCCTTCAAAAATCGACCCCCCTCATCGATTTTGCCAGACAGACATCCCTTTGGACCAGACAAAGGCAAACACTCTGCATTCGGTGTTAAAGACCCTCCTGGATACAGGAGTCAAAGTACAGGTGCCTCTTGCGCAGAGGGGCTGGGGATACTATTCTCCGCTGTTTCTAGTCCCGAAACCAAATGGCTCCTCCCGGCCCATTCTCAACCTCAAGGCATTGAACAGGTTTGTGAAGGTTTCCAAGTTCCGTATGGAAACCCTTCGCTCAATAGTTCTGGCCTTGGAACCTGGGGACTACATGGTCTCCCTGGACATACAGGATGCTTACCTGCATATTCCTATAGCAGCGTCACATCAGCAATACCTGAGGTTTGCTATTGGCAACCTCCATTACCAGTTTCGGGCGTTACCTTTTGGTTTAACAACGGCTCCGCGAGTCTTCACCAAAGTCATGGCGGTGATGACGGTGGTACTCAGCCATCAAGGGGTCAGGATACTGCTGTATCTGGACGACTTGTTAATCCTGGCAAATTCCCCAGATCTTCTCCTACATCATGTAGATATGACGGTCCGGTTTCTACAAGCCCACTGGTGGCTCATCACCTGGAAGAAATCCTCCCTGATCCCTGCTCAGAGCATGGTGCATCTGTGAGCGCTATTGGACACTCACAACCAGAGGTTGTTCTTGCATCAGGAGAAAGTCCTGAAGCTTCAGGACAGGACTCGTTGCTTCCTTTCTCGTCCGCAAATGTCGATACATTCGGCGATGCAAGTGCTGGGCCTCATGGTATCCGCATTCGACATGGTGGAGTATGCTCAATTCCATTCTCGCCCCCTCCAGAGGCTCATTCTAGCCAAGTGAGACGGCCTGCCTCACCGGATCAGGTCTCAAATGATCTCATTGACTCTGCTGGTCCGTCTGTCGCTGCTCTGGTGGCTCCAGGACCAACAATTGTGCAGGGGCCGTCCCTTCTGGATATCCAACTGGGTCCTGTTGACGACAGATGCCAGTCTAAGAGGTTGGGGCGCGGTGCTGGAGCAACACTCCCTTCAGGGTCGGTGGACCGAGGAGGAGTCCCTCCTCTCAAATCAACATTCTGGAATTGCGGGCGGTCTTCATTGCATTGAACCTAGCCCAGCATTTAATTCAGAACCGTCCTGTTCAAGTGCAGTCGGACAATGCCACCACAGTGGCTTACATAAATCATCAAGGCGGCACTCAAAGCCGTCTGGCAATGAAGGAAGTGTCACGGATCCTACATTGGGCGGAACGCCATCTACCGGCCATATCGGCAATCTTCATTCCGGGAGTCCTGAATTGGGAAGCGGACTTTCTCAGTCGTCAGGACGTACATGCCGGCGGGTGGGGCCTCCATCCAGAAGTATTTCAACTCCTAGTGGAAAAGTGGGGTCTTCCAGACGTAGATCTGATGGCGTCTCGGAACAAGGACAAGGGATCCTCAAGCAGCATTCGTGGATGCGCTGGCGGTGCCGTGGAGATTTCAGCTGCCGTACGTGTTCCCTCCGGTGTCACTCCTGCCCAGGGTAATTTGGAAGTTCAAGCAAGAAAAAGGAATTCTGCTTCTCATAGCTCCAGCGTGGCCCAGACGGCACTGGTTCTCAGACCTGCAAGGCCTATTAGAGCGTCCAATTCTACTTCCACAACGCCCAGACCTCCTCGTTCAGGGCCCCTGTGTCTACCTGGACCTAGCCCGGTGTCTTTGACGGCATGGCTCTTGAAGCTTCCGTCTTAAGGGCTAGAGTTGTTTCTGAGGCGGTCATTCAAACTATGTTGCGGGCCCGGAAACCGGCTTCTGCTCGGATTTACTATAGGGTCTGGCATTCTTACTTTGTTTGGTGCGCATCTAACAATTATGACTCTTCCAAGTTTAGTATAGCCAAGTTGTTGGCTTTTCTTCAGCAGGGCCTGGACTTAGGCCTGTGTCTGGCCTTCCTCAAGGTTCATATTTCTGCCTTGTTGGTGTGGTTTCAGAGAAAAATTGCGACCTTACCTGATGTGCATACCTTTACTCAGGGTGTGTTGTGTATCCAACCTCCCTATGTCCCGCCTGTGGCTCCTTGGGACTTGTCGGTGGTTTTGGAGGCGTTACAAGAGTCTCCGTTTGAACCTCTTGGTTCAGCTGATCTTAAGTGGCTTTCCCTTAAGGTGGTGTTTCTGCTGGCTATTGCTTCAGCTAGAAGAGTGTCGGATTTGGGAGGCTTGTCCTGTAGTTCCCCATATCTGATATTTCACCGTGACCGGGCGGTTCTGAGGACTCGTCCCGGATATTTACCTGAGGTGGCTTCCTCGTTCCACCTTAACCAGGAGGTTGTAGTTCCAGCACTTGTTTCTCCTGATCTGTCTCCCAAAGAGCGGTCTTTGGATGTGGTACGGGCTCTCCGTATCTATGTGAAGAGAACTGCTTCCATTAGGAAATCTGATTCTCTCTTTGTACTGTTTGGATTTCACAAACGGGGCTGGCCTGCTCACAAGCAGACTTTGGCCAGATGGATTAGAATGGTGATTGCACATGCTTATGTGAGGGCTGGTCGGTCGGCTCCTGCTCACATTACGGCCCATTCTACTCGGTCTGTTGGACCTTCTTGGGCGGCCTGCCGTGGTGCGACCCTTGAACAATTGTGCAAGGCGGCTACGTGGTCTTCAGTGAACACGTTCATAAGGTTCTATGCCTTCGATACTGCCGCTTCCCATGATGCTTCCTTTGTATGCCGGGTTCTTGTGCCCGCTACAGTGCGTCCCTTCCCATAAGGAACTGCTTTAGGACATCCCCAATGTCTATACTTGTGGAGTCCAGTGTACCACGCAGCAGAAAACGAGATTTATGGTAAGAACTTATCTTTGTTAAATCTCTTTCTGCGAGGTACACTGGGCTCCACAAGGCGCCCACCCTGACACACTTAGCTTCTTTGGGTTGGTATGGCATTAGCCACTGACACTTCTCCTGTCGTGAGAGTGTGGTGTATGTGGCTACTAACTGTTGTCGTCTCTTTTCCTGCTACTGCTTTGGGCTGGTTAACTAAAACTGAGCTCCTCTGCAGGGAGGCGGGGTTATAGAGGAGGCGGCGCTGTGCATTCTGGGAACAGTCAAAGCTTTGAGCCTGTTGGTGCCTCGGATCAAGATCCTACTCTACACCCCAATGTCTATCCTTGTGGAGCCCAGTGTACCTCGCAGAAAGAGATTTAACAAAGGTAAGTTCTTAACATAAATCTCGTTTTTTTTTGTTTTTTGTTTTTTTAATTCATGCTATTCTAATACAGGAACTTTTTTTTTTTTTGTTGCCTGTTTTAACTGTATATTATTTTCATCCCATTCTTTCAGGGGACAGCATGCATGTATTTCAAACGCTTCTACCTCAATAATTCAATTATGGAGCATCATCCACGTGTAATAATGTAAGCTGCTGACAGAGAAATAGGTGTGCATGTAAATGGAAATTATTAGAAATTACTGTTATAATGCATGATTTCAGATATAGATATATATATATATATATATACTAGGTGATTCATCGCGCCCTACGGGCGCTCTTCACACCGTCGTATGGGGCTACGCCCCATTAACCTCTGCACGCCTTTGAACATACGCAGGGCGGTAGATAACAGAATCAGAAACGCAGGGCAGTATAGAGGGCATACAGAAATGGGTTCCGGTTGAGATAAGATAGAGAGGCGTAGGGGGAGAGAAAGGGAATGTACAGAAACGCTGTGCGATCGGTAAAGGATAGGGAGAGGCAGGGTGGTAGGGAGAGGATAAAGAGAGGGAAGGTGTTAGACAGAAAATACCGTTGCAAGGGGCTACGATCCATTATCCCCTGCACGGGCTTCAGCTGTGCTATAATTGTTATTATATGGAGTATTACCTGGTTTTTTTTTATGGCAGTGGGTAAATATTGTAAGGGGGAGAGCGTGCGATTGTCAAGGGGGCGTAGGCCTTTGTGAGGGCGTGCAGAGTGGCCGCAGGGCACAATGAATAACATAGTGTAGAGTGTAGTATATATTGCTAGTGTCTGCATTATGAAGTACCAGATGAGTAACAGCAATGCACTGTAGATAAGATACGAAGGTGCTGTGGCCACAGGTAGCAGAGCCGCTTATACACACAATGGCCACAGGTAGCAGAGCCGCTTATACACTCAATACCCACAGGTAGCAGAACGGCTTATACACACAATGGCCACAGGTAGCAGAGCCGCTTATACACACAGTGGCCACAGGTAGCAGAGCCGCTTATACACACAATACCCACAGGGGGCAGAGGCGCTTATACACACAGTGCCCACAGATAGCAGAGCCGCTTATACACACAATACTCACAGGTAGCAGAACCGCTTATACACACAATACCCACAGGTAGCAGAACCGCTTATACACACAATACCCACAGGGGGCAGAGGCGCTTATACACACAGTGCCCACAGATAGCAGAGCCGCTTATACACACAAAACCCACAGGTAGCAGAACCGCTTATACACACAATACCCACAGGTAGCAGAACCGCTTATACACACAATACCCACAGGGGGCAGAGGCGCTTATACACACAGTGCCCACAGGTAGCAGAGCCGCTTATACACACAATACCCACAGGGGGCAGAGGCGCTTATACACTAGTGATGAGCGGATTCGGTTTTACTCGGTTTTACTCGGTTCTCAAAACCGAATCTTATTGGCTCACTGATGTCACGTGTTTTGGATAGCCAATAAGATTCGGTTTTGAGAACCGAGTAAAACCGAGTAAAACCGAATCCGCTCATCACTATTATACACACAGTGCCCACAGGTAGCAGAGGGGCTTATACACACAGTGCCCACAGGTAGCAGAGGCGCTTATACACACAATACCCACAGGTAGCAGAGCTGCTTATACACACAATGGCCACAGGTAGCAGAGCCGCTTATACACACAATACCCACAGGTAGCAGAGGCGCTTATACACACAGTGGCCACAGGTAGCAGAGCCGCTTATACACACAATGCCCACAGGTAGCAGAGCCGCTTATACACACAATACCCACAAATAGCAGAACCGCTTATACACACAATACCCACAGGTAGCAGAGCCACTTATACACACATTACCCACAGGTAGCAGAACCGCTTATACACACAATACCCACAGGGGCAGAGGCGCTTATACACACAGTGACCACAGGTAGCAGAGGGGCTTATACACACAATGGGCACAGGTAGCAGAGCCACATGTACACACATTACCCACAGGTAGCAGAACCGCTTATACACACAATACCCACAGGGGGCAGAGACGCTTATACACACAGTGCCCACAGCTAGCTGAGCTGCTTATACACACAATACCCCCAGGTAGCAGAGGCGCTTATACACAGTGCCCACGGGTAGCAGCGGTGCTTATACACACAATGGGCACAGGTAGCAGAGCCACGTGTACACACAATACCCACAGGTAGCAGAGCGGCTTATACACACAAAACCCACAGGTAGCAAAGCCACTTATACACACAGTGACCACAGGTAGCAGAGCCGCTTATACACACAGTGTGCACAGGTAGCAGCGCCACTTATACACAATGGGCACAGGTAGCAGTGTTGCTTATACACATAATGGCCACAGTATTAGTGTTTCTAATTAATCCAATGTCCATTGGTAGCAACTATACTCACAAAAGTTTGGGGGGTTTGGAAAGGGGGTGGGTTCAGTGAGGTTCCTATCCGTGGGAATCACTTGTAGCGGCTGTGGATGGTGATTCGAGGTGCTACGTGTGGTGGAGGGTTGGGTGTGGGAGGGGGTCCAGAGGTGTTGTGGGTGGCGGAGGGGTGGGTGCAGGGGCATGGATGGCGTAAAGGGTGCAGAGGTCCTGTGGGTGGGGGAGGTGTAGAGGGGGCGCGGATGGGGAGTGTAGTTGCTGTTGGTGGGGGAGGGGTGGGGGAGGGGGACTGTGGATGAAGGAGGGGGTATGGAGGTGATGTGTGTGTGGGAGGGGCGATGTAGGGGTGTGCGTTTGGAGGTGCAGGGGGGGTGAGCTTAGGTGATGGGTTTCAGAAGTGCTGTGGGTGGGGGAGGTGTGGGATGGCACGGATGGGGAATGTAGATGTTGTGGATGGGGGAGGGGTGGATGCGGGGGAGCTGTGGATGGGGGAGGGAGTCCGGAGGTGTTGCGGGTGGGGGAGGGGCAGGTGTGGGAGGTCCGCAGATGTGGAGGGTGCCTGTAGATAATGCGGGCAGGTAGGTGCTGTGGTTGTGGGAGTGGCGGGGGTGTTGCGGGTGGGGTACGTGATCTGGATGGGGTAGGTGATGTGGATGTGCGGTAGCTATGGGAGGGGCGGGTGCGGGGATGGCACGGATGGGGGAGGGGGTCCGTGGGCGCTGTGGATGAGTGAGTGGTGGATGTGGGGTTACGGCGGTTGTAGTGGGCCAGGTGTGCTGCTGCAGTGGGTGGGGGAGGGTGCCGGTGCAGGGATACCGCAGTTCGGGTAGGGCGGTTGGTGTAGCTGTGGCGGGTAGGGGAGGGGCAGGGGAGGGGGTGCGGCGGTGGGGAAGGGGCGGGTGTGAGGATGCTGCGGGTGGGTTGGGGGGGGGGGCGGGAGGGGGTGTGGATGGGGTCTGTAGATGCTGGTGGTGGAGGGGCAGGTGCAGGAGGCTGTGGATGAAGGAGGGGGTCTGGAGGTGCTGTGTGTGGGGGAGGGGCGATGTAGGGGGAGTTGGGGTTGCAGAGGGGGAGGTTGGGTGATGGTTTGTAGAAGTGCTGGGGGAGGTGTCTGTAGATGATGGGGGTGGGGGAGGTGCTGTGGGTGGGGGACAGGTGCGGAGGGGGGGCAGGGGCTGGAGCAGTGGTGGTGCAGTTGGGTGGTGGGAGGCAGCTGCTGGGGTTCCGAGGGTTGGGGAGGTGGTGGGGGAGGGGTGGGTGCAGGAGGGGTGGGTGCAGGATGGGGCAGTTGCGGTGGTGGTGCGGGTTGGGTGAAGGGTGCAGCAGGGGGGAGAGGTGGGTATGGGGGAGGGGCAGGGTTGCAGCGGGTGGGGGAGGGGCGGGGGGTGCTGCAGGTGTGGGAGCTACGGGTGGGGGCGTAGGTGCCGCGGGTGGGAGCGGATGTGGGGGATGCGTTGGGTGCCGCAGGGGGGGCCAGCGGGTGTTGGTGCTGTGGGTGGGGGAGGGGGCAGAGTGCCACGGGTGGTGCGGGTGTTGGTGCTGCGGGTGGGGGAGGGGGTGGAGTGCCACGGGTGGTGGGTGGATGCGGTGGGTGCCACGGGTGTTGGTGCTGCGGGTGGGAGTGCCGCGGGTGGGGGGCGAATGCGGTTGGTTTGCCTCGGGTGTTGGTGCTACCGGTGGGGGAGGAGGCGGGAGTTCCGCGGGTGGGTGGCGCGGGTGTTTGTGCTCTGGGTGGGGGAGGGGACGGTAGTGCCGCGGGTGGTGGGTGGATGCGGCAGGTGTTTGTGCACGGGTGGGGGCGGGAGCAGTGGCGCCACAACGTGGGTGCGGTCCGCACCCGGGTGTTACCCTCTGAGGGGTGACACCAAAGTGCCGGCTCCTGTCACAGTGCAGAAGCCAGCACTGCAGATTCAGCAGTGTCCGGGTGAAGGCCGTATGCCCCGACCCACAATGTGCCGAAAACGGGGGGTCGGGACGTGAAGCCACGCCCCCTTCCGCGAAGCCGCGCCCCCTTCCGCGAAGCCACGCCCCATTTTCAACCGCGACCGCGGGTAAGTGACGGGTGGATGCCGCGGGTGGGAGGCAGATGCGGGTGGTTGCCGCGGGTGGGAGGGGGGGCGAGTTGTGCCGAAAACGGGGGTCGGGACGCGAAGCCACGCTTCCTTCCACGAAGCCACGCCCCCTTTCACCCGCGACCGCGGGTAAGTGACGGGTGGATGCCGCGGGTGGGAGAGGGAGCGAGAGCAGCTGCCAGTGCTCAGCATGTCCCCCTGAACTCTGCAGCAGCCGCTAGTCTGTGAGGCGGGTAGTGTGAGTTCCGCTTACAGTCAGCGGCTGCGGTGTCACCAGAGAGAGTGTACGGGGAGAAGGGAGACAGGGGACTGGGCGGAGATGGGGAGGGGACTGGGCGGAGATGGGGAGGGGACTGTTCCTGGCCAGATCTGTGCCTGTGACTCCGCCCAGCGTTACGGGCACAGAGTCACAGACTTGGGCAAATATATATATATATATATATATATATATATATATATAAAAAATTATTGTTTTATTATGTGTGTGTGGCATTTACTACTGGTAGTAAATCCTTATAGTGCTTGTGTGCATAATCACAGCTCTCAATTGAAATTGAATTTCTGACTGTATAATATGACTAGCTGACTCGCCTTGTGCTCTGTTTGCATCTCAGGCTGACCTGTGCATTCCTGGCTTGTAAAGTAGATGAATTTAATGTATCCAGTGTCCAGTTTGTGGGTAACCTACCAGAAAACCCTGCCACGCAGGAAAAGATCCTTGAACAAATTCTGGAATATGAGTTATTGCTCATCCAGCAGCTGAATTTCCACCTTATAGTGCACAATCCATACCGACCTTTTGAAGGATATTTAATTGATTTAAAGGTATTGTTATGATAACATTTGTTTCTGTAATGTTATATTGAATTTATTGATTTGTTGAAATAAGCATTTCAATGAGGGGATATTGGCGCATGTGCCATTCCAGGAAAACTTGCTATGTTGGCACTACCGAAAAGTCACAGATACAGTGCCTTGCTAAAGTATTCAGCCCCCGTGGCTTTTTACCTATGTTGTTACATTACAACCTGTAATTTTGTTTATTTATTTTTTTAATCTGAATTTTATGTGATGGATCTGCACAAAGTAGTCTAAGTTGGTGAAGTAAAATGAGAAAAATTTATATAAAAAAATAATTTTTATAAATAAAATTTTTAAAATTGTCATGTGCATATGTATTCACCCCCTTTGCTATGAAGCCCCTCAAAAGTTCTGGTGCAACCAGTTACCTTCAGAAGTCACAATTAGTGAAATGAAGTCCACCTGTGTGCAATCTGTCACATGATCTGTCAGTATAAACACACCTTTCCTGAAAGGCCCAAGATGCTGCAACACCACTAAGCAAGAAGCATCACACCATGAAGACCAAGGAGTTCTCCAAACAAGTCAGGGACAAAGTTGTTGAAAAGTCAGGGTTGGGTTATAAAAAAAAAAAAAAGAAAAATTCCAAATATTTGATGATGCCCCGGAGCACCATCAAATCCATCATCTTCAAATGAAAAGAACATGGTACTACAACAAACCTGCCAAGAAAGGGCCGGCCACCAAAACTCACAGACCGGGCAAGGAGGGCATTAATCAGAGAGGCAGCACAGAGACCAAAGGTAACCCTGAAGGAGCTGCAGAGTTCCACAGCAGAGACTGGTGTATCTGCACATGTGACCACAATAAGTCATACACTCCATACTCTCCAAACATTACTTAGTATTAAAAATAAGAAGGCAGGTTTTGAGTTTGCCAAAAGGCATGTGGCAGACTCCCCAAATGTATGGAGGAAGGTGCTCTGGTCAGATGAAACTAAAATGTAACTTTTCGGCCACCAAGGAAAACGCTATGTCTGACGCAAACCCAACACATCCCATCACCCCAAGAACACAATCCCCACAGTGAAACATGGTGGTGGCAGCATCATGCTATGGGGATGTTTATCAGCAGCAGGGACTGGTAAACTGTTTTGAGTCAAGGGAAAGATGGATGGTGCTAAATACAGGGATATTCTTGAGCAAAACCTGTTTCAGTCTGCCTGTGATTTGAGACTGGGACGGAGGTTCACCTTCCAGCAGGACAATGACCCGAAGCATACTGATAAAGCAACACTTGAGTGGTTTAAGGGGTCACATTTAAATGTGTTGGAATGGCCTAGTCAAAGCCCAGATCTCAATCCAATTCAGAATCTGCGGTCAGACTTAAAGATTGCTGTTCACAAGCGGAAACCATCCAACATGAAGGAGCAGGAGCAGTTTTGCCTTGAGGAATGGGCAAAAATCCCAGTGGCAAGCTCATAGAGACTTATCCAAAGTGACTTGCAGCTGTAATTACAGCAGAAGGTGTCTCTACAAAGTACTGACTTTAGGTGGGTTAATAGTTATGCACGCTGAAGTTTTCTGTTATTTTGTCCTATTTGTTGTTTGCTTCACAATTAAAAAAATTTTAAAAAAATCTTCAAAGTTGTAGGCATGTTCTGAGAACGAAATGAAGCAAACCTTCAAGCAATCCATTTTAATTCCAGGTTGTGAGGAAACAAAACATGAAAAGGTGTGAATACTTTAGCAAGGCACTGTATGCAGCAGCTATGTCTAGCTGCATATTGGGGATGCGGTCAACATCCCGCTGGACGGGATCCCGGCGGTCGAAATACCGACGCCGGAATCCCGACCGCCACAATCCCAACCTCCACAATCCCGACATATTCTCCCTCCGTGGGTGTCCACGACACCCATAGAGGGAGAATACAATAGTGGGCCGAACGTAGCGAGGCACCGTGCCCGCAGCGTGGCGAGCGAAGCGAGCCCGCAAGGGGCTGCGTTCCGCTCGCCACCCCTGTCGGGATTGTGTGGTTGGGATTCCGGCGTCGGTATTTCGACCGCCGGGATCCCGTCCAGCGGGATTACGTACTGATCCCGCATATTGTGCAACATTAAATTCTATCCAATGATTGAATTATCCCCCTCTTTGCCTTTAAGGTGAAATAGGAGTTCTCATTTTTTGTGAAAATCCTTTTTGATTGTCTGATTCACTGAAGAATCATACATATGAGTGCTATCCTTTCAGGAATAAAAGGGCTGGACTGTACTTTGTACTTTGACTGTACTTTGAAGAGCTGTTAAGGCACAAAACTTAATGTAGTTGTATGTTGTGTCCCTGATATTTTGAAGCACAAGTGTGGGCATTCAGCAGGGAAGTCCAAGCCACCTTTGGAGATAATGCAAAGGTAATATTGAGGCTCCACGATGCTAGTAGGCCGTTTAAACTGGGTGACCATAGTCCAGAGGTTATCAAACGCAGTCTTCAAGCACCTCAACCGTCCAGGATTTACGTTTTCCCGTGCTTGGACAGGTGATTTAATTAGAACCACAGTCAATTTGATTTAACCATCTGTTCTGAGCCATGGATATACCTAAAACCTGGATCTTTGGGGTGCCTGAGGATCGCGTTTGAGATCCTCTGTCATTGTCAGTTCTGGGCCCACCAAACCTGGGTTGAAATCCCCCCCTTTCTTTTTCTTTTTTTCTTTTTTAATTTATATTTTCTTTTTTGTAATTGTGGTATTCCATAAATGTCCATATTCTATAGCTAACAGCCATAGAGATGGAAAGAAAAACGTATTGAGTCCTTTTGGGGAAAAGCGCTATATATATAAAATAATTATTATTAAGCCCTCTTATAAGGACTTCTGTGGAGATATGTAATGCTAGACGAACAAACTGATTTCAGTATGTGTATCGCATATAATGCAGAAACATGAATTTGCCTTTACAGACTCGATATCCTATGCTCGAAAATCCGGAAATGTTAAGAAAAACAGCCGATGATTTCATAAACCGCGTTACACTAACCGATGCCTGTCTTCTGTTCACACCATCCATAATCGCTCTCACAGCTGTCTTATCCAGTGCTTCCAGGGCAGGACTTAACATGGAGAGGTACAGTATGTTGTCAGACCACCAGGACAGTGACACAGGGGCAGATTTATTAAGCCTGGTGAAGTGATAAAGTGGAAGGTGATAAAGTACCAGCCAATCAGCTCCTAACTGCCATGTCACAGGCTCGGTTTGAAAAATGACAGTTAGTAGCTCATTAGCTGGTGCTTTATCACCTTCCACTTTATCACTTCACCAGGCTTAATAAATCTGCCCCACAGTTCCTAGAACAGGCATATCCAAACTGCGGCCTTCCAGCTGTTGAGAAACTACACATCCCAGCATGCCCTGACACAGCTTTAGCATTCTCTGACAGCAAAACTGTGTCAGGGCATGCTAGGATATGTAGTTTCACAACAGCTGGAGGGCCGCAGTTTGGACATGCCTGTCCTAGAATATTCTCCATCACGATTCATAGCATTTCATAGACCTGTTTTGCTCAAAAATATATTTTTCTCTTTGCCTTCCAGTTATTTATTGGAGTGCCTCTCATTAAAGGATGATAAAGAAACCATGGCACGTTTACTGGATGGAATGAGACGTATGTTTTCTTTTTCTATATGAATCAACTTTTTTTTTTTTTTTTTCAATCTGTTGGTATCATCAGTTGCTCAGAGTTAAGAAAAAAGATTAGAAACTGATAAACTGCATGCCTTCATATCCATACAGAAATGTCACTATTACAGGATTAATGTTTTATTAGAACCAAACAACGTTGAGATGCATGGAGTTTATAATTTTATTTATTTTTACTACAGTATATTTTATTGGTTTTCGATTAAAAATACTCTAGGACCGTACAATAGCTTAGAAGGGTCATTCGGATACAATGTGGACATTGCAAAGAACCTAATATTCAAAAGAACACACTAGGTGATACACAAATGTACAACACTTAGTAACAGAGGAGCAAAGAAAAAATTTAGTGCACTGACAGCCCCCCTAACATTACCCAGTTGCGATTGATGGAAGTGTTTCAACCCCCCGACCATAATTGGATGTGTACCAGGGAGACCATCATTTATGTTTTTTGGACGGGGCTGTATACAGGTATCTTGCGTGATTGGCAGTGTCAGTAACCAATGAAACCAGCTATGAAAATGAGGAGGATCAATCCCCAACTATGTCTGTGCTAAAATAACCTTGGCCAAAGTCAAGTTTAGAAAGATATTTGTAAGTTATCACATTAAATGAGTCCTCAAGAGACACCAATAAGACATATTAGAAGGTCAAGATGGAGCAGTGCAGGTAAAGTAGTACAGACACAGTCCCACATCCGATTCCAAAAGTGCTGCACATCCCGATACTCCCAAAGGTGATGCAGCCCACATCTATGGCAGCCCAAAGCCCCATATCAAAGAGACTATGTAGGGCATAATATATTCCATGAAGAAGGCACAAGCAGTAGCTTCATGAGTGCCCAGTGCTCATCTGACAGGATCCCTTAGTCCATTTCCACTTGGGTTTTAAGGACTGTGCAAGACTAGTGGAGGAAGAATGCATATTCAAAGTGGAATAAATGGCAGACACCAACTTACAGGTGCCCAAGGAAAGCAACAATTTGTTTAAAGGGAGAATCAGAAATACATGGGGATAGTCTCCAAACTGGGCATGAAGAGCATGACTTAGCTGCAGATAATAAGAAAATGTCGAATCAGGAGTGTGAAATTCCAATTTAATTTGGTCAAAAAAGATGTCCTGGTACACACAACCTATGGTAGTCATGCCAAAAAGGGGCCAAAATAACTTGCCATCAAAACGGCCCAGTTCAGAGAATCTTACATGTCCCCTTACTGTCCCGGAGTGGGGAAGCAGGGTCACACCCCTGGGGTCCAAGTACACTCTGCAACCCACCAAACCTCAGCCGCCTGATTCAAAATGGGGGCATATGTCTTAAGTTTCCCATCAGCGAGAAACTGCAGTGGGGTTAATGACCAGTTTGCACACGCAGAAAGCCTGGGAGGGACCCACTACCAGAACAGGTTACCCATCCTATTAAATGCGACAACTATGCTGTCAGGTAGTACAAACGGAAACCAGACACGGCCACACAGCTATCATCCTTGGTCCTGTATAGGGTAGAAAGTTTAATCCTGGCCTTCTTATAACTCCAGACAAAGGAGGAAATCAAAGCATTAACTGAAATACACGCTTTGCGATATAGACAAGGGATTGTTGTAACACATAGATATTTAGGTTGCTTGATCATTTAAACAAACCTATCCTGCCAGTCAAACTAAGGGGTCATTTCTTCCACAGATGTATTTATCTTTTTAATGTCTCAGTAATTTGCATAAGGTTCAAACTAACATAAATCCTGAAGCATAAGAGACACCCAGACAGTCGGTTCACTTATAGAAACTGAACTGGCACCATCCGAGCCACAGACGAGCCCCGGTATAATTTATCTTTCTGCTGCGGGGTACACTGGGCTCCACAAGGATAGACATAGGGGGTGTAGAGTAGGATCTTGATCCGAGGCACCAACAGGCTGAAAAGCTTTGACTGTTCCCAGAATGCATAGCGCCGCCTCCTCTATAACCCCGCCTCCCTGCACAGGAGCTCAGTTTTGTAGTTGGTGCCGCAGATAGCAGGCACATAACAGAGGGGCTGCTCTGGGCAGCCCTAAGAAGAGCTTTTTTGAAGAAAAAGTGAAGACTACAAGGGCAGCAGCGGTGTGTAAATTTTAGGAGACATTCACTGCTGCAGCTCCAGCTCTCCCCAGCGGCGCTGTACACTCCCGAGCCCTGGTTGCCGGGTAACTACAGCAGGAGGCTCCGGTTTTCTTCCATGGTCAGGCATATACGACGGGGGCTCTCCGGGATCGCGTGGCCGCGCTTCGGGAGGTGGTGAGTGGGTCCTGCTTGTGGGACCCGTACTTTTATCGCGATCCGGCGTGGTCAGTGGGAGGCGGGCCACGCGCGTTGGTGGACACTGTGGCAGTACAGGCGATCCCACTAGATCACCAGGGCATGGGTGCAGGTCAGGTTTTCCCTTAAAACCATTTTAATAGTAGCCCACAGTACCCGGTGGTTTTGCCAGCAGGGAGATAAGGCTTAGACCTGGAGCCCCAGCCCCAGGGTGCCATTTCCCGCAAATGTTCCCGCCCTGGAGCTGCATACCTGTCTCTCCCTCACTCCCTGTCAGTGTCTGGGCGCTATTTCTCTCAGCTACACTGTTCCTGGGACTGCTTGGGCAAATCCTCCTGTGTAAAGCCGCCTGGTTGTCAGTGCTGTGACTTTACATGACACTTAAGTATTCTACCTGCCTTTTTAGACAGTGCTAGTTAAGAAAGAGTGCATTTAGTCAGGGTTTTTAGTACAATTACCCTGTGCTATACATCCAGTTCTTACTGTGCAGTGTTATATCTATTGACTACATAGCTATATAAGCTGGTCCAGTGCAGTATTATTGTTAGTATTAACCTCTGCATTGTACAACAGTGACTATATGTATGTGCATTAGCTTGCTGAGTGGTTTCCATTTCGTGTCTCTCACTCAACTTGCTATCCCTATATTCTGTAACCTGAGGGGGCTTGGTGCGTCAGGTTTTATATAGGATTTTCACAAGATATACTTTAATACGTATTTCTCTAACGTCCTAGTGGATGCTGGGGACTCCGTAAGGATCATGGGGAATAGGCGGGCTCCGCAGGAGACAGGGCACTTTAAGAAAGAATTTGGATACTGGTGTGCTCTGGCTGCTCCCTCTATGTCCCTCCTTCAGACCTCAGTTTGAATCTGTGCCCGGACGAGCTGGGTGCTACTTAGTGAGCTCTCCTGAGCTTGCTATAAGAAAGTATTTTGTTAGGTTTTTTTATTTTCAGAGAGATCTGCTGGCAACAGACTCCCTGCATCGTGGGACTGAGGGGAGAGAAGCAGCCCTACTCACTGAAGATAGGTCCTGCTTCTTAGGCTACTGGACACCATTAGCTCCAGAGGGATCGTACACAGGATCTCACCCTTTGTCGTCCGATCCCGGAGCCGCGCCGCCGTCCCCCTCGCAGAGCCGGAAGACAGAAGCCGGTGAAAGAAGCAAGAAGACTTCGAAATCGGCGGCAGAAGACTCCAGTCTTCACTGAGGTAGCGCACAGCACTGCAGCTGTGCGCCATTGCTCCCACATTAAACCCACATACTCCGGTCACTGTAGGGTGCAGGGCGCAGGGGGGGCGCCCTGGGCAGCAATTAGAGACCTCTTTGGCAAAAGTTTGCATAATATACAGTTGGGCACTGTATATATGTATGAGCCCCCGCCAAAATTGTACATGAAAGCGGGACAGAAGCCCGCCGTCGAGGGGGCGGGGCTTCTTCCTCAGCACTCACCAGCGCCATGTTTTTTTCTCCACAGCACCGCTGAGAGGAAGCTCCCCAGTCTCTCCCCTGCAGTTACACGGTAGAAGAGGGTAAAAAGAGAGGGGGGGGGCACATAATTAGGCGCAAAAATCAATATAAACAGCAGCTACTGGGTTAACATTAAGTTACTGTGTTATTCCTGGGTTAATAGCGCTGGGGTGTGTGCTGGCATACTCTCTCTCTGTCTCTCCAAAGGGCCTTATGGGGGAATTGTCTTCAGATGAGCATTCCCTGAGTGTGTGGTGTGTCGGTACGTGTGTGTCGACATGTCAGAGGTAAAAGGCTCCCCTAAGGAGGAGATAGAGCAAATATGTGTGTGAGAGGGTGTCTCCGTCGACAACGCCGACACCTGTTTGGATATGTGTAATTAAGTGCTAAGGTGAATTTATTGCACAAAAGATTAGAGAACAGACAGTAAATCTACCCATGTCTGTCCATATGTCGCAGAGACCTTCAGAGTCTCTCAATGCTCACTATCCAAAATAATAGACACTGATATCGACACGGAGTTTGACTCCAGTGTCGACTACGATAATGCAAAGTTACAGCCAAGATGGCAGAAAAGTATTCAATATATGATTATTGTAATAAAAGATGATTTGCATATCACTGATGACTCATCTGTCCCTGACACAAGGGTACACATGTTTAAGGGGAAGAAAGCTGAGGTAAATTTCCCTCCTCTCATGATGAAAAAGAGCGGGAATCTCCAGACAAGAGACTGCAGTTTCCCACAAAGAATTCTCAGGCAGTATCCTTTCCCCACTAGGGCCAGGATAGGATGGGAATCTTCCCCTAGGGTGTCACGTTTGCCCAAAAGGTAGCCCTGACGTAACAGCTATTCTCAGGGATCCTGCAGATAGCGTGCACATTCTGGTACACTACTCAGACCGGCGATTGTGTCGGCATGGGTTTATAGCGCTGTGGCAGCGTGGACAGGTACCTCATCAGCAGAGATTGAGACCCTAGTATGTGTATATATATATATATATATATATATATATATATATATATATGTATGTAAAATATATATATATTAAAGATGCTGTCTTGAGATATATATATATATATATATATATATATATATATATATAAAACATGCCCAAAGACATGAGTATACTGGGTCCTAGAGTCAAAGCTATGTCGATTTCTGCTTGACGTGTCCTGTAGAATATGCAATGGACAGATGATGCCGACTTAAGAGGCATATGGAGGCTGAGGATTGTGTGGAGAAGGGTTCTCGGACCTGGTCTCCACTGCTATAGCTGGTAATTCTGATATTTTGCCTTATATTCCTGCACAGCCTAGGAAAGCACGACATTATCAAATGCAGCCTTTCGAACAAAGAAACAAGAAAGTCCGAGGTGCGTCCTTTCTTGCCAGAGGCGGGGCAGAGGAAAGAAGCTGCACAACACAGCTAGTTCCCAGGAACAGAAGTCCTCCCCGGCCTCTACAAAAATCCACCGCATGTCGCTGGGGCTCCACAGGCGGAGCTAGGCCCGGTGGGGGCACGCCTTCGTAAGTTCAGCCACAAGTGGGTTCACTCCCTGTTAGATCCCTGGGCAATAGATATTGTGTCTCAGGGATACAAGCTGGACTTTGAGAAGATGCCCCCTCACCGACGGCCCTGCCGGCTTCCCCCCAGGAGAGGGAAACAATGTTAACTGCAATTCACAAATTGTATCTTCAACAGGTGGTGGTCAAGGTTCCCCTCCTTCAACAAGGACGGGGTTATTATTCGACCATGTTGTAGTCCCGAAACCAGACGGTTCGGTCAGACCCATATTGAATTTAAAATCCCTGAACATATACCTGAAAAGGTTCAAGTTCAAGATGGAATCGCTAAGAGCGGTCATTGCAAGCCTGAAAGGGGGTGATTTTATGGTGACTCGGGACATAAAGGATCATATCTTCATGTCCCCATTTATCCACCTCATCAGGCGTACCTCAGAATTGCGGTACGGGATTGTCATTACCAATTTCAGACGTTGCCGTTTGGTCTCTCCACGGCCCCGAGAATATTCACCAAGGTAATGGCGGAAATGATGGTGCTCCTGCGGAAGCAAGGTGTCACTATTATCACGTACTTGGACGATCTCCTCAAAAAAGCAAGATCAAGAGAGCAGTGGCTGAACAGCGTATCACTTTCTCTGGAAGTGTAACGGCAACACGGCTGGATTCTATATATTCCAAAGTCGCAGTTGGTTCCTACAGCTCATCTGCCTCTCCTAGGCATGATCCTAGACACAGACCAGAAAAGGGTTTATCTCCCGATAGAGAGAGCTCAGGAGCTCGTGACACTGGTCAGGAATCTATTAAAACCAAAACAGGTGTCAGTGCATCACTGCACTCGAGTCCTGGGAAGGATGGTGGCATTATACGAGGCCATTCCCTTCGCCAGGTTCCATGCGAGGACCTTCCAATGGGACTTACTGGACAAGTGGTCCGGATCACATCTTCAGATGGATCGGTTAATCACCCTATCCCTCAGGGCCAGGGTGTCTCTCCTGTGGTGGCTGCAGAGTGCTCACCTTCTCGAAGGTCGCAGATTCGGCATTCAGGACTGGGTCCTGGTGACCACGGATGCAAGCCTCCGAGGGTGGGGGGCAGTCACACAGGGAAGAAATTTCCAAGGGCTGTGGTCAAGTCAGGAGACTTGCCTTCACATCAACATTCTGGAACTAAGGGCCATATACAACGCCCTACGTCAAGCGGAGTCCCTGCTTCGCGACCAACCGGTTCTGATTCAGTCAGACAATATCACCGCAGTGGCTCATGTAAACCGCCAAGGCGGCACAAGGAGCAGGGTGGCGATGGTAGAAGCCACCAGAATTCTTCGCTGGGTGGAGAATCACGTAAGCGCACTGTCAGCAGTGTTCATTCCGGGAGTGGACAACTGGGAAGCAGACTTCCTCAGCAGGCACGACCTCCACCCGGGAGAGTGGGGACTTCATCAAGAAGTCTTCATGCAGATTGCAAGTCGGTGGGAACTGCCACAGGTGGACATGATGGCATCCCGCCTCAACAAAAAACTGCAGAGATATTGCGCCAGGTCAAGAGACCCTCAGGCGATAGCTGTGGACGCACTGGTGACACCGTGGGTGTTCCCGTCGGTCTATGTATTTCCTCCTCTTCCTCTCATACCCAAGGTGCTGAGAATCATAAGGAAAAGAGGAGTGAGAACAATACTCTTTGTTCCGGATTGGCCAAGAAGGACTTGGTATCCAGATCTGCAAGAAATGCTCACAGAGGACCCGTGGCCTCTGCCTCTAGGACAGGACTTGTGCAACAGGGGCCCTGTCTGTTCCAAGACTTACCGCGGCTGCGTTTGACGGCATGGCGGTTGAACACCGGATCCTAGCAGAAAAAGGCATTCCGGATGAGGTCATTGCTACGCTGATAGAGGCTAGGAAGGATGTGACGGCTCAACATTATCACCGTATATGGCGAAAATATGTGGCTTGGTGTGAGGCCACGAATTCCCCTACGGAGGAATTCCAGCTGGGCCTTTTCCTTCACTTCCTACAGTCAGGAGTGACTTTGGGCCTTAAATTGGGTTCCATTAAAGGTTCAGATTTCGGCCTTATCCATTTTCTTTCAAAAAGAACTGGCTTCTCTGCCTGAAGTTCAGACGTTTGTAAAGGGAGTGCTGCATATTCAGCCCCCTTTTGTGCCTCCAGTGGCACCTTGGGATCTTAACGTGGTGTTGAGTTTCCTGAAATCACACTGGTTTGAACCACTCAAAACGGTGGAAGTAAAATATCTCACGTGGAAGGTGGTCATGCTATTAGCCTTGGCTTCGGCTAGGCGTGTGTCAGAATTGGCGGCTTTGTCACATAAAAGCCCTTATCTGAGTTTCCATGCGGATAGAGCAGAATTGCGGACCCGCCCACAATTTCTGCCGAAAGTGGTTTCATCCTTTCATATAAACCAACCTATTGTGGTGCCTGTGGCTACTACTGACTTGGAGGATTCCGAGTCACTGGATGCAGTCGGGGCTTTGAAGGTTTATGTAGCCAGAACGGCTAAGGTCAGGAAAACAGAATCTTTGTTTATCCTGTATGCTTCCAACAAGCTTGGGGCGCCTGCTTCAAAGCAAACTATTGCTCGCTGGATCTGTAACACGTTTCAGCAGGCTCATTCTGCGGCTGGGTTGCCGCTGCCTAAATCAGTTAAGGCCCATTCCACAAGGAAGGTGGGCTCTTCTTGGGCGGCTGCCCGAGGGGTCTCGGCATTACAGCTTTGCCGAGCGGCTACTTGGTCAGGTTCAAACACCTTTGCAAAGTTCTACAAGTTTGATACCCTGGCTGAGGAGGACCTCATGTTTGCTCATTCGGTGCTGCAGAGTCATCCGCACTCTCCCGCCCGTTTGGGAGCTTTGGTATAATCCCCATGGTCCTTACGGAGTCCCCAGCATCCACTAGGACGTTAGAGAAAATAAGATTTTACTTACCGGTAAATCTATTTCTCGTAGTCCATAGTGGATGCTGGGCGCCCGTCCCAAGTGCGGACTTCTTCTGCAATACTTGTATATAGTTATTGCTTAAATAAGGGTTATGTTTGGTTGCATCAGGGTTGATCTGATGCTCCGTTGTTGTTCATACTGTTAACTGGGTAAGTTTATCACGAGTTATACGGTGTGATTGGTGTGACTGGTATGAGTCTTGCCCTGGATTCCAAAATCCTTTCCTTGTACTGTCAGCTCTTCCGGGCACAGTTTCTCTAACTGAGGTCTGGAGGAGGGACATAGAGGGAGGAGCCAGAGCACACCAGTATCCAAATTCTTTCTTAAAGTGCCCTGTCTCCTGCGGAGCCAGTCTATTCCCCATGGTCCTTACGGAGTCCCCAGCATCCACTACGGACTACGAGAAATAGATTTACCGGTAAGTTAAATCTTATTTTTTCTCTGTGATTTTAGTCACCATATCTCTCCTATATCTCTGCTTGTGCTGACTACACTGTGCAGGGGTTTGGGTAAGAGGTATTGTGCTGCTGCCAATTGTACTGTGTTACCTGATACTGCAAGTTATATCATGTCTGCTTCTGAAGGTAACGGTTCTGGGGCGGAACACACTGCAGGTGTTGCTGAAGCCACAGATCCATATGAGGAGAATACAGCAGCTGTGGGCTCTGGTTCTGGGGGCTCCTTGCCCCCCAGTGGGACTGTGGCAACGGAGGTACATAATGACTCACCGTGGGCTGCTTTTTCCACGCTTCTGCATACGCTAGTTAATAAACTAACACCCCCTATGGGGCCGCCTATGCCGGTGCAACCGTATGTGGTCCCTGCAGCTAACCCGCCGTGGGCGACAATTTATCTGCTCAATTGAAGAAGTTGAACCAGTCCCTGACTACTAAAAAGTCTGACCCTGGCTCGCCCAAGCCCAGGGGGTCCACTAAGCGAGCTCTTATCTCCTCACAATCCACTGCTGTCACTGACACCTCGTCTGATGAAGATGGCACTTACACTGACCCCACAGATTCTGACACAGATACTGCTGATGGGGAGATTAGTTCACATGTGGATGTTCCTGATCTTTTGGAGGCTATTAAGTTGATTTTACAGATTACGGATGATCCCAAGCCATCCGTCCCTCCTAAGAAACCAGATAGGTTCAAGCGTCAGAAGGTGGTTAAACAAGTTTTACCTCAGGAACCCTGGGAAAACCCGGGTAATAAGTTTGTGCCTCAAAAGAAGATGCTGGCTTGCTATCCCCTCGCGCCAGAGCTGTCTAAAAATTGGGAAACGCCTCCTCCAGTAGGCTCGCATGTGGCTAGGATGGTGGTTTCCTCAGCTCTACCTGTCACTACCGTCCCGTCTCTAAAAGAGCCTACGGATAAACGTGTGGAGGGTTGTCTGAAAGCGATTTACACCCTCACGGGTGCTGCACAAAGGCCCACTATTGCAGCAACAGGGGCTGCAGAGGCTATTGAAGCCTGGGCCTTGGAGTTAGAAGCTGAAATCTCTTCTGATCATGCTAGACAATGCTTGTCATATATTGTCACAGCTTCTCACTATATTAAAGAGGCGGCTTCTGATGCCGGTATCCTAGCAGCCAAGGCCTCTACTACATCAGTCCTGGCTCGCCGGATATTGTGGCTGAGATCCTGGTCTGTGGATCTGGACTCTAGAAAAACCCTGGAGGTACTCCCTTTCAAGGGAGATATTCTGTTTGGGGAGGACTAAAATAAGATTGTGGATGACTTGGCTACTGCCAAAACTACCTGTCTGCCAAGTACCGCTCCTTCTGTGTCGAAGGCTAAAGGTACTTCCTTTCGCCCCTTTCGTCCTTCAGGTAAAGCAAAAGGTCAGGCGTACAACAAGCAGGCCCGCACTGCCACACCTGGTAAGCCAAAGCCCAAAAGAGCCTGGGCGGCCCGTCAGCCAGCTTCCAAGACCGATAAGCCTGCCGCATGACGGGGCGGGCCTCCCCCTGGGGGATCCCAGGGTGGGGGGCCGGCTTCTAGGGTATACCCAGGAATGGTTGAAGACCACTTCAGATGCCTGGGTACGGGAAGTCGTCACTCGAGGTTACGCCATAGCCTTCAAAAAACGACCCCCTCATCGATTTTGCCGGACAGACGTCCCGTTGGACCAGACAAAGGCAAACACTCTACATTCGGTGGTACAGACCCTCCTGGATACAGGAGTCGTAGTACAGGTGCCTCTTGCGCAGAGGGGCCGGGGGTACTATTCTCCGCTGTTTCTAGTCCCGAAACCGAATGGGTCCTCCCGGCCCATTCTCAACCTCAAGGCATTGAACAGGTTTGTGAAAGTTTCCAAGTTCCATATGGAAACCCTTCGCTCTATAGTTCTGGCCTTGGAACCTGGGGACTACATGGTCTCCCTGGACTTACAGGATGCTTACCTGCATATTCCTATAGCAGCGTCACATCAGCAATACCTGAGGTTTGCGATTGGCAACCTCCATTACCAGTTTCGGGCGTTACCTTTTGGTTTAACTACGGCTCTGCGAGTCTTCACCAAAGTCATGGCGGTGATGACGGTGGTACTTCGCCGACAAGGGGTCAGGATACTGCCGTATCTGGACGACTTGTTAATCCTGGCAAATTCCCCAGAACTTCTCCTGCGTCATCTGGATATGACGGTCCGGTTTCTACAAGCCCACGGGTGGCTCATCAAGTGGAAGAAATCCTCCCTGGTCCCAGCTCAAAGCATGGTGCATCTGGGAGCGCTATTGGACACTCACAACCAGAGGTTGTTCTTGTCTCAGGAGAAAGTCCTGAAGCTTCAGGACAGGATTCGTTGCTTTCTTTCTCGTCCGCAAGTGTCGATACATTCGGCGATGCAGGTGCTGGGCCTCATGGTGTCAGCATTCGACATGGTGGAGTATGCTCAATTCCATTCTCGCCCCCTCCAGAGGCTGATTCTAGCCAAGTGGGACGGCCTGCCTCACCCGATCAGGTCTCACATGATCTCATTGACTCCGGAGGTCCATCTGTCGCTGCTCTGGTGGCTCCAGGACCGACAATTGTGCAGGGGCCGTCCCTTCTGGATATCCAACTGGGTCCTGTTGACGACAGATGCCAGTCTAAGAGGTTGGGGCGTGGTGTTGGAGCAACACTCCCTTCAGGGTCGGTGGACCAAGGAGGAATCCCTCCTCTCGATCAACATTCTGGAATTGCGGGCGGTCTTCAATGCGTTGAACCTGGCCCAGCATTTAATTCAGAACTGTCCTGTTCAAGTACAGTTGGACAACGCCACCACAGTGGCTTACATAAATCATCAAGGTGGCACTCGAAGCCGTTTGGCAATGAAGGAAGTCTCACGGATTCTACATTGGGCGGAACGCCATCTACTGGCCATATCGGCAATATTCATTCCAGGAGTCCTGAATTGGGAAGCGGACTTTCTCAGTTGTCAGGACGTACATGCCGGCGAGTGGGGCCTCCATCCAGAAGTGTTTCAACTCCTAGTGGAAAAGTGGGGCCTTCCAGACGTAGATCTGATGGCGTCTCGACACAATCACAAGGTTCCGGTCTTCGGAGCAAGGACAAGGGATCCTCAGCAGCATTCGTGGATGCGCTGGCGGTGCCGTGGAGGTTTCGGCTGCTGTACGTGTTCTCTCCGGTGTCACTCCTGCCCAGGGTAATTTGGAAGTTCAAGCAAGAGAAAGGAAATCTGCTTCTCATAGCTCCAGCGTGGCCCAGACGGCACTGGTTCTCAGACCTGCAAGGCCTATCGTCAGAGCGTCCACCTCTACTTCCACAACGCCCAGACCTCCTCGTTCAGAGCCCCTGTGTCTACCAGGACCTAGCCCGGCTGTCTTTGACGGCGTGGCTCTTGAAGCTTCCGTCTTAAGGGCTAAAGGGTTTTCTGAGGCGGTCATTCAAACTATGTTGCGGGCCCGGAAACCGGCTTCTGCTCGGATTTACTATAGGGTCTAACATTCTTACTTTGTTTTCGTGCGCATCTAACGATTATGACTCTTTCAAGTTTAGTATAGCCAAGTTGTTGGCTTTTCTTCAGCAGGGCCTGGACTTAGGCCTGCGTCTGGCCTCCCTCAAGGTTCAAATATCTGCCTTGTCGGTGTGGTTTCAGAGAAAAAATGCGACCTTACCTGATGTGCATACCTTTACTCAGGGTGTGTTGCGTATCCAACCTCCCTATGTCCTGCCTGTGGCTCCTTGGGACTTGTCGGTGGTTTTGGAGGCGTTACAAGAGTCTCCGTTTGAACCTCTTGGTTCAGCTGATCTTAAGTGGCTTTCCCTTAAGGTGGTGTTTCTGCAGGCTATTCCTTCAGCTAGAAGAGTGTCGTATTTGGGTTCCTTGTCCTGTAGTTCCCCATATCTGATATTTCACCGCGACCGGGCGGTTCTGAGGACTCGTCCCGGATATTTACCTAAGGTGGTTTCTTCGTTCCACCTTAACGAGGAGATTGTGGTTCCGGCACTTGTTTCTCCTGATCTGTCTCCCAAAGAGCGGTCTTTGGATGTGGTACGGGCTCTCCGTATCTATGTGAAACGCACTGCTTCGAGATTAGAAAATCTGATTCTCTCTTTGTGCTGTTTGGATTTCACAAACGGGGCTAGCCTGTTCACAAGCAGACTTTGGCCAGATGGATTAGAATGGTGATTGCACATGCTTATGTGAATGCTGGTCTATCAGCTCCTGCCCACAAGGCGGCTACGTGGTCATCTGTGAACACGTTCATAAGGTTCTATGCCTTCGATACTGCCGCTTCCCAGGATGCTTCCTTTGGACGCAGGGTTCTTGTGCCCGCTGCAGTACTTCCCCTCCCATAAGGAAATGCTTTAGGACATCCCCTATGTCTATCCTTGTGGGGCCCAGTGTACCCCGCAGCAGAAAACAAGTTTTATGGTAAGAACTTACCTTTGTTAAAACTCTTATTCGAGGTACACTGGGCTCCACAATGCGCCCACCCTGACGCACTTAGCTTCTTTCGGTTGGTATGGCATTAGCCGCTGACACTACTCCTGTCGTGAGAGTGTGGTGTATGTGGCTACTAACTGTTGTCGTCTCTTTTCCTGCTACTGCATAGGGATTGTTAACTAAAAACTGAGCTCCTGTGCAGGGAGGCGGGGTTATAGAGGAGGCGGCGCTATGCATTCTGGGAACAGCTTTTCAGCCTGTTGGTGCCTCGGATCATGATCCTACTCTACACCCCCCATGTCTATCCTTGTGGACCCCAGTGTACCTCGCAGAAAGAGTTTTAACAAAGGTAAGTTCTTACCATAAAACTCGTTTTACATGTTTTGTGATAACGTTTTAAAACATTGCCCTATCATATTAAACATTAAGGGACCTTTAAATTTGATCTTTGGAATTACTACATATCTTTTATGTGATAGGCTATGCTGTGTTTATTCAATAACTACAGATGTGTCTTAATACATCTAGCCTCAATACGCCACGCAGCGAGAGATGCCTGACACGAGTGAGCTGCAACTCTGCTAGCAATAGGCGCCGAAAATGCATCTTAGTGTCAATGCTGTGAGACTAGGACGCACCAGGTGACTATGCTGATAATTTGATATGCGACACCTGTATATCTGTGTGCAATTGAGTGTGTTACCGAGCACAACGCGGAGCTTGGTATAGAATGGCTGATGCATTGTAGCATTTCATATGCAGATTCAGAGACTTGGACATCCTAGTCGCATTGCTTTGTGACTAAAATGCATTTTCTGCAACAAAAAAAGACACTAGACACTAGCAGAGTCTCACAGGACCTGACGCACTGAGAGGGGCTGTTTGGCATGACTGCAGCAATTATGTATGCGGACATATCTGTACAGAGGAGGCACTCAAACATACTTCATAATCATAGATGATATAATATGTGCTATATGTTTATGCACAATCTATGGGGGTTATTTTCTTATAAAAGGTAATTGCACAGTAGTCTGTAGCAACCAATCCGCTACGATTTATCTGGTACAAATTAGACCATAAAAGTGTGTGTGTGATTTGGCTTGCTGGACTTTTGCATTGTGTTAGTGAATAAGTATCAGACTTGGGGGGGAATTCAATTGTTTGAAAAGTCAGTTGGGTGTCTGTTTTTTCCTATCTAATAGACAGGAAAAAACAGATACCCAACCGACTTTTCAAACAATTGAATTCCACCCTTTGGGCGGTATCCAATTAGCCGCAGTAATTTACCGCAGCTAGTTCTCCTGGGGCTTTCCAATTAGCCCTGATAAGCTGGAGTTTATCCCCAATGCCAGCACTCATCCGGAAGGCATAATCCGCGAGAAATGCTTCGAAAATACGTAGATCATGTATTTTTACACGAAAAACGTGTGTGTATCTCTTACGTCCTAGAGGATGCTGGGATCCACATTAGTACCATGGGGTATAGATGGCTCCACTAGGAGCCACTGGCACTTTAAGAGTTTGAGAGTGTGGGCTGGCTCCTCCCTCTATGCCCCTTCTACCAGACTTAGTTTAGAAAATGTGCCCGGAGGAGCCGGTCACAGCTAGGGGAGCTCCTAGAGCTTCTTTAGTTTTATTTTTTTCTAAGAGTTAGTTAGGCACAGGGAGGCTGCTGGCAACAGCCTCCCTGCTTTGTGGGACTAAGGGGGGGAGTAGTGACCGTCCTGAGGGGTTCGAGCCACTATCTCCGCTGGCAGGACACTGAGCTCCTGAGGGTGATGATCGTTAGCCGCCCCAGGCGACCGCTCACTCCCGCAGCATGCCGCCACCCCCTTACAGAGCCAGAAGATTCCGGAGGCGAGTGAGTCACCGCCCCCCCGGCAAGCGGGGAGCCGGTGTGAAGATGGCGGGAACAAGGTGGGAGAGTAGTACTGATTGCGCTCCGGAGGCTCAGCGGTATATGGTGCGGCACTGTGAGGGGCACCCTGAGCCAGCGCCTATACCCTGCACTGGTCACCAGTCTGTCAGGGACCTCTGTTACACTGCCAGCAGCAATCCTCAGGCCAGTATAAAGATCTGAAGAGCAAGAAGCAGCGCCATGTTCACGGGTGGAGCTTCTCCTCAGAGTGGACCCAGCAGCGTTCAGCTCCATTTTCCTGCCTGCAGATCCTGTAGAGAGACGCTGACAGGGAGAGCTGTCCTTCCAAGCAACTCCAGCTATCCTGTGCGGTACCATGGGGTTGTAGAAGGGGGTAGGGGAGGCTGTGTAATTACTGTGTAGTCTATTAAGGTACACAGTAAGCGCTAGGTAGTTGTATTACATCTACCTAGGGAAGCACTGTGTGTGTGGTTGGCTCCATTCTCTGTGTCTCTCTGTGGCATACTTGGGGGGAACATGGGTCTGACATTTCCCTGTGTGTGTGTGTGTGTGTGTGTTTGTTGTCTCACATAGCCATGTCTAGGGACTCGGTCATATGCTGCAGAGGATATTTCCTCTCAGGAGGAATCCATTCCATGTACACAGTAATGTAATATCTTGTCTCAGATCCCTATTAATGAGCCTGAGTGGTTAACCTATATTAAGGGTATGATATCTCAGATCTCTACCAGAGTAGCTCATACTGAGACTGAAACTCAGGTTTTAAAGAAGTCTATGGCAGTTTGGTCAGGTTCTGTTCCTATTACTTCAAAATCCCTCTAGCATATACCCACAGAAACGTGCACTTGCCCAGATTATGCCAGATGACACGGATACCGACTCTGACATGGCAGACAGTGATGGGGATTTGCTGCAGGGGGCGGCATCCCTTGCAAAAGGGGTGCAGCTAATGATTGAGGCCATTAGAGATGTGTTAAACATTTCTGACACAACACCTGAGCAGGTTGAGGAGGCTTACTTCACTGACAATAAGAAAGCCTCGCTAACCTTCCCTGCGTCAAAAGAATTAAACGCTTTTATTTGAAAAATCCTGGGAAAACCCGGAGAAAAAATTCCAGATTCCAAAAAGGATTCTGGTTGCTTTTCCTTTCCTTGAGGAAGATAGGAAAAAATGGGAAAACCTACCCATAGTTCACGCATCTGTTTCCAGACTGTCGAAAAAGGTGTTTTTACCTGTCCCTGGATCTACCGCATTAAAAGAAACGGCTGATTGTAAGATTGACACTACGCTCAAATCCATATACACTGCTTCAGGGGTGGCGCTGCGGCCTACTATTGCCTGCGCATGGATCTCTAAAGCTATAGTAAAGTGGTCATGCACATTACTAGAGGATTTGGATTCAATGGATAGAATTGACATTTAATTATTTTTACGTAACATACAGGATTCTGCGGGATTCATGGTGGAATCCATGAAGGACCTGGGTACGCTGACTGCAAGGATATCTTCCATGTCTGTCTCAGCTTGCAGGGGACTCTGGCTACGCCAATGGTCTGCAGACGCGGAATCTAGGAGAAGTGTGGAGAACCTACCCTACACAGGTCAGGCTCTATTTGGGGAAGCGTTGGATGCGTGGATTTCCACAGCAACCGCAGTTGTCACCTTTTTTTCCCTCAACTACACCTTCTACGAAGAAACCCTTTTCATCTGTATCGCAGTCCTTTCGGACCACTAAGACAAAAAAGTCTTCAGAGGTGAACGGGCAAAATCCAAAAAGCCTGCACCCGCAGGCTCCCAGGACCAGAAGCCTGCTTCTGGTACCTCAAAATCCTCAGCATGACGGTGGACCACACAGCCTGGAGGACGGGCTGGTGGGGGGCAAGACTCAGACGTTTCAGCAACGTCTGAGTGTCGTCCTTCCTGTATCCCTGGGTACAGGATATTGTATACCAGGGGTACAAACTGGAATTTCAAGAAACCCCACCTCACTGATTCTTCAAATAGGCTTACCGGCATTGCTGACAGCTAGAACTGTCCTATTAACAGCTATCCAAAAATTTGAAAAATAAGAGGTCATTGTTCAAGTTCCACCTCATATGCACAACATGGGTTACTATTCAAACCTTTTTGTGGTACCGAAACCGGATGGTTCGGTCAGACCAATTATAACTTGAAATCGCTAAACCCTTATCTAAGGGAGTTCAAATTCAAAATGGAGTCTCTGAGAGCGGGGATCTCAGGTCTGGAGGAGGGGAAGTTTCTGATATCCTTGGATGTCAAAGATGCGTACCTCCACATTCCGATTTGGCCGCCGCACCAGGCTTATCTCAGATTTGCACTGCTAGACAGTCACTATCAATTTCAGGCACTGCCATTCATCCTCGCCACAGCACCAAGGGTGTTCACCAAGGTGATGGCAGAAATGATGGTTCTCGTTCGCAGACAGGGAGGGGGTGAACATAATTCCATATCTGGACGATCTGCTGATAAAGGCATTGACCAGGGAAAAGTTGTTGCGGTCGATTGCTCTCACGACTCGTCTGCTCAGGGAACATGGTTGGATCCTGAACATTCCGAAGTCACATTTGGAGCAGACAAGGAGATTGTCTTTCCTGGGGATGATCCTTGACACGGAAGTGCAGAGGGTGTTTCTACCGGAGGAGAAAGCGTTGGTGATTCAAGCTATGGTCCGGGATGTCCTGAAGCCAGCCCGGGTATCGGTTCATCAGTGCATTCGCCTTCTGGGGAAGATGGTTTCCTCCTACGAGGCTCTACAGTACGGAAGATTTCACGCTCGATTCTTCCAACTGGATCTCCTGGACAAGTGGTCGGGGTCTCATCTACATTTACACCTGAGGATACGTCTGTCGCCGAAAGCAAGGATTTCACTCCTCTGGTGGCTGCAAATGTCTCACCTTCTGGAGGGTTGCAGGTTCGGGATTCAGGACTGGATCCTCCTAACCACGGATGCAAGTCTCCGGGGTTGGGGCGCAGTCACTCAAGAGAAAATCTTCCAAGGAAGTCTGGAAGGTCTGGAATCCAGTCTTCCAATAAACATTCTGGAACTAAGAGCCGTGTACAACGGTCTTCTTCAGGTGGCTCATTTTGTGCGAGATCGAGCCATTCAAGTGCAGTCGGACAATGTAACGACGGTGGCCTACATAAACCGACAGTGCGGAACGAAGAGCAGGGCAGCGATGTCAGAGTTAACAAGAATCATTCTCTGGGCAGAAAAACATGCGATGGCGCTGTCCGCAATTTTCATTTCGGGTGTAGACAACTGGGAAGCGGACTTCCTCAGCAGACACGATCTCCATACAGGAGAGTGGGGCCTCCATCCAGAGGTGTTCACAGAGAGGACAAATCTTTGGGGGGTTCCTCAAATCAACATGATGGCCTCCCGCCTCAATAAGAAGCTTTGGAGGTATTTTTCCAGGTCGAGAGACCCGCAAGCAGTGGTGGTGGACACCCTGGTAACTACGTGGGTGTTCCAGTCCGTGTACGTGTTTCCTCCACTTCCACTCATCCCAAGGGTTCTAAAGCTCATAAGGAGAACAAGAGTTCAGGCAATCCTCATTGCCCCGGACTGGCCAAGACGGGCTTGGTTCGCAGATCTTCTGGATCTACGGCTGGAAGATTCGAGGCCTCTTCCTCTTCGGGATGACCTGTTGCAACAGGGGCCGTTCGCTTATCAAGACTTACTGCGCCTGCGTTTGATGGCATGGAGGTTGAACGCCAGATATTAGCTCGGAAGGGCATTCCGAACAAAGTCATTCCTACCCTGATACAGGCTAGGAAAGGAGTAACGTCTAAACATTACCGTCGCATTTGGAAAAAGTATGTGTCTTGGTGTGAATCCAAGAAGTTCCTACGGTGGAGTTTCAACTGAGACGGTTTCTCCACTTCCTGCAAGCAGGTGTGGCTATGGGCCTGAGGTTGGGATCCGTGAAGGTCCAGATTTCGGCCATATCCATTTTCTTCCAGAAATAACTGGCTTCCCTCCCTGAGATTCAGACTTTTTTAAAAGGGGTTCCGCATATTCAGACTCCCTTTTGTGCTGCCTACGGCACCCTGGGATCTTAACGTAGTGTTACAGTTCCTCCAATCGGATTCGTTCGAGCCTCTACAGGAGGTTGAAGTCAAGTTTCTCACGTGGAAGGCGGTCAATTTGTTAGCCTTAGCTTCTGCTCGACGTGTGTCGGAGTTTGGGGCTTTGTCTTGTAAAAGCCCCTTTTTATCTTCCATGAAGATAGAGCTGAGCTTCGGATGCATCAGTAGTTCCTTCCGAAGGTTTTGTTGGCTTTTCATATCAACTAACCTATTGTGGTGCCAGTTGCTACTGACTCCTCGATTCCATCAAAGTCTTTGGATGTTGTAAGGGCTCTTAAAATCTAAGTGAAGAGGACTGCTCGTCACAGAAAGTCGGACTCTCTATTTGTCCTGTATGATCCCAAGAAACTTGGGTGTCCTGCGTCTAAGCAGACGATCTCTCGGTGGATCAAGTTCACTATCCAGCATGCATATTCAACGGCAGGACTTCCGTGTCCATAATCTGTTAAGGCCCACTCTACTCGTAAGGTGGGTTCTTCCTGGGCGGCTGCCCGGGGTGTCTCAGCTTTACAGCTTTGCCAAGCAGCTACTTGGTCTGGGTTGAACACGTTTGCTAAGTTCTACAGGTTCGATACTTTGGCCTCTGAGAAGCTTAAGTTTGGTCAATCAGTTCTGCAGGAGCCTCCGCACTCTCCCTCCCGTTCTGGGAGCTTTAGGATGTAAGAGAAAATAGGATTTTAATTACCTACCGGTAAATCCTTTTCTCGCAGTCCGTAGAGGATGCTGGGCGCCCGCCCAGTTCTTCGTTATCCTGCAGTGGTTACTTGGTTCAGTACTGCTTTGTTCTTTGTTATGTACTGTGGGGGTAATTCCAAGTTGATCGTAGCAGGATTTTTGTTAGCAATTGGGCAAAACCATGTGCACTGTAGGGGAGGCAGATATAACATGTGCAGAGAGAGTTAGATTTGGGTGGGGTGTGTTCAATCTGCAATCTAATTTGCACTGTAAAAATACAGCAGCCAGTATTTACCCTGCACAGAAACAAAATAACCCACCCAAATCGAACTCTTTCTGCACATGTTATATCTGCCTCCCCTGCAGTGCACATGGTTTTGCCAAATTGCTAAAAAAAATCCTGCTGCGATCAACTTGGAATTACCCCCTGTGTTTTTACTTGATTCAGTCATGTTATTCAGCCGTTGCTGAGTTTCAAGCTTGTTAGCTTGGTTTGCCTTATATGTGTGAGCTGGTGTGAATCTCGCCACTATCTGTGTAAAATCCTTCTCTTGAAGTTCTCAGTCTCCTCGGGCACAGTTTCTAGACTGAGTCTAGTAGGAGGGGCATAGAGGGAGGAGCCAGCCCACACTCTCAAACTCTTAAAGTGCCAGTGGCTCCTAGTGGACCCGTCTATACCCCATGGTACTAATGTGGACCCCAGCATCCTCTACGGACTACAAGAAAAGGACTTACTGGTATTAAAATCCTAATTTTTCGCCCCATCTAATTGGATGGGGTTGTTTATTGTTAGGATTGGAAGTTCCTCTTACTGTAAATGTTTGTTGTTAGGCAAGGTGTTAGCAATAGACTAATATGCATCTTTAAACGACTGTTATACAGGATTAAAGTTACTGGTGTCGAAATATGAATTTCCCAGGCTTGAAGATGTTGCTGTGATAGAGAAGAAGTTGGAAAAGTGCCACAGCAGTGAGATTGCCTCAGTGGTCAATATGTAAGTAGCAGAAGAAGTATGAGAGGAATGCATTTATAGTTACGTTCTCTAATAATAATAATACAGGTTGAGTATCCCATATCCAAATATTCCGAAATACGGAATATTCCGAAATACGGACTTTTTTGAGTGAGCGTGAGATAGTGAAACCTTTGTTTTTTGATGGCTCAATGTATAGAAACTTTGTTTAATGCACAAAATTATTAAAAATATTGTATTAAATGACCTTCAGGCTGTGTGTATAAGGTGTATATGAAACATAAATGAATTGTGTGAATGTAGACACACTTTATTTAATGCGCAAAGTTATAAAAAATATTGGCTAAAATTACCTTCAGGCTGTGTGTATAAGGTGTATATGTAACATAAATGCATTCTGTGCTTAGATTTAGGTCCCATCACCATTCTATCTCACTATGGTATGCATTTATTCCAAAATACGGAAAAATTCGATATCCAAAACACCTCTGGTCCCAAGCATTTTGGATAAGGGATACTCAACCTGTAATACATATATCTGTGCAGAGAACATAATGTTTTTGCTTAAGTGCTTTTACAGCTTTGTTAGGACAAATAGCTGTATTTTTATATAATTGTTTTCTATTATTATTATTGTTATTATGTAGGCGAAAGAGGAATTTAGTGTCGATATGTGCATCGACTGCCTAGGCCTCTGGAAACTTTTATAAGTTATTAGAGTGTACGTTCCGAACCATTCCTCAGTCTTGTCTGTGGTCCAATTCTTCCCTCCAGTTTCTGGTCATTTCCCACACTACCTCCATTCCTCCTGGAAGAGTCACAGTGCAGATACCTGCTTTGTTGGTGGAGTCAGGGATGTTGAGGTTGCTGCTGCACTCCCTCAGAATTGTCTATGGCAGCACCCCCTGTGTACAATTGAAAATTAATCTACAACATATATGCATATTGGGGATTTCACACCATATATTTAATAAATTGCTAATCAATGATTGACTAGTGCAGTAGACACCCACTTCCCCTTCCCTTTATTAAATAATATCTGTAACAGTCTTGTGTGATTGATGACATGTACAGTAACATCAGCCATATCCGAAAGTGTCCTTTATGTGCTGCCTGTTTGAGCAAGATGATGTAGATTGTATGCAGGTGACCATCATTATTCAGTATCCCGAGTAACAAACATGATATATTTATTTATTGCCAGTTATTTTTTACAGTACACACATATTCCACAGCGCTTTACAGAGAATATTTGGCCATTCACATCAGTCCCTGTCCTAGTGGAGCTTACAATCTATGTTCCCTACCACATGTACACGCACACACATTCACACTAGGGTTAATTTTTTTGTTGTGCGCCAGTTAACCTACCAGTATATTTTTGGATTGTGGTGGGGAACCAGAGCACACAGAGGAAACCCACGCAAGCACATAGAGAATATACAAACTCCACACAATTAGGGCCGTGGTGGGATTCAAACCCATGACCTCAGTGCTGTGAGGTAGTGTGCAGTAATGAGGTGCAGTGCAGTAATGTTAACCATTAAACTGTCCAACAAGTGCTTAACATCTGTCTTTGCTGTGTTTTAGGAGGAAGAGAAAGGGCTATGAAGATGATGGTTATATATCAAAAAAGCCCAAAACTGAAGAGGTTTGCACAATTTGTTTTCTCTTGTTTATGACCATTTATACAGAATGATGGTAAATGAATGGCAGGTACTGTAGGCTCATCTAGTAGGTGTAACCATGTCTGGCTAGTTGCAGAAGACCCATCTGGTGTGCTATACTTTATAATCAAGCATAACTAAAATTGGGTGTGGGTTATTAGGTCTACAGACTATAGGTCGACCATTAATGGTCACATTCATTAGGTCGACTGGGTCAAAAGGTCGACATGGATTTGGTAGACAGTAGAAAAGGTCATAGAAATGGTTGACACAAATGTGTGTTTTTTTATTGGGGGGGGGGGGCATGGTTATAGAAATCCACAAAACATGACCTGCTGGTGATACTTGTGGACAACAGCTGAGAACTGCTGTTTTAATACAAAGCTGCACACTTACACTAAAACCTAGCAACTGTCACTAAAGACATTGGTTTTCACGGTCAGATCTCCAGGCTACTAAAGGCTGATTTTCTGTAACTTTTCACAAGTGTTGGTAAATAATCTTCAAGGATTAGTCCTGTATATACCCGCCCTAGCCACAATAGTGACTTTAAACCAACAGCCAGCTCTTCCCATTTAATCAGTCACCGTAGGAGTATACATTAAAGTGCTGTTTCTGACTTATTATTCAATAGAAGTCAATATATCCATTTACTCAGAAAAACGTACATCACTGAGGCACGTTTCCTTGGAGAAGTTACTTGCAATGCTCTAGCATAATTACATTGCACGTTGCTTTATGGGAAGAGTGGCTAATGCCAACCAAGGAAACAGCTGAGGGTACCTAAATACATGAGAATTTTCCTCTTAACAAATTGGATTCATAAAAATATATTATGTATCATATTTCATGTAAGTAACTAAAGTGAATGTTATTGAGACATATATTGTATGCATAAAAGGGTTTATTTAACCGCACAGGATGTCACACAATGATTGGACATGTAAACCATATCATAATGGAATAGGCGTTTAGATCATGGGCTGTTGATGCAGACTTTGGTTAATATTACATGAGAACAAAAAAGGATGTTAGGAGTGCACAAGAGACATTTGGGTCTGTCCAATGTCCAGATGTATAATGGGTATGTAAAGGGTATGGGTATGTAAAGAATAAAACATAACTTATATTTGTGTCTCTAAAATAAGGAAGCAATCCTTCAAGCTGAGACATCTAGGGAATACAATATGAATAGCATATATTATAACATCCGGGTAATCTTAGCCCAGTGGATTTGTTCCCGGAATCTAACTAACGGAGTGGTGAAGGTGCAGGAGAGATGGGGAAATGGGAAAAATACAAGAGGTATCCCCAGTATTTAGGAGGAAATAAGATAGGTGACAAGTGATAATGGTGAAGAGATCTGTATTGTATGCAGTGGTAAAGTATCCATACCTGCAAATGGGATCATATAACTTTAAAAATAAAGTATTGGTCACTTAAAATAATTAACCAAAATAATTTTTAAGCATCAATACGGGAATACGCCTGTTTCAGTATTTTCATAAGAATTGAGCGATTAATACCACTCAGTCTTCATGCAATGTCTGAGGGTCCAGGAACTTTGCAAAACTGCTCCTGTCTAACTGCATGTACAGTATGTGTGTATATATGTTTATATATAAAATAGAGACCATCTGTACATATCCGTATATGGCTAGTTTACACCTTACAAATGTAAGCAGAATACATGTTTAGGTCCGTAGGCTGATACTGGGTCTTATAGTTAACTATTGCCTTTCTTTTTCTCATTTTTATAGGATGAGTGGACTGACGATGACCTGCTGGAATCTCTCTAGTTGTAGCAGTAGTTAGAGACAGCATGTTGCAACTTTGTGTACATACTTTTATATATAGTTTTTCTTTTTTCATTTTTAAGCTTCTGAGACAGGTTCAGTATTTGTGAGGATGTAATATACTTAAGCTTAATGCACTAAAATAAAATTTATAGTAAACTTTACTGTGCGCCTCTACTTGTCATTAGTATCTTCATTGATATACATTTAAGGTGGCTGTGTTTTAAAAGTACAGATTACTTCCACACAATCTTTCAACCAATATTGTCATAAATCAGGTGTACAGAAATTTGCCGTTTTATTGGATGACATTAGCCATTCAAGGATTCTGATTCCTTCCAGATTTAATAAAGCCTGATAAAAAGGTTGGAAGAATACCACAAACTGATAGCTGCCGCTTCCCAGCTACAGTACATTTACCCCAATGCCTGGTGATCATACTTTCTCTGGCTGGGTCCACAGGATAACATTGGGATATTGTCGAGCGACAGCGAAAATGGCACCAACACGGTCACAAGCTTTCTGGCCTCCCAGGATGCATTGGGGCCTTCACCATATAGTCCCGCCCCCTGACTCAGTCAAATCAGTTTTTTGCTTGGTGCGGCAGGAAGCCGCATGGTCGCAGGGCTGCTGAGAGTATCAGCCTCAAGCTTTTATTATTTTATTTTTATAGACTTACTATATTTTTTTGAGCGACTTCTCTTAACAGCGTCTTTTTTTTATTTTTATAAATCTGTTTTATTGAGGTTTTACAATACAACAAAATAACAAGACATCAGGTGTAAAAGGTATATCAGGCATGAAAGGCAAATCTTTTTTATGTGATGAAGATACCCACATGCGCTAATAGGCTGCCCTCTAGGACTATTAAATGATATTTAAGATGTCACCTAACATCCAAACATGCAGAAACAATGAAAGATTTTTATCATCAAACCGTCCTTAGGCGCACCACAATTTCACAAATGAATTATATGTTCCGGACCCAGAATGTGTTCTTAGTCTTCTTCCAACATGCAACAAATTTAGAAAAAGAAACACAATAGCGTAACTCCGTTAAATCCACTAATTATTTTGTGAAGATATCAATGGGATCCGTACCATGTAATGAGTCTACCCTTTGTAGACAAATGACACATTGAACCAGGAAAGATGGATCTCTTCACAGGATTCACACCTCTTCCAGCACCCGTCTCCACAAAAATTGATGATCATTTACAAGAAGGAAATATATATAGTGTGATATTGTTTACAATCTAGTTCTTAAAAGACAGAGGAAATGGGTGGACTCTCACCATTCAAGAAGTCTACCCTTTGTAGACAAATGAAGCATAATGGGGGAAGATACACCGTATCCCAGGAATTCCACTTGTTCTCATACACGTCTCCGCATTAGAAGGATGTCATAAAATATAAAAACTAGTATAATACTGTTTTATTTTAAAATGTAAAAACAGAGGAGTGAATGGACTCTCACCATATATGAACAAATATAAGGCAGTTGTAAATATAAACCAGGCGTCCCCAGCACCTTACACGTCCGTCTATGGATCCTTTCCAAGCTCCCCAAAAAACGTCCACACCAGTCAGCCAACGCGTTTCAATACTTGGAAAGGATCCATAGACGGACGTGTAAGGTGCTGGGGACGCCTGGTTTATATTTACAACTGCCTTATATTTGTTCATATATGGTGAGAGTCCATTCACTCCTCTGTTTTTACATTTTAAAATAAAACAGTATTATACTTGTTTTTATATTTTATGACATCCTTCTAATGCGGAGACGTGTATGAGAACAAGTGGAATTCCTGGGATACGGTGTATCTTCCCCCATTATGCTTCATTTGTCTACAAAGGGTAGACTTCTTGAATGGTGAGAGTCCACCCATTTCCTCGGTCTTTTAAGAACTAGATTGTAAACAATATCACACTATATATATTTCCTTCTTGTAAATGATCATCAATTTTTGTGGAGACGGGTGCTGGAAGAGGTGTGAATCCTGTGAAGAGATCCATCTTTCCTGGTTCAATGTGTCATTTGTCTACAAAGGGTAGACTCATTACATGGTACGGATCCCATTGATATCTTCACAAAATAATTAGTGGATTTAACGGAGTTACGCTATTGTGTTTCTTTTTCTAAATTTGTTGCATGTTGGAAGAAGACTAAGAACACATTCTGGGTCCGGAACATATAATTCATTTGTGAAATTGTGGTGCGCCTAAGGACGGTTTGATGATAAAAATTAGGCATGAAAGGCAGGTGACATGCAATCTAAAGGAGTAGCAGGAACAGTAATAACAAGCAATAAAATTGCATACAGTGTAGAGGCGAGTAAAGCAGGTACCTGGTCTAGGAAAAAACAGAGGCAAGTGACCGATCATATTTTAAGACTCCTAGGGTGAGGTCCTTCCTGGTTGCCTTGGGCAAATCTGCCAGTACAATTCCGATTAACAATAAACCTGATATATCAGTCAAACTTAACTAAACAAATCCTGTGGGGGGGGGGGGGGTGTCACACATAAGGGGTAAGAAAAAAGGAAGGGGAGGGGTAGTACAAGGTCAGATGTTCAGCTATGACGGTGGAGACTGTAATGAGATTTGTCGGAGCAGGTACCATTCAGTCGATTCTAAGACCGTGGATATGTGGGCTTGCTTGGAACGAGGGAGTGAGTCAATATACGTTTCCCATCTAGCATAGAATTTAACAACATCTGTTTCTATATGTACCAATGCAGATCTACGATCAAGATATAGTATTTGTAACATTTTCCTGTGTACTTCCGATAATGAAGGCTTAGATCTGGAGACCCAATGGGTGAGAATGATCTTTTTAGACACTGTGACCAATATGGTCAGCAACGGTATGTGCCTTTGTCCATGAGTACCCATGTCCCACTGAGGGAAATTCGCACATAAACAAGCTAAAGGGTCGGGTGTGGAGCAGAGTGTTGATACAGGTGAGTACCTTACCACAGAATTTCCTAATGTGGCCACATTCCCAGAAATTGTGATAGAAAGTTGCTGAGTGGTAACCACATTTAGGGCATTCCCCTGAAACCAGGGGGTTGTAACGGGCATGGTGAATTTGGAGGACATAAGCCCTTTGTAGGGTTCGGAGATGGACTTCTTGTGAATAAGCAGAGGACAGGGTTTTCATAGTTGAGCAATAAAAAGTGCTTAGAGCTGCAGAGTCAGTAAGGGAGGGAATATCTTTCTGCCATTGGGACAGTAACATGGACCATCTATGGGGTGAGGTTATGTCAGTGAGGAGGTCGTACAGCATCCTAGTGCGAAAGGGTACACGTTCACACAAGGTAATCACTGATTGTAGTGGATCCGGGGGGCCAAAGGGGGGTGAGGTGTGATCCCTGGAGTGAAGAATGGAAGTAAGATAGTGTCGAGCCTGTAAATACATGTAGAAATGTGATTGTGGGATGTCATACTTATCCTGGAGGAAAGAGAATAGGACAAAATTTCCCCCCGGGTCGTAGACTTTGGAGGAGCATGATAATTCTTTAGTCCTCCAGAGTTTGAAGATAGAGTTTGTGAGAGATGGAGGGAATGCAGGATTACCCCAGAGAGGAACTCGCCGTGTGGACATATGATTCCTGTGGAACAGTTTATTTATTTTAATCCATGCATAATAGATATCATGGAATAGCGGGGAGCCAAGGATGTGAGGAGGGATAGGTTTCGGGGTAGAGTGGAGGAGTGCGCTGGGAGAAAACATGGCCTCATCTAAAGCGGGGTCTGTGTAAGCGTGACCGTCCGTCAGCCAATCAGCAGCCCAACGAAAAAGGGCAGATAGGGAATATGAGAGGAAGTCAAGTAGGCCGACTCCCCCCGCGGTACGGGGAGCAGTCAGTTTTTTGAAAGCTATGAAGGGTCTCTTGCCTTTCCAGAGAAACTTGGTAAGGATTTTGCGAATGTAGGCCAGATCTCTCGTGGAAAGGCGTATGGGTAACATCTGCATGAGATAATATAGGCGTGGGAAAAACACACTTTGTAGAACCGCCAATCGGCCCAAGAGTGAAAGGGGTAAAAGTTTCCAAGAGTCAAGGGTAGTGGTAAGCTTATGTAGCATGGGCGTGAAGTTGGCTTCATATAAGGTGGATAAGTCTGATGGGATTTGTATTCCCAAGTAGGTGATCTTATCTAGAACAGTTTTAAACGTCAGCGTCAAGGTAGGGACAGGTTGGGTGATGGGTGCACGAGGGGTCCCCAGGGGTAGTAATTCCGACTTAGAAACATTGATACGATAGCCTGAGATTTTCCCGAAAGACGATATGAGGTGGAGAATCTCTGGGATGGAGACGTCAGGTTCAGAAATAAAAAGAAGCATATCGTCTGCAAATAATGCCACCTTGAGCTCCACATCACCAATCCGGACCCCCTGGAATTTCCTGGACGCTCGCAAGGCTATCGCCAGAGGTTCCAGAGCAATATCAAACAATAAAGGAGACAGTGGGCATCCGTGCCGTGTACCTCTACCTATTGGGAAGGGAGGAGACAAAACACAGTTGCAGGATACCTGAATTTGGGGATGAGTATATAGGAGTCTAATCCAGTCTATGAAAACCGACGGGAAGCCAAAGCGTGCTAAGGAGTGGTATAGATGGGGCCATTCAACCAGATCAGACGCCTTCTCCGCGTCGAGGGAAAGGATATAAGCGGGGTCAGAGGTGGCGGAGGATGCCTGAACCGCTGATAACACGCGTCTGACATTGACTTCCGAATGTCTGCCCCATATAAAGCCCGTTTGATCTGGATGGATGATGCGGGGAAGGAGTAGTTTTAACCGATCAGCCAGAATCTTGGTCAGCAATTTATAGTCAAGGTTTAGTAGGGAGATGGGACGATAGGATCCCGGGAGGGTGAGGTCTCTGCCTGGCTTTGGTAAAACTTTAAGGATGGCTGAGTTGAAGTGTGGAGGGAGAGTTTGAGATGTAAGCATAGAATTAAGCGCATGCAGTAATGGGGACTCTAGTTTTGGCAAGAGCAGCTTGTAAAAATCAGCAGAGAAACCATCGGGTCCTGGGGCTTTGTCATGTTTGAAATGACCAATAGTCTGGCGGATCTCTTCCAAGGTAATCGGGGATGTTAGTGACTGGCTAAGCTCTGGAGGCAATTCAGGTACCGGCAGGGAGTCCCAATTATTGGGAGAAGCAGAATCTGTAATCAAGTCTGAGGGGGATGGGCGGGGAACTGTGGGGGAGTAGAGAGCAGTATAAAAGGAGCACATGACTGCAGAGATCTCAGCATTAGTGGTAATCAGTTTGCCCGATTCTGTCATCAGAGGTCGCGTAGTCAGGGGAGGATGAGAGCCACGCAAGAGGTTAGAAAGTAATTTACCCGTCTTGTTTCCAAATTTGTGGAACCGATAGCTAACATTGAACATATATTTATCTCCGAGGGTCAACAGGAATTCGTCAAAGTGTGTTTTTGCCAAGAGATAATTATGTTTAGTGGTATCGTTTGGCATGGACTTGAACTGCTGAAAGGCTGAAGTCAGGGCCGTCTGGAACTTCAAATAGTGTTCAGTCAGTGTGCTTTCTGCGTAAACTAGCTACATAAGACATTATCTCCCCCCGCAGTACAGATTTGTCTGTCAACCAAAAGAGCATGGGATCAGAGTCTGCATGTAGTGCATTATCAGAGGCATATGTTTCCCAGGCAGCTTCAAGTCTATTCCGAAATTTCAACGATTTGGATAGATAGGAGGGGAATTTCCAAAGTCTGGGGGTGTCCTGCAATTCCGAGATTTGGATAGAGGCCGTCACGAGGGCATGGTCGGAGAGGGATATTGGGGCTACGAAAGCATCCACTATATTAGGAAAGAGGGTGTGAGACGTGAATATGTAATCAATTCGGGATAGGGTGTGGTGGGCTGAGGATAGGCAGGTATACTCCCTATCAGTGGGATGGAGAGCCCTCCAAATATCCACCAATGAGAGTCTATCTGCGAGTGAAGGCATGCCTAGTTTTGGGAGGGTCAGGCCTTTAGGAGGAGTGGAAGGTCTATCTAACAGTAGGGACGTCACCAGATTAAAGTCTCCGCACAGTATGATAGAGGAGGAAAGGTGTGGGGTCAGCAAGGCAATGAGTGATTGGAGAAATTTCTTGGTATAGGTAGATGGTGCGTACACATTACAAAGAGTCAGGGGCTGTCCATAAATCTTAAGGGTCAGCAGCACTGTCCTACCTGATGCATCAGAGCGAGTTGTTAAATCTTCATAGGGAATATGTTTTTTGATTAGGATGATTACACCTCTAGCTTTTGAGTTATAAGAACTAAAACCTAGGACAGACCAACCTAAGGTGTTTAATTTTGCTACTTCATCGGGAACTAGATGGGATTCTTGTAGGAAAGCTAAGTGAACGTTTTGTTTATTCAGATAAATGAGTATCTTCCTTCGTTTCGCTGGTGAATTGAACCCGCCTACATTCCACGAGCCAAGCGTCAAAGTAGGCATGGCACGAGGAAGGGGGTCGAAGTATTGCCACAGCTTTCATCATCTAAATAATGCAGGAAAACATAGGCTAATGTTGCGGAGGGGGGAAGGGGGGTTGCGAGGAAAGAGGGGGAGGGAAGGAGGGGGGAAGACAAACAAAAAATACAACATGATAGTTCTAAATAACGAGTCCAAAGAGTCAGTGGTATGGGCAGTAAGAGTTCTATACGCCAGTAGGACTCAGGACTTCCCATAAAACAAATTAGCAGAAAGAGAGATATAAACCATATTAACATAACAACCGGTAGTGGGGCATGAGGGAGGAGCTCCGCCCACCCAGCCATCTCCGCTAGGAGTGAGGAAATAGTGGCTTTGCCCTGCATTTATATAAAACATGCATGATAAGGAGGGAGTGAAGTTGGCCCTAAGTTGTACTAGAGCAAAAAAGGATATACAGTTAATAATTAACCTGATGCTCCACAGTAATAAGAGAACCAGGGTCCCTAATACTCTAGGTCGTATCTGCAGTATAATATGCCGGGGATATCAGCAGCTGAGACTAGGAAGCCACATAATTGTAACAAAACATATCAACATCGAAAAAGAACAATAAAATATGAAGTGTGAATATGCAGCGTGGACCTGTGGCGGAGGCATAACGCATCATAACAAAGCATAACAATGTGAGACAACGTAATAATGGAAAACAGTGTCGCACAATTATTTCAGGTTGATGCGGTAGATGGTGAATCGCTGATGTCAGTATCTGGGGGTCGAGAAAGTTCGCTTAGGAAGACATGAGCGTCTGCTGGGGAAAGGAAGTCCCTATAGGAGGAGCCATCATAGATGCGTAAACGGGCTGGATAGAGCAAGCCAAACTTGCGGCCCTCTGCTACGAGTTGGGAGCAAATGGGTGAGAATGCTTTCCGGGCCCTCGTCAGTTCCACAGAGTAGTACTGGAAAATAAAAAGCCTATGACCCTCCCATTGCAGGTCCTTGATACGTCGTGATGCCGACCAGAAAGCAGTCTTATGTAGAAAGTTCAAGCAGCGGAACAGCGTGACCCTCGGGCGACGCTTATTCAGGGTAGGGGCCGGGCCCACACGATGCATTCTCTCAATCACCAGATCCCGACAGTCGCGTTCAATTCCTAGAAGGGTGGGAAGCGTGGTACGGACAAAGTGGGCAAGTGCTCGGCCTTTTACAGATTCAGGTAGGCCCACAAGCCTGATAATATTTCTCCTCGATCTGTTTGCGGTATCATCGAGTTTGTTCCATATGTGGTAGTTGTCTGAAGTCAGAGATTTCACAGCCTGCTGTAATTCATCCACATTATGCATGGCAGCTCCCAATTGATTTTCAGTGCGGCATACACGATTCTGCAGCTGCTGCAGTTGCTGCGTAATATCAGCCACAGCCTGAGTGAGGAGGAAGGTCATGGTGGACCGGATGGCGTCCACCACGTCGGCATATGATACCGGAGTGTCAGCAGCGCGGTCCGACGGAGGCACTATCACTGAGGCAACCTTCTTTGGTGCTGGGGAGACCGGGTCAGGGCCAACCTCGGGAGTCATTGTCCCCGCCGCGCGGCGTTTTTCTTGGCGCTGCGGCTGCGCGCCGGCCACGGCTACGGGCGTCACAAAACGGTCCATCAGGGCTGCGGGTGCGAGGGGGGTGCCGAGCATGGCAAATGGAGGCCGTCAGAGGCCTTTAGAAGGTTTTTGCTGACGGGTTGTGGCGGAGCTCCGGGAATTGCTGCCTCACGCCATCAACCCGGAACCGGAAGTCCTTAACAGCGTCTTAAACGCATACTAGAAAGAGTCGCTCCAACAACTCCCCACCGGGTCGCAACAACGCTTACCTTCGGGTATTAGTGCTGTCTCAACGGGCGTCTGTGTCGGATGTTCTAGCAGGTCTAGCATACGTAACCAGGCTGTGGCCGGAGCATGGGGAGACGGTGAGTCTATGGACTTCCTCTTACTAGAGGGGTCAGGACACAGCTACACTGATTTGGTGGAGACTACAAACAGTGTGTTGATGCGCCGAACATCTCGAGTGCAACAGCGCTACGCTCCGGGGATCGTAGGCGCCAGGACTAGGTTGAGGCCGCGATCCTGGGAGTTTGTCAACAGGGGGATTCAGACGCTCTCCTGGCCGCCCCTCCTCCGAGTTCATGGCCAGTTTCCGCGCGTCTCTCGTTTCATGAACTGAATGACCTCCCTTCCGGCTCAGACGCTACCACTAGGGTACTCTGTCGCAGCTTAGACGCTGCGGTTGTGTACACTAGAAATCCCGCCCAGACCGAGTCGCAGGCCTTAGCGTCTGCATACACGTGGAAGCCGCTCAGCATCCGTGTCCGTCAGTGAGCGTCCGTGTCCATTATCAAGAGCGGTAGTGTACATCAGTAGCGTCTGAATCCACTCAGCGTCTTACGAGCGTATTTGCTTGGATATGGAAGTGTGGTGAGTCTCCCTGTATCCCGCTCTCCGGAGGCAGGGTATACAGTACTAAAAATTCTCTCTACTTCTTAGTATGAATTGTTAATTTTTAGTACCTATTGCATATGAGACCTGTATATTACTGTGTTTTCTGCATGTTATGTTGAAAAAAGAACCAGTTAAAAACAGAAGTACAATTTTCCTACTTATGTATTAGTTGTTATGGAGGTTGTATTCTCATATGGCAATGTCTAATGCTTTAACATGTGACTGACTGCTAGTATGTGTGCTGACTTTTCTGTGTAATGTCAGTCCTGTTCTGACCCTCAAATCAGGTGCACTGTGGTCAGATTGATCTCATCTCTATATACTTACATATAGGGTGATTTTCAGTCACAAATTGTGTAGTCAATAACAGATTTTCTCTGACGTCCTAAGTGGATGCTGGGACTCCGTAAGGACCATGGGGAATAGCGGCTCCGCAGGAGACTGGGCACAACTATAAAGAAAGCTTTAGGTCTAACTGGTGTGCACTGGCTCCTCCCACTATGACCCTCCTCCAGACTTCAGTTAGAATCTTGTGCCCGGCTGAGCTGGATGCACACTAGGGGCTCTCCTGAGCTCCTAGAAAGAAAGTATATTTAGGTTTTTTATTTTACAGTGAGATCTGCTGGCAACAGACTCACTGCAGCGAGGGACTAAGGGGAGAAGAAGCAAACCTACCTAACAGGTGGTCGTTTGGGCTTCTTAGGCTACTGGACACCATTAGCTCCAGAGGGATCGACCGCAGGACCCGACCTTGGTGTTCGTTTTCGGAGCCGCGCCGCCGTCCCCCTTACAGAGCCAGAAGCACGAAGATGTTCGGAAAATCGGCGGCAGAAGACTTCGGTCTTCACCAAGGTAGCGCACAGCACTGCAGCTGTGCGCCATTGCTCCTCATGTACACCTCACACTCCGGTCACTGATGGGTGCAGGGCGCTGGGGGGGGGGGGCGCCCTGAGGGCAATATATGACACCTTGGCTGGCAAATCTACATCATATATAGTCCTAGAGGCTATATAGATGTAAAATTACCCCTGCCAGTATTCCAGAAAAAGCGGGAGAAAGTCTGCCGAAAAAGGGGCGGGGCCATCTCCCTCACTGGCACCATTTTTCCCTCACAGCTCCGCTGGAAGGAAGCTCCCTGGCTCTCCCCTGCAGTCTGAACACTACAGAAGGGTAAAAAAGAGAGGGGGGGCACTAAATTTAGGCGCAGTATAGATATATATATATATATATGATATATAAAAAAGCAGCTATAAGGGAAAACACTCATTTATAGTGGGATCCCTGTGTTATATAGCGCTCTGGTGTGTGCTGGCATACTCTCTCTCTGTCTCCCCAAAGGGCTTTGTGGGGTCCTGTCCTCTGTCAGAGCATTCCCTGTGTGTTTGCGGTGTGTCGGTACGGCTGTGTCGACATGTTTGATGAGGAGGCTTATGTGGAGGCGGAGCAAATGCCTGTAAACGTGATGTCACCCCCTGCGGGGTCGACACCTGAGTGGATGGTGCTGTGGAAGGTATTACGCGACAGTGTCGACTCCTTGCATAAAAGGTTTGACGACATACCTAATGTGGGACAGCCGGCTTCTCAGCCTGTGCCTGCCCAGGCGTCTCAAAAGTCATCAGGGGCTATTAAACGCCCGCTACCTCAGATGACAGACACAGATGTCGACACGGATACTGACTCCAGTGTCGACGACGATGAGACTAATGTAACTTCCAATAGGGCCACACGTTACATGATTGAGGCAATGAAAAATGTGTTGCACATTTCTGACGTTACCCCCGGTACCACAAAAAAGGGTATTATGTTTGGAGAGAAAAAAATACCAGTAGCTTTTCCTCCATCTGAAGAGTTAAATGAAGTGTGTGAAGAAGCGTGGGCTTCCCCTGATAAAAAGCTGTTAATTTCTAAGAGGTTACTTCCCGCCAGAGGATAGGGCACGCTGGGAAACATCCCCTAGGGTAGATAAAGCGCTCACACGCTTGTCAAAGAAGGTGGCACTACCATCTCCGGATACGGCCGCCCTGAAGGAATCTGCTGATAGAAAGCAGGAGGCTATCCTAAAATCTATATATACACACACAGGTGTTATACTGAGACCGGCTATTGCTTCAGCCTGGATGTGCAGTGCTGCCGCTGCGTGGTCAGATTCCCTGTCAGAAAATATAGATACCCTAGACAGGGACACTATATTGCTAAACGTAGAACATATAAAAGACGCACTTTTATACATGAGGGATGCACAGAGGGATATTTGCCGGCTGGCATCCAAAATTAGTGCAATGTCCATTTCTGCCAGGAGAGGGTTATGGACTCGGCAGTGGACAGGAGATGCAGATTCCAAACGACATATGGAAGTTCTGCCTTATAAGGGTGAGGAGTTGTTCGGGGACGGTCTCTCGGACCTCGTATCCACAGCAACAGCTGGGAAGTCTACATTTTTACCCCATGTTCCCTCACAACCAAAGAAAGCACCGTATTATCAGGTACAGTCCTTTCGGCCCAATAGGGGCAAGCGGGTTAAAGGCGCGTCCTTTCTGCCCAGAGGCAGAGGTAGGGGAAAGAAGCTGCAACATACAGCCAGTTCCCAGGAGCAAAAGTCCTCCCCCGCTTCCTCTAAGTCCACAGCATGACGCTGGGGCTCCTCAGGCGGAGCCAGGTGCGGTGGGGGCCCGTCTCAAATTTTTCAGCAATCAGTGGGCTCGCTCACGGGTGGATCCCTGGATCCTTCAAGTAGTATCTCAGGGGTACAAGCTGGAATTCGAGATGTCTCCCCCCCGCCGTTTCCTCAAATCTGCCTTGCCAACCACTCCCTCAGGCAGGGAGGCAGTGTTACAGGCAATTCACAAGCTGTATTCACAACAAGTGATAGTAAAGGTGCCCCTACTTCAACAAGGAAGGGGTTGCTATTCCACAATGTTTGTGGTACCGAAACCGGATGGTTCGGTGAGACCCATTTTAAATTTGAAATCCTTGAACACATATATAAAAAAATTCAAGTTCAAGATGGAATCGCTCAGGGCGGTTATTGCAAGCCTGGACGAGGGAGATTACATGGTATCACTGGACATCAAGGATGCTTACCTGCATGTCCCCATTTACCCTCCTCACCAGGAGTACCTCAGATTTGTGGTACAGGATTGTCATTACCAATTCCAGACGTTGCCGTTCGGTCTATCCACGGCTCCAAGGGTCTTTACCAAGGTAATGGCAGAAATGATGATACTCCTTCGAAAGAAGGGAGTTTTAATTATCCCGTACTTGGACGATCTCCTGATAAAGGCGAGGTCCAGAGAGCAGTTGTTGGTCGGGGTAGCACTATCTCGGGAAGTGCTACAACAGCACGGCTGGATTCTAAACATTCCAAAGTCACAGCTGGTCCCTACGACACGTCTACTGTTCCTGGGGATGGTTCTGGACACAGAACAGAGAAAAGTGTTTCTCCCGGGGGAGAAGGCCAAGGAGCTGTCATAGGCCTCCTAAAACCAAAACAGGTGTCGGTGCATCACTGCACGCGGATCCTGGGAAAAATGGTAGCTTCCTACGAAGCGATTCCATTCGGCAGGTTCCATGCAAGAACCTTTCAGTGGGACCTGTTGGACAAATGGTCCGGATCGCATCTTCAGATGCATCGTCTGATAACCCTGTCTCCAAGGACAAGGGTGTCTCTGCTGTGGTGGCTGCAGAGTGCTCATCTTCAGGAGGGCCGCAGATTCGGCATACAGGACTGGGTCCTGGTGACCACGGATGCCAGCCTTCGAGGCTGGGGGGCAGTCACACAGGGAAGAAACTTCCAAGGACTATGGTCAAGTCAGGAGACTTCCCTGCACATAAATATTCTGGAACTATGGGCCATTTACAATGCCCTAAGTCAGGCAAAACCCCTGCTTCAAAACCAGCCGGTACTGATCCAGTCAGACAACATCACGGCAGTCGCCCATGTAAACCGACAGGGCGGCACGAGAAGCAGGACGGCGATGGCAGAAGCCACAAGGATTCTCCGATGGGCAGAAAATCACGTGTTAGCACTGTCAGCAGTGTTCATTCCAGGAGTGGACAACTGGGAAGCAGACTTCCTCAGCAGGCACGACCTCCACCCGGGAGAGTGGGGACTTCATCCAGAAGTCTTCCAACTGATTGTAAACTGTTGGGAAAGGCCACAGGTGGACATGATGGCGTCCCGCCTAAACAAAAAGCTAGAAAAGTATTGCGCCAGGTCAAGAGACCCGCAGGCGATAGCTGTGGACGCTCTAGTGACACCGTGGGTGTACCGGTCGGTTTATGTGTTCCCTCCTCTTCCTCTCATACCAAAGGTACTGAGGATAATACGGAGAAGAGGAGTAAGAACTATACTCATTGTTCCGGATTGGCCAAGAAGAGCTTGGTACCCGGAACTTCAAGAAATGATCTCAGAGGACCCATGGCCTCTACCGCTCAGACAAGACCTGCTGCAGCAGGGGCCCTGTCTGTTCCAAGACGGCTGCGTTTGACGGCATGGCGGTTGAACACCGGATCCTGAAGGAAAAGGGCATTCCGGAGGAAGTCATTCCTACGCTGATTAAAGCTAGGAAAGAAGTAACCGCAAACCATTATCACCGCATATGGCGAAAATATGTTGCGTGGTGTGAGGCCAGGAAGGCCCCAACGGAGGAATTTCAGCTGGGCCGTTTCCTGCACTTCCTACAGTCAGGGGTGACTATGGGCCTTAAATTGGGTTCCATTAAGGTCCAGATTTCGGCTCTATCGATTTTCTTCCAGAGAGAACTGGCTTCACTACCTGAAGTTCAAACTTTTGTTAAGGGTATGCTGCATATTCAGCCCCCTTTTGTGCCTCCAGTGGCACCTTTGGATCTCAACGTGGTGTTGGATTTCCTAAAGTCACATTGGTTTGAGCCACTGAAAACCGTGGATTTGAAATATCTCACGTGGAAAGTGGTCATGTTGTTGGCCTTGGCTTCGGCCAGGCGTGTATCAGAATTGGCGGCTTTGTCATGTAAAAGCCCTTATCTGATTTTCCATATGGATAGGGCAGAATTGAGGACTCGTCCCCAGTTTCTCCCTAAAATGGTATCAGCTTTTCATCTGAACCAACCTATCGTGGTGCCTGCGGCTACAAAAGACTTGGAGGCTTCCAAGTTGTTGGACGTAGTCAGGGCCCTGAAAATCTATGTTTCCAGGACAGCTGGAGTCAGAAAGACTGACTCGCTCTTTATCCTGTATGCGCCCAATAAGTTGGGTGCACCTGCTTCAAAGCAGACTATTGCTCGCTGGATCTGTAGTACGATTCAGCTTGCACATTCTGCGGCTGGACTGCCGCATCCTAAATCAGTGAAAGCCCATTCCATGAGGAAGGTGGGCTCTTCTTGGGCGGCTGCCCGAGGGGTCTCGGCTCTTCAACTTTGCCGAGCAGCTACTTGGTCGGGGTCAAACACGTTTGCTAAATTTTACAAGTTTGACACCCTGGCTGAGGAGGACCTAGAGTTTGCTCATTCGGTGCTGCAGAGTCATCCGCACTCTCCCACCCGTTTGGGAGCTTTAGTATAATCCCCATGGTCCTTACGGAGTCCCAACATCCACTTAGGACATCAGAGAAAATAAGAATTTACTCACCGGTAATTCTATTTCTCGTAGTCCGTAGTGGATGCTGGGCGCCCATCCCAAGTGCGGATTGTCTGCAATGCTTGTACATAGTTATTGCTTAACTAAAGGGTTATTGTTGAGCCATCTGTTGAGAGGCTCAGTTGTTATCATACTGTTAACTGGGTATTGTATCACGAGTTATACGGTGTGATTGGTGTGGCTGGTATGAGTCTTACCCGGGATTCAAAATCCTTCCTTATTGTGTCAGCTCTTCCGGGCACAGTATCCTAACTGAAGTCTGGAGGAGGGTCATAGTGGGAGGAGCCAGTGCACACCAGTTAGACCTAAAGCTTTCTTTATAGTTGTGCCCAGTCTCCTGCGGAGCCGCTATTCCCCATGGTCCTTACGGAGTCCCAGCATCCACTACGGACTACGAGAAATAGAATTACCGGTGAGTAAATTCTTATTATTACCATGTCTGTGAGCGGCAAAAGTGACGAGGAGAATTTATCAAGCACTCCTACAGCCCTAACATGCTTATCTTGTAAATAAGGGGTAATTGATATGAATCAATTGGTCACTTATGCGGGTTTGTGTGCAAACTGTTTCGCTTTTCAGCGAAGTAAAAAACAGGAGTTGGTTCAACCACCAACAGAGCCACCATGGAATATGTTCGCAAAGACTCTATCTTCTATAGCGGACAGGTTAACTCCGGTAGCACTACCTCAGGGGTTAGGTTACACTGTGAACCCATACATGCAGCTCCCTTCCTATGGTTTGGTTCCAGTAGCCTCTACAAGCAACCAAGGGACAGGTAAGACTAAGACAGATACGTCTATGTGGCAGACTACACAAGATGATACAACGGATGATGATACAGTAGATTTGAATACTCTGTGTGATGATCAGTCGCAGAGTTTTAGTTCAGAAGATGTAGCTGAACTTATTAATGCTGTGAAGGCTGTTCTCTCGTTGGAAGAGCCAGCCAAGACAGTGTTAAAAGCTAAAGCACCTGTATTTAAACGAACAAAATCAGTGAAAGCTGAATTCCTAGCGTCGGATGAGCTGACTGAAATGATGGATGAGTCTTGGGCGGAGCCCAGTAAAAAGTATAAGTTTCCTAAAAGATGGGATTCTTATTATCCATTTCCAGCTGTGGATTGTTCGAAAAGAGAAGTTCCTCCAAAAGTAGATGCACATGTTCTGCGACTCGTGCATAAATCTGCTTTACCACTGTCATCTACCTCACTAAATTATGTCACAGACAGAAGGGTAGATAGCCTTTGAAAAATATATTTTCTCTAGTGGGAGCAGAGGTAAGACCTGCTATGCTTCGGCCTGGGTAGCAAAGGCAATGGGCGAATGGATAGAGGAACTAGAGAATGACATCCCTTCTCCTACTAGGGAGCAGGAGGATCGTTTTTGCCGTTTAAGACAATCTGCCCAGTATTTGGAAGAAGCAGCAATTGATGTAGGTACAGTTGCTTCTAAAGCTTCAGCCTTGACAGTAGTCGCTCGCAGAGCAGTTTGGCTACGTACCTGGAAGGCAGATGCGGAATCCAAGAAAGAATTGGAAGCATTGCCTTTCGTTGGTAATATATTATTTGGAAAACCTTTATCGGATATCCTAGAATCAGAGGCTGAATCGAAGAAGGTCAGATTTCCGGCTACTTATAACCCTAAGTCCAAGGGCTTAAAATTTTGCTCATTTCGTTGGCAAAGCGAAAGCTAAAGAGGAGCCTAAGCAACCCCAGTTTAAATCCAGGGGTAGGAAGCAGTGGGCTAGCAAAAAGCCAGCTTCCAAGCCTGAACAGAAACCGTCAGCCTGAAGAGACGGGCCTCCGCCTGGAGGATTCCAGGGTTGGGGGCCGACTCCTTCATTTTGCACACATATGGCAACAGTCAACAGCAGATGCTTGGGTGCAGAAGGTAGTATCTCAGGGGTATGGGTTCCCATTCAGGACGCAGCCTCCTCAAAGATTTTTTTGCACCAGCCCGTCTCGTATAGAGTCGAAGGCCAATGCCCTGCAGGAAGCAGTCCAAAAATTACTGCAGTCAGGTGTGATTGTCCCAGTACCTCCATCACAAAGGGGACAGGGGTTTTACTCCAATCAATTTCTAATCCAGAAACCAAATGGGTCATATCGACCAATTCTCAATCTGAAAATGTTGAACAAATACATATGGATCCCAAAGTTCCACATGGAGACGTTACGCTCCATAATGTTGGCTATGGAACCGGGAGATTATATGGTATCTCTGGATGTACGGGATGCTTACCTACATTTGCCTATAGCACTGTCGCATCAGTGTTACCTCAGGTTTGCCATCCTCCAAGAACATTTTCAGTTCCAAGCTTTGCCCTTCGGGCTAGCTACAGCACCCAGAGTGTTTACCAAGATCATGGTGGTTATGGCAGCTTGTCTGCGCAAACAGGGGATAAGAATATTCCCATACCTAGACGACCTGTTAATCTTAGCACATTCGCAAGATTTACTGTTGAGCCATCTTCAACAGACGATAGTTTGTTTACAGATACACGGGTGGCTCATAAATTGGGCAAAGTCGTCCCTGAATCCGTCACAGCGGATGGTTCATTTGGGGGCCATATTGGATTCAGACCTACAGAAAGTTCTCCTACCAGAGAAAAAGATAGTCAAGGTGCAGGTCATGGCTCAGGAAGCGTTGCACGCCCAGACAATGTCAGTCCATGCAGCAATGCGACTGTTGGGTCTGATGGTGGCTACAGACAGACCATTTAAACAAGGGGAGACCCTTTTGGATAAAAGAGTGGCAAGTCCTGACAACAGATGCCAGCCTGCAGGGCTGGGGTGCGGTACTCAGAAGCCTGTGGTTCCAGGGAAAATGGACCGCAAGGGAAAGTCGCCTGCCAATAAATCTGTTGGAAATAAGGGCCATTTACTTGGCTCTAGTTCAGGCAAAGGACAGTCTGCAAGGAAGACCAGTCCAGATTCGCTCAGACAATGCGACAGCAGTAGCATACCTCAATCATCAAGGAGGTACTCGCAGCAAGAGACTGATGGAGGCAGTAACTCCCATTCTAAGATGGGCGGAACTCCATCTCCCAGCATTGTCAGCAGTATTTGTCCCAGGTGTACTGAACTGGGAAGCGGATTTTCTCAGTCGACACACCATTTAGGAAACCGAATGGGCACTACACCCAGAAGTGTTTCAGACACTGGTGAACAGATGGGGTCTACCAGAGATAGACCTCATGGCGTCTCGTCTAAACAATAAAGTTCCAAGATACGGATCAAGAACAAGGGACCCAGGAGCGGTCCTTGTAGATGCACTGTCAGTAGAATGGAGGTTTCATCTGGCATATCTGTTCCCTCCAATATCTCTGTTACCCAGAGTAGTGAGAAAAATAAAACAAGCAAAATGAGCAATGATTCTAATAGCTCCAGCTTGGCCAAAAAGGCATTGGTACACAGATCTGTTGAGAATGTCTGTGGAAGCACCAATACTGCTCCCTCAATGTCCAGATCTACTAATGCAGGGTCCTTGTTGTCACAGTCATCTGGATCGCCTGTCTTTGACGGCGTGGCTGTTGAAACCTCTATCTTAGAGGCTAAAGGATTTTCGAAACAAGCAATCCACACTATGCTTAGAGCAAGAAAGCCTTCTTCGGCCTGTGTGTATCATAGAATATGGCAAGCCTATATTCATTGGTGTACTGGAAAAAAATTCAATCATAGATCCTTTAAAGTGTCCAGGATTTTGGATTTCCTTCAAGCAGGATTGGATAAAGGTTTGAAAGTTGCTTCCTTGAGAGTTCAAGTATCAGTGTTATCTGTATGGTTTCAGCGAAAGATTGCTGATTTACAGGATGTACGTACTTTTTTCCAGGGAGTAGTACATATTCAACCTCCATTTGTTCCTCCTGCAGCTCCCTGGGATTTGAATTTAGTTCTTAAATTTCTCCAGGGTCCGCTGTTTGAACCACTTAAGAGAGCAGATCTTAAATGATTAACGGCTAAAGTGCTTTTTCTACTGGCAATTGCGTCAGCCAGAAGAGTGTCAGATTTAGGAGCATTATCGTGTAAGTCTCCTTTCCTAAGTTTTTTTCCAGACAGAGCAGTTCTCAGAACGAGATCTAGTTATCTTCCAAAGGTGGTTATCAAAGTTTCACCTGAATGAAGAGATTGTAGTCCCAGCTTTTCAGGTATCGGGACTATCTGCGGGAGAAGCGTCGCTGGACGTGGTCCGGGCTTTAAGAATCTACATAGATCGTACTAGTGCCATCAGGAAAACAGATTCTCTCTTCATCTTCTACGGATTCCATAGAAGAGGATGGCCTGCTAGTAAACAGACGCTGGCGAGATGGCTCCGAATGGTAATATCAGAAGCTTATTCTCATGCAGATCTCCCTATTCCGGCTAATGTCTCTGCACACTCTACATGTAAGGTAGGTCCTTCTTGGGCAGCACAACAGGGTGCTTCAGCAGAACAGATATGCAGGGCAGCCACATGGTCTTACATAAACACATTCATTAGACATTATGCCTTGGATACTTTTGCCTCTCATGACGCAGACTTCGTGGATAATCCTGTGGACTCAGCCAGAGAAATATTTGTTATGGTAAGAACTTACCGTTGATAACGTGATTTCTCTTCTGTCCACAGGGATCCCACCCTGACGCATCTGATTTGAGGATCTAGACAATCACTAAAACCTCTTCCTTCTTGTATGGAAGGGTGTGCATGTGTGTTCTTATCGCCTAAACAGGTCTCTACGTGATGTTCCTGCCTAAAATCGCTGTGGAAAGAACTGATTTGACTGAGTCAGGGGGCGTGACTATATGGTGAAGGCCCCAATGCATCCTGGGAGGCCAGAAAGCTCGTGACCGTGTTGGTGACATTTTCGCTGTCGCTCGACAATATCCCAATGTTATCCTGTGGATACCTGTGGACATAAGAGAAATCACGTTATCAACGGTAAGTTCTTACCATAACGTATATTTCTTCTATGTGGTCCATGGTCTCAACAGGGTTAATCCTTAACCATGGGGTATGATCTGGTGGAGACCAGGACTGGCACTGAACAATAAAGCTTTGTAAGTCTTCCATGATGCACTGGGCTCCTCTCCCCTCATACCCCTCCCCTCAGCTCATCTCAGGGACTTCAGTTTTTTCCCGGTGCCAGTAGGAGCTGGTCACTACTGAACAAGGAGCTACAGCTCTGCAGCCCAAGCTTTTATTTTTAATCAGATTTTTTTTTTTTTTTTACTTTTACTTCAGAAGACAGCACCTGGCAGTCCAGGGGACGCCAGAACTGCCTCTCCAACACCCCCACCGGACCGCGACACAATTGGGTCGGTGATTTCGGCAGGACTCCCCCTGCACACTTCCAGCAATTAATAGGGGCTGCCCGGAACTGCATCCAGAGACTTTGGGGACAGGTAAGGCGAGTTTCCGCTTGCAGGACCCACGATTTGCGGTCCCGGGAGATTAAGTGTACTTGTGGCTGCACTAGACCACCAGGGCATGGATGTATTCTGGCGATCGGGACAACTTCAAGGCCAGGAGAACCGGTAGTGATTGTCACCATAGTGGAGGTCAGCGTTTTTTCTCAGCAGCTCCTCTCCCAGCCCAGGGCCCCATGCCACAGCGGTCTTCCCCTTCCTCACTAGAGATGCTAGGCAGCCATTCTACCGAACTCTGCAGGTCTCCAGAGGCGGTGGGCTATGTCTTCCTGTATACCTCTCCTACATAGCAGTTTATACAAAGCGCTGAATCCTGCCAGCCTCTCCAGTAGACTGAGTGGTTGATACCAGTGTCCATTGCAATTTTCATTTCATTTCTGCATTGCATGTGATTTATGCTAGTGCTACTGCTTGATTTTTCTCTCTTTCCTAACAGTACATTATAATTGCTTTCCCTGTTATTGTTTTCCTCTCAGTGACCCTTGAATACAAGTGTGTATTGGGTTAACTTTGCTACATATTGTATTTGTGAGAGTTCATTTGTCACTAACTGTGCCTGTTGCTACCATAGTGTGTGTATTATTACCTCCTTGTTAACATGTCTAACAAAAGCAAGGCTAAATAGGGTGTGGTATGGAAGGTAGATAGTAACTAGGTCGACCACTATTGGTCGACATGGTCTCTAGGTCGACATGAGTTTTTAATGGGTTTTTTTGGTGTTGTTTTCTCCGTAGAGTGACCGGGAACCCCAATTAGTGCACCGTGTCCCCTCGTATGGCTCGCGCTTCGGGCAAGGTGCCTCACTGCGCTCGGCACAGGTTGCTATTCCCAATCGTAGTCCGCGTGGATCGTTAAGTATGAAAAAGTTCAAAAGAAGAAAAAAATTATGAAAAATGTCGATCTTTTGACCTGTCGACCTAGAACATATCTACCTAGAGACCCTGTCGACCTAGAGACCCTATCGACATAGTTACTGTCAACCAATAGTGGTCATCCTAGTTACTGTCGACCTAGAGACCGGATCCCGGCTAAATAGGCAAGGGCAACCTTTCTGGTAGCATGCAATACCTTGATAATGAGGGACACAGAAGAAGACTCTTTTTGCTGGGGCACTCTTTATTTACAAATGTAAAAATTAATTACATTTTATTGATATACATTAAAAGGTACAATGGGGCAGATGTATTAATCTGGAGAAGGGATAAAGAAGTGATAAGCGCAAGGTGATAACGCACCAGCCAATCATTACAGATTTGAAAAATGACAGGAGCTGACTGGCTAGTGCACCTTGCACTTATCGCTGTTTTACCACTTCTTTACCCCTCTCCAGTCTTAATACATCTGCCCCAATGTGTCATACCTGGGTTCACATAGAGCAAATACAATAAGTCGGTACAATAAAGAAATAACAAAAAGACATATAGGGGCAGATATTAACTTGGAGAAGGGATAAAAAAAAGTGATAAAGCGGTGATAACACAGCAGCCAATCATTACGGATGAATTATCACCTTGCACTTATTGCTTCTTTATCCCTTCTCCAGGGTTAATACATCTGCCCCATAGTGCTAATTTCAATGAAACAGTACAGGTACATATACTGTATTCAAAGAACAGGTAAAAATCTGTATAAATATGTGCAAATGTCGGCCAGTGTTATGAGTGAGTCTCAATTCTTGGACAATAGGTTTGTCCTGATAATCACATATTATACATGGCTATATTTCTTGAAAAAATACAAAAAACAAGGCATCAATGATGCTTGTGTTAAGGCGAAAATATAAAATTTGGAACAACAGGTATTGGTCAATACATATAAATACAGATAATGAAAGACAAATCTCGAAAATATAAATTACAATATCAATGTTTGTCTATGCACATGCTGGGAATGTATTTCAGTTGTCCAATGAGTATTGAATGCTAGGCAGTATTTGATAACTGATTGTGTATACCTGAGATACGTAAGTGCATGCAGGAAAGAAGGATTCATATGATCCACCCCCCACTTCTACTGTCCTAACGGACAGTGAACAAGAGGATGAGTGTGTGAAAGGATGGACCAGTGGTGAGGGAGTGTACAGAAGAGAAGGATGTGCTGTTGTGTGACAGCTCACACTTGCAGCCCTGTTAGTATTTAACCAGCACATGGGAGTAAGGTAAGCGCCAAACACTGAGAGTCCCTCGGAATTAGAAATGGATGTATAAGTCAGATATACACGCCGAAAAAAATATTAAACCCAAGTGTTAAAACGAAGTTTAAACAAAATTCAGAGAAGGAATAAAGGAAGGTAATATTGATTAAATATAATCACTATAAGTGCGTTGAGAGGCACACCATGGAAATAATTTGAGAACAAAAAACATTGAGATACACCTTTCAATGAAAAGTATAATACTTCTTAGGCTGCCAGTGTTTCTAGAGTCTGGTCCTGTGCACAAGGACCTGGATTATCCACAGGACGCACGTTTCGCCTGGTAAGGCTAGTTCACCAAGATCTTGGTGAACAAGCCTTACCAGGCAAAACACGTGTTTTGTTTTTCTTTATTGTACAGTCTTATTGTATTTGCTCTATGTTAACCCATGTTAATGTTGTACCTTTTAATGTATATCAATAAAATGTAATACATTTTTACATTTCTAAATAAAGAGTGCCTCACCAAAAAGAGTCTTCTTCTCTATCCCTCATTATCAATGCAATAATTTGACTACTGGGAGCACCACCAACAGAGCTACTACCCCATAGGATTTAAATTTGTAATTGGTCAAAATGTTGGTAACACACATCACATGACATATGCTCTCAGGATGATTAGGCAATATCTGTGTGGAATCAACACCATTCTCTATAGCAGTGATGGCTAACCTTGACACTCCAGCTGTTGTTGAACTACACATCCCAGCATGCCCTGCTACAGTTTTGCTATTTGGCCTTGCTAAAACTGATGCAGGGCATGCTAGGATGTGTAGTTCAACAACAGCTGGAGTGTCAAGGTTAGCCATCACTGCTCTATAGCATGCAATACCTGTCACATAGAGGTTTTACCTCAGGATTTATCACAGGATGGTCTATGCATGGGCTGCTTTGTGTCTCTCGGCTCCTCAGCCCCCCAGTACAAGAGCCTCCATGGGCTTCTTTTACCACGATACTGATTAAGATTGCTGACCACATTGCTACCCCACGTGTGCCCCCCTCCCCCATCATAGGTATTCCCCAACCGGTGCAATCCACATTGGCTCCCCGTGGGGCTATCCCACAGCTAATTCAGCCCACAATGGCTCCTTCTATGGGTTTTCAGCAGCCATTTCAACCTGTTTATCAGGCCATTGCAGCCCCACCTCCATGGTTGGATTAATTCTCTACCTCTATTCAGAGTGTGGCTGCTTTTCATAACATGATACAAGGGCAAGGCATACTGCCTGCACCTACTGTTACTAAATGTACTGTGCCTTCATCTCAGTCTATGCCACTATCGGATGCTGAAGAATCATCGGTTCCTGCTGACCCAGTTGAGGTTTCTGATGCAGAAACTCCCTCAGGGGATGAGGAGACCCAATCTAAATTTAATGTGGCAGCATTAATTAGGGCGGTCAAATTCTCTCTTCAGCTTAAAGATGCTGAACCAACCACTACTACAAAGGATCCTCTGCGCAAACGGCAGAAGGTGGTACTAGCTGAGTTTCCACACTCGGAACACTTTACAAAAGTTATAACTAAGGCGTGAAAAACACCTACTAAGAAATTCACGGTTCCCAAAAAAGCCCAGCTCCTTTTACCCTCATGGGATTGTGGAAAGTGGGAGAATCCACCTATGGTGGATGCTCATGTGACACACTTAATCAAGAATTCCATCCTACCTATGTCTACTGTGTCCTCCCTTAAGGAGCTACCGGATAGACAAATGGATGCGTGTCTTAAGTCTTTGTACTCCCTTACAGGGGCGACTGCCAGGCTGGCTAATGCCACAGCATGGGTCGCTAAGGCCATGGAAACTTGGGCTGATGACCTTGAACAGAGATTCACGGCTGAGCTGACCACGGAACAATAGTTTCTCATTGCGAACATCAGAGATGCGACCTACTACACGGGTGAAGCGGCTCTCGACACAGTGTTGTTATCCTCCAGTGCTTCGGCAGTTTCCATTGCAGCTTGCCGCATTGTGCGGCTCCGCTCATGGACGGCGGATTTGGACGCTAAGAAAGCCCCGGAAGCCCTTCCATACACAGGCGAGTTCCTCTTTGGACCAGTACTGGACAAGATTGTTGAAAACCTGGCGACATCTAAGATGGCTCACCTGCATTCGGCTTCCTCTGGGCGGCCTCAAACTTTGTCCTTTTAATCTTTTCATCCACAAGGCAAGACCAAAGGTCAGTTCTTTCCATGCTCAGCTTACACCGGAAAGGCCTCTAAAATCCAGTTCCAAGCAAGCTTGGGCTGCTCAACGTCCACCTACCAAACCTGAGGATAAGCCCTCAGCCTGATGGGATGGGCCTCCCCCTGGGGGACCCCTGTGTGGGAGGCCGATTTCTTCAGTTCACCAAAGCAGGGAGTCATATCACAACTGATGTCTGGGCCCAAGAAGTGGTCTCACGGGTATGCCCTCTCCTTCCTGGAGCATCCTCCCAGGCAAAACTTCCCTACCACTCCATCAACAGATCCTGGCAAACCACAGACCCTGACAGTAGTCATACACCTCTTACTGCAGTTAGGAGTTATCATCCCTGTTCCAGGACCTCAACAAGGTCAGGGGTTCTATTCTACACCCTTTTGGTTCAGCAACTAAAACTATTTGGTTCTAAAACTATTGAACAAGTACCTCAGAGTACCCAAATTCCGTGTGGAGACTCCATTCCATTGTCCTGGTTATGCAGCCTGGGGACTTCATGAACACATCCAATCTGGACAAGGATTGACCATTTTGGATCCCACCCTGAAAGCTTCTCACCATGACTCTGATGGAAACAGAGCTTCCACTCAATGTCCTAGAACTAAGGGCAGTATACCCGGCACTTCAAATGGGACAATACCATGGCAGGAGCTTATATAAACCATCAGGGAGGCACTTGCAGTGCAGCAGCAATGCAGGAAGTAGAGCAGATTCTCACTTGGGTGGAACTCCATCTTCCAGCCATCTCTGCAATATTCATCCCGAGTGTCCTTAGCTGGGAAGCAGACTTCCTCAGTCGATGAGATGTACATGCCGGAGAGTGGTCTCTTCACCCAGATGTCTTTCAGCCTCTGGTTCACAAATGGGGTCTTACAGATGTGGAACTTATGGCCTCCAGAAACAACCACAAGGTACCTGTGTGCGGGGCCAGGACACAAGTTCCAGATGCAAGCTTCATAGATGCTCTAACAGTCCCGTGGGCTTTTCATCTCTCCTCCTCAGAGTACTTCACAAATTCAAGGAGGAAGGAGGCACGATCATACTGGTAGCACCAGCATGGCCCAGACGCCATTGGTTCATGGATCTACAGTGTTTCTACATAGACAAGCTCTTCCCTCTTCCTTTTCCATCAGATCTTCTGTCACAGGGTCCATATCTACATCCAGATCTACTCTGTTTCTCTTTGACGGTGTGGCTCCTGAGTTATCCATCCTAAAGGACAAAGGATTCTCTAGTGCGGTAACTCACACAATGATCCAAGCTTTCCAGCCAGCATCAGCTCGCATATATTACCGTAACTGGCATTCATACTTTCAGTGGTGTGCTCGACACCACTATGATCCTATCATTCTTAGGATCCCTAGAATTCTGGCCTTTATGCAAGTGGGCCTAGCTATGGGTCTCCGGCCTCAAAGTTCAGGTCTCTGTCTTATCATTCTGGTCCCAGAAGAGACTTGCTCCCTTGCCAGATGTTTGTACCTTCCTACAAGGGGTACTTCGGATTCAACCGCCCGTTGGATACAGTGGACCTAAAAAGGTTGACTGCAAAAACTTTCTCCTGGCCATTGCATCAGCTCGAAGAGTCCCTGACTCTTAAAGGGGCACTTCAATTGAAGGGGCACTCTCCTGCTGCTCCCCTGTTCTGGAGTTTCACCAAGACAGGGCAGTCCTTTGAACTAAGTAGGGATACCTACCTAAGGTAGTGTCCAAATTTCATATCAATGAGCCAATAGTGGTACTGGCCTTAAATACACCTGGCCTTTCACAAGAGGAAGCTTTGTTAGACATGGTCAGTGCCTTACACATCCATGTTGACCATACTAATTCCATTAGGAAGACTGTTTCCTTATTCATCCTCTAAGGCAGTGTTTCCCAACCGCGGTCCTCAAGGCACACTAACAGTCCTGGTTTTAGTGATATCCAGGCTTGGACACAGGTGACTTAATTAGCACCTCAGTTATTTTGATTTAACCATCTGTGCTGAAGCCTGGATATCACTAAAACCTGCACTGTTGGTGTGCCTTGAGGACCGCGGTTGGGAATGCCTGCTCTAAGGCGAGGGGTAGGCCAGCCAATAAACCACTGTTGGCAAGTTGGCTCCGCATGACCATCTTACAGGCTTACATGCAGGTGAAATTCCTGTTCCATGTACAGCCTCTGGTCATTCTACTCACTCTTTGCATCCTTTGTGGGCAGCATGCTGTGAAGCGTCTGCAGAACAACTCTACAAGGCTGCTACGTGATCTACTGCCTACACGTTACTTAGGTTCTTTCTACGCCTTTGACACGTTGCCTCTCAGGATGCAACCTTTGGCCGCAGGGTCCTCCTTTCAGCTTAGGAGCATCCCCTCCCTATCTCAACTGCTTTGGGACATCCCATGGTTAAGGATTAACTTTGTGGAGACTATGGACCCCGAAGAAGAAAATAAGAATAGATGTACTAGATTAGTAGCTAATATGTATATACGGGATGCAGTTAAATTGCCGGCAGTCAAGATCCTGACTGCTGCCAATTCTGCCAGCTGGAATGCGGGCTCATAGGGGCTATTCCACTTGTGGGTGTCCACGACACCCATAGAGTGGGAATAGAACCTGTGGCGAGCGCATCTCTCTGCACTCGCCCCACTGCTGGCATACAAACAGCTGGGATGCTGTAGTCTGTATACTGACGGCCGGCATCCCGACAGTCGGTAATTCATACTGATCCCATATATATATATATATATATATATATATACATACACATATATATATATATATACATATATATACATATATATATATACATATATATATACATATATATATATACATATACATATATATATACATATATATATACATATATATATACACATATATATATACATATATATATACATATACATATATATATATATATATATACACAATCAAGATTTGTTTTTCCTGTGATAACACAAAACCTGGTATAGATTATGTGAAGGATTAAGATATAACCTGTGTATTTTATCGCAATAGATACAAATTGGATACATAATAATTGTTTATTAGGGCCAACAGTTTATAGAATGCTGTACAAACAATATGTTGCAAATGTCTACCAGATTCGAGCTCAGGCTAAATTCCCTAACATACAGGTACACATACACATACACAGAGAACATACAAACTCCACATAGTTGCTGTGACTGTGTAGGGCCAATTCTAAATCTGCGCCACCACAATACACAGATAAAATACATAGCCTCGCTCATCTACCCTTCTCTGTTGCGCCTAGGTGCCCCGAGGTTTATTACCATAAACCTTTCATCTATTGTTTGCAGCTGCAATACAATACAGAGAGAACAATACATCAGGGGATTAAGTACAACAGCACTGCCTCGGTTAATCTTATTAAAGGGATAGATGAGCAAAGCTCCATCTGTATGTAGACTTAGAACTCCTCTTAGAAGATAATAGTAGTGATACAACAAGTCACGGTGAATGTTACAAGAATGAATTTTGTTGTTGCCTATGAATTACCGTTCATCCTGTCCTTGGTGGCCGTACACTACTCACCAATAGTCAAACAGAAAGGTCCTCCAGGTCTAGCCAATGTGTGACAACTAAATTTCCCAATACAGTCTATGTCCTGCCTTCAATAACTGGGTTTTGCAGAATGAGCCAAATTCTTTGTTTCCGGACGGTCTCCATACTGTAGCACACCTGACAGATTTGGACAATTTGCAGGTGGTTTTTGCCAAAATATTTATCCTTTAAATGCACTAACATTAATTTGATACTATGTAATACAGCGATTGTGGCTGATGAAGAGCTCAGCATACGCTCATTTAATGGTACTCATTGTGCTTTCTTGTTCTGGGCATGTGCACACATCATTTTGTATGCATTTATGCCTGTTGGGTTGGATGTGCTTACTTTATGCTTAGAGAGGCAGAACATAGGATGGAAGGGGTGTGTAGACCACAACAGACACACGTGCCTAGCAGGATCCATATCACATGCAGGTATCTACACGAGGCAAATGGGATGTAGTCAGGAGACTGCCGGACACAATACCGGCACCTACAACCCAACCCCTCGAACCGGATGCAAACTATGTATTGATGCTGGCGGTTGGCTGAGTCCAACTTGATCCCTAGCCCTGATCATATTAGTGTGGCTGCTGTGATCTGTTCGTATAAAGGGTAACAGAATATGCTGGCACTAAAATAACAATAAAGTTTAATTGATATTTAATTGAATCTACAGGGGAGACAGCAGATTTGCATTTAATTGAACACTTGATCAGTGCTTTACTATACGCACATCTATATTTGTATCTTTCAGGATAAATGTGTTACTTACAGTATTAATAACATTGCACATATATATGAAAGTATCTTTTTTATGTGTGTAAATGACTAAGTGCATCAGTTGAGTTCTGTATCTGGTGCAGTGAGATGATCTCTTGTACAATTCATTTACTTTGAGCAGTATTTATTTGTTTTTTTAATAAACCTGTATTTAATAGTGTCCAAAATAAGTGGCATAAAGAAGGATTAGGACCTGGAGAGAGAGTTCATATAAGCGCACAATTGGGACCACAAGAGAGATTTCATATAAGCGCACTTGATTGTTTTATTAATTTCACATCCACTTAGCTGGGAACTTTAACATCCACTTTTACCACAGCTGACTCATATCCTGTTGTTCTTGCCTGTTCTACAACTGACGCATATGACACCCCTACTGAGCTGGATGCTCCTTAAGATATGCCCAGCACTGCAAGATGTTTAAAAGGGGCTTCTTCCCTGGAGCATGTTATGACTGTGGTTTTAGTACAAAATGAGTCCAAATCTCCATGAGCCTCATTTGTTTGATGTCCAGGTATTGGCTCAATTACCTGCTGTAGAGATGTCTCTCTCCAGTGAGTTTTAACGTCATAACGTGGCTATTGCTCAGCATTTATTAAACAAACCGGTACATTGAGCACATTTTTGTTGAAAGTGGCCTCTTGTGTCCTATTACATTTGCATCCATTATACAGGTGACTGGCAGCCAAAACTTACCTCCTAATGTACTTAGTTCGTGACCACTGTATCAGTGAAGTTCTTAAGTGATTAAGACAGAAAATTATGGTGTAGTGATTGATCTAGCCTTAAAGATTGTTCCTCTGAAGGCGCTTGATGTGAGCAATTACCTATGGCCATGATTATATTCTAGAGATCAGTCTAAGTACTGTATATTACTTCTTTATCAGCCACCCTTGACAATGTTCCAAGAGTGAAAATAGAAGGTCCATCAAGATCAACCCTTCATAAACTTTAATTGTATTGGCAATTTAGCTTTACATGGGGAAAATATCCTACCTGACCTACATAACAATTCAATAAATCTGTCTCCCTTCCATAAGAAGGCATTCATTCCATACTTATTCTGTTTGTATGCACTGCTGAGTGACTTGACTTTCCACTGCACCAAATTATTACTGCCCCCAATTAAAAAGACAACTGAAGAATCTTTCATGACTTGACTTTCCACTGCACCAAATTATTACTGCCCCCAATTAAAAAGACAACTGAAGAATCTTTCACATCTTCATTGTGTGTCCTAAGGAGACCTATTGCAGGTCAAAAGTGTTAATTACCTGTTTTACTATATCCACAAAGCGCAGTGGCAGGAGCGAAAATATTTGTTTACAACTGCCCTATTGCAGTACATGAATGATGACTGTAGCAGATACATATTAGACCGGATGCTCCGTGCGGCTTGGGACCTTGCTGTCAACAATGTGTGGCCTGAATGGTATAATTATACTAAACTAGTTATCGGTAATATAAATTACACAGTTGTGCTATTTGGGTGAAATCTAAATAAAATAAACCCTCTTTCTCTAGCATCCATAAGGGATACTGGGGTCTTAGTACAATGGGGTATAGACAAGGTCCAAAGGAGCCGGTGCACTTTAACTTTCTTCAAATGGGTATGCTGGTTCCTCCCCTCTATGCCTTCTCCTACAGGCAGTTTAGAAAAAAAAAGTGCCCTCAGGAGAGGATGCACATTTCTGCAGCTCCAGAGAGTTTTCTTCAGTTTCTTTTAAAACTTTTTAGTTTTCGGTATGCTGTTTGGGCAACAGCGTACCTGCACCATGGGAGTTAGAGGGGACTGGGGGGAGGGACAGTCACCGGCCTTGCGAGATGTCAGAGCCGCTTCCCCACTGCAGGACCACCGTCTTGAGAGGTTGTGGTACAGCGGGGCACTGCACCTTAGCGGTCGCAATCGCAGCACGCCCCTAACATAGCCTGAAGGTGAGAAGAGTGGTGAGTACAAACAGGGGCTCCCCCGGTTCTTGGTGCAGTGCAAACGCAGGGGTGGCATCTAAAACCCTCCATGGGGGGTTCCGCTATAGCCCCCCTGTGTACACTGGCAGTGAAAAACAGGATTTTAATACCTACCGGAAAATCCTTTTCTCCTAGTCCGTAGAGGATGCTGGGGTCCACTTTAGTACCATGGGGTATAGATGGTTCCGCAGGAACCATAGGCACTTTAAGACTTTTCAAGGGTGTGAACTGGCTCCTCCCTCTATGCCCCTCCTCCAGACCTCAGTTATAGGAACTGTGCCCAGGGAGACGGACATTTCGAGGAAAGGATTTACTTATTATTTAATGGTGAGATTCATACCAGCTCACACCTCAACCATGCCGCACACATGGCATTCAACATAACACATGCCAACGGGCATGAACAACTGCAGCAACATGCTGAAAATAACCGTAACACAACATCTCTGTAACTACAAACGTAATAACTGCAGGAAAGTACGCACTGGGTCGGGCGCCCAGCATCCTCTACGGACTAGGAGAAAAGGATTTACCATGTATTAAAATCCTGTTTTCTCATACGTCCTAGAGGATGCTGGGGTCCACTTTAGTACCATGGGGTTATACCAAAGCTCCAGTACGGGCGGGAGAGTGCGGATGACCCTGCAGCACAGATTGACCAAACTTTAGGTCCTCATCGGCCAAAGTGTCAAACTTGTAAAACTTTGCAAACGTGTTTGCCCTTGACCAAGTAGCTGCTCGGCAAAGTAGTAATGCCGAGACCCCCCGGGCAGCCGCCCAGGTTGCACCCACCTTTCTAGCAGAATGGGCATTTACCGACTTTGGTATCGGCAATCCTGCCGTGGAATGAGCGTGCTGAATCATCCCACTGATCCAGCGCGCAATGGTCTGCTTAGAAGCAGGACACCCAATCTTGTTGGGAGCATACAGGACAAACAGAGCCTCTGGTTTCCGTACCCGAGCTGTTCTTGCGACATACATTTTCAAAGCTCTAACTACATCAAGAGACTTTGACGCAGTGAAAGTGTCAGTAGCCACTGGCACCACAATAGGTTGGTTCATATGGAAAGACGAAACCACCTTTGGAAGAAATTGTTGGCGAGTTCTCACCTCTGCTCTATCTTCATCGAAGATCAGGTAAGGGCTCTCGTGGGACAAGGCCCCCAACTCAGACACCCGCCTTGCGGATGCCAAGGCCAATAACATGACCACTTTCCAAGTGAGAAACTTCAATTCTATCTCCTTCAGTGGTTCAAACCAATCTGATTGCAGGAACTGCACCACCACATTAAGGTCCCATGGTGCCACCGGGGGCACAAATGGAGGTTGGATGTGCAGCACTCCTTTCACAAACGTCTGAACTTCTGGAAGGGAGGCCAATTGTCTTTGAAAGAAAATTGATAAGGCTGAAATCTGGACCTTGATTGAACCCAATCGTGGGCCCGCATCCACACCAGCCTGTAGAAAATAAGAATTTACTTACCGATAATTCTATTTCTCGTAGTCCGTAGTGGATGCTGGGAACTCCGTAAGGACCATGGGGAATAGCGGCTCCGCAGGAGACTGGGCACAAAAGTAAAAGCTTTAGGACTACCTGGTGTGCACTGGCTCCTCCCCCTATGACCCTCCTCCAAGCCTCAGTTAGGATACTGTGCCCGGACGAGCGTACACAATAAGGAAGGATTTTGAATCCCGGGTAAGACTCATATCAGCCACACCAATCACACCGTACAAGCTGTGATCTGAACCCAGTTAACAGCATGATAACAGAGGAGCCTCTGAAAAGATGGCTCACAACAATAATAACCCGATTTTTGTAACAATAACTATGTACAAGTATTGCAGACAATCCGCACTTGGGATGGGCGCCCAGCATCCACTACGGACTACGAGAAATAGAATTATCAGTAAGTAAATTCTTATTTTCTCTGACGTCCTAGTGGATGCTGGGAACTCCGTAAGGACCATGGGGATTATACCAAAGCTCCCAAACGGGCGGGAGAGTGCGGATGACTCTGCAGCACCGAATGAGAGAACTCCAGGTCCTCCTCAGCCAGGGTATCAAATTTGTAGAATTTAGCAAACGTGTTTGCCCCTGACCAAGTAGCTGCTCGGCAAAGTTGTAAAGCCGAGACCCCTCGGGCAGCCGCCCAAGATGAGCCCACTTTCCTTGTGGAATGGGCTTTTACAGATTTTGGCTGTGGCAGGCCTGCCACAGAATGTGCAAGCTGAATTGTACTACAAATCCAACGAGCAATAGTCTGCTTAGAAGCAGGAGCACCCAGCTTGTTGGGTGCATACAGGATAAACAGCGAGTCAGATTTTCTGACTCCAGCCGTCCTGGAAACATATATTTTCAGGGCCCTGACTACGTCCAGCAACTTGGAGTCCTCCAAGTCCCTAGTAGCCGCAGGTACCACAATAGGCTGGTTCAAGTGAAACGCTGAAACCACCTTAGGGAGAAATTGAGGACGAGTCCTCAATTCTGCCCTGTCCGTATGAAAAATTAGGTAAGGGCTTTTGTAGGATAAAGCCGCCAATTCTGAGACACGCCTGGCTGACGCCAGGGCTAACAGCATTACCACTTTCCATGTGAGATATTTTAAGTCCACAGTGGTGAGTGGTTCAAACCAATGTGATTTTAGGAACCCCAAAACTACATTGAGATCCCAAGGTGCCACTGGAGGCACAAAAGGAGGCTGTATATGCAGTACCCCCTTGACAAACGTCTGAACTTCAGGAACTGAAGCCAGTTCTTTCTGGAAGAAAATCGACAGGGCCGAAATTTGAACCTTAATGGACCCTAATTTTAGGCCCATAGACAGTCCTGTCTGCAGGAAATGCAGGAAACGACCCAGTTGAAATTCCTCTGTAGGGGCCTTCCTGGCCTCACACCACGCAACATATTTACGCCAAATACGGTGATAATGTTGCACGGTTACATCCTTCCTGGCTTTGATCAGGGTAGGGATGACTTCATCCGGAATGCCTTTTTCCTTCAGGATCCGGCGTTCAACCGCCATGCCGTCAAACGCAGCCGCGGTAAGTCTTGGAACAGACAGGGTCCCTGCTGGAGCAGGTCCTTTCTTAGAGGTAGAGGCCACGGGTCCTCCGTGAGCATCTTTTGAAGTTCCGGGTACCAAGTCCTTCTTGGCCAATCCGGAGCCACGAGTATAGTCCTTACTCCTCTCCTTCTTATGATTCTCAGTACCTTGGGTATGAGAGGCAGAGGAGGGAACACATACACTGACTGGTGCACCCACGGTGTTACCAGAGCGTCCACAGCTATTGCCTGAGGGTCCCTTGACCTGGCGCAATATCTGTCTAGTTTTTTGTTGAGGCGGGACGCCATCATGTCCACCTTTGGTTTTTCCCAACGGTTCACAATCATGTGGAAGACTTCTGGGTGAAGTCCCCACTCCCCCGGGTGGAGGTCGTGTCTGCTGAGGAAGTCTGCTTCCCAGTTGTCCACTCCCGGAATGAACACTGCTGACAGTGCTATCACATGATTTTCCGCCCAGCGAAGAATCCTTGCAACTTCTGCCATTGCCCTCCTGCTTCTTGTGCCGCCCTGTCTGTTTACGTGGGCGACTGCCGTGATGTTGTCCGACTGGATCAACACCGGCTGACCCTGAAGCAGAGGCCTTGCTTGACTTAGGGCATTGTAAATGGCCCTTAGTTCCAGGATATTTATGTGAAATGACGTTTCCATGCTTGACCACAAGCCCTGGAAATTTTTTCCCTGTGTGACTGCTCCCCAGCCTCTCAGGCTGGCATCCGTGGTCACCAGGACCCAGTCCTGAATGCCGAATCTGCGGCCCTCTAGAAGATGAGCACTCTGCAACCACCACAGGAGAGACACCCTTGTCCTTGGAGACAGGGTTATCCGCTGATGCATCTGAAGATGCGATCCGGACCATTTGTCCAGCAGATCCCACTGAAAAGTTCTTGCGTGGAATCTGCCGAATGGAATCGCTTCGTAAGAAGCCACCATTTTTCCCAGGACCCTTGTGCATTGATGCACTGACACTTGGCCTGGTTTTAGGAGGTTCCTGACTAGCTCGGATAACTCCCTGGCTTTCTCCTCCGGGAGAAACACCTTTTTCTGGACTGTGTCCAGAATCATCCCTAGGAACAGCAGACGTGTCGTCGGAATCAGCTGCGATTTTGGAATATTTAGAATCCACCCGCGCTGTCGTAGTACTACTTGAGATAGTGCTACTCCGACCTCTAACTGTTCCCTGGACCTTGCCCTTATCAGGAGATCGTCCAAGTAAGGGATAATTAAGACGCCTTTTCTTCGAAGAAGAATCATCATTTCGGCCATTACTTTGGTAAAGACCCGGGGTGCCGTGGACAATCCAAACGGCAGCGTCTGAAACTGATAGTGACAGTTCTGTACCACAAACCTGAGGTACCCTTGGTGAGAAGGGCAAATTGGGACATGGAGGTAAGCATCCTTGATGTCCAGAGACACCATATAGTCCCCTTCTTCCAGGTTCGCTATCACTGCTCTGAGTGACTCCATCTTGAATTTGAACCTTTGTATGTAAGTGTTCAATGATTTCAGATTTAAAATAGGTCTCACCGAGCCGTCCGGCTTCGGTACCACAAACAGCGTGGAATAATACCCCTTTCCCTGTTGTAGGAGGGGTACCTTGATTATCACCTGCTGGGAATACAGCTTGTGAATGGCTTCCAATACCGCCTCCTTGTCGGAGGGAGACGTTGGTAAAGCAGACTTCAGGAACCGGCGAGGGGGAGACGTCTCGAATTCCAATTTGTACCCCTGAGATACTACCTGCAGGATCCAGGGGTCCACTTGCGAGTGAGCCCACTGCGCGCTGAAATTCTTGAGACGACCCCCCACCATACCTGAGTCCGCTTGTAAGGCCCCAGCGTCATGCTGAGGACTTGGCAGAAGCGGGGGAGGGCTTCTGTTCCTGGGAAGAGGCTGCCTGCTGCAGTCTTTTTCCCCTTCCTCTGCCCCGGGCAGATATGAGTGGCCTTTTGCCCGCTTGCCCTTATGGGGACGAAAGGACTGAACCTGAAAAGACGGTGTCTTTTTCTGCTGAGAGGTGACCTGGGGTAAAAAGGTGGATTTCCCAGCCGTTGCCGTGGCCACCAGGTCCGATAGACCGACCCCAAATAACTCCTCCCCTTTATACGGCAATACTTCCATATGCCGTTTGGAATCCGCATCACCTGACCACTGTCGCGTCCATAACCCTCTTCTGGCAGAAATGGACAGCGCACTTACTCTTGATGCCAGAGTGCAAATATCCCTCTGTGCATCTCGCATATATAGAAATGCATCCTTTAAATGCTCTATAGTCAATAATATACTGTCCCTGTCCAGGGTATCAATATTTTCAGTCAGGGAATCCGACCAAGCCAGCCCCGCACTGCACATCCAGGCTGAGGCGATTGCTGGTCGCAGTATAACACCAGTATGTGTGTATATACTTTTTAGGATATTTTCCAGCTTCCTATCAGCTGGCTCTTTGAGGGCGGCCGTATCAGGAGACGGTAACGCCACTTGTTTTGATAAGCGTGTGAGCGCCTTATCTACCCTAGGGGGTGTTTCCCAACGCGCCCTAACCTCTGGCGGGAAAGGGTATAATGCCAATAATTTTTTAGAAATTAGCAGTTTTTTATCGGGGGAAACCCACGCTTCATCACACACCTCATTTAATTCATCTGATTCAGGAAAAACTACGGGTAGTTTTTTCACACCCCACATAATACCCTTTTTTGTGGTACTTGTAGTATCAGAAATGTTCAAAGCCTCCTTCATTGCCGTGATCATGTAACGTGTGGCCCTACTGGAAAATACGTTTGTTTCCTCACCGTCGACACTGGAGTCAGTGTCCGTGTCTGTGTCGACCATCTGAGGTAACGGGCGCTTTAGAGCCCCTGACTGTGTTTGAGACGCCTGGACAGGTAGTAACTGTTATTCCGGCTGTCTCATGTCGTCAACAGTCTTTTGTAAAGTGCTGACGCTATCACGTAATTCCTTCCATAAGACCATCCAGTCAGGTGTCGACTCCCTAGGGGGTGACATCACTATAACAGGCAATTGCTCCGCCTCCATACCATTTTCCTCCTCATACATGTCGACACAACGTACCGACACAGCACACACACAGGGAATGCTCTGATAGAGGACAGGACCCCACTAGCCCTTTGGGGAGGGAGAGTTTGCCAGCACACACACCAGAGCGCTATATATATATACAGGGATAACCTTATATAAGTGTTTTTCCCTTATATAGCTGCTGTATTTATTTATCTGCCAAATTAGTGCCCCACCCTCTCTTGTTTTACCCTGTTTCTGTAGTGCAGGACTGCAGGGGAGAGCCAGGGAGCTTCTCTCCAACGGAGTTGTGAGGGAAAATGGCGCTTGTGTGCTGAGGAGATAGGCTCCGCACCCTTCTCGGCGGCCTTTCTCCTGCTTTTTTAAGGAAAAACTGGCAGGGGTTAAATGCATCCATATAGCCCAGGAGCTATATGTGATGTATTTTTAGCCATCTAAGGTGTTTTTATTGCGTCTCAGGGCGCCCCCCCCCAGCGCCCTGCACCCTCAGTGACCGGAGTGTGAAGTGTGCTGAGAGCAATGGCGCACAGCTGCGGTGCTGTGCGCTACCTTATTGAAGACAGGACGTCTTCTGCCGCCGATTTCCCGGACCTCTTCTGTCTTCTGGCTCTGTAAGGGGGCCGGCGGCGCGGCTCTGGGACCCATCCATGGCTGGGCCTGTGATCGTCCCTCTGGAGCTAATGTCCAGTAGCCTAAGAAGCCCAATCCACTCTGCACGCAGGTGAGTTCGCTTCTTCTCCCCTTAGTCCCTCGGTGCAGTGAGCCTGTTGCCAGCAGGACTCACTGAAAATAAAAAAACTAATTTAAACTTTTACTCTAAGCAGCTCAGGAGAGCCACCTAGTATGCACCCTTCTCGTTCGGGCACAAAAATCTAACTAAGGCTTGGAGGAGGGTCATAGGGGGAGGAGCCAGTGCACACCAGGTAGTCCTAAAGCTTTTACTTTTGTGCCCAGTCTCCTGCGGAGCCGCTATTCCCCATGGTCCTTACGGAGTTCCCAGCATCCACTAGGACGTCAGAGAAAATAGAGAAAACGTCCTAACTGAAATTCTTCCGTTGGAGCCTTCTTGGAATCACACCAAGACACATATTTTCTCCAAATACGGTGGTAATGCTTAGACGTTACTCCTTTCCTGGCCTGAATAAGTGTGGGAATGACTTCTTTTGGAATACCCTTTCGGGCTAGGATCCAGCGCCCAACAGCCATGCCGTCAAACGTAGCCGCGGTAAGTCTTGATATACGCAAGGCCCCTGCTGCAGCAGGTCCTCGCGAGGAGGAAGAGGCAGAGGATCTTCAATGAGCAACTTCTGAAGATCTGGATACCAAGCCCTCCTTGGCCAGTCTGGGGCAATGAGGATCGCTTGAACCCTTGTTCTCCGTATGATTTTGAGAACTTTTGGTATCAGTGGAAGTGGAGGGAAGACATATACCGACCGAAACACCCACTGGGTCACCAGTGCATCCACTGCTGTTGCTTGAGGGTCTCTCGACCTGGAACAATATCTCTGAAGCTTCTTGTTGAGACAAGATGCCATCATGTCTACTTGAGGAACTCCCCAAAGACTTGTCACCTCTGCGAAGACTTCTTGGTGGAGGCCCCACTCTCCTGGATGGAGATCATGTCTGCTGAGGAAGTCTGCTTCCCAGTTGTCAACTCCCGGAATGAAAATTGCCAACAGAGCTCTTGCATGTCTTTCTGCCCAGAGGATCTTTGTCACCTCTGCCATCGCTGCTCTGCTTTTCGTTCCGCCCTGACGGTTTATGTACGCGACTGCTGTTACATTGTCCGACTGGATCTGCACGGGTTGATCTTGAAGAAGATGCACCGCTTGTAGAAGCCCGTTGTAAATGGCTCTCAATTCCAGCACGTTTATGTGAAGACAGGTTTCCGGACTTGACTATCTTCCTTGGAAGCTTTTTCCCTGTGTGACTACTCCCCAGCCTCGGAGACTTGCATCCGTGGTTACTAGGACCCAGTCCTGAATCCCGAACCTGCGTCCCTCTAATAGGTGAGAACTGTGTAGCCACCACAGGAGCGAAATCCTGGCTTTGGAGGACAGGATTATCTTCTGGTGCATGTGCAGGTGGGAACCGGACCACTTGTCCAACAGGTCCCACTGGAACGCTCTGGCATGGAATCGGCCAAACTGTATGGCCTCGTAGGCCGCTACCATATTTCCCAACAACCGAATGCATTGATGGATCGACACTCTTGTTGGTTTCAAAATTTGCTTGACCAGTCTCTGGATTTCCAGAGCCTTTTCCACTGGAAGAAATACCCTCTGTACTTCTGTTTCCAGTATCATCCACAGAAATGACAATCTTGTCGTTGGTTCCAATTGTGACTTTGCAAAATTCATGATCCAACCGTGTCGTTGGAGTACTGACAGGGAGAGTGCAATGTTCTGCACCAACCGTTCCTTGGATCTCGCTTTTATCAGGAGATCGTCCAGGTAAGGAATTATATTGACTCCTTGTTGTCGGAGGACCATCATCTCTACCATCACCTTGGTCAATACCCTCGGTGCCGTGGAGAGTCCGAACGGCAACGTCTGGAACTGGTAATGGCAATCCTGTACCGCGAATCTCAGATAAGCTTGATGAGGAGGATAAATGGGAACATGTAAGTAAGCATCTTTTATGTCTACTGACACCATGTAGTCCCCTTCCTCCAGACTGGAAATCACTGCTCTCAGATTCCATCTTGAACTTGAATCTTGTAAGGTAAAGATTCAGCGATTTCAGGTTCAAAATTGGTCTGACCGAGCCGTCCGGCTTCGGAACTACGAAGAGGCTTGAATAAAACCCTTCTCCCTGTTGTGACATGGGAACCAGGACAATGACTTGATCCTGACAATTTTTGAATTGCAGCTGTTACTACTTCTCTTTCTGGAAGAGAAGCTGGCAAGGTCGATTTGAAAAATCGGGATGGGGGGACATCTAGAAACTCCAGTTTTTAATCCATGGGACACTATTTGTAAGACCCATGGGTCCAGGCCAGATTGAAGCCAGATCTGACTGAAAAGTTTCAGACGTGCTCCCACCCGAGCAGACTCCCGCAAGGGAGCCCCAGCGTCATGCTGTAGCTTTGGCAGAAGCAGGGGTTGATTTCTAATCCTGCGTTCCTGAAGACGCTGCAGATTTTTTTCCCTTTCCACTTCCTCTATCTGCAAAGAAGGTGGAACCTTTGGCCTTTTTGTATTTGTTGGGCCGAAAGGACTGCATCTGAGAGTGATGTCTTTTTCGCCACTGCAGGAGCATAAGGCAAGAATGTCGACTTACCTGCGGTAGCCGCAGAAACTAATGCATCCAGCCCATCTCCAAACAAGGCCTCACCTTTATACGGGAGAGCCTCCATATTTCTTTTGGAATCTGCATCAGCAATCCACTGGCGAATCCACAACGCCCTCCGAGCTGATACTGCCATGGTAGCGGCTTTTGAACCCAAGAGCCCAATATCTTTCATGGCTTCTAGCATGTACGCAGCAGCGTCTTTGATATGACCTAACATTAGGAGTATCTCATCTCTATCTATAGTGTAAATTTCTGATGACAGGTTATCTGACCATTTTTCGATAGCCCTACTCACCCATGCGCAAGCAATGGTGGGCCTGAGCAATTTACCATTGTTCACATAAATAGATTTTAACGTAGTCTCCAACTTGCAGTCTGCCGGCTCCTTCAGTAAAGCTGTCCCAGGTCCAGGGAGAATCACCTTTTTAGTTAACCTTGACAGGACACTGTCTAATACGGGGGGGTGACTCCCAATTTTTCCTTTCCTCTGCCGGGAAAGGATAAGCAACCTGAATCCTTTTGGGAACCTGAAATTTCTTTTCAGGGTTTATCCAAACGCCCTCAAATAAGGTATTTAGCTCATGAGGAGGGAAAGTTACATTAATTTTCCTTTCTTTATAAAAAAAAATAAGCCTTCTCCTGAGGTACAGGAGGGGCTTCCGTAACTTCCTTTATAGCAACAATCATGTATTAAATGCTTTTTGCCAATTTAGGATCTATCCCCCTGGAATCACTATCGTTGACACAGGAATCAGAGTCTGTGTCGGTATCAGTATGTACTATGGGGGTAATTCCAAGTTGATCGCAGGAGGATTTTTGATAGCAATTGCGCAAAACCATGTGCACTGCAGGGGAGGCAGATATAACGTGCAGAGAGTGTTAGATTTGAGTGGGGTGTGTTCAATCTGCAATCTAATTTGCAGTGTAAAAATAAAGCAGCCAGTATTTACCCTGCACAGAAATAAAATAACCCACCCAAATCTAACTCTTTCTGCACATGATATATCTGCCTCCCCTGCAGTGCACATGGTTTTGCCCAATTGCTATCAAAAATCCTGCTGCGATCAACTTGGAATTACCCCCTATGTGTGCAAATGGTCTCTTACGTGACCCAGAGGGGTCGCCTATGGATGAAAAAGCAGAACTATGAAAAAATCTCATCTTCCACGGATTTTCTCCAGCTTTCTGGACTTATAGGGGACAGACCCACAGTAAAATCTGTCAGAAGGACACAGATAGGATTTGCCAGTTCACAACCCAGCGCCAGTAACACGTCTGTGAACACAAAATGCCCACTGATATGCAGCGCTTTTAATAAGATTTTAAACCTACTGGTAAATATTTTTCTCCTAGTCCGTAGAGGATGCTGGGGACTCCGTAAGGACCATGGGGGTATAGACGGGCTCCGCAGGAGATATGGGCACTCTAAAGACTTTAGAATGGGTGTGCACTAGCTCCTCCCTCTATGCCCCTCCTCCAGACCTCAGAGAAACTGTGCCCAGAGGAGACGGACAACACGAGGAAAGGATTTTTGTTAATCTAAGGGCAAGATTCATACCAGCCCACACCATCCACACCGTATAACACGGAATATACGCAACCAGTTAACAGTATGAACAAAACAGCATCAGCCAAAGACTGATCTTAACTGTAACATAACCCTTATGTAAGCAACAACTATATACAAGCCTTGCAGAAATATGTCCGCACTGGGACGGGCGCCCAGCATCCTCTTCGGACTAGGAGAAAAAGGTTTACCGGTAGGTTTAAAATCTTATTTTCTCTTACGTCATAGAGGATGCTGGGGACTCTGTAAGGACCATGGGGATTATACCAAAGCTCCAGACAGGGCGGGAGAGTGTGGATGACTCTGCAGCACCGATTGAGCAAACATGAGGTCCTCATCAGCCAGGGTATCAAACTTGTAGAATTTTGCAAAGGTGTTTGAACCCGACCAAGTAGCTGCTCGGCAAAGCTGTAAAGCCGAGACGCCTCGGGCAGCCGCCCAAGAAGAACCCACCTTCCTAGTGGAATGAGCCTTTACTGAATTTGGTAACGGCAATCCAGTCGTAGAATGAGCCTGCTGAATCGTGTTACAGATCCAGCGAGCAATAGTCTGCTTAGAAGCAGGAGCGCCGACCTTGTTGGCTGCATACAGGACAAACAGTACCTCTGTTTTCCTAACCCGATCCGTCCTGGCTACGTAAATTTTTAAGGCCTTGACTACATCAAGGGACTTGGAATCCTCCAAGTCTCCCGTACCCACAGGCACCACAATAGGTTGGTTCATATGAAACGATCTTAGGCAAAAATTGAGGACGAGTCCTCAACTCTGCTCTATCCACATGGAAAATCAGATAGGGGCTTTTGTGAGACAAAGCCGCCAATTCGGACACCCGCCTTGCAGATGCCAAGGCCAACAACATGACCACCTTCCAAGTGAGAAATTTTACTTCAACCGTTTGAAGAGGTTCAAACCAGTGAGATTTTAGGAACCGTAACACCACGTTAAGGTCCCATGGTGCCACTGGGGGCACAAAAGGAGGCTGGATGTGCAGCACTCCCTTTACAAAAGTCTGGACTTCTGGGAGAGAAGCCAATTCCTTCTGAAAGAATATAGATAGGGCTGAAATCTGTACCTTAATGGAGCCTAACTTCAGGCCCATATCCACTCCTATCTGTAGAAAGTAAAGAACACGGCCCAGGTGGAAATCTTCCGTAGGAGCATTCTTGGCTTCACACCAAGATACATACTTCCTCCAGATACAGTGATAATGTTTCGCCGTCACCACCTTCCTAGCCCTTATCAGAGTAGGGATGACCTCCTCCGGAATACCTTTCCCAGCTAGGATTCGGTGTTCAACCGCCATGCCGTCAAACATAACCGCGGTAAGTCTTGGAACACGCAGGGCCCCTGCTGCAACAGGTCCTCCCTGAGAGAAAGAGGCCATGGATCTTCTGTGAGCATCTCCTGAAGATCTGAATACCAGGCCCTTCGAGGCCAATCTGGAACAATGAGTATTGTCTGCACTCTTTTTCGTTTTATGATTCTCAATATTTTTAAGATGAGAGGAAGAGGAGGGAACACATAGAACGACTGAAACACCCATGGTGTCACCAGGGCGTCTACCGCTAGTGCCTGAGGGTCCCTTGACCTGGCACAATACCTCCAAAGCTTCTTGTTGAGGCGTGACGCCATCATGTCTATTTGAGGAAGTCCCCAAAGACTTGTTATCTCTGCAAAAACTTCTTGATGAAGTCCCCACTCTCCTGGATGGAGATCGTGTCTGCTGAGGAAGTCTGCTTCCCATTTGTCCACTCCCGGAATGAAGACAGCTGATAGAGCGCTTACGTGATTTTCCGCCCAGCGAAGAATCCTGGTGGCTTCTGCCATTGCCACTCTGCTCCTTGTCCCACCTTGGCAGTTTAAATGAGCCACGGCTGTGACGCTGTCTGATTGAATCAGAACCGGTAGGTCGCGAACAAGATTCTCCGCTTGTCGTAGGCCATTGTATATGGCCCTTAATTCCAGTATGTTGATGTGTAGACAAGCCTCCTGGCTTGACCATAGTCCCTGAAAATTTCTTCCTTGTGTGACTGCTCCCCATCCTCGGAGGCTCGCGTCCGTGGTCACCAGAACCCAGTCTTGAATGCCGAACCTGCGACCCTCTAGAAGGCGAGCACTCTGCAGCCACCACAGGAGAGACACCCTGGCCCTGGGGGACAGGCTTATTTTCTGATGAATTTGAAGATGGGACCCGGACCACTTGTCCAGAAGGTCTCACTGAAATGTCCTCGCATGAAACCTGCCGAAGGGGATGGCCTCGTAGGTCGCCACCATTTTTCCCAGTACTCGACTGCATTGATGGACTGACACTCTTTTCGGTTTGAGCAGGTCTCTGACCATGTTCTGGAGTTCCTGGGCTTTTTCCATTGGGAGAAAAACCCTCCTTTGTTCCGTGTCCAGAATCATGCCTAAGAAAGATAGCCGAGTCGTTGTAACTAACTGTGACTTTGGTAGATTTAGAATCCAGCCATGTTGCTGCAGCACTCTCAGGGAGAGCGACACGCTTTTCAGCAACTGATCTCTCAATCTCACTTTTATCAGGAGATCGTCCAAGTACAGGATAATTGTGACTCCCTCTCTGCGTAGGAGCACCATCATTTCCGCCATTACCTTGGTGAAAATCCTCGGGGCCATGGAAAGCCCAAACGGCAACGTCTGAAACTGGTAATGACCGTCCTGTACAGCGAATCTCAGGTACGCCTGATGAGGGGGATATATGGGGACATGATGGTATGCATCCTTTATGTCTAGTGACACCATAAAATCCCCCCCTTCCAGGCTGGAGATAACTGGCCGGAGTGATTCCATCTTGAATTTGAACTTTTTCAAGTACAGGTTTAGGGATTTTAGATTTAGAATGGGTCTAACTGAACCATCCGGTTTCGGAACCACAAACAGGGTTGAATAGTACACCTTCCCCTGTTGAACTAGGGGAACCTTGACTTGCTGTTGACACAGCTTTTGAATTGCAGCTAAAACTATCTCCCTCTCTGGGGGAGAAGCTGGTAAAGCCGATTTGAAAAATCGGCGCGGAGGCACCTCGTCGAATTCCAGCTTGTAGCCTTGGGATACAATTTCCATCGCCCAAGGATCCACGTCTGACTGAACCCAGACGTGGCTGAAGAGTCGAAGACGTGCCCCCACCGGCGCAGACTCCCTCAATGGAGCCCCAGCGTCATGCGGTGGATTTAGTAGAAGCCGGGGAGGACTTCTGCTCCTGGGAACTAGCCGTAGCAGGCATTCTTTTCCCTCTACCCGTACCTCTGGCGAGGAAGGAAGAGCCCCGACCTCTTCTGGACTTGTGCGACCGAAAGGACTGCATCTGATATTGTGGTGTTTTCTTTTGCTGTTGGGGAACATAAGGTAAAAAGGTAGATTTACCCGCGGTAGCTGTGGAAACCAGGTCCGCGAGACCTTCCCCAAATAAAACCTCACCCTTGTAAGGCAAAACTTCCATATGTCTCTTTGAGTCGGCATCACCCGTCCATTGCGTTGGCTCTTTAACCTAACAGTCCAACGTCTCTCGAAGCGTCTCTCATATATAAGACTGCGTCTTTAATATGACCCAAGGTCAATAAAATGCTATCCCTATCTAGGGTATCAATGTCAGCTGACAAGGTATCTGCCCAAGCTGCTACAGCGCTGCAAACCCAAGCCAACGCTATTGGCAGTCTGAACAAGGCACCCGTATGTGCATAAATTGATTTTAAGGTAGTTTCCTGTCTTCGATCAGCAGGATCCTAGAGGGCTGCCGTATCTGGAGACGGTAGCGCCACCTTTTTGGACAAGCGCGTTAAAGCCTTGTCCACCCTGGGTGAGGATTCCCACCGTAACCTGTCCTGTGCAGGGAATGGATACGCCATAAGAATTCTCTTGGGAATCTGCAGTTTCTTGTCTGGAGTTTCCCAAGCTTTTTCAAGTAACGCGTTCAGCTCATGAGATGGGGGAAAGGTTACCTCAGGTTTCTTTTCCTTAAACATGCATACCCTCGTGTCAGGGACAGAGGGGTCATCTGTGATATGCAAAACATCTTTTATTGCAATAATCATATAATGAATACTTTTGGCCACCCTTGGGTGTAACCTCGCATCATCGTAGTCGACACTAGAGACAGAACCCGTGTCGGTATCAGTGTCTGCTACTTGGGATAGGGGACGTTTCTGAGACCCTGAAGGGCCCTGTGACCTGTTTTATCTCTGGACTCTGCTTTGTCCAATCTCTTATGTAATAAAGACACATTTGCATTTAAAACAGTCCACATATCCAACCAAACAGGTGTCGGCGTTGCTGACGGAGACACCACAATCATCTGCTTCACCTCCTCCTTAGATGAGCCTTCCGCTTCAGACATGCCGACAAACACGTACCGACACTCCCACACACTCAGGGATATATCTATATGGAGACAGTACCCCAATAAGGCCCTTTGGAGACACAGAGAGAGAGTATGCCAGCACACACCCAGCGCCACCGGACACTGGAATAAAATCCTAGTTAGTACAGCGCTTTTATATAAATATATATACACTCACTGCGCCAATTAAATGTGCCCCCCCCCCTCTTTTTTGCCCTCTGTAACCGTGTTCAGCAGGGGAGAGTCCAGGGAGCCAGCTTCTCTGCAGTGTGCTGTGGAGAAAATGGCGCTGGAGGATCAAGCTCCGCCCCCTCACCGCCGGGCTTCTGTCCCGCTCAAATTATTTATACTGCCGGGTTTTTTCAATATACTGCCTCTGCAGTATCTAATCTATTTGCCAGTGTCCCTTGAGGTTAATATTGCTGCCCAGGGCACCCCCCCTGCGCCCTGCACCCTTACAGTGCCCGCTGTGTGTGTATGTGTGGGAGCAATGGCGCGCAGCGTTACCTCAGTGAAGATCTGAAGTCTTCTGCCGCTTTTGAAGTCTTCTTTCTTCTTAATACTCACCCGGCTTCTATCTTCCGGCTCTGCGAGGACGGCGGCGCGGCTCCGGGACGAACGGCGAGACCTGCGTTCCGACCCTCTGGAGCTAATGGTGTCCAGTAGCCTAAGAAGCAGAGCCTATCATTTAAGTAGGCCTGCTTCTCTCCCCTCAGTCCCACGATGCAGGGAGCCTGTTGCCAGCAGTGCTCCCTGAAAATAAAAAACCTAACAAAAAGTCTTTCAGAGAAACTCAGGAGAGCTCCCCTGCAGTGCATCCAGTCGCCTCTGGGCACAGGATCTAACTAAGGTCTGGAGGAGGGGCATAGAGGGAGGAGCCAGTGCACACCCATTCTAAAGTCTTTCGAGTGCCCATGTTTCCTGCGGAGCCCGTCTATACCCCCATGGTCCTTACGGAGTCCCCAGCATCCTCTAGGACGCAAGAGAAATAATGTTAATCACACAATTATATAGCACCAAATTCACTGTGGTCTCCCCTGTTTTGCACCCTGATACTTGTTCAGCAGTGGAGGAGGACCAGCGTACTTCTCTGCAGCCTGGAAGGAGAGAAAATGGCTCTGAGCAGTGTGCTGGCTGACTGAGGAAGCCCTGCCCCCTCAATGGCGCGTTTCTCCTCAGCATTTATGAGGTACATTTTTATACTGGCGGGGGTAGGACTGTGCATCAGCAACTTATGCCCCATACTTATGCCAGTTTCAATAGGTTTCATACTGCCCAGGGTGCCCTCCCCCCGCGCCCTGCAGTGCCTGTGTATGTGTGGGCAACATGGCGCGCTGCGCTCCCGCCAGCCGCGCGGTACCTTTAGCCGTCACTTTGATTGAAGATCTTCTTCTAACACTCACCTGTCTTCTGGCTCTGCAAGGGGGGAGTGCTGTGGGAGTGCACGTAGCCGCAGCTACCGTTCAGTACCCTTCAGGAGCTAATGGTGTCCTGTCAGCCAGAAGCAGAGCCATGAAACTCTTCAGGAAGTTGGTTCCTACTTCTGCCCCCTAAGTCCCACGAAGCAGGGAGACTGTTGCCAGCAGTTCTCCCTGAAAATAAAAAACCTAACATAAGTCTTTTCAGAGAAACTCAGTAGAGCTCCCCTGGAGTGCATCCAGTCTGCCTGGGCACATTTTCTAAACTGAGGTCTGGAAGAGGGGCATAGAGGGAGGAGCCAGTTCACACCCTTGAAAAGTCTTAAAGTGCCCATGGCTCCTGCGGAACCGTCTATACCCCCCCATGGTACTAAAGTGGACCCCAGCATCCTCTAGGACGTATGACAAACTAACACTTATGTGATGTTTTACACTTATATGGAGACTTTGCCAGTATAAATATGTACAGAGCTCCGGCACCATTACAGGGGGCGGAGCTTCCTCAGAGCGGGACGAGCGGCGTTTTGGCACCTTCCTCTGCTTACAGCTGCAGCAGCAGGCACACACAGCTCCTCCAGACACTCAGGATATGCAGGAAAACTGGTACAAGGGTGTAGCAAAGGGGGAAAGCCGCTATTGTACACATTCTATGTCCTGAAAAGGACAAAAACTCTGGTGTTACACCGTGATAAAACAGCTTGCAGTCTCACTGGGGCTGCTTAGCTTGGGTGTGCTGTTCCTTCCTCCGTGTCCCCCTCTCACATACAGTAAAGGCAGGTTTACTATTGTATAACTTGTCTGTGTGTATATAAATGTTTTCTACTGTAAACATGGCAAAACACCAATTATGCAGTGTATGTCGCACAAAAATCTGGTTCCATATCATGTGAACAATGCAGCCAGTCCTCATAACTCTGTGAGGATGCTTTGGGGGAAGGGGGTCAAAAGCATTCCTGGCTAGGTGCCATAAAATCCATGCCGTCAGACATGTCATCCCAGCTCACTGCTAATACTCAGAAGACACAACAACTGCAGGAGACTGTTGCAGACCTAGCTGCAAGGGCAGATGATAAACAGCCCCCCTCTCTAGATCAAGACCACTAAAACATGGGTTACCTGCTTTACTCTCAGACTCTGATGAGGAGACACAGGAGGAGGGGAAGGAATTGGATCCAGTTACTGGGAATTATACTTGCTATACAGGACGTGTTAAAAAGTCCCTCTAGAGGACGCTGCAGCAAAGCAGTCGTTTTTCTTAACACAGAACAAAATCAGTGTCACTTTCCCTGATTCTGCAGAACTAGATGACCTGTTAAAGTTAGCCTGGAAAAATCCAGATAAAAAATACAAAGTACAAAACGACTTTTGCATGCTTTCCCATTTGCTCCTGAAGGCAGGAAAATCTGTGAAGAACCCTCGGCTGTAGACGTATCCGTCTCTCGCCTATCTAAAAAGGCGGTACTACCAGCTCCGGGCTCCTTTACCATTAAGGACCATAAAGGACCCTGAAGATAGGAAAATAGAGACTGCACTGAAGTCTATTTACACAGAGGCTGGTATATCACAAAGATCGGTCATAGCGGGTTGCTGGATGACGCATGCCATTCATACGTGGGCTACTCAAATTCAGGAGGGCCTCTCGGGGGATATGTTCCAGGTCAATAGTGACTCTCCTAAAACACATTCAAGACACAGCAAGCGTCCAACTCTCTCAAGGAGATAGGCAATATTAATGCTAGGACCACTGCTATGGCAGTGTCGGCGCGCAGTGCTTTGTGGATGTGTCAGTGGATAGCGGACGCAGAGTCCAAGCGCAGTGTAGAGTCTCTTCCTTTTTCAGGGAATTGGCTCTTCGGGTCAGATACCTGGATTTCCAAGGTTACCGCGGGAAAATCCACGTTCCTCCTCTCTGGCTAGGAGTTCCTACCCGGGGTCACCTACCCAGTCCTTTCGACCTGCCAGGTTCAGAGCAAGAGCCAGAGGCGCCTCCACTGCAGCGAGAGGCACCAGAGGCTTCAGCATGACAGTGCCTCCCCACCCCGAGGGGACCTCAACTGCGTCACTTCAGCCGAGTCTGGGAAAGCTCCTACCAGAATGCCTGGGTAAGAGACCTAATATCTCAGGGCTACAAGCTGGAGTTCGCTGGTGCTCCTTCCCAACGATTTTTCAAATCAAGCTTACCAGTTTTGGAGGATACACGAGTTACGCTGCAACAGGCCATACAAAAGTTGGTCCAGACCAAAGTCATTGTGCCAGTGACACAACAACAGGGAAAGGGTTACTACTCTAACATGTTTGTGGTACCAAAACCGGACGGTTTGGTAAGGCCCATTTTGAATCTAAAATCCTTGAACCCTTACCTAAAAGGTTTTCAAGTTCAAGATGGAATCTTTGCGAAAAGTGATTGCGCGTCTGGAAAAACAGGAGTTCATGGTTTCGCTGGATATAAAGGACGCTTATCTCCATATTCCAATTTGGCCGCCTCACCAGGCTTACCTGCGGTTCGCCCTGCTGAACAATCACTACCAGTTCCAGGCGCAACCATTCGGACTGTCCACAGCTCCGACGGTTTTCACAAAGGTAATGGTAGAGATGATGTTCCGGCTCAGAGTTCAGGGAGTCAATATTGTCCCTTACCTAGATGATCTCTTGATAAGGGCGAGATCCAGGGAGCTTCTATTGCTCAGTATAGACAGCACTATTCAGCTTCTGTCACAACATGGGTGGATTCTGAATTTGCAGAAGTCCCACCTGGAGCCTACTCAGCGGCTCCTGTTCCTGGGTATGTTTCTGGACACAGTAGTTCAGAAAGTATTCTTCCCAGAGGACAAAGCAAGGATGCTTCAGGAAATGGTCAGAGCTGTCCTACGGCCGACTTGGATATCCATCCATCTTTGCATAAAATTTCAATTGGATTCTGAGCAAGTGGTCCAGATCACATCTACAGATGCATCGGATTATACGGTTATCACCTCAGGCCAGGATTTCCCTCCTGTGGTGGCTACAGTCCTCAAACCTACTGGAAGGTCGGAGTTTTGGGATTCAGGATTTGATCCTCCTCATGACAGATGCGAGTGAGGGGATGGGGAGCTGTCACCCAAGGGGCTCAGTTCCAGGGCAGGTGGTCAGCCCACGAAGCCCTACTTCCTATCAACATTCTGGAACTTCAGGCGATCTTCAACGCTCTTTTCAGGCCTCTCCTCTGCTTCAGGATCAAGCTGTTCAGGTTCAGTCGGACAACGTCACGGCCGTGGCTTATATCAATCGGCAAGGAGGGACAAAAAGCAGAGCCTGCATGCGAGAGGTATCACGGATACTCCTCTGGGCAGAAAGAAATGCAAGAGCCATGTCTTCCATCTTCATTCCGGGCGTGGACAACTGGGAGGCTGACTTCCTCAGTCGTCACGATCTCCACCCGGAGCAGTGGGGCCTACACCAGGTGTTTCAACAGATCATCGACCTGTGGGGCTGCCCAGAGATAGACATGATGGCATCTCGGCTCAACAAGAAGCTTCCATGGTATTGTTCGAGAACCAGGTACCCTCAGGCAAGGGCAGTAGATGCACTGACGGCACCTTGGCCTTACCGGCTGGTCTACCTGTTTCCTCCAATTCCTCTGCTCCCGACGGTGCTGAAGCGAATTAGGGAGTCCATGCAATTCTGATTGCCCCAGATTGGCCTCGAAGGGCGTGGTACGTGGATCTTCTGGACATGCCCGTAAAAGACCCTTGGCCTCTGCCAATGAAAAGAGATCTTCAACAAGGACCGTTCATCCACCCGCACTTACAGCAACTTTGTTTGACGGCATGGAGGTTGAGCGGGACATCCTAGCTCACAAAGGCCTTTCCAAAAAGGTTATTGCAACTATGCTTCAGGCCAGTAAGCGTGTGACGTCAAAACACTATCATCATATCTGGAAACGATATGTCTCTTGGTGCGAGGACCGCAAACATCCTCCTGCGGAATTCAGCCTGGGACGTTTCTTACGTTTCCTGTAGGCTGGTGTGGATATGGGCTTGCGTTTGGGCTCCCTTAATGTCCATATCTCAGCCCTCTCTGTTTTCTTCCAGAAGAAGTTGGCAATGTTGCCTGAAGTTCAGACCTTCTTGCAAGGAGTGCTTCACATATAGCCTCCCTTTGTGCCACCAACGGCACCCTGGGATTTGAATGTGGTTTTGGATTTTCTACAATCCTCCTGATTTGAACCACTGATGAAAGTAGAAGTCAAACACCTTACATGGAAGACGGTAATGTTATTGGCCCTGGCTTCTGCTAGACGTGTCTCAGAATTGGGGGCCTTATCGTGTAAAAGTCCTTACTTGGTCTTTTACGAAGACAGAGCAGAGCTCAGGACTAGGCAGCAGTTCCTGCCGAAGGTTGTCTCTGCATTCCATTTAAACCAACCTATTGTGGTTCTGGCTCTTCTGCTCCTCTGGAGGCTTTGGACGCTGTGCGAGCCTTAACGATCTATGTCAAGAGGACGGCTCGGATCAGAAAGACGGATTCCCTGTTTGTGCTGTATGATGCACAGTAGGGTTGCCCTGCTTCTAAGCAGTCTATTGCTCGTTGTCTTAAGTTGACTATCCAACAGGCCTGTGTGTCGGCAGCCTTACCTATTCCACAATCTCAGAAGGCCCACTCTAAAAGATCATTTGGGTCTTCCTGGGCGGCTGCTCGTGGAGTCTCAGCCTTGCAACTGTGCCAAACTGCTAACTGATCGGAGACGAACACCTTTGTGAAGTTCTACAAGTTTGATACCCTGGCCAAAGAGGATACCCAGTTTGGGTAAGCGGTGCTGCAGATGTCAGATCTGATCTGTACCCAGTGGCATGCGGTGGGGTGAGGCAGAGCCTTTCCTGTCATATTAAATTCTGTGCCAGAGTTTTGACTGTATAAAGTAAACAAAATACCCCCCCAACTCTTCCATACATCCCTGATCAAAACACACCAGATTTCCAGCCTTATATCCTGCTGCACCTTTGCATAATGCCCACATGTACCCTCAAGCTCATATAGTGTGTGTAAATCTGGCTCTGGTACTAGCCAGTGTCTCCTGAGCCAATCACCTCACGTCCCTGCTGTACATGCTACCTCATTCCCTACTTCTGTATCCATTAGAAAAAATCTACAGAGAGTACACACTGAGCTAGAAATTGCTCAGTATGTACAGATCAGTTTTTCGGATCTGCAAATCTGTACCCAGCATTAGTTTCTTTCATCTTAACATTTTCGGTCTTCTGCAAAGTATAGGTATATACTGGGTCATTTACAGCAGCTGATCAACGATACATTATTGTGCCTACATACAGTACTGTATATGTTTACTATAGTTCCTTTCACTCAAGTAGCCAAATTGTAGAAGGTTACTGCAAAATGGCTAGTTCTCCCAAGTATGGATACCATGTAAGTTACCTCTTAATAACGGTGGGAATTTATACTATTCAATTATAAGGTGGTAACTCACGGAGAGACGACTATGTATCAGAGAAAACAAATGTAATAAAATAGGGAATCAGAACATACTTTACAAAATTGTTTAATGCATGCACATCAGATACAACAATCAATAAATTTAATTAAATCAATTATTTACGGGTGTAAACATTTTACAAAAGCTTTTCATTATACATTGTTTTGATGGAAAAAAAATATCTACTATAAATCAGTGGCACATAAAACATCTTATAAACTTAACATGATCCCACAAAGACAGGACACAAATAAAAAATAATAGCACTTGTTCCTTGTCAGTTTTTGAAATCAAACCTACATATCGTTTTTTTGTTTAAACAAATGGCAAGCAAGAACAGAAACCAGTTAGAAATACCAGTATAAAAATAGCTTGTAATCCAGTTATAAATGACTGTCGAAGAGCAGAACGTGTATACTGTCAGCCACCAGGTTTTTGGATTGTAGATTTGGCATAATGCATGGGAGTCTTCTTGAGTTCAGTAGACAAAGGCTCAGAGTTTAGTAGAAGTCGGTTCAAAATGCGAAACGTACAATTTACCTGCACCAATTAGTGTAAGGACACAAATATCCCCAAACTGCTGATGCAAATGTCTGTCAGTAGAATATCTTTGCTGCATAGTCCCACACATGTGGCTATTATGTGCTATTTTTTGGAAAGAGCAAAAGAAAGTAATATTGTGAAGTATTTTCCAGGTGTACACATGCAAACTGCTGGGAAGTAGCTGCTACCTCGTACTGTTCGTTACAGAATACTGATTTTGTTTCTGCTGCAGAAGCTCTGTAATTGCCAGAAGTTTTTTGAGGACATGCTGTTAATAAAAAAAATACATGGATTACATTACTACAAAAGCCAACAAATGTTTATCTAATCTATGACAACATACTAAATCATATGCAATTCTATTTAGTCTTTGGAAGCACTTAAGATATAAAACTCGCTGGTATCCAGATGATAGATCTACATTGTCTAGGTACACAGTCAATAGGTCAACACCATATGGTCGACATGCATTAGGTCAACAAGTACAAATGGTCAACATGACAATAATCAACGCGTTTTTTGGGGGAATTTTTGCATGTTTTTCCAACAGTTGCTTGATTTACTATCCAGGTGGACTACAACTGGGAATAGTAACCTGTGGTGAGCAAAGCGAGCCATCTTGCCCGAAATGCGGCGAGCGCGCAAGAGTCTTCATTTCTAGTGATGGTGGTCACAGAACATGAAATATACAAGTTTTTTTTTTATATTAGGAAGAAAAAAAGTGTCGACCACTGTTATGTCGTCCCTTTGTACCTTTCAACCATGTCGTTGACCTTTTGACTGGCTACCTAGATAGTATAGATCTATTGTACCGCACCCAACTCCATCATCAGAACCAATCATTTCTGCACCATTGTGGTTTCCTCATTTCTCCACATGATGGGACTCCACAGGACATGTCAACAAGTCTTCCGAAACGTAGGATTGAAATTCTAAAACCACCTCTGCCTTATAACAATGTACAGTTTTAGCAATCCCATAGTTTGTTTCCAAGGGCTTAAATATAGCAGCATATAACACGCAGGTACTGTAATTTTCTATTCAACGCCACGGTGTTCCATGCTTTGCTTGCTCTTTAAAAATAAAATGTACTAAAACTTGTCACGACAGCTTGGGAAAGTAGAGACAAAGTTCGAGTACAAAGGATCACAGTACGTGACGTGTGCCAGCCTCCAGCAGTAGCATTTACATCCTCTGTTACAGCAATGACAAAGTCTAATCCTTGTACAGAACGAATAACACTTCTCCTTTTATGAGACTCATATAGTCAACATAATAAAAATAAAATAAAAAAGACCCAAAAATTGAATTATGACGTAAGCACATAGGCGCACATTGTTAAATGAACCGGGCTAACAAGTGATAGGTTGTTGGCCCACTGACAATGACATTAATGCATAAATATAGTGAATACCTGCTGTGCACCTCGTTCATTACTAATGGTCCGGAGTTCATCTGAGTGTGCCACACACATTTCATGTAAAGCTGCCAAATTGCGTGACAGGTCAGTTCTAGAGTGCTCAGTAATATCTGGCAGTTCAGGTACATTCTGAAAAATAAACATTGGCAAAATTAAGGTTCAGTTAAGTATCTGATGACTTTCCTCCGACTGACTTCTGATCAGCTGAAAACAAATGCCTGAACATGAATGGTACATATAAAACTAGGTGCTTCTTCCCGGCCTGAGCTCTGCTGTTTTCATCCAGCAATAAACAGTGCACAACTGGATCGGAAATTGAACTTGCAAAAGGTACAATTAATAAAAGAACCCATACGTAGCATATACGGTTTTCTGCCATAACTGTATCATGCATTCTCTGTCACTTGTGTTTATTGTATCTTCATTATATGCAAGTTCCCTTTGACAGTAATTTGTGCAAGCTCAAGAGACAAGCAAACACAAGTCTACATGTATCTTTATGCTGACTCACTATAAATGAGTAAAAAAAACAACAACTTATAACCAGGAAGTGATTTCATAAAAGATATAGGCTTCTGGTAATGTAGAGAACTCACCCCAAGTTCATCTAAGAACATAATCATGCGATGCTTGTTACTTTTAATGAACGGATTTACACCTTCCATGTAGGGCTCCTAGTAAGGGGAAAAAACAACACAAACCTATTATAATTTGGTTCAGTTTATACTGACCATTCATATTTTGCTGTATGACAAATGAAAAAAAGTAAGAATGCTAATCCCAAAACAATTTGCTTAAAGTTTCATGTAGAGATTTAACAAGTGTTACAAAACATAACGCCTAATCTCCAACCATATGCAAATTGCTTCTTCTGCCCATAACTGAAGGAAAACAGACTAAAAGACAAATTTACTTTAAGAGATGCAAGAAATGACAAGTGTAAAATGTGCGGCAAAAGCAACTTTTCCAACCAATCACTTAACATACATGTTACACTTTCCAAAGAAGTTACACCAACACTATACAAACAAAATGGATCAACATTACAAGCTCCATAAAATATTACAAGCCCTTGAAAATGGAAATGAATAATAAACTGTAAGTATAGTACTTAAAACTGGCGAACAGACCAATTGGGTTCCAGATGATAAAAAAAAAAGTCTTCATAGGGGGAAGATAAATTGTCAGCTAACATGATGTAATGTAGAGAACCAAAAAGGTTAAAAATAAAATTAATATTTCCCCTTTTCTCCCTCCGGTAATGCCGGGAATGTTTCATTATTATTATACAGTACTGCTGTGTGTTAACAAAGACCGGTGCATCAAGTACTAGTAAAAGATTTTAACTGCTCAATATGTCCAAAGTGTTTTTTTCCCCCCCTCTCTTTTTTTTCTGTTCTCTATAAAAAAAATTGTTTGAATGTCATATGGTTAATCAATATACTATGTTATCTGATCTCGTATCTTGGTGGCTCAGTATTTAATGTATTGGAAGCTATGGAATGCGTGTATTTGTATTTTCGATGTTTTTTTTTTTTTTTCTTCAATAAAAATAAATGGTTAAAGTGTTAATGTTAATATGAAAGAACAGTACTTACCCTGTCTAGTGAGGGATGGGGTGAATGTAGTGCATGTAAAGCAGTACTTGAGTGTGGTCCAACAGGAGCAGCTATGTATGGTTCCCTGTTCCTGGTATTCCAGTGTGAGACTACAAAAGAGTAGTAGCACCACAGATGCCTCTAATGACACCTGCTGTCAATGAATCCAGGATATTTTTTGCCTTCTGGGTGTCCCAGGAGTCAAACTGCGAAGCTGGATCCCTCAGAACTTCAGGAACAGTAAGAGGACTGCTGAAACCAGCATGCATCAGCTTGGAGGTGACACTAGACCCCTTAGCCAGTGTAGCCATGACAACTTTTGACCCCCAATAGTGTGTGTGAAAGACCATGCATGTGGAGAGCTGCAGTCATACCACGTATTGTACAATGAGCCCCTCTGTTAAGACTGTATGGCAGCACACAGCAGTAGGGGGCATGGGCCACACTATTTTGGGTTTGGCTGCCCTCCTCTTTGAACATCACCCTCCTCTGTGATCCTGAAGGTCAGTTTTGTCAGTACATTTAAAGAATGCATTACCTAGCTCCAACTTCGTGGAGCGAGGTTGGAGAGGGGACTGAATTCACTATATGTGGCAGAATATGGACATGAGGGAGAACATGATGGCATGTTAAACATGCCCAACAGATTCTTGCAATAAAAAGCAGGATTATTTAAAAGGACATGGGGATAGCCTATACCCCATCATATGTATAAAATAAAAAATACACATAGCAAAAACCCTTATGTAAAAGTGTCAAATTTACTACCTTCAAGTGGGTGTTGCATTTTAATGATTTCTGAGCACAACGCTCACTAGAGGTCTTGCTCTATTCCTCGAAGATGCCTATACCTGCTGTATTCTGGTTACCTCTTGCTAAATACCATCTGTGTTCAATTCAGTATCCTAAATGACCCAATCCAGCCAGTATAGCCATCCAATAAGTGCTTTAGTACTATAGTCCACTAAGAAGCAAGTGGATTCAGGTGGGGGTGTAGTAGTCCAGTGGTGGCAGAGACTATTCTACAACCGGGGGCACCATTCAGTAAGTATCTGGTTTGGCCAAGCGGCAAAATTAAGACTAGTCAGTAACAGCCGGTTACTAAATGGGAAGCTGAACCCCAAACAATATGTGAACCATTGACAAGTTGGAAAAATCAAGACTATACTGTCACACTTTCACTATTGAAATGTTAGAGATACTTATAACGCAGCTGGAAATAAAATATAAGATCAGAAGCACAGATTAAAGACGTGCATTTTAGTACATCTCCCTCTTCTAATGTAGTGACCCCATGGCTCCTATGCCTCAGTGACACAAAAGGTTTATACCATGGGCCTTCAACCTGTGGTCCTCCAGCTGCTGCTGAACTACACATCCCAGCATGCCCCGTCTCCGTTTTACCATACCTTAATAGCAAAACCGTGGCAGGGCATGATGGGATGTGTAGTTCTGCAGCAGCTGGAGGGCCACAGGTTGAAGACCCATGGTTTATACCACAATGGAGGTCAGGCAGAGGTATACTGTAGCCCATATGGTGCGCAAAACACCATACTGAGTGGCTGCCACAAGAAGGTGATTTGTAATTACGGAGTATCTAAACATTCCCTCCAGAAAAAGATATTGCTAAATTGGCAACATAGATAAGCCAACCTCTATTATTGTTTTAATGAGCAGGTAATTTATAAGATCTGGATCAGGCCTACACCAAATACTTCCAGGCCATGAATGTGGCATCTCCCAAAGGGAGACCAACCAATGCTTTTCTGATTGTGAAAACGTACTAAAATGTGCAGATGATCTTACTTTTTATTTGCAGTTTAACGACTACTGCCCTTCAAATCAAGTATCAAAATGAGAAAGTTTAACGGTTTTAAGTGAAAATATGTATGCAAATGACATGCATGGTAATACGAGTCTGCAGTGTTTTCTTTCTGAATTATCCTAGGCATTGTACAGTACAGTGATGGAGATCCTCTCTCACAGTAAGTATATTAGCTTTAAATTTATATGGTTATGAAAGAGCGGTTCCTATAGAGGCAAATGTTGACTAAGGATTATAAAAAGTAAATCTTAATATTGCATATTAAAACAGAAAATTGCACTAAGCCTGTTATGTGGATTTGACATTTTTGATCAGTTGCTACAGTACAGTGAGAGTGGCCAGATGGGTGATGGACTACAGTTACAATGGAATGGAAGGCATGCAATGGCAGTGCAGAAGCGGTAACCAGTTAATAGATTAAAGTAAATAAAGCTTTTTTTCTTACAGATCCGGAGTAAAAAACGCAGCTTTGTGGCACATCAGCATCATGTCCCTCCCATGCCAACCAGAATAAAAGGAATTGTTATTAGACTGTATTATGTACTTCATGCATGTAAACTAAGTGCAGCAAAATTACCTACTGTACTGTAAGCCAATATTTTACTTAACTTGGAATGAATGGTCTAGAAGAATGATTTGGTGTCCTGTTCTGCGTATCGCATTATAGGCAACATTTTACATGTAAAGTGTCAATTTGAAATCAGTTACAAAAATAAGATGCATCTTACAATTATAGCAATGACCACACATTGCTCAGCTTCTTTGGTTTAAGATACAAAATCTCAGTTATAACTATTTTATTACATATAACATAGTATTGTTGTTTCTGTAGAGATGTAGGTAGTTGATTATCAGATTATCCCCAGTATGACCTGTAATATCTACAATGCCCAAATGATTGCATTATATAACTTACATGTTCAGACTAGCACTCAGTACTTGTAACAAAAATGTGCACTTGTCAATTTGGTACCACCGTGACATTACATGCATTACTGTTCTGGAGGGGTGGGGGAATCAAGGACAAAGGACTTAAACCAAAATGTTCATTACTTAAGATATGTATTCTATTATATCTAAAACGGTTTTAGAACATTGGTAGAAAATGCTTTGTAATACCTTTTCAGAATGCAAAGGCTATTTCACCTATTGTCACTTAACTCACCCTTAACCTCATTAGATATTTAAAAGTGAGCAAAAATTTTAGTATCAGACTTTGTGAAGTCAAAGACACAGATGTGAAAAGAAAATGTAGAAGCCACAATTCCAAACAACATCCTCATTGACTCTCTAATGTTGAAGAGTTGGAGATAGGCTGTGAGATATTTCCTGTCTTTATTCTCATTTTAATCTTTTATTTTCTGAGGGTAGAAAACATAAGAAATGCCCAAAGGTCAAGTCAACGTTTTTAAGAATATCCTCTAAAGCTGCTGTAAAATCTAGTAAAGCATTTACAAACGTGTCCTTCTCCAGTATCGGGGGCGGGATCAGTATGATTTACCGGCGGCCGAGATGCCGACCATCAGTATACCAGAAGCGGGGCGAGCGCAAAGAGTCCCCTTGCGGGCTCATTGCGCTTGACACAGGTTATATTCCCACTCTATGGGTGTTGTGGACACCCACGAGTGGGAATAACCCCTGTTTGCTGGGATTCCGGCTGTCGACATTGTCAGCTGTCGAAAATCCGGAGTCGGTATCCTAACCGTCAGGATCCCAACAGCCAGGAAATTAACTGCATCCCTCAGGGCTTCTATGTGCATCAGTTTCTTCTACTCTAGAGGTTGGGACTTGTGTTGCGTTCACCAGTTATATTGACCGCTAGGGACAAGTTGATGCTAGGAAAATGTATGTAGGTGGTAGTACAGATTCTTTAAAAAGTAATTTCCAACCACCCTTCCAGAATAAGTAATTCCCCTGTGATGTTGGACTACTGAGGAAAATGCAACTCTAAAAGGGGAGATGAAACCAGGCAGTCAAGTATAACAGTTAGCCCTAATCTCTGCCTGCAATACACCGCATTACAGTTAAGCCGGGTCCCAAGTTAATAATAATGGGATTGGCAGCCTAAAGGTAAGTGAAGATGTTAGAAGAGGCAGGAAGGTACCAGACAATTCAGGCAAAGGTGGCCACATCTTACACATGCAGAGTTAGCCCTTAATGTGGAATAAAATTCCTGATTATTTTAAACTTCACATAAAAAAAGAGTTTACATACTGTAAGTTAACCATATAGTGTTTTATTGACTATTCTTTGTATAGAATAAATAAAACACAAGCATAATATATTTAGTAATTTTGCTCTTTTTCCAAAATATTGTTTACTTACTTTGGCTCCAAATTCAACCAAATTTGCTAAATTTTGCAGAGACTTGGCGACCAGCGTCAATGTTCTCGCAGCAGTTGGCGAAGGAGAATCTACCAGAGATTAAGTGTTCAATTAAATGTGCAGTAGAGATTAATGACAGCCTTCTGAGAGCAGGTCCTAATAGAAAAATATATGCTAAAGTTGAGATATACCAGTGAATCGGTCTGCTCTCTGCCTATTTTGTTTAACCCAAAGTTTATAAAACTTCATAAAATAAGTAAATAAAAAGTATAGGGGACACATTAAATTAACATGAAGATATTCCTGCTAAAATACTATGTGCTCCCTTTGATCGAGGTCTTTGGACACAAATGTGTTTACATTATTGGTACTCTTCGTGCAGCTTCCATTTAGCACCTCTTCATACATTGGTACTTTGGTAAAACACACCTATATGTGCTATAAGTACTAGCGACCACAGGGTTGAAAAGAATTAAGTTTTGAACAAAGACCTCAAAAAATAAAATAAGAGTTATGGTAGACTTACCATGGTTGACACTATCTTTGAGGTCCATAGTTGATCCACAGGATTGACATGGGGTGCAGGTGGTTGTATAAGGATCGGGCACGAAACGGTTAAGCTTTTGAGCTCCCAGTATGCTCCAATCCAACCACCCCTATAACCCCGCCTCCTGGTCAAGGGTAGTCAGTTTGGTCAGCAAGCCCAAGGCAGGAGCAGAATTAAGTGAGAAGAAAGACCTGTACATACCAGAAAAACAACACACTGTTCCATACCAGAAGAAAGGAGTTAGTGAGAGATACTCAAATTAGGTGCATCAGGGTGAGCACCCTGTGGACCTCGAAGAAACAGCGCTAACTATGGTAAATCTACAGTAACTCCTGATTTCTTCTTCAGGGTCCACAGTTGATCCACAGGATTGACATGGGGATGTCCCAAAGCAGAATTTAAGGGAGGGGATGATCCTGATTTGACAGGAGAATCCAATGCCCAACTGCAGCATCCTGAGAGGCAAAGGTATCAAAGGCATAATGTCTTAGAAACATATTGATAGATGACCATGTGGCTGCCTTACAGCGTTGTTCAACTGAGGCACCACGGTGGGCTGCCCATGAGGGACCGACTGAGTGGGTAGAATGGGCAGAGACATTATCCGGGATAGAGATCAGCTCAAGAGTAGGCTTCTGAGATTGTCATCCAAAGTCATACTGCCAGTGTTCGTTTATTAGCAGGCCATCCTCTCTTATGGACTCCATATAGGACAAAGAGCGCATCTATTCTTCTGATGTCACTGGTACGATCCACGTAGATCCTTAGTGCACGAAGTACGTCCAATGATGCATCTCCCACAGTGATGTCCAGCAATTGGAAGGCCAAAACTACAATTTCTTCATTAAGGTGAAATTTAGAGACCACCTTAGGAAGATAACCAGACCTGGTTCTGAGAACTGCTTTGTCTGGATGAAAGACCAGAAATGGGGTCGACAGGAAAGTGCTCCTAAATCTGATACTCTTCTAGCCGAAGCTATCGCCAGTAGAAATAGTTTTAGCTGTCATACACTTGAGATCCGTCAGGTGCAATGGTTAAAACGGGGGAGCTTGAAGAGCCTTGAGAACTCGTCCTAGGTCCCAAGGAGCTGTTGGAGGTACAAAAGGAGGCTGGATGTGAATTACTCCCTGGAAGAAAGTGTGAACATCCTGAAGAGTTGCAATTTCCCTCTGAATCCATATGGATAATGTCGAAACTTGTACCTTCAAGGAGGTTAGGCAGAGACCTCAGACAATTCGGGCATGAAGGAAAGCCTAGATTCTGGAAACGCTAAAAAGATTGAGGTTCATAACTTCTGGCAGCACAATATTGGAAATATACATGCCAGATCCGGTAATAGATGTGGGCTGAGAATGGTTTCCTTGCCTAACGCATCTTTGAATTACTGCTTGTGAAAATCCCTTTACCTTTAGAACGGATGACTCAAGAGTCACTCCGTAAGACAGCCAATCCAGGTGTGAGCAGAAACAGGGACCTTGAATCAATAGATCTGGTCATTGAGGAGGCAACAATGGTTTGTCCTCTGCAGATCTGTGTACCAATCGCGTCTCGGTCAAGCTGAATATCACTGTGCTGCTTTCCTGTTTGAATTTGCGAATCACCCCGGGCAACAGGGTAATTGGCGGGGACATATACCACACAAAATTTTCAACTGCTTCGGGATCTCTTGTTCTGGATCCGTATACTGGGACCTTATTGTTTTGACATGAAGCCCATGAGATCCACTTCGGCAATCTTCATTTGTCTACCAGAATCCGGAAAACTTCTGGGTGCAGGGCCCATTCACCTGCATGAACGTCGTGATGGCTGAGGAAGTCTGCTTCCCAATTTAGGACTCCTGGTATGAATACTACGGACATTGCTGGATGGTGGCGTTTGGCCCACCTGAGGAAGCGTACTACTGTACCTACTTCATTGCCATCAAGCTGCAAGTGCCTCCTTGTTGATTGAGGTAGGCTACTGCAGTGTCGTTGTCCGACTGGATATGAATCTGTCTGCAGTGAAGTATTCTCTTGTCTGAGTGAGTGCCATGTAGATGGCCCGAAGCTCCAGGACATTGATTGACAAGACCACGCTCTTCCTTGGTCCAATGGCCCTGAAGAGAGTATTGACCTGTTACAGCTACCCATCCTCAGAGACTGGCGTATGTTGCCAGGAGAACCCAGTCTTAGATCCAGAAGGTTCGACCCTTGTCCAAGTGGGACGCTTTTAGCCACCAGGTCAGAGGCAAACGTACTTCCTGAGGAAAAAATATAGTCTGTTTTTATCATCTGATCCGGTCCATTCCATCTGGAGAGAATCAGATGTTGAAGGGGCCTTGAATTAAAGTGGGCTTATTCTTCCATGTTGAATGCTGAAACCATTTACACCAGTATCCGCATTACTGTATGAATGGATACTCTCACACTGTGCAACAAGTTGCGTATTCTTATGCACATTGTGGATATTTTGTGCGGTGGCAAAAAGATTTTCTGTAAACTAGAATCCAGTATCACTCCTAACTGCATCATCTGTTGGGATGGGACTGTGGAGGATTTTGCCCAATTTATGAGCCATCAGTAATTCTGCAGGAAGGCTATAGTCACTTGTAGATGGCAGAGTAGGGTTTTCTAGGGTTTGTGCCAGGATAAGCAAGTCGTCCAGGTATGGAAATATCATTATCCACTGGCGACGAAGCTGAGCTGCCATCACCACCATGATTTTGGTGAACACCCGAGGAGCAAGTCCCGAGGGTAGTGTCTTAAACTGGAAATGTTGCTGGAGATCTAAACCTGAGATAGCGCTGATGGGAGAGTGCTATCGGTACACGCAGGTAGGCATCTTGAATGTCCAGACACACCATGAAATCCCCCAGCTCCATTGCCAGGGTAATAGCCCATAAAGTTTCCATCGGAAACAGGGGCACCCATATATATTTGTTCAGAGCTTTGATACTGAAAATGAGCCAATGGGACCTATAGGACTTCCCAACCAGGAAAAGGGTAAGTAGAAACCCAGTCCTCGTTGTACTAAGAGAATCGGCATTATCACTCCCGATTACAGCAAGGTCTGAATTGCTTGTTGTAGAACGTTGGCCTTGAGTGAATCTAAAGGTGGGCTGGTGCAAAAGAACTTCTGGGGGGGGGGGGGTGTTTTCGCTTCACGAAGGCCCACGCCGTCAGAAGGTGGGTTTGTCTTCTGATTTCGGAATCGGACGTCTGGCTGCCCAGGCCTGTCTGGCTTAGGCTTAACAGTTTTAGTTGATTGAAACTGTCTGGATTAAGCCTGTACTTTTGCTTTGCCCTGAGTCTGAAAGGACCGGAAAGCAGAGGATTTTGACATGCTCAGCTCATGACCGCTCAGATTCTGAAAGCTGTGTAGACTGTGAGGACGGTGCCGCACGTCTACGTGCTTTCCCTTCCACAGACTTGTCTGCCTGTACCATCTGTTGAAAGGCCGTAGACAAATCCTGGACTGAATGTGAGAACACATCTACCCATGTAGGCTGTGGAGGAAACCCCATAGCTGGAGGTATACTGTAGCAGGTGTAGCCGAGCGATCCGCTGTGTGTGTCAAAACCTGAGTAAAAGAAGCCACCCAAGGTGGTTCTTGTACTTGTGCTGGTTCTAGGCTAGAAGCAAGTTAGTCAGCTAGATTTAGTTTAGGAACATAATTTGAAAACAACTCGTTCTGCACCAGGTCCTAAGAGGTTAATCCTGCAGCATGGGATTTGCAGGACATTAACACAGGTGCAGTAGCTGCCTTGTTACCCTTGCCTCCCATGGACATTGTTAAAATATAAGCACACAATCAGTGTAAATTAAGCGCCAATATGACCGACTTCACTTAAAACAAGTAAAAAGTTAAGTACATTAGAAAAAACTATTTTCGGACCAGCCTTTAAGGTTTGAAAGGTGAAAAGGGACAGAAAAGATCTGACAGAAATAGTATTAAAGTCAGACAGCAGAACTAGCATAAGTTACAATTGCAATAGGCATTTAATCAACTACTCAGTACAACAGGGGTAGGTAGGGGTCAGTGCCGTATAACCTGGCCCTTGGGAGAGGTATACAGGGAGGCTAAACCCAGCGTTCCTGAAGACATGCTGTAACAAATTTCACACAGGGTATATTGTCGCCCAGCGACCATCTGCAACAGACGCGTCCAGCATATGTTGCCACACAGCGAATACTGTAGCATACACATGTATGTTGCTCAGCGACATTTATATGGAAGCGGGCCAATCAATTCAGGGTGGGAAAACCGTAGTTAACTCGCTGCCTGAGCCGGGGGGGGGGGGGGGGGTGAGAAGAGCCTTATTCCCCACTGCTGACGTCCACCATAGGTTTCTGCAGCCTCCAAATTTATCTCCGGAGCCTGTGATCCTTGGTGGTCTAGAGAAGGAACCAAAGGCGAATGTGCTGCAGGAGGCAGTGCTGTCCGTTTGCCTCCAACCAGAGACAGGCAGGCTGCGTAGACAAACGTGAATTCCCGCGAGCGGGAAAGAGGCCTGACCTTTCTTCCCATGTTCCAGCCAAAGCCTAGGATCGTCACCGTGGTCCCGCTAGCTAACACCCACCGGAATCACCAGTGTAGTTAATGGTGCGGCACTGGCGGGTAGTTGTTGGAGCGGTTGCCGAAATACATCAAAGACGCATGGCACAGCATGTTCTAAAAAAGGCTATATAAAATAGGAAAGTTTAAAAAAGCTTGGGACTGTGAAACAGCCCCACCGTTTTACATGTGGTCCTGCTCCACCAAACAGAAAACTGACTTACCTTGGCCAGGAGGTGAAGTTATAGGGAAGGTTGGACCGGAGCATTCTGGGAGCTCAAAAGCTTAACCGCTTGGTGCCTAATCCTTATCCAATCACCTACACCCCATGTCAATCATGTTGATCATCTGTGGACCCTGAAGAAAGTTCTATTGTTCTACAAAACAATTTCATATGTGAACATACAATTTCTCTTATCAGAGACTGTAGTTTTATCCATACTGCCGGAATAAAAGGTTCATCTTTACTGAAACTGGCATCTTAAGACTGTTCTCTGTAAACATGTATGCTGTATTATGTTAAGTTACCAGCCTGTCAAAATGGTGGAACATCATACCAGCATTGTCAGCGGCGGCAGTCTAAGTCCAAATGGAGGAATATTTTAAATTCTCCGTCTAACGCCATGTAGTGGCCGCCGGAGTGCAAAACACCTGAATCCCCTCGTAGAGGTGAGGAGCAGCGTTAGCCTTTTATTATATAGGATGCATTAATAACACTAGAAATCTACTAAAGAATTCATTGTCCCAACTAAGTTTTGAAAGAGCGGTCAGCTATGGAAGACTACCGGCTGTCAGAAAACAGGCCACAATGATCCCCAGATTTCGTCATTAATTTCTAGCGATTTCTATATATTTAGTGAATTGAGATTTTAGAGATTCGCCCTGTTCTACACTTAATACTGAAACTTGTGATGTCTGGCAATTTAGAGAGAGTGTTTAGGAAATGATTGCTTTATAGCAAGTCAAGCTGTAAATCACTAGAAAGGGGTGATACCCTTTCAGTCCGTAATGATGCCCAGGAGCAACCATGTCCTAGAAGAAGCTTATTTTTGATGTTACATTTCATACATAACAGGTTACAATAAAAAGAAAAGTTTTTTTGAGAAGTGCTTATATTTATTAAAAGTTTATTTACCTGAGATTATATTAAACATCCTTGGATTAAGGATAGCAGGACAGATTAATCGTAGAAAAACAAAGCCACTGAAAGAAAAAATAAGAATTTACTTACCGATAATTCTATTTCTCGTAGTCCGTAGTGGATGCTGGGAACTCCGTAAGGACCATGGGGAATAGCGGCTCTGCAGGAGACTGGGCACAAAAGTAAAGCTTTAGGACTACCTGGTGTGCACTGGCTCCTCCCCCTATGACCCTCCTCCAAGCCTCAGTTAGGATACTGTGCCCGGACGAGCGTACACAATAAGTAAGGATTTTGAATCCCGGGTAAGACTCATACCAGCCACACCAATCACACCGTACAACCTGTGATCTGAACCCAGTTAACAGCATGATAACAGAGGAGCCTCTGAAAAGATGGCTCACAACAATAATAACCCGATTTTTGTAACAATAACTATGTACAAGTATTGCAGACAATCCGCACTTGGGATGGGCGCCCAGCATCCACTACGGACTACGAGAAATAGAATTATCGGTAAGTAAATTCTTATTTTCTCTGACGTCCTAGTGGATGCTGGGAACTCCGTAAGGACCATGGGGATTATACCAAAGCTCCCAAACGGGCGGGAGAGTGCGAATGACTCTGCAGCACCGAATGAGAGAACTCCAGGTCCTCCTCAGCCAGGGTATCAAATTTGTAGAATTTAGCAAACGTGTTTGCCCCTGACCAAGTAGCTGCTCGGCAAAGTTGTAAAGCCGAGACCCCTCGGGCAGCCGCCCAAGATGAGCCCACCTTCCTTGTGGAATGGGCTATTACAGATTTTGGCTGTGGCAGGCCTGCCACAGAATGTGCAAGCTGAATTGTACTACAAATCCAACGAGCAATAGTCTGCTTAGAAGCAGGAGCACCCAGCTTGTTGGGTGCATACAGGATAAACAGCGAGTCAGATTTTCTGACTCCAGCCGTCCTGGAAACATATTTTCAGGGCCCTGACTACGTCCAGCAACTTGGAGTCCTCCAAGTCCCTAGTAGCCGCAGGTACCACAATAGGCTGATTCAAGTGAAACGCTGAAACCACCTTAAGGAGAAATTGAGGACGAGTCCTCAATTCTGCCCTGTCCGTATGGAAAATTAGGTAAGGGCTTTTATAGGATAAAGCCGCCAATTCTGAGACACGCCTGGCTGAAGCCAGTTCTTTCTGGAAGAAAATCGACAGGGCCGAAATTTGAACCTTAATGGACCCTAATTTTAGGCCCATAGACAGTCCTGTTTGCAGGAAATGCAGGAAACGACCCAGTTGAAATTCCTCTGTAGGGGCCTTCCTGGCCTCGCACCACGCAACATATTTACGCCAAAAGCGGTGATAATGCTGTACGGTTACATCCTTCCTGGCTTTGATCAGGGTAGGGATGACTTCATCCGGAATGCCTTTTTCCTTCAGGATCCGGCGTTCAACCGCCATGCCGTCAAACGCAGCCGCGGTAAGTCTTGGAACAGACAGGGTCCCTGCTGGAGCAGGTCCTTTCTTAGAGGTAGAGGCCACGGGTCCTCTGTGAGCATCTCTTGAAGTTCCGGGTACCAAGTCCTTCTTGGCCAATCCGGAGCCACGAGTATAGTCCTTACTCCTCTCCTTCTTATGATTCTCAGTACCTTGGGTATGAGAGGCAGAGGAGGGAACACATACACTGACTGGTACACCCACGGTGTTACCAGAGCGTCCACAGCTATTGCCTGAGGGTCCCTTGACCTGGCGCAATACCTGTCTAGTTTTTTGTTGAGGCGGGACGCCATCATGTCCACCTTTGGTTTTTCCCAACGGTTCACAATCATGTGGAAGACTTCTGGGTGAAGTCCCCACACTCCCGGGTGGAGGTCGTGTCTGCTGAGGAAGTCTGCTTCCCAGTTGTCCACTCCCGGAATGAACACTGCTGACAGTGCTATCACATGATTTTCCGCCCAGCGAAGAATCCTTGCAACTTCTGCCATTGCCCTCCTGCTTCTTGTGCCGCCCTGTCTGTTTACGTGGGCGACCGCCGTGATGTTGTCTGATTGGATCAGCACCGGCTGACCTTGAAGCAGAGGTCTTGCTAGGCTTAGAGCATTGTAGATGGCCCTTAGCTCCAGGATATTTATGTGAAGTGATGTCTCCAGGCTTGACCACAAGCCCTGGAAATTTCTTCCCTGTGTGACTGCTCCCCAGCCTCTCAGGCTGGCATCCGTGGTCACCAGGACCCAGTCCTGAATGCCGAATCTGCGGCCCTCTAGAAGATGAGCACTCTGCAACCACCACAGGAGAGACACCCTTGTCCTTGGTGACAAGATTATCCGCTGATGCATCTGAAGATGCGACCGGGACCATTTGTCTAGCAGATCCCACTGGAAGGTTCTTGCGTGGAATCTGCCGAATGGGATTGCTTCGTAAGAAGCCACCATCTTTCCCAGGACCCTTGTGCATTGATGCACTGAGACTTGGCCTGGTTTTAGGAGATTTCTGACTAGTTCGGATAACTCCCTGGCTTTCTCCTCCGGGAGAAACACCTTTTTCTGGACTGTGTCCAGGATCATCCCTAGGAATAGAAGTCGTGTCGTCGGGATCAGCTGCGATTTTGGAATATTGAGAATCCAACCGTGCTGGCGCAGCACTATCTGAGATAGTGCTGCTCCGACTTCCAACTGTTCCCTGGATCTTGCCCTTATCAGGAGATCGTCCAAGTAAGGGATAACTAAAACTCCCTTCCTTCGAATGAGTATCATCATTTCGGCCATTACCTTGGTAAAGACCCGGGGTGCCGTGGACAATCCAAACGGCAGCGTCTGAAACTGATAGTGACAGTTCTGTACCACAAACCTGAGGTACCCTTGGTGAGAAGGGTAAATTGGGACATGTAGGTAAGCATCTTTGATGTCCAGAGACACCATATAGTCCCCTTCTTCCAGGTTTGCAATCACTGCTCTGAGTGACTCCATCTTGAATTTGAACCTTTGTATGTAAGTGTTCAAGGATTTTAGGTTTAAAATTGGTCTCACCGAGCCGTCCGGCTTCGGTACCACAAATAGTGTGGAATAGTACCCCTTTCCCTGTTGTAGGAGGGGTACCTTGATTATCACCTGCTGGGAATATAGCTTGTGAATGGCTTCCAATACTGCCTCCCTGTCTGAGGGAGACGTCGGTAAAGCAGACTTTAGAAAACGGCGAGGGGGAGACGTCTCGAATTCCAATTTGTACCCCTGAGATACCACCTGAAGGATCCAGGGGTCCACTTGCGAGTGGGCCCACTGCGCACTGAACTTCTTGAGACGGGCCCCCACCGTGCCTGAGTCCGCTTGTAAAGCCCCAGCGTCATGCTGAGGACTTTGCGGAGGCGGGAGAGGGCTTATGTTCCTGGGAACTGGCTGTTTGTTGCAGCCTTTTTCCTCTCCCTCTGCCACGGGGCAGAAATGAGGCGCCTTTTGCCCGCTTGCCCTTATGGGGCCGAAAGGACTGCACCTGATAATACGGCGTCTTCTTAGGTTGAGAAGCTACCTGGGGTAAAAATGTGGATTTTCCAGCAGTTGCCGTGGCTACCAGGTCTGATAGACCTACCCCAAATAACTCCTCCCCCTTATAAGGCAATACTTCCATGTGCCTTTTAGAATCCGCATCACCTGACCACTGCCGCGTCCATAAACCTCTTCTTGCAGAAATGGACAGCGCGCTAACTCTTGATGCCAGTCGGCAAATATCCCTCTGTGCATCACGCATATATAGAAATGCATCCCTCAAATGCTCTATAGTCAGTAATATACTGTCCCTATCTAGGGTATCAATATTTTCAGTCAGGGAATCCGACCACGCCAGGCCCGCACTGCACATCCAGGCCGAGGCGATTGCCGGTCGCAGTATAACACCCGTGTGAGTGTATATACATTTTAGGATATTCTCCAGCTTTCTATCGGCAGGTTCCTTTAGGGCGGCCGTATCAGGAGAGGGTAGTGCTACCTGTTTAGACAAGCGTGTGAGCGCTTTATCCACCCTAGGGGGTGTTTCCCAACGTGCCCTATCCTCTGGCGGGAAAGGGTACGATGCCAATAACCTTTTAGGAATTATCAGTTTTTTATCGGGGGAAACCCACGCCTCATCACACACTTCATTTAATTCCTCGGATACAGGAAAAACTACAGGCAGTTTTTTCTCACCAAACATAATACCCTTTTTAGTGGTACTTGTATTATCAGAGATATGCAATAAATTTTTTATTGCTTCAATCATGTAACGTGTGGCCCTAGTGGAAGTCACGTTTGTCTCCTCATCATCGACACTGGAGTCAGTATCCGTGTCTGTGTCTGCCATTTGAGGTAACGGGCGTTTTAAAGCCCCTGATGGCGTTTGAGACCCCTGGACAGGCACAAGCTGAGTAGCCGGCTGTCTCATGTCGTCAACTGTCTGTCCATAAGCTCATCCACTCAGGTGTCGACTCCCTAGGGGGTGACAACTCTATAATAGGCAATTGCTCCGCCTCCATCTCATTTTCCTCCTCAAACATGTCGACACAATCGTACCGACACACCGCACACACACAGGGAATGCTCTGATAGAGGACAGGACCCCACTAGCCCTTTGGGGAGACAGAGGGAGAGTATGCCAGCACACACCAGAGCGCTATATATAGACAGGAATACCACTATAAAATGTGCTTTTCCCTTTATAGCTGCTGTTAGTATCAAAACTGCGCCAAATTAGTGCCCCCCTCTCTTTTTTACCCTTTTCTGTAGTGCAGGACTGCAGGGGAGAGTCAGGGAGACGTCCTTCCAGCGGAGCTGTGATGGAAAATGGCGCCCGTGTGCTGAGGAGATAGGCTCCGCCCCCTTCTCGGCGGCCTTTTCTCCCGCTTTTTGGTGAGTTCTGGCAGGGGTTAAAATACATCCATATAGCCCTTGGGGTTATATGTGGTGTATTTATGCCAGCCAAGGTGTTTACATTGCTGCTCAGGGCGCCCCCCCCCCCCCCTAGCACCCTGCACCCTCAGTGACCGAAGTGTGAAGTGTGCCTGAGTAACAATGGCGCACAGCTGCAGTGCTGTGCGCTACCTTGTTGAAGACTGATGTCTACTGCCGCCGATTTTTCCGGACCTCTTCTTGCTTCTGGCTCTGTAAGGGGGCCGGCGGCGTGGCTCTGGGACCGAGCTCCGAGGCTGGGCCTGTGTTCGGTCCCTCTGGAGCTAATGGTGTCCAGTAGCCTAAGAAGCCCAAGCTACCACCACTTAGATAGGTTCGCTTCTTCTCCCCTTAGTCCCTCGATGCAGTGAGCCTGTTGCCAGCAGGTCTCACTGAAAATAAAAAACCTAAAACTAAACTTTCACTAAGAAGCTCAGGAGAGCCCCTAGTGTGCACCCTTCTCGGCCGGGCACAAAAATCTAACTGAGGCTTGGAGGAGGGTCATAGGGGGAGGAGCCAGTGCACACCAGGTAGTCCTAAAGCTTTACTTTTGTGCCCAGTCTCCTGCGGAGCCGCTATTTCCCATGGTCCTTACGGAGTTCCCAGCATCCACTAGGACGTCAGAGAAAAGAAAAAAAAGGAATGGGCAAATTACTTCACATCATCCAATCCTTAACTCTTCCTATACTTTCTAAGCATTCCAGTTACACTATCCCTTAATGGTCACAATGGAGCCGGTAATACTTTGTATATGGCAGTCTGATCCGATACATAGTAAAGAAGGTGAAAACCTGCAGCTGCCTCACTGTCTGGCTGTCAAGCGACAGTGTAACAGGAAATAAGAGTTACATATTATAAAATGGGAGGACAACGCCTTCAACTAAAACACAAATTCATGTTTACAGTAAATTAAATACTGGAACAAATGCTGGTTAAATTTACATATTGATCATGTTTACAGTTCACTAATACATTATTTAAAAGAGATGACCTACTTTACTACATACAGCAGAGGGTCTCAAAAGCGGTACTCAAGGCACCCCAACGGTCCAGGTTTTAGGTATATCCATGGCTCAGCAGAGATGGTTAAATCAAATTGACTGAGGTGCTAATTAAGTCACCAGTGGCCAAGCATGGATACATTTAAAACCTGGATCGTTGGAGTGTCTTAGAGGACCACGTTTTTAAACCTCGGACAGATTTTTCTCGGATCAGTCATGCAGTTTGCTCAGGAACTTTCAATAGCAAAGTAATTAAGGGATGCTTTCTCTTTGCCGTCTAGCCGATTAAGCAGGGAGAAGTCATTTCAGGACTAAAACAAGTAGATCAGTTATTCCTAATCCCTAGGTGTCAGTGTGGACTGGTCATCAGTCTATGCTGTATGGTGGCAGGACAAACATTCTGATTCTATAACAGGCTACTCCCCTTACTGGTTATTTATACATCTAGCATGACTATTTGAAGATACTCGACAAAGAACAGAATTGTATAGAGAGTTATGTCACAAAGAACGTATGTTCTCTTTCAACTCCATGTTTTTATATACCAGGACATAATTAATCACACAGTCGTCACCAATACCTAAAATTCAATATAGAATGTGTTTCAAAAACCCATGTCTTTGCTGACAAAATGCAACCCTGAATGCTCCAGCTCAAGCGGCATAAAAACCTACTTTTGTTTTTTTTATAGAGGTGGTAGAACTTCCATATGATGAAATTAAATTATTGTGTTCAATGCCTGGATTACCAAGTGAAAAGGATACAATTCAATTCGAAGACTAGAACTTTTTAAAGACAATTTAGGACTGGCTGAAATGTCCCATGCTTCCAGGAAACAAATTGGAATAACCACCAAATACGCGCTGTGATTTTGGAACTGGGATTACAACGCAGTACTGAAAGAACGACAATTTGAAACTGTTTGATCTGTTGGATGTTTTAGATTGTAGAGATGGCAGGGTACTGACATCCAAAATAAAATATTGGTGGAAGGCTGGACACATTGCCACATCAGAAACACTGCTGGTATGCTGATATTTTCCCATAAAGTAATCATGTTAATTACTTTATGGGTTGAGTCCAAACCCCCCTCTATCACTGACACCCTGCATGTGCTAAATGGGATTTTCAGTGCATAAATGAGCAAAGATAACACTCAGACACCTTAAGTTAATTTATACATTGGCCAGTGCAGAGAACATAATATAGAAATGGAATGTGTGTGATATGCCAGTATGCATGGATTTTAATTTATTCATTCATTACTGTACATTCACAGATGAAGTGATCAATGAGCAAAACTGATGAACTTTCTTCCAGCCGGCATCAGCAATATACCGGTACTAGAGGGGCTTCTGATGGGGCATCCTGGACTCAGTTGAGTCCAAGAAACATATTGCCACTTAGATACTTAGGTTACAGAGGTACTCTTTATTATGAATTCATACACAGCTCTATTTCATAATAGATTGTCTCTCCACTTCTGAGTTACATAACAGGATGAATCAGTGTCCTCACTAGGCCATCGGTGCAGAATAAAATCCATCAATGTATCTATATCTATATATATCTATCTATATATCTATATCTATCTATCCATATGCTTTTGCAGTACACTCTTGAAATTTGTATGCATGCTCTGTAGCCACTTACCTAACAACCCTTGTCCTCATGGTTGTGTTAGAAGGCCACTTTTGTTGTACAGATCTCTGTAAGCACCCATAAATATATCTTAAAGTCCTAATAAAAAAAAAAAATAGTACACAGCTTTAAATTGAGTCATTAGTTAATATAAATTTCACCAAGATTTTCAGGGGTGATCCAATACCCAATTATGGAGCTATCATTAGTGCTACGCTACATAGGATGAACAGAAGTTACAGTGTATCCAAATACAAAATCATTGCATTACACTACTTACGTAACATAGGGCTTCATTATCTGGGATAATACCTCGCTCATAGACAAGTTCTTTAAATTTATTCTAAGGAATAACCACCATCTACCTAACTATATTATATATATCTTAATAAAAATAAGATTTTACTCACCGGTAAATCTTTTTCTCGTAGTCCGTAGTGGATGCTGGGAACTCCGTAAGGACCATGGGGAATAGACGGGCTCCGCAGGAGACTGGGCACTCTAAAAGAAAGATTAGGTACTATCTGGTGTGCACTGGCTCCTCCCTCTATGCCCCTCCTCCAGACCTCAGTTAGGATACTGTGCCCGGAAGAGCTGACACAATAAGGAAGGATTTTGAATCCCGGGTAAGACTCATACCAGCCACACCAATCACACTGTATAACTCGTGATACTATACCCAGTTAACAGTATGAAATATAACTGAGCCTCTCAACAGATGGCTCAACAATAACCCTTTAGTTAGGCAATAACTATATACAAGTATTGCAGACAATCCGCACTTGGGATGGGCGCCCAGCATCCACTACGGACTACGAGAAAAAGATTTACCGGTGAGTAAAATCTTATTTTCTCTGACGTCCTAGTGGATGCTGGGAACTCCGTAAGGACCATGGGGATTATACCAAAGCTCCCAAACGGGCGGGAGAGTGCGGATGACTCTGCAGCACCGAATGAGAGAACTCAAGGTCCTCCTCAGCCAGGGTATCAAATTTGTAGAATTTAGCAAACGTGTTTGCCCCTGACCAAGTTGCAGCTCGGCAAAGTTGTAAAGCAGAGACCCCTTGGGCAGCCGCCCAAGATGAGCCCACTTTCCTCGTGGAATGGGCTGTTACTGATTTAGGATGCGGCAATCCAGCCGCAGAATGCTCCAGCTGAATTGTGCTACAAATTCAGTGAGCAATAGTCTGCTTAGAAGCAGGAGCACCTATTTTGTTGGGTGCCTACAGGATAAAAAACGAGTCAGTTTTCCTGACTCCAGCCGTCCTGGAAATATACATTTTTAAGGCCCTGACTACGTCCAGTAACTTGGAATCTTCCAAGTCCCTAGTAGCCGCAGGCACTACAATAGGTTGGTTCAAGTGAAAAGCCGATACCACCTTAGGGAGAAACTGGGGACGAGTCCTCAATTCTGCCCTATCCATATGGAAAATCAGATAAGGGCTTTTACATGACAAAGCCGCCAATTCTGACACACGCCTGGCCGAAGCCAAGGCCAATAACATGACCACTTTCCACGTGAGATATTTCAAATCCACAGTTTTAAGTGGCTCAAACCAATGTGATTTTAAGAAACTCAACACCACGTTGAGATCCCAAGGTGCCACAGAAGCACAAAAAAGGGGCTGAATATGTAGCACTCCCTTAACAAATGTCTGAACTCCAGGCAGTGAAGCCAGTTCTTTCTGGAAGAAAATCGACAGAGCCGAAATCTGGACCTTAATGGAACCCAAATTTAGGCCCATAGTCACTCCTGACTGTAGGAAGTGCAGAAAACGACCCAGCTGAAATTCCTCTGTTGGGGCCTTCCTGGCCTCACACCACGCAACATATTTTCGCCAAATACGGTGATAATGGTTTGCGGTTACTTCTTTCCTGGCTTTTATCAGCGTAGGAATGACTTCCTCCGGAATGCCCTTTTGCTTTAGGATCCGGAATTCAACCGCCATGCCGTCCAACGCAGCCGCGGTAAGTCTTGGAACAGACAGGGCCCCTGCTGTAGCAGATCCTGTCTGAGCGGTAGAGGCCATGGGTCCTCTGATATTATTTCTTAAAGTTCTGGGTACCAAGCTCTTCTTGGCCCATCCGGAACCACGAGTATCGTTCTTACTCCTCGTTTTCTTATTATTCTCGGTACCTTTGGTATGAGAGGCAGAGGAGGGAATACATAAACCGACTGGTACACCCACGGTGTCACTAGAGCGTCCACAGCTATTGCCTGAGGGTCCCTTGACCTGGCGCAATATCTAGTTTTTTGTTTAGGCGGGACGCCATCATGTCCACCTGTGGCCTCTCCCAACGGTTTACCAACAGTTGGAAGACTTCTGGATGAAGTCCCCACTCTCCCGGGTGTCGGTCGTGTCTGCTGAGGAAGTCTGCTTCCCAGTTGTCCACTCCCGGAATGAACACTGCTGACAGTGCTAAGACGTGATTTTCCGCCCATCGGAGAATCCTTGTGGCTTCTGCCATCGCCATCCTGCTTCTTGTGCCGCCCTGTCGGTTTACATGGGCGACTGCCGTGATGTTGTCTGATTGGATCAGTACCGGCTGGTTTTGAAGCAGAGGCCTTGCCAGACTTAGGGCATTGTAAATGGCCCTCAGTTCCAGAATATTTATGTGTAGGGACGACTCCTGACTTGACCAAAGTCCTTGGAAATTTCTTCCCTGTGTGACTGCCCCCCAGCCTCGAAGGCTGGCATCCGTGGTTACCAGGACCCAGTCCTGTATGCCGAATCTGCGGCCCTCTTGAAGATGAGCACTCTGCAGCCACCACAGTAGAGATACCCTGGTCCTTGGAGACAGGGTTATCAGCCGATGCATCTGAAGATGCGATTCCGACCACTTGTCCAAGAGGTCCCACTGAAAGGTTCTTGCATGGAACCTGCCGAATGGAATTTTGCTTCGTAAGAAGCTACCATTTTTCCCAGGACTCGTGTGCAGTGATGCACCGATACCTGTTTTGGTTTCAGGAGGTCTCTGACTAGAGATGACAGCTCCTTGGCTTTCTCCTGCGGGAGAAACACTTTTTTCTGTTCTGTGTCCAGAACCATCCCCAGGAACAGCAGGCGTGTGGTAGGAACCAGCTGTGACTTTGGAATGTATAGAATCCATCCGTGCTGTTGTAGCACTTCCCGAGATAGTGCTACTCCGACCAACAACTGCTCCATGGACCTCGCCTTTATAAGGAGATCGTCCAAGTACGGGATAATTAAAAACTCCCTTTTTTTCGAAGGAGTATCATCATTTCTGCCATTACCTTGGTAAAGACCCTCGGTGCCGTGGACAGTCCAAACGGCAGTGTTTGGAATTGGTAATGGCAATCCTGTACCACAAATCTGAGGTACTCCTGGTGAGGATGGTAAATGGGGACATGTAGGTAAGCATCCTTGATGTCCAGGGATACCATGTAATCCCCCTCCTCCAGGCTTGCAATAACCGCCCTGAGCGATTCCATCTTGAACTTGAATTTTTTTTTATGTATGTGTTCAAGGACTTCAAATTTAAAATGGGTCTCACCGAACCGTCCGGTTTCGGTACCACAAACAGTGTGGAATAGTAACCCCGTCCTTGTTGAAGTAGGGGCACCTTGACTATCACCTGCTGGGAATACAGCTTGTGAATTGCCTCTAGCACAGCCTCCCTGCCTGAGGGAGTTGTCGGCAAGGCAGATTTGAGGAAACGGCGGGGGGGAGACGCCTCGAATTCCAGCCTGTACCCCTGAGATACTACTTGAAGGATCCAGGGATCCACCTGTGAGCGAGCCCACTGATCGCTGAAATTTTTGAGGCGGCCCCCCACCGTACCTGGCTACGCCTGTGGAGCCCCCGCGTCATGCGGTGGACTCAGAGGAAGCGGGGGAAGAATTTTGATTCTGGGAACTGGCTGACTGGTGCAGCTTTTTCCCTCTTCCCTCGTCTCTGTGCAGAAAGGAAGCGCCTTTGACCCGCTTGCTTTTCTGAAGCCGAAAGGACTGTACCTGATAATACAGTGCTTTCTTAGGCTGTGAGGAAACCTGAGGTAAAAAAATTTCTTCCCAGCTGTTGCTGTGGATACGAGGTCCCAGAGACCATCCCCAAACAATTCCTCACCCTTATAAGGCTCTATGTGCCTTTTAAAGTCAGCATCACCTGTCCAGTGTCGGGTCTCTAATACCCTCCTGACAGAATGGACATTGCATTAATTCTGGATGCCAGCCGGCAAAATATCCCTCTGTGCATCCCTCATATATAAGACGACGACTTATGTTCGCAAAATAGTATCCCTGTTTGACAGGGTTACAGACCACGCTGCAGCAGCACTATCTGCAGGTCTCAGTCTAGTACCTGAGTGTGTAAATACAGACTTCAGGATAGCCTCCTGCTTTTTATCAGCAGGTACCTTCAAAGTGGCCGTATCCTAAGACGGCAGTGCCACCTTTTTTGACAAACGTGTGAGCGCCTTATCCACCCTAGGGGATATCTCCCAGCGTAACTTATCCTCTGGCGGGAAAAGGTACGCCATCAGTAACTTTTTAGAAATTACCAGTTTCTTATCGGGGGAACCCACGCTTTTTCACACTTCATTCACTCATTTGATGGGGGAACAAAACACTGCCTGCCTTTTCTCCCCAAACATAAAACCCTTTTTTTAGTGGTACTTGGGTTAATGTCAGAAATGTGTAACACATTTTTTATTGCCGGGATCATGTAACGGATGTTCCTAGTGGATTGTGTATGTGTCTCAACCTCGTCGACACTGGAGTCAGACTCCGTGTCGACATCTGTGTCTGCCATCTGAGGGAGCGGGCGTTTTTGAGCCCCTGATGGCCTTTGAGACGCCTGGGCAGGCGCGGGCTGAGAAGCCGGCTGTCCCATAGCTGTTACGTCATCCAGCCTTTTATGTAAGGAGTTGACACTGTCGGTTAATACCTTCCATCCACTCTGGTGTCGGCCCACAGGGGGCGACATCCCATTTATCGGCATCTGCTCCGCCTCCACATAAGCCTCCTCATCAAACATGTCGACACAGCCGTACCGACACACCGCACACACACAGGGAATGCTCTGACTGAGGACAGGACCCCACACAGCCCTTTGGGGAGACAGAGAGAGAGTATGCCAGCACACACCAGAGCGCTATATAATGTAGGGATAAACACTATCACTGAGTGAATTTTCCCCAATAGCTGCTTGTATAAACAATATTGCGCCTAAATTTAGTGCCCCCCCTCTCTTTTTAACCCTTTGAGCCTGAAAACTACAGGGGAGAGCCTGGGGAGCTGTCTTCCAGCTACACTGTGAAGAGAAAATGGCGCCAGTGTGCCGAGGGAGATAGCTCCGCCCCTTTTTCGCGGACTTTTCTCCCGCTTTTTTATGGATTCTGGCAGGGGTAATTATCACATATATAGCCTCTGGGGCTATATATTGTGATTATTTTGCCAGCCAAGGTGTTTTTATTGCTGCTCAGGGCGCCCCCCCCCCAGCGCCCTGCACCCTCAGTGACCAGAGTGTGAAGTGTGTATGAGGAGCAATGGCGCACAGCTGCAGTGCTGTGCGCTACCTTGGTGAAGACTGAAGTCTTCTGCCGCCGATTTTCCGGACCATCTTCATGCTTCTGGCTCTGTAAGGGGGACGGCGGCGCGGCTCCGGGAACGAACACCAAGGACGGGTCCTGCGGTTGATCCCTCTGGAGCTAATGGTGTCCAGTAGCCTAAGAAGCCCAAGCTAGCTGCAAGCAGGTAGGTTCGCTTCTTCTCCCCTTAGTCCCTCGTTGCAGTGAGCCTGTTGCCAGCAGGTCTCACTGTAAAATAAAAAACCTAACATATACTTTCTTTCTAGGAGCTCAGGAGAGCCCCTAGTGTGCATCCAGCTCGGCCGGGCACAGAAATCTAACTGAGGTCTGGAGGAGGGGCATAGAGGGAGGAGCCAGTGCACACCAGATAGTACCTAATCTTTCTTTTAGAGTGCACAGTCTCCTGCGGAGCCCGTCTATTCCCCATGGTCCTTACGGAGTTCCCAGCATCCACTAGGACGTCAGAGAAACATTGTTTTCTGTATGCCAAAAAGTAATTCGCTTACTGGCGAGCAGATTTTTCGGTACTCCCTATTAAATCCATTTCTCTTATTTCATTTGAGGAGACTAGAACACCAGTGGCTGTGTAGGGCGCTCTTCCTGGTGCAGGTAAGATCTACAAACTAAACTTGGTTGTGCGCAGTCTACTCACTTCTACATTGCACTCTGCTGGGCACCTTCGTTTCAACTTTAATAAGCACATATGAGACCATAAAAACACACTGAGCTGTAGAACTCAGAAAAACCCAAAGATATTCCAGTGACTTCCAGACTGGTTGCCAGAAACATTACATGTGAATAGTCTATTGTTTCCTACTGAATACAGTTCAAGTCTTATTTATTATATTTCAGCATGAATTATCAAGGAAAAAAAGTGTATACCCTAACCAAAAGTACACACTAAAAATGTAAACATAAAAAATTGACGAAAATCTTCTGACTTACGGAGGAAGTATTTCTGCTGCCATGAAAATCTTCTCCACCAACTCGGAAAGTAAAGCCAAAAGATGTATTAAATTAGTGTTCACGTCTTCGTTCTTTTCCAGCTTTGAGGGATTCAACTACAGAGAACAAAAAAGGAATAAAAATAGGATTTTGGTACTTACCAGGTAAATCCTTTTCTTTGAATCCATAGGGGGCACTGGAGTACGCTTGGGATATGGACGGCTTCCGTAGGAACAGCACTGAATATTTAAATGTAGAACACTCCACCCCTCCATATCCCCGAGTACCTCAGTGTTTTTTACTGAGCCGAACAGGAACTATAGAGAGGTTGACAATGGAGTATTACATATAACATAACGGACAATAACGAAGTTGACACATAACGTTACTGACAACTAAACAGTTGACACCCTAACCAGCACTTGATAATTTGAACCAGTCGGTGAGAGTGTGTTACCATAAGATCCTCAGAACTCACCACAACTAGGTAAAACTGCTCTGGGTGGGCGTCCAGTGCCCCCTATGGATTCAAAGAAAAGGATTTACCTGGTAAGTACCAAAATCCTATTTTCTTTTTCATCCACTAGGGGTCACTGGAGTACTCTTGGGACGTACCAAAGCTTCCCCCGTGGGCGGGAGAGCTGTTTGGCACCTGTAACACTAGGCGGCCAAAGCTAGATGCTGATGCCGCAAACGTATCAAACTTGTAAAAGCGCACAAACGTGTGCACTGAAGACCATGTAGCCGCACGGCAAAGCTGCGTCGTAGAAGCTCCCCGACCAGCTGCCCATGAAGTTCCCACAGAACGTGTGGAATGAGCGGTTACTGATGTAGGCGGCTGTAACCTAGCATGAAGGTAAGCCTGACGTATGGTCAGTTTTATCCATCTGGATAAGGTTTGTTTAGACGCTGGCCAACCCATCTTGGCAGCATCATAGAGAACAAACAACGTATCCGTCTTACGAACTGAAGACGTTCGGGATACATAAACGCGTAATGCGCGTACCACATCCAGAGTTCCAGAATGTGCTGTCAACACAGGAACTACTATTGGTTGATTGATGTGAAAAGATGACACTACCTTTGGTAAGAAAGCGGGATTCGTCCGAAGTTCCGCTCTGTCATCATGAAACACCAAATACGGTGACTTGCATGACAAGGCACCCAAATCCGAAACACGCCTTGCCGAAGCTAAGGCTAGAAGAAAAATTGTTTTCCAAGTGAGAAACTTTATATACACTTGCTGTAAGGGTTCAAAATATGAAGACTGTAAGAAATCTAAAACCAGATTCAAGTCCCATGGCGCTGTAGGCGGAATGAATGGAGGCTGTACTCTGAGGACACCTTGGAGAAAAGTGCGTATAGATGGCAATAGAGCCAATCGTCTTTGAAAGTAAATTGACAAAGCAGATACCTGCACCTTTAGTGTAGATAAACGCAGTCCTCCATCCAACCCTGTTTGTAGAAACAACAAAAGGCGGGTTAACTTGAAAGATGATGTCGGAAACTTCCGAGCTTCACACCAACCTATATAGGCACGCCATATTCTGTAATAATGAGCTGCCGTAACCGGCTTCCTAGCTCGTAACATGGTTGGTATAACCGATTCTGGAATGCCCTCTCTTCTTAAGAGGGCGGTCTCAACAGCCACCCCGTCAAACGCAGCAGCGCTAAATCGGGGTAAAGGAACGTACCCTGTTGTAACAGGTCTGGACGTAGTGGGAGCGGCCAAGGATCGTCTGCGAGTAGTCCTTGGAGATCCGAGAACCAAGCTCTCCGAAGGCCAATGAGGCGCCACTAGTATGACTGTGACAGACTCTCTTTTGATCCGTTTTAGCACCAGAGGGAGCAACGGAAACGGTGGAAACAGATACACAAGACTGTACGGCCACGCGACAGTGAGAGCATCCACCGCCACTGCCTTTGGATCTCTTGTTCTGGACACATACTGGAACGTTTGGTGATTGTGTCGAGACGCCATCAGGTCCACCTGAGGATAACCCCATCGCTGAACCAACATGTGAAACAATTCTGGATTTAATGCCCATTCGCCTGGATGAAAATCCCGACGACTGAGATAATCCGCTTCCCAGTTGTCCAATCCCGGAATGAACACGGCCGACAATATCATCTGGTGGTATTCCGCCCAATTGAGGATTAGAGCTACTTCCCGCATTGCCATGCGGCTTCTCGTTCCTCCTTGTTTGTTGATGTATGCGACCGCCGTCGCATTGTCTGACTGCACTTGGACAGGCTGAGAGCGAAGCATGTGCACTGCTTGTCGTAGCGCATTGTAAACTGCGCGGAGTTCCAGGACATTTATAGACCGCAATCTTTCGTGATCCGCCCAGAGACCCTGGAGCTGACAATTTTGAATTACCGCTCCCCAACCTCTGAGACTGGCGTCCGTAGTTAGAATTATCCAATTCCAGCCTCCGAACCGTCTTCCTGCGGTTAAATTGTGTTCCTTGAGCCACCAGAGCAGAGACACTCTTGCCCTTGGCGACAACCTCACCCTGTGGTGAATCTGCAGATGCGAGCCCGACCACTGGGCGAGCACATTCAGTTGAAATGGACGCGAGTGAAATCTTCCGAACTGAAGCGCTTCGAAAGCTGCCACCATTGTGCCTAAGAGGCGAATGCACAAGTGTACAGACACTGTGCGTGGCTTGAGCACTAACTGTACTAGATGGCGTAGAACTTGTACTTTCTGTTGTGGTAGGTAAATTCTTTGATTGACCGTATCGAGAATCATACCTAGGAATTGAAGGCGTTGAGACGGAATTAGATGTGATTTCTTGAAATTGACAATCCAACCGTGGTGAACCAGTACATCGTACGTTAGCAGCGCATGTTGGAGAAGCATCTGTTGAGACGGAGCTTTGATGAGCAGATCGTCTAAATACGGAACTATTGTCACTCCCAGGGATCTGAGATGAGCTATCATCACAGACATCACTTTGGTGAATACCCGAGGCGCTGACGACAGGCCAAACGGTAGAGCCTGAAACTGGTAATGGTTCTGGCGTATTGCAAACCGTAAGAATTTCTGATGAGGCTGCCAAATTGGAATGTGTAAGTACGCATCCTTGAGATCTAGCGCAATCATAAATTCCTTTGGCTCTAAACCCGCAATCACCGAACGCAGAGACTCCATCTTGAATCTGTAGTAAGTTACGTACTGATTGAGACCCTTTAAGTTCAATATTGGTCTGACTGAGCCATCCGGCTTCTGTACCACAGACAGACTGGAATAATAACCCTGACCCTGCTGATGTACAGGGACCGGAATCAAAACTGCTGAATCCAGTAGGGACTGAATGGCAATTTGCAGAACCGCCCTCTTGTCGTCCGACAGAGGCAATCCTGTTTTGAAAAACCGCAGAGGCGGAAGACAGTCGAACTCTATTTTGTAACCTTTTAACACTAAATTGCGGATCCACCCATCCGCGGATGTGTGGAACCACGCCAAATGGAACGTCTGAAGGCGTGCTCCCACAATCGGAGAACCGAGATGGGCTGGTAGCCCGTAAAGCAGATTTGAGTTCTGTAATCCATATTATGAGCGCCTTAGTGACCCAGATGCCAACCAATCCAGGTCTCAGCATCACACCTGCTGCTACATACATGGACTTTAGCATAGTTTCTATCTTGCGATCTGAAGGGTCTTTAAGCGTAGTAGTTGCTGGCACTGGTATGGTTAATTTCTTGGTAAGCTTCGACACTGACGAATCAACTATTGGTGGATTCTCCCATGTACATGTTACCGAGTCTGGAAACGGGTAACTAGACTTAAATCTGCGAGGTATAGAAAACCGTTTATCTGGATTCTGTCGTGTTTCTACTAACATCTGATTAAGAGATTCCGAGACAGGAAAACTTATTGGAGTTTTTTGTCGTTTAGTAAATACGACCTGATCATTTGTGAGAGGCTCCTCAGTTTCAGTAAACTTCAGAGACTGACGTACCGCTCTGATGAGATCATCAATGCAGGAACTGTTAAAATCCTCACCATCTGACTCCACTTCGCCCTCCTCACCCTCATCTTGTTCCGTGAGATCTGGCATGGAATCGTCAGAATGCAACATAGCAGAAACTGGAAAATCATAAGACATATGAAATTTATCCCGTTTACCCAAAATGGATTTGGACCTTACGCAAGGCTGAGACGCCTCCGGGAGTTCTGGCGGTCTCACCCTAGACTCAGATCTTGCCGTTTCCCGCTCCTGTCGAGCGGCGGTCAATTCTGATTGTAACCTATCCAGTACATTTACTAACATTTCCCAAGGAGGGTTCGGTGAGGAAATTGGCTGTAAAACTGGAGCAGAAATTGTATTCTGAACCGAATCCACAAAACATACTGTACATGTGGTAGATCCATCAGGTAACACACTGCTACAGACTTTGCAATTATGCTTTTTAGTTTTTGCTGGTGCCTTACTCATTATGGCGACAGACAATACAATACACAAAAACCAGACACTTGCACGACTCAGTAAAATAGTAGTAAGGTGTCTCTATATATATATATCTGGCCAAGTGCAGTACACGTGGCCAGTACTATGAAATGTGATCCCAAATTCCCACTAACACCCCTGCGCCTCCGGTGGAGTAGAGATGTAGTACTGGAACGTTCTGGAATCACAGAGGAAGACACAGGAAGAGTGGTTAAAAATGGCTGCCATGCTTAACTTATAATCACAGTGCTGGTTACAAGCTTTTGACTGATTATAACCCTGTATGAAATCCTGTGTAAATACCCCTGCAGCCTAGCATCTGCTGTTGCTGCAGTTTTTTCTTCTGCCGCTGTATTGCCCCCTTCTTTCTCCGTTTATTGCCCCCCTCCGTGAGGTAATGCCTGCATGCTCTTTCAGATGCAGAGCAGCGGGCAGCGCAGCGTGTGGGGCCGCCAGCGGGTTATCGGGCGCAAAGACAGAGAGCGGATCGTGCTGTGCTGTAAGCCGCGGGAGCCGGGTGAGCAGCGGAAATACAGCGGTGGGGGCCGGAGCAGTAGCGGCGGCCGGCGCAGTGAGCGGGCAGAGCAGCGGCGGCCGGAGCCGTATGAGTGGGGCGAGTAGCGGCGGCGGCCGGAGGCAGTCTGCAGAGTCCCCGGCGCAGTAACAATGTCCCCACACCTCGGGACGGCAGCGGGAGCTGACCGCCCCGTTCACATACCTTCACTCCTGCAGCTTGTGAGGAGGCTCCGACGGGGCTTCTGTACAAGCGCCGGCCAGCCTGAGCAGGAGGATCTCTGTGTGGCTGTGAGGGAGCTCTTTTAGAGAGGACCGACACGCCACTGCTGCTATCAGCAGCTTGCACTATCCCTGACCCTGCCTTTTGGAAGGGGGAAAAGGATGTGTATAAAATATAAAAATAAAAATGAAATATTCAAAGTAATTGTGGACCCAGCCACAAACGAACTGTTGCTATCGAGCACAGAAAAAACACTGAGGTACTCGGGGATATGGAGGGGTGGAGTGTTCTAAATTTAAATATTCAGTGCTGTTCCTACGGAAGCCGTCCATATCCCAAGAGTACTCCAGTGACCCCTAGTGGATGAAAAAGAAATAAACCATATTTGATAGTTTCAAAAATATCTAAAAATACTGGTTGATCATCCTGTACAACTACCTAAAGCAGTGGTCACGGAACAGGGATAAATTACCCCAAATGGGGTAAAAATGAAATTCCTGGGGGTAATGGACGGTCGCGCTGCCGAGACACAGCCCCGTCCAGCACCATACGGCTCGCGATGTGACGTACTGAGGTCACACCGTGCTCCCTCCTGCCCGCCCTGTGCTGTGTTCCTGGCTACGGTGTGACGTGCTGACCCTCCCGTCCTGCGCTGTCCTGTCCTCTCGCCTGCGGCCCACCAACACACACACAGAACAGTGGGAGGATGTGACCGTACGTCTCCTAAAAGTCGTGTCGTCTTCTCTCTCTCCTCCCTCCCCCCCCCCCCCCCCCCAAAATCTTATCTGTCTTTCTTACATTCATTCTGGTGTTTTGGGGAGAGAGTGTTACCTTAACCCACTCATTGCCAAAATATAATTGACGAAAATAAAGATAAAATCTTTTTTTATTTTTATATATATATATATATATATATATATATATATATACACACACACACACACACACACACACACACAATGTAGGAATCAGCAGCACTCCATTCATACATAAGTAGTCAAAAAATAAAGCCGGTGCCTTCCCAAAGATAGCCGTGTGGATATCAGTAAACAGGTGTAGAGAAGAGCGGCACTCACGGCTCCCAGTTAGGGAATAAAAGAGCATGTCCTGAAGAAAATGTTTGCCTAATAACATTGAAACGTTGACTGGCTACACAACGCTTGTGTCCTGCTCTTTTATTCCCTAACTGGGAGCCGTGAGTGCCGCTCTTCTCTACACCTATATATATATATATATATATATATATATATATATATATATATATATATATATATACACACACACACACACATACATATATATATATATATATATATACATACACACACATACATATATATATATCTCTACACATACACACACACACAGTATCTCAGAAATGCCATATAAACCGTGATAACCAGTATACATGCACAATAATATATGATTTCCTTCCTTTCAAATCAAGGGGGTAACGTCGGCGTATCGAAATATATTTTGGGGTAAAAGGTAAAAAAGTTTCTCTGACCTAAAGATTAGTTTGTACACACAAATAGTGCTGCAAATTACCTAGTTTACTACAATGTAAAAAAATTGTACTTATGCCCATAATAAAGATCCAATTACTGTAACAGTTCCCACAATCCTCATGCAGCAAAAAGTTGATAGCAATACTAAGACATACGGTATCTCACATACAAATACTACTAGCAATAATCAAAAGATAGACACAAGTTTAAGCAGCACTGCAGAACTAGGGAGGCCAAACCCAGGCCTTTTTTTCAATCCGTAGTATCGGGATTGAAAAAAAGGTCAATCCCGGAATTGGGTTGAAGATCTGCCCACCCCAGCTCAGCCTACACAAATACTCACCATTGTGAGTGGGAACTGGGCTTGCAGGCGGTGATTTGCGGGCCGAGCGGCACAGGCGGCTGGCTTCAGATTCACCATTGTGGGTCGGAGGGCTCGTGGGCGGCGTGGTGCGTGAGGAGAGGCGCGGGCTGGGCGGCTGGCTTCACACTGCGCGGCCTGACCTCTGACATGTGACGCTGTGCAGTACGCACTACTGGGGCGGGGAGGAGGGAGCAAGGCAGCGTCAGCCTCCTGACGACGCTCAACATTGCCCAGTATTAAAAACAAAAAAACAAAACTGGCAGGTAAATCCCGCAATCCCCGGGATTGGAGCTTCCAATCCCAGTATTGAATCCCATCCATTACTTGTCATAAATCTTGGGATTGGCCACCCTAATGCAGAGCAAAGGATATTTGAACAAGGGAAGCTTTTTCTCCAATTCCCTTTGGACTTCCTGTCAATAAGCTTATCAAATGTCACCGCAGAACACCCTTAATGCCTAAAATGTATGATAGCAGGACAGCTTAACCACTTGCCTGGCATTGTCACATCAGATGCAACCACACCAGGCAGTGCTTTATCTGACCTGGTTGCACAGGATGGCTGGAGGCTGTCCGCGCTGTCAAATAGAAAGCCGCGATGTTTCCGATGGTCGCGACGATGTTCCGACGTTTGGGGGGGAATTATTTTTCCAAATATGAAAACTAATTTTTTTCTATTTTTTTTACTAAAATCATTTTAGATGATGTTAAATACACATTCTTCACCTAACTGACTAATAAAAAAAAACACGACAATTTCTGAGCGGTTTTTGGAATTTTTTTTTGTCAGTTAAGTGGTTAATGACACCATCCACTAGTCCGATTTGGGAACTTATCATATTTCGATGCATCTGACCGAAAAATCTGATGAAGTGTCACATTGGACGGCTCCTCCAATCCGCTGCGAGGTCCAGTGTCAAATATGACTGAGCTATAGATCTTTGGTGCTGCACACCAAGAATTATTCTGAATCTGAAGAAATCAGGTGCACATCGGAGAGTTTTTTTTCTCTTCAGGTGTATCGCAGATTCATCTGAAGCGTCACTTGACTGGCATCTCCCTGGCCTATTATATTTAAACACTGCATCAGATCAACCACGTGTAGCATGTGCGCAGCAGATATAGCTGATGCAATCTATTATGTGTTGACAGATCGCATCAGCTATATCCGAGGTGAATCTAGCGAAAAAATAAGCCCAGGATCCAATTCCTGAGAAGCTGCCGTGAGAGTTCAAGAGAAGTCTGATGCGACATGCATCTCACACAAGTCGGCCTAGTGAATGGGGCCTTTAAGCTGGGTAGCCAGTAGCCGATACATTGTGTAATCTTGGCAGTTTCAACCAATCTCCATAACCATTTCATGTGTACACCGACATAGGCGTGCGCAGACCATTTTATTAGGGGGTGCACCGTCGGAGGGGTGTGTCTAGCACCACCTTTTGGGCGTGTCTAGCACCATCTATTGGCGGTCAATGCAATATAAAATATCCACCCTTGTACCAATCCTAATAAAGCAGACACATTGTCAGATATTGTGGTGTGCTCCAAACAAACACCCCTGATGGCACTCAGTGCAATTACACTGCTCCTCCTCAGCCTGGTCTGGCTCCCCCTCTCTTTCCCCTGCAAGCTGCAGCAGCTTAATTACAAGTCAGTCACTCACTGACACTGACAGTCGCAGACTAGTACTGCCGCTGCTGGAAAAATGAGTGACGTGTTAAAATTTGCTGCCGACCGCCTGCCAGTATTGAATTTGTCTTCCTAAGAGGAACGCTGGCTGCATGCTGATCCTCATCAGTGGCTGGCGTTGGCATAGCATAAAAGGAGAGAGGTGGGCATGTGGCGGGTGGGCGTACGAGCAGCATAACGTAATCACATCACGCTGTTTTTGTACATGGAGGTGGAGCCGGGAGTATGAAAGCTGGTGGCAGTGGCACCCTTGATTAACCCAGGCGCCTGGTCATTAATACAATCCTGACAGGGTGCAGCGCAGAGGGGACAGTAATCAGCTTGCTTGGCGATCGCTGCATCAGGAATGTGAGATCGGGGTGCCAGACATTAGGGGGTGCCTGTGCGCACCAGGCGCCCCCCCTGCGCACACCTATGTACACCCAATCTATCGTCGCAATGTCCCATCTGATGTCTACCTGTAAGGTGGATGATGTAATGGATGATATGGTGCACATTTGGACGACTGTTAATCATTTGTTCCATTGTTCAAGTGTGTAGCTTTACAGTGAGATAGATAACCAGGCTGCACACAGTAAGCCATAACTCATTTATTATGGGTTTTACATATTCTTGTGTAAATTTCACAAGATGCTCTTTGACATCAAACAATGTTGTGAAGACCACTGTTAGAAGACACAACAGTGTGGTTCACGCCAGATATATCACTATGGGTTAACTTTACTGTAGCATTCACCTCTACACATTCCTATCAAAACAGTTCTCACTACTAGCATCACGTTTCTGCTTGTGTTCCTGACATAATGTAGAATGTAATACTTCCTCACAGCTGTAGCATTTTTCGAAAATACTTAAAAACGCTAAGTTCAATCAACATTATATATCCCAAAAGGTATACAATATTACCACACACAAAAATCAGCAAGGTACTCTTGTTTCATAGTGGTTAAAAAAAATAAATCATGAAGTGGACGTTCAATTACTCTTGTACCGCATACATAATTAACACAAGAAACCATGAAATTGAAAAACGTAAACATAACTTGAGTCCATAACTTAAGTTGAGCCAACAATCACATTATCTTTCTGTTGTTTGGAACCTGTTGTAACGGTATGTAATTTTCCTTAAAGTGTCAGCAGACAGTGCCTTCCAGTACTTCCTTGGATAGTGGGGACTTCCATTATACAGGGGATGTGAATAAAAGGAACTTAACACTGAAGGCCAGGACAACACATTTGTTGATTGGTTTCGTTTCATGAAGTGTAACAGCACATCTTGTTCCTCTTTACATTGAATAATAAACCCAATGTACGAGATGTTATTATACACTGCTGCTATCCAATAAGCCCCGTAAAGCCGTGGCTCGTGCTGGCTTATCAGGGATTTTTTTCTCACCTGTCTCAAGCAGGCAAAAACAAATCCACGGAAACGGGGATGTTTCTACCAGAAACACACAGACGACCAAATTGAATAGCCTATAGAAAATAATAAGATTTTACTCACCGGTAAATCTATTTCTCGTAGTCCGTAGTGGATGCTGGGGACTCCGTAAGGACCATGGGGAACAGACGGCTCCGCAGGAGACTGGGCACATCTAAAGAAAGATTTAGGACTATCTGGTGTGCACTGGCTCCTCCCCCTATGACCCTCCTCCAAGCCTCAGTTAGGAACTGTGCCCGGAAGAGCTGACACAATAAGGAAGGATTTTGAATCCCGGGTAAGACTCATACCAGCCACACCAATCACACCATATAACACGTGATAGGAACCCCGGTTAACAGTATGATAACAATTGGAGCCTCTGAAGAGATGGCTCACAACAAAACCCGATTTTTGTAACAATAACTATGTACAAGTATTGCAGACAATCCGCACTTGGGATGGGCGCCCAGCATCCACTACGGACTACGAGAAATAGATTTACCGGTGAGTAAAATCTTATTTTCTCTGACGTCCTAGTGGATGCTGGGGACTCCGTAAGGACCATGGGGATTATACCAAAGCTCCCAAACGGGCGGGAGAGTGCGGATGACTCTGCAGCACCGAATGAGAGAACACCAGGTCCTCCTCAGCCAGGGAATCAAATTTGTAGAATTTAGCAAACGTGTTTGCCCCTGACCAAGTAGCTGCTCGGCAAAGTTGTAAAGCCGAGACCCCTCGGGCAGCCGCCCAAGATGAGCCCACCTTCCTTGTGGAATGGGCTTTTATTGATTTAGGCTGCGGTAATCCTACCGCAGAATGCGCCAGCTGAATAGTGCTACAAATCCAGCGCGCAATAGACTGCTTAGAAGCAGGAGCACCCAGCTTGTTAGGTGCATACAGGATAAACAGCGAGTCAGTTTTTCTGACTCCAGCCGTCCTGGAAACATAAATTTTCATGGTCCTGACTACGTCCAGCAACTTGGAATCCTCCAAGTCCCTAGTAGCCGCAGGCACCACAATAGGTTGGTTCAAGTGAAAAGCTGAGACCACCTTCGGGAGAAACTGAGGACGAGTCCTCAATTCTACCCTATCCATCTGGAAAATCAGATAAGGGCTTTTTCAAGACAAAGCCGCCAAATCTGAAACCCGCCTGGCCGAAGCCAGGGCCAACAGTATGACCACTTTCCACGTGAGATATTTTAATTCCACAGTCTTAAGTGGTTCGAACCAATGTGATTTCAGGAATGCCAAAACCACATTGAGATCCCAAGGTGCCACTGGGGGCACAAAAGGAGGCTGAATATGCAGAACTCCTTTGACAAAAGTCTGAACTTCAGGCAGTGAAGCCAGTTCTTTCTGGAAGAAAATCGACAGAGCCGAAATCTGGACCTTGATGGACCCCAATTTGAGGCCCAACGTCACCCCTGCTTGCAGGAAGTGTAGGAATCGACCCAGTTGAAATTCCTCCTTCGGGGCCTTCATGGCCTCACACCAAGCAACATATTTCCGCCAAATGTGGTAATAATGTCTTGCGGTGACATCCTTCCTGGCTTTGATCAGGGTAGGGATGACTTCCTCCGGAATACCCTTTTCCTTTAGGATCCGGTGTTCAACCGCCATGCCGTCAAACGCAGCCGCGGTAAGTCTTGGAACAGACAGGGTCCCTGCTGCAGCAGGTCTTGTCTGAGCGGCAGAGGCCAAGGGTCCTCTGCCAGCATCTCTTGAAGTTCCGGGTACCAAGCTCTTCTTGGCCAATCCGGAACCATGAGTATGGTTTTCACTCCTCGCATTCTTATTATTCTCAGCACCCTGGGTATGAGAGGTAGAGGAGGAAACACATAAACCGACTGGTACACCCACGGTGTCACTAGAGCGTCCACAGCGATCGCCTGAGGGTCCCTTGACCTGGCGCAATATCTTTTCAACTTTTTGTTGAGGCGGGACGCCATCATGTCCACCCGTGGTCATTCCCAACGGTTTACCCGCATTTGGAAAACTTCTGGAAGAAGTCCCCATTCTCCCGGGTGTAGGTCGCCCATCGGAGAATCCTTGTGGCTTCTGCCATCGCCATCCTGCTTCTTGTGCCGCCCTGTCTGTTTACATGGGCGACCGCTGTGATGTTGTCTGAATGGATCAGTACCGGCTGGTTTTGAAGCAGGGGCCTTGCTTGGCTTAGGGCATTGTAAATGGCCCTTAGCTCCAGAATAATTATGTGAAGCGAAATCTCCTTGGAAATTTCTTCCCTGTGTGACTGCACCCCAGCCCCGAAGGCTGGCCTCCGTGGTCACCAGGACCCAGTCCTGTATTCCGAATCTGCGGCCCTCTAGTAGATGAGCCCTCTGCAGCCACCACAGCAGCGACACCCTGTTTCTTGCAGACAGGGTTATCCGCTGTTGTATCTGTAGATGGGACCCGGACCATTTGTCCCACAGGTCCCACTGGAACGTCCTTGCGTGGAACCTTCCGAATGGAATTATGCTTCGTACGAAGCTACCATTTTTTCCAGGACTCGTGTGCTTCCACTGGAAGAAACACTCTTTTCTGGTCTGTGTCCAGAATCATTCCCAGGAACAGAAGACGTGTCGTCGGGACCAGCTGTGACTTTGGAATATTGAGAATCCAGTCGTGCTGTTGTATCACTTCCCGAGAGAGTGCTACCCCTACTACCAACTGTTCTTTGGACCTCGCCTTTATCAGGAGATCGTCCAAGTACGGGATAATAAAAACTTCCTTCTTGCGAAGGAGTATCATCATTTCGGCCGTTACCTTGGTAAAGACCTTCGGTGCCGTGGACAACTCCAACGGCAGCGTCTGGAACGGATAGTGACAGTCCTGTACCACACATCTGAGGTACTCCTGGTGAGGAGGGTAAATGGGGACATGCAGGTACGCATCCTTGATGTCCAGGGAGACCCTGTAATCCCCCTCGTCCAGGCTCGTAATAACCGCCCTGAGCGATTCCATCTCGAACTTGAATCTTCTGATATAAAAGTTCAAGTATTTTAATTTTAAGATGGGTCTCACCGAACCGTTCTGTTTCGGTACCACAACCATTGTGGAATAGTAACCCCTTCCTTGCTGAAGGAGGGGCACCTTGACAATCACTTGTTGTGATTATAGTGTTGAATAGCCACCAACACCGCCTCCCTGGCAGAGGGAGGTGCCGGTAAGGCAGATTTTAGGAAACGGCGGGGGGAAGAACGTCTCGAACTCCAGCCTGTACCCCTGAGATACTACTTGAAGGACCCAGGGATCCATGTGAGAGAGCCCACTGGGCGCTGAAATTTCTGAGACGGGCCCCCACCGTACCCGGGTCCGCCTGAGCAGCCCCAGTGTCATGCTGTGGACTTACCGGACGCAGGGAGGACTTCTGCTCTTGGGAACTAGCTGTGCGCTGCAGCTTTTTCCTCTACCTTTGCCTCTCGGCAGAAAGGATGAGCCTCTAGCCCTCTTGCTTTTCTGGGGCCGAAAGGACTGTACTTGATGATACGGTGCTTTCCTTTGTTGTGGGGTAGCCTGTGGCAAAAAAGTCGATTTCCCAGCAGTAGCTGTGGAAACGAGGTCTGAAAGACCATCCCCAAACAGTTTTACCCCCTTATAGGGCAAAACTTCCATGTGCCGATTCGAGTCGGCATCGCCTGACCATTGCCGAGTCCATAACCCCCGTCTGGCGGCAATGGACCTAGCGCTTATTTTTGATGCCAGCCGGCAAATATCCCTCTGTGCATCACGCATGTATAAGACCACGTCTTTTATATGCTCTATTGTCAGCAAAATATTGTCCCTATCCACAGTTATTTTCCGACAGGGAATCTGACCACGCAGCGGGAGCACTGCACATCCATGCCGAAGCAATGGCTGGTCGCAATATAATGCCCGAGTGTGTGACTATATCTTTCAGGGTAACCCCGCTTTTTATCAGCAGGTTCCTTCAGGGCGGCCGTATCCGGAGACGGTAGTGCCACCTTTTCTGATAAGCGTGTAAGCGCTGTTTCTACCCTATGGGGTGATTCCCAACGTGACCTATCCTCTGGCGGGAAAGGGTACGCTGCCAATAACCGTTTAGAAATTATCAATTTCTTACCGGGGGAAGACCACGCTTCCTCACACACCTCATTTAATTTCTCAGATGCAGGAAAAACTACTGGTAGTTTTCGGTCACCAAACATAATACCCTTTTATGTGGTACCTGGGGTACTATCATAAATGTGTAATACATTTTTCATTGCCTCAATCATGTAACGGGTGGACCTATTTGGAGGGTACACTAGTCTCATCGTCGTCGACACTGGAGTCGGTATCCGTGTCGACATCTGTTTCTGTCATCTGAGGTAGCGGGCGTTTTTAGAGCCCCCCATGACATTTGAGACGCTGGAACAGGCACAAGCTGAGTAGCCGGCTGTTCTGTGTCGTCGACCTTTTGTGTAAGGAGTTGACACTTTCACGTAATCCTTCCATAAGTCCAACCACACCGGTGTCGATCCCGCAGGGGGTGACATCACATTTACAGGCATTCGCTCCGCCTCCACATCATTATCCTCCTCATACATGTCGACACAGCCGTACCGACACACAGCATACACACGGGGAATGCTCTGACAGAGGACAGGACCCCACAAAGCCCTTTGGGGTGACAGAGGGAGGGTATGCCAGCACACACCAGGGCGCTATATATCACAGGGATATCACATATAAAGAGTGTTTTCCCTTATAGCTGCCTATATATATTGTATACTGCGCCTAAATTGTGCCCCCCCTCTTTTTAACCCTTTCTGTAGTGTATTGACTGCAGGGGAGAGCCAGGGAGCTTCCCTCCAACGGAGCTGTGAGGGAAAAATGGCGCCAGTGTGCTGAAGGAGATAGCTCCGCCCCTTTTTCGCGGACTTTCTCCCGCATTTTTATGGATTCTGGCAGGGGTTAAAAAGCACCTATATAGCCTCTGGGGCTATATATGGTGCCAGTTTGCCAGCCAAGGTGTCAGTATTGCTGCTCAGGGCGCCCCCCCCCCAGCGCCCTGCACCCATCAGTGACCGGAGTGTGAGGTGTGCATGAGGAGCAATGGCGCACAGCTGCAGTGCTGTGCGCTACCTTGGAGAAGACAGAAGTCTTCAGCCGCCGATTTTCCGGACCACCTTCTTGCTTCTGGCTCTGTAAGGGGGGCGGCGGCGCGGCTCCGGGAACGGACGACGAGGTCGGGTCCTGTGTTCGATCCCTCTGGAGCTAATGGTGTCCAGTAGCCTAAGAAGCCCAAGCTACCACCACTTAGGTAGGTTCGCTTCTCCCCTTAGTCCCTCGATGCAGTGAGCCTGTTGCCAGCAGGTCTCACTGAAAATAAAAAACCTAACAAACACTTTCTTCCTAGGAGCTCAGGAGAGCCCCTAGTGTGCATCCAGCTCAGCCGGGCACAGAAATCTAACTGGGGCTTGGAGGAGGGTCATAGGGGGAGGAGCCAGTGCACACCAGATAGTCATAAATCTTTCTTTAGATGTGCCCAGTCTCCTGCGGAGCCGTCTGTTCCCCATGGTCCTTACGGAGTCCCCAGCATCCACTAAGACGTCAGAAAATATGGGTGAAAATATCGGGAAAAATTGCACAATGCCTGTATTTTCACCTGTAATTGGATACCCCCCAAACTGTGGTTCCTGCTTTCTTCATGTCATCTGATGACAATCAGAATATGTGTAGCTCATCATAACTAATAGGCCGAAATTGGTGATGAGCAAGTGTTTCTACCACAGTCTTTGCCGTTTCTAGAAGGCTATGCAGCTTGGTTTGGCAGTCTTGTATTTCATTTTGTGACACGTAGAAAAACTCTGCGCCATGTATCTCGTCAACCCAGCTATACAGTACAGGTCCAAAGGTGTAAAGATTACTCTGTAATTGGGCGCTGCGGAACCCTTGTGGCGCCATATAAATAAAGGATAATAATAATAATAATAATAATAAAGATGTAATGAGTTTCCACTGCTTGCAGACTGGTGCAGGTGGCTAGACGTTTACTGCCACCATCACTAAAGTAGTGAACACTCTCCAAATTTAGTAATAGTTCCGATAAGTGTTTCATACATACCATAATGAAGGCATGCACAGTAATGGCTACATGGTCACGGGTAACACTTATAACACACAGACTCACAGAGTTTAAAGTGTCACACAATCATCTTGCCTAAAAAACATATGTAGCCACACTAATCGTTGCCTCGCGGCAAGTGTGCCCGCAAATGCATGCACGCCAATGGAAGCTTATTAGTTTCCACTTTTTGCACTATGCCGTGATGCGGATGACATTCGCACACATCGCAGCATAGATGAGCATGGCTCGGTCAGTATACAACAAATGGATGAAGTGTTGCTTGTGAAGTGTCCTAGTGGAATCCCTGAATTGCATCCCGACACACAAATTAATAATTTTGTGCACGGAATTGTTCCACAGTACTAGTGATTGTAACCAGTTTACTTTGGTCAGTGTGGACCCACCGCTTATAAACAAATGTGTCATCATCCACGTCACGATCATGAAAAAGTTTTTAAACTATTTTCTGAAGTGCTTCCAGACCTGGGCATTTATCGCATCAATGAAGCATACAAGTTTTTGAGACTAAAGAACAAACAAGGATTTCAGTTAGATCTTTTCAGTCCATCTTTAGTGGTACAGCAGCAACCAATCATTTTTTAAGTTTTGGTGAGTTTCGCATACACACACCTCTTGCAGCAACGCTTACTCGCACACCATGTAGGTCGAAAGGAACAAACCTTAGACAACCCAACTTGAATGTCTGGAAAATGGTATTTTAAAGCAAGATGAAGCTCTTTCAAGTTTACTAGGAGCAGCCTTTTCTGTATGAATCTTTTTTCCTCCTGGAACTTTTACAGAAATAGACTTTCTTTCCAGGGCACATCCGAGAATGTTCATCTTCGTAATACTGCTGTACCTGATGAACGATTTGTACAGGAAGGGCTTTCACTCTATATTAACCAGGTTCTGACAGTATGCTATGGGTTTCTTTAAGTTTTCTTGATTGTTTTACCATGTATTCTGTGGCAATAAATAAGGTAGGGACTCAAGTTATGTTTATGTTTTTAAATCTCATGATTTCTTGTGTTAATTATGTATACGGTACAACAGTAAATGAACATCAACTTCATGATTTTTTTCCTCCACTATGAAACAGAGTACCATGCTGATTTTTGTGTGGTAGTAATGTACACCTTTGTTAAGCACATGATAAAAATTGGGATAACTAATGTTGATTGTACCTAGCGTTTTTAAGTATTTTCGAAAAGCTTGCGTTTTTGCTGTTACTCGAAACGTAAGGCAGATAAAGTAATTTGGTGTGGATTTTTGGGTTTGGAAGGAAGCGTTACCTTAAGTGATACTTCAAATAAACTGGATAAAGAAGCCGCGATCAGTAAATAATTTAATAAACTGAAAAATCAATATTTAATAAACAAATTGTCAGTCGAGATATTTGGCTGATAAAGTTGTTTTGACATCCTCTCTTAGGTAAAAAAATAAATAAAAAATTCGTAAAAATCTGAGATGGAATGACCCACCAAGAAAAACTTCAGTCTTTGGGAGATGTAATGTCCTTGTCATGCTGACCATACAGGCACCACCTGTTAGCAGTCTGTGCAACTTGGTTCATACTCATCTACCAGGTAAGCAATATAACTACAGGTTGAGTATCCCATATCCAAATATGCCGAAATACGGAATATTCCGAAATACAGACTTTTTTGAGTGAGAGTGAGATAATGAAACCTGTGTTTTTTGATGACTCAATGTACACAAACTTTGTTTAATACACAAAGTTATTACAAATATTGTATTAAATGACCTTCAGGCTGTGTGTATAAGGTGTATATGAAACATAAATGAATTGTGTGAATGTACACACACTTTGTTTAATGTACAAAGTTATAAAAAATATTGGCTAAAATGACCTTCAGGCTGTGTGTATCAGGTGTATATGAAACAAATGCATTCTGTGCTTAGATTTAGGTCCCATCACCATGATATCTCATTATGGTATGCAATTATTCCAAAATACGGAAAAATCCGATATCCAAAATACCTCTGGTCCCAAGCATTTTGGATAAGGGATACTCAACCTGTATCACAAAAATTCAGAACACAAACTATGCCACAAAATAGGATTTTAATACCTACCGGTAAATCCTTTTCTCCTAGTCTGTAGAGGATGCTGGGGACTCCAAAACAACCATGGGGTATAGACGGGATCCGCAGGAGATATGGGCACTTTAAGACTTTAAATGGGTGTGAACTGGCTCCTCCCTCTATGCCCCTCCTCCAGACTGCAGTTATAGGAACTGTGCCAAGGGAGACGGACAATTCGAGGAAAAGGATTTTTGTTAACCAAGGGTGAGATACATACCAGCTCACACCACAACACACCGTACAACATGGCTTTTAAGCAATACCAGTTAACAGCATGAACCAAAAACAGCAACAGGCTGAACATAACCGATACACAACCTCTGTGTAACAGAAGCAATAACTATCAACTACTGCAAAATCAGTGCGCACAGGGATGGGCGCCCAGCATCCTCTACGGACTAGGAAAAAAGGATTTACCGGTAGATATTAAAATCCTATTTTCTCTTAAGTCCTATAGGATGCTGGGGACTCCAAAAGGACCATGGGGTTTATACCAAAGCTCCAGACCGGGAAGGAGCGTGCGGACGACTCTTCAGCACCGATTGAGCAAACATGAGGTCCTCATCAGCCAGGGTATCAAACTTGTAGAACTTAGCAAAAGTGTTTGAACCCGACCAAGTAGCTGCTCGGCAAAGTTGAAGCGCCGAGACTCCTCGGGCAGCCGCCCAAGATGAGCCCACCTTCCTGGTAGAATGGGCCTTCACTGACTTCGGTAACGGCAATCCAGCCGTAGAATGAGCATGCCGAATCGTATTACAGATCCAGCAGGCAATACAGGTTGAGTATCCCTTATCCAAAATTCTACATTTTTGGGTCCCCTACTGAGATAATGATATATATATTATATATTATGTGTATATATAAATATATTATATAGATATATAATATAATATACATATTTATGTGTCATTATCTCAGTAGGGGAACCAAAAATGTGTGATTTTGAATTTTGGATAAGGGATACTCAACCCTGTAGTCTGCTTGGAAGCAGGAGCCCCAATTTTGTTGGGAGCATAAAGGACAAACAGAGCCTCTGATTTCCTAATCTGAGCCGTTCTGGCAACATAAATTTTCAAAGCTCTGACTACATCGAGAGACTTTGAATCAGCCAAAGCTTCCGTAGCCACAGGCACCACAATAGGTTGGTTTATGTGAAACGAAGAAACCACCTTTGGCAGAAATTGTTGACGAGTTCTCAATTCCGCTCTATCCACATGGAAGATCAAATAGGGGCTCTTGTGAGACAAAGCCGCTAATTCCGACACCCGCCTTGCGGACGCCAAGGCCAAAAGCATTTCCAAGAGAGAAATTTTAACTTAACCTTTCGCAAAGGTTCAAACCAGTGTGACATAAGAAATTGCAACACCACGTCAAGGTCCCATGGTGCCACAAATGGAGGTTGGATGTGCAGTACTCCCTTCACGAAAGTCTGAACCTCTGGAAGGGCGGCCAATTCTTTTTGAAAGGAAATAGATAAGGCCGAAATCTGCACTTTAATGGAGCCTAATTTTAGGCCTGCATCCACACCTGCCTGCAAAAAATGGAGGAAACGACCATGCTGAAATTCTTCTGTAGGAGCCTTCTTGGATTCACACCAAGACACATACTTTCTCCAAACACGGTGATAATGCTTCGCCGTAACCTCCTTTCTAGCCTTAAGTAGAGTGGGGATGACTTCCCCAGGAATACCTTTTCGAGCTAGGATTTGGCGTTCAACCTCCACGCCGTCAAACGCAACCGCGGTAAGTCCTGGAACACGCACGGCCCTTGCAGTAACAGATCCTCTCTCAGAGGAAGAGGCCAGGGATCTCCTATGAGCAATTCCTGAAGATCCGCATACCAGACCCTCCGTAGCCAATCTGGAACAATGAGTATCGCCTGAACCCTTGTTGTTCTTATGATCCTTATCACTTTTGGAATGAGTAGAAGTGGAGGGAACACATATACTGACTGAAACACCCACGGAGTTACCAGGGCGTCCACTGCACTGGATTGAGGGTCCCTCGACCTGGAACAATATCTCTGAAGCTTCTTGTTGAGGCGAGACGCCATCATGTCTATTTGAGGAATTCCCCAACGACTTGTCACTTCTGCAAAAACCTCTTGATGAAGACCCCACACTCCTGGATGGAGATAGTGTCTGCTGAGGAAATCTGCTTCCCAGTTGTCCACGCCCGGAAGGAAGACCGCTGACAGAGCGCTTACATGTTTTTCCGCCCAGCTGAGACCTTTTGTGGCCTCCGCCGCTCTGCTCTTTGTTCCACCCTGGCGGTTTATGTACGCCACTGCTGTTACGTTGTCCGACTGAATCAGGACAGGTAGACCTCGAAGAAAGTGTTCCGCTTGTAGAAGGCCGTTGTAGATGGCTCTTAATTCCAGAACGTTTATGTGCAGACAAACTTCCTGGCTTGACCATTTTCCCTGGAAATTTTTTCCCTGTGTGACTGCTCCCCAGCCCTGGAGGCTTGCATCCGTGGTCACCAGGAACCAATCCTGGACCCCGAAGCTGCGGCCCTCTTGGAGGTGAGAACTTTGAAGCCACCACAGGAGAGATATTCTGGTCCTGGAAGATAGGCTCATTTTCCGGTGCATGTGCAGGTGAGACCCGGACCACTTGTCCAACAGGTCCCACTGAAACACCCGGGCATGAAACCTGCCAAATGGAATGGCTTCGTAGGCTGCAACCATCTTCCCCAACACCCGATTGCATTGATGAATCGACACACACTTGCCGGTTTCAGCATCTCCTTGACCATGTTCTGGATTTCCAGAGCTTTTTCCGCTGGGAGAAACACTCTCTGCAGTTCCGTGTCCAGGATCATGCCCAAGAAAGACAGCCATGTTGTCGGCATCAACTGTGACTTTGGCAAATTTAGGATCCAACCATGTTGTTGCAGAACTGTCAGGGAGAGCGCAACGTTTCTTAGCAACTGCTCCTTTGATCTCGCCTTTATCAGGAGATTGTCCAAGTACGAGATAATTGTGACACCCTGCTTGCGTAGGAGCACCATAATTTCCGTCATTACTTTGGAGAAGACCCTCGGAGCCGTAGAAAGACCAAACGGCAACGTCTGAAATTGGTAATGACAATCCTTAACAGCAAACCTCAGGAAAGCTTGATGTGGAGGATATATTGGGACATGTAAGTAGGCATCTTTGATGTCGACTGACGCCATAAAATCCCCCCCTTCCAGACTGGAGATCACTGCTCGAAGAGATTCCATCTTGAACTTGAAACTTTTCAAATATAGATTGAGGGATTATAGGTCAGGATCGGTCTGGCTTTGGTACGACAAACAGGCTCGAATAAAACCCTTCTCCCCGTTGAGACGGGGTACTGTGACAATGACACGCTGTTAACACAGTTTTTGTATCGCAGCGCACACTACTTCCCTTTCTGGTAGAAAAACTGGCAAGGCTGATTTGAAAAATCGGTGGGGGGGCACGACTTGAAACTCCAGTTTGTACCCTTGGGACACTATTTCCCAAGGATCACACCCAAGGATCCAGGCCCGAGTGAAACCAGACCTGCCCCCACCGGTACAGTCTCCCGTAGAGGAGCCCCAGCGTCATGCAGTGGACTTAGCAGAAGCCGGGGAGGACTTCTGCTCCTGGGAACCTGGCACAGCAGGCAACCTTTTTCCCCTTCCTCTACCTTTAGAGGCAAGTAAGGACGACCCTCTTCCTTTTTTGTATTTATTGGGCCGAAAGGACTGCATCTGATAGCGAGGCGTCTTTTTCTGTTGTGAAGGGACATAAGGAAGAAATGATGACTTACCGCGGTAGCCGTAGACACCAGATCAGCGAGGCAGTCACCAAACAAGACACCACCTTTATACGGGAGAGCCTCCATAGCTTTCTTAGAGTCGGCATCAGCATTTCATTGATGAATCCACAGTGCTCTCCTGGCAGAGACTGCCATGGCATTGGCCCTTGATCCTAAGAGGCCAATATCCCTTGCCGCATCCTTTAGGTAAGCTGCAGCGTCCCGGATATAACCGAGAGTCAAAAGAATGCTATCCCTATCCAGGGTATCCATGTCAGATGCCAAGTTATCTGCCCACTTACCAATAGCGCTACTCACCCATGCCGACGCCATGGCAGGTCTGAGCAGCGCACCTGCAGTGACAAATGGATTTTAAGGTAGTTTCCTGCTTACGATCCGCAGGGTCCTTTAGGGCAGCCGTGTCAGGAGACAGAAGCGCCATCTTTTTGGACAGTCGTGACAGAGCCTTGTCCACATTGGGAGATGACTCCCACTTTTCCCTGTCCTCAGAGGGGAAAAGATATGCCATTAGAATTCTCTTGGGAATCTGCCACCTTTTGTCAGGAGCTTCCCAAGCTTTTTCACAAAGTGTGTTCAGCTCATGAGAGGGGGGAAACGTCACCTCAGGTTTTTTACCCTTATACAAACAAACCCTTGTATCAGGAATAGTAGTTACTTCTGTAATATGTAAAACGTCTTAAATTGCCACAATCATGTACTGAATACTCTTAACCAGTTTCGGATTTAAACTGGCCTCACTATAGTCGACACTGGAATCAGAGTCCGTGTCGGTATCAGTATCCGCCATCTGGGTAAATGAACACTTTTGTGACCCTGAGGGGGTCTGGACCTGAGACAAGGCGTCCTCCATGGATTTTCTCCATGTTTGGGTCTGAGAATCAGATTTATCCAGCCTTTTATTTAGTCAATAACGCCACATTTGCATTCAACGTACTCAACATATCCACCCAATCAGCAGTCGGCGGTGCCGACAGTCACTCCCAGCGCATTATCCGCACCCACTGCAACCTCCTCCGGGGAGGAGCACTCAGCCTCAGACATGTCGACACACACGTACCGACACGCACCCACACACTGGCTATAGAGGACAGACCCACACAGAGGGAGTTTACCAGCTCACACCCCAGCGCCTATCCCGGTACAGAGACCATATACACACTGCCTCAGACCTGTTTGTGCTGTTTTTATCAAGTGATAATAGCACCAATTTACTGTGCCCCCCCGTTTTGCACCCTGTTACTTGTGCAGGAGTGTGGAGGTCCGGGCCAGCGTCTCTGCATCCTGTGAAGAGAAAATGGCGCTGGTAAGCTGTGAGGGCTAAGCCATGCCCCCTCACCGGCACACTGTAGTCCCGCTCAAATTCAAATTATTTATACTGGCGGGGGCTATATCTAGTGCCTAGGCACTTGCAATATATATATTTTAGGCAGTTTTTTAAACTTCAGTAATCATGCTGCCCAGGGCCCCCCCCCCCTGCGCCCTGCAAGTGCCGCCGTATGTGTGTGTGGGAGCATGGCGCGCAGCGCGACCGATGCGTGGTATCTCAGTACTGAAGTCTTCTGCCGTCACTGAAGCCTTCTGGTCTTCTTAATACTCACCCGGCTTCTATCTTCTGGCTCTGTGAGGGGGTGACGGCGCGGCTCCAGGAACGAGCAGCTAGGCGCACCAAGTGATCGGACCCTCTGGAGCTAATGGTGTCCAGTAGCCTAAGAAGCAGAGCCTTTGAACTCAAAGAAGTAGGTCTGCTTCTCTCCCCTCAGTCCCACAATGCAGGGAGCCTGTTGCCAGCAGTGCTCCCTGAACACAAAAACCTAACAAAAGTCTTTTTTACAGAGAAACGCAGTAGAGCTCCCCTGTGAGTGTCCAGTCTCTCTGGGCACAGAACCTAACTGGGGTCTGGAGGAGGGGCATAGAGGGAGGAGCCAGTTCACACCCATTTAAAGTCTTAAAGCGCCCATGTCTCCTGCAGATCCTGTCTATACCCCATGGTCCTTTTGGAGTCCCCAGCCTCTAGGACGTAAGAGAAATGAAATACAGGTGGAAAAACTCCCAAAGACAGTTTAGACGGGATCGGTATGTGATCCTAGCGGACAGATTGCCGGCGGTCACAATACAGACAGCGGCATTAAAATGTTTAGGATACCGACAGGGGAGTGGTAAGTATTCTAACCCACCCCCCAACCCTCCGTTACTGCAGCCTAACCCTAACCTTTCCCCCCCCCAGGTGGTACATAAAAACCCAGTTAGCTCTGATTTAGGCTAGGTGTGATTTCATGAAAGAAAATACTTCTATGGTTGCTAAGTCTTGAACTTCCTCTAATAAGCAAAAATCACGTCACTACTGTACTTACATAAGTACACTATTTGTTCACAGAATACATATTAAGGTGCACGTTTCTTACCTCACATGACTGTTTGCTCTCCATTATTTTTAAAATGGTGTCTTTCAGAGCATGATGAACAAATGGCGTAGCAGTAGCTTTCATGTATTGCTCCATAAGTGTGCTCGCCAGGGTTGTGGCACGAAAGAGCGTTGTAGCCTCATCTATATTGTTACAAAATCAAATATATAAAGAAAGTTATGCAAAATCATCACCACTATTTGTTACTCTACTGCGTAACGTTAACATATAGCATTTGCATACATTAGAAGAACCCACAGTTGGTGAAATTCCATAAATATTTAGAAATCTAAAAAGGACGTATGGAATCACTAAAATTTTACAAATTTTATTAAAAACGCTAACATGATGTTTTGTTTTTTTTATTTTAAAATCATTGTCAGTGCCTTTTTAAGAAAAGTGATATTTTAATAGTCTTTACTATTCCTTAGGAAGAGAATTTCTGTCTTTAAGCGGTGTATTCAATTCGCCGCAGTGTTCACCCCACGACTAATTGCCAGCCAAAATCTCTGTGGCGCAGGCAGTGTAATGTGAATAAGATTGTATGCTATTGTGTGCTACTGTGTGGCGTAATTTGAATTGCGGGTACTATTGGTGGTGTGCATCGGCACGCACTGTCCCTTTACTGCATATGGATGGAGGGCGCAAATTTGTCATTTGCTGGGAGCACCAAACACCCTAACACTGGCCCCTGCTGTCAGGATTTCTGCATGGACTGATACAAGAGTAGGTCGATAGGAGGGGGTGGGGGGTGACACCATGAGTTACAACACCGGGTGACACCAACCCTAGTGACGCCTCTGGGCGCAGGGAAAGGCTATTCAATTAAATAGCCTTTTTCCTGTGCCAAAAACTTGGAATGTGCAGGGGCGATATTCAATTGATGCTAGTTATCGCACCCATTAGTGTCTGGCTTAGCTGCGTAAAGCAGCTAAACCTGGTTAAACAAATGGGCACGATCTCGAAAAGTGCAGTTTGGGAACCTAAATGGGTCACTTTTCTCACATTGCAGCTTGCCGACACAGGGGGGTGCAAGATAAAATGAGTCTCCCTGCAGATCAGCGGGCCCGAACATTGTGCTCCATCTAGTGCATCTGCGGGGAGAAACAATTGAATCCCCACCCCACCCCCATTAAGTCTAAAACTAAGATGCCAATATGTAGTCAGCAAACTAAGCCTGACATCTTTGAGACAAAATAAGCCCATTCATACCAGCAGGCCTACAGTGTAAACTCTTGTGTATTCCGTACCTTCCACGCTGATCTCTTTGTCATTTAGTGTTCGCAAAAGTAAAGACTCCATTTTTTCATGCAGAAAAATCCGCAGTAAAATGCTTGCAAGTAGTGTTCGATCCTGGCCACACACGTGCGATAATGCATTTACTACATGCAGCTCCTTCTGCAATATAAGCTAAAAGATAGAACATGTTACCTGAAAAGGCTTATTCATTTAGGTATACGGTGAACACAAGAGCTTGGAGGAGGGCTCGTTTGTACAGGAGCTGGCAAAAGTGTGTAAAAACACCAACTACTGATGCATTACACTTTACAACTCTTTTCCCACGTACTTCAGAAACGCTGCACTTTTAACCAATACAAACTATGGAACTCGTTGTGTGAGATAAGGTAGGAGAAACAGGTCATGCTGCATTCTAATATGTAAGACACTGCAATAACTTGGGAAAGAGCTCATACATTGATATATCGGAATTGGAGGGAATCGGATGAAAAGTGTGTTTTTTGTGCATGTGATATACTGTATCTTTATTTTTACAGCATTTTGGGAACACTTTCTTCATTCCAATACTCTTTATAATGTGAGGAATACAGTCTTTTGCAAATACTGCTTAACAAGATATTTAGTGCTAAGACACTCAAAATAACCAATTGATCACCATCACAAACCATGGAGCTTCAACCATTGCTGATTGTTATAATACTTTATTATCTACCAGTCAGCAAATACATTACCATGCTAACGGGTGGTCTTCAGTTTGCCGGCTGTCGAGATCCCGGCGCACAGTATACCGGCGCCGAAATCCCGACAGCCGGCATACCGACACTTTTTCTCCCTCTTGGGGGTCCACGACCCCCCTGGAGGAAGAATAGATAGCGTGGCGCGCCACCGTGCCCGCAGCGTGGCAAGCGCAGCGAGCCTGCAAGGGGATCATTTGCGCTCGCCACGCTGTCTGTATTGCGGCGGTTGGGATCCCGGCGCCGGTATGCTGGTCGCCGGGAGCCCGGCCGCCGGCATACCATACTACACCCCATGCTAACACACCACAGAAGGTCTTTGTCAGCGCTATCAGACACGCTCTGGTGGTGGCGCAGTACTACCACAATTATTCACCTTAAAGAGGATCCCTCCAACTTAGGAAAGGGTGTCATCCCCTTCTATCGCAAGTGGCCCTATATTACTAATATTTTTTAACTATTCAAAAACACTGACTGGTGGCTATGCAGACAGGTGTCTTGTGGGCTGATGTTTTGGAAAAATGACTTGCTAAGCTAGCCTAATTTACGGTGTTTATTATGTATATGTAATTGCATATTTTGTATTTGGAAAACCTGGTCATGAAGTATCTAGTCATACTACGTTTTCTTTATACTTGGAGCAACTGTCCTAGCTGACCCCCACCCCCTTCCCACTTCCTATTTGTATCATTTTATTTTCTTGTACTGTTTTACTATGTGAAAAAAAACCAAACAAACAATAAAAAAATAGGTAAAAAAAAAAATCATCTGAAAAAGCATCTAGGACAGTGATGGGGAACCTTTGGCCCTCCAGCTGTTGTTGAACTACACATCCCAGCATGCTCTGCTACAGTTTTAGCACGGCCAAATAGCAAAACTGTAGCAGGGCATGCGGGGATGTGTAGTGCAACAACAGCTGAAGTGCCAAAGGTTCCCCATCACTGATCTAGGGGGTCATTCGGGTACAGTCTTTAGTACAAGATAATCACTCCAGTTGCCAGAAATCAGCCACCTTCTCGGACTCAACCGTAAAATCAATTGTAGATGCTGTACATATCTCAGATATATGACATCTGGAGGATGGAAGGGACTCAATTATACTGCAGACATAAAAATCTCTTTGGTGTCTCACACTACACAATTACTTGTACATTACCATACAGTATACAAGCCATTGATGAACCGTCGCTCAACACACATCTCTCCCGCATCGGCCCGTCTATATGAGCCTTAAGATCACTACACTGCATACACAGTTGATAACAATCATAATGCCAGATCCACTCTACTATTCAAATTGAAGAAATCTGAGCTTCAGCAACAATGGGCTATACACAATGTTACACAGAAACATTACACCAGACTTATACTTGCAATACCTCTTTAAACTCATTGTACTCTTCCTCTGGCATGATCTTCTCCATGGAGTACCGTGCCCGGACACGCAGTGACCCTGGCTCTATACCTTTCAGTGGTATGTGCGAACTGAGTTGAAACCATTCATCTATTGCATGTCCTCTTTGCAGCCGATTTAACTGACAGCGCATGAATACTGGAAAGTAGAGGAAGACCATTAGATATATCAAGATATGCTGGCAAAACCCCCCAAAACTTTTAAAGATTCAGAAAAAATATAGAAATGGAGTAATACAGAGAACGAAAATGCAGAAGTATACTTACAGATGTCAGGATCTTTGCTTTTCTTTGTTTTGTTACTAAGGCTAATTTCAAATCTGTTTATGTCCGGTGATAAATCGCTAAAAAAAAAAAAAAAAAAATGAAATAAATAATAAGAATTTACTCACCGATAATTCTATTTCTCGTAGTCCCAAGGGAAAGGGAAGAATTGGACTTGATGTGGCGCACTCAATCAAAATGAAATTATTTAAAATATAACTTTTATTAGTATTTGATTTAAAAAAGCCAGGTACTGTGAAATATTAAAAATTATAAAGACAAATGTGAGACAAAGTGCAACATATAGTGTTAAAATTCACACTCTCTATTTCCACCGTGCTGAGCAATGTCTTATATGTGTATTGAATTAATTCTAGGTTCTATGACCATATTGTATCAAATTCCTGGTGCTGTCAGGATGTGATCTCAATTTTAATTGGATTGACAGTTTTTCTGGATTTTACATCACTGTTGTATTGTCCTTTGGTTAATATTAATGCGTTCCCTGTGCTTGATCTGCTGAGTATCGAGTAACCACCACTGGTATAGCCACTAAGTCCTCTTGGTGTCCTTCTTAGAGGCTGATTCATATATAGTGTGAGAATTATATTTTATCATGAGAGTTTCATATAATGAGTACAAGACACGGCTCCGCGCTCTCAGTCTCAGCTGTCAGCGCACTTATATTCTTAATTCAAAAATGGTATATGCTTTAAGCTTATTTACAGGCTATACCTGGTTTTGCTTAAAGTTGCATATTGTGCTCTCAGTCTTTGCTGTCAGCTCTCGGGAGAAATTCTCCTCATAACCCAGTTTGTGGATATCCAGGTTCTCTATACCTGTATAGGATGTTCTATCTATAAGTAGGAGCCTGTCAGTTACCATATGAGTTTTGAGCTGAATGCTCTGAAACTTCTAATGATTGTATAATTTGTGCTCTCAGTCAATGCCGTCAGCACTTCTAATAACAGTAAGAGAGGGTATTATGTGACACAATGGTGTTTGGTGCACTTCCAGAGTAAATATATTTTATTCTCAACAGATCAGTTTTTTCTTATCACCAAATATCAACACAATGCATTCTAATATATTTATTTCACTGTGATGTATCAATCCCGTAGTCCGTAGTGGATGCTGGGGACTCCATAAGGACCATGGGGAATAGACGGCTCCGCAGGAGACTGGGCACACTAAAAGAAAGATTTGGTACTACCTGGTGTGCATTGGCTCCTCCCTCTATGCCCCTCCTCCAGACCTCAGTTAGGATACTGTGCCCGGAAGAGCTGACACAATAAGGAAGGATTTTGAATCCCGGGTAAGACTCATACCAGCCACACCAATCACACCGTATAACTCGTGATATTCTACCCAGTTAACAGTATGAATAACAACTGAGCCTCTCAACAGATGGCTCAACAATAACCCTTTAGTTAGGCAATAACTATATACAAGTATTGCAGACAATCCGCACTTGGGATGGGCACCCAGCATCCACTACGGACTACGAGAAATAGAATTATCGGTGAGTAAATTCTTATTTTCTCTAACGTCCTAGTGGATGCTGGGGAGTCCGTAAGGACCATGGGGATTATACCAGAGCTCCCAAACGGGCGGGAGAGTGCGGATGACTCTGCAGCACCGAATGAGAGAACTCAAGGTCCTCCTCAGCCAGGGTATCAAATTTGTAGAATTTAGCAAACGTGTTTGCCCCTGACCAAGTAGCAGCTCGGCAAAGTTGTAAAGCCGAGACCCCTCGGGCAGCCGCCCAAGATGAGCCCACCTTCCTCGTGGAATGGGCTTTCACTGATTTAGGATGCGGCAAACCAGCCGCCGAATGCGCCAGCTGAATTGTGCTACAAATCCAGCGAGCAATAGTCTGCTTAGAAGCAGGAGCACCTATTTTGTTGGGTGCATACAGGATAAAAAGCGAGTCAGTTTTCCTGAATCCAGCCGTCCTGGAAACATAAATTTTCAAGGCCCTGACTACGTCCAGTAACTTGGAATCCTCCAAGTCCTTAGTAGCCGCAGGCACTACAATAGGTTGGTTCAAGTGAAAAGCTGATACCACCTTAGGGAGAAACTGGGGACGAGTCCTCAATTCTGCCCTATCCATATGGAAAATCAGATAAGGGCTTTTACACGACAAAGCCGCCAATTCTGACACACGCCTGGCCGAAGCCAAGGCCAATAACATGACCACTTTCCACGTGAGATATTTGAGATCCACGGTTTTAAGTGGTTCAAACCAATGTGATTTTAGGAAACTCAACACCACATTGAGATCCCAAGGTGCCACAGGAGGCACAAAAGGGGGCTGAATATGAAGCACTCCCTTAACAAAAGTCTGAACTTCAGGAAGTGAAGCCAGTTCTTTCTGGAAGAAAATCGACAGAGCCGAAATCTGGACCTTAATGGAACCCAATTTTAGGCCCATAGTCACTCCTGACTGTAGGAAGTGCAGAAAACGACCCAGCTGAAATTCCTCTGTGGGGGCCTTCCTGGCCTCACACCACGCAACATATTTTCGCCAAATGCGGTGATAATGGTTTGCGGTTACTTCTTTCCTGGCTTTTATCAGCGTAGGAATGACTTCCTCCGGAATGCCCTTCTCCTTTAGGATCCGGAATTCAACCGCCATGCCGTCAAACGCAGCCGCGGTAAGTCTTGGAACAGACAGGGCCCCTGCTGTAGCAGATCCTGTCTGAGCGGTAGAGGCCATGGGTCCTCTGACAACATTTCTTGAAGTTACGGGTACCAAGCTCTTCTTGGCCAATCCGGAACCACGAGTATCGTTCTTACTCCTCGCCTTCTTATTATTCTCAGTACCTTTGGTATGAGGGGCAGAGGAGGGAACACATAAACCGACTGGTACACCCACGGTGTCACTAGCGCGTCCACAGCTATCGCCTGAGGGTCCCTTGACCTGGCGCAATATCTCTTTAGCTTTTTGTTGAGGCGGGACGCCATCATGTCCACCTGTGGCCTTTTCCAACGGTTTACCAACAGTAGGAAGACTTCTGGATGAAGTCCCCACTCTCCCGGGTGTAGGTCGTGTCTGCTGAGGAAGTCTGCTTCCCAGTTGTCCACTCCCGGAATGAACACTGCCGACAGTGCTATTATGTGATTTTCCGCCCATCGGAGAATCCTTGCGGCTTCTGCCATCGCCATCCTGCTTCTTGTGCCGCCCTGTCGGTTGACATGGGCGACTGCCGTGATGTTGTCTGACTGGATCAGTACCGGCTGGTTTTGAAGCAGGGTTTTGCCTGACTTAGGGCATTGTAAATGGCCCTTAGTTCCAGAATATTTATGTGCAGGGAAGTCTCCTGACTTGACCATAGTCCTTGGAAGTTTCTTCCCTGTGTGACTGCTCCCCAGCCTCGAAGGCTGGCATCCGTGGTCAACAGGACCCAGTCCTGTATGCCGAATCTGCGGCCCTCTAGAAGATGAGCACTCTGCAGCCACCACAGTAGAGACACCCTGGTCCTTGGAGACAGGGTTATCAGTTGATGCATCTGAAGATGCGATCCCGACCACTTGTCCAAGAGGTCCCACTGGAAAGTCCTTGCATGGAACCTGCCGAATGGAATTGCTTCGTATGAAGCCACCATTTTTCCCAGGACTCGTGTGCAGTGATGCACCGATACCCGTTTTGGTTTTAGGAGGTCTCTGACTAGAGATGACAGCTCCTTGGCTTTCTCCTGCGGGAGAAATACTTTTTTCTGTTCTGTGTCCAGAATCATCCCCAGGAACAGTAAGCGTGTGGAAGGAACCAGTTGTGACTTTGGGATGTTTAGAATCCAGCCATGCTGTTGTAGCACTTCCCGAGATAGTGCTACTCCGACCAGTAACTGCTCCCTGGACCTCGCCTTTATTAGGAGATTGTCCAAGTACGGGACAATTAAAACTCCCTTTTTTCGAAGGAGTATCATCATTTCTGCCATTACCTTGGTAAACACCCTCGGTGCCGTGGACAGTCCAAACGGTAGTGTCTGGAATTGGTAATGACAATCCTGTACCACAAATCTGAGGTACTCCTGGTGAGGAAGGTAAATTGGGACATGCAGGTAAGCATCCTTGATGTCCAGGGATACCATGTAATCCCCCTCGTCCAGGCTTGCAATAACCGCCCTGAGCGATTCTATCTTGAACTTTGATTTTTTTATGTATGTGTTCAAGGATTTCAAATGTAAAATGGGTCTCACCGAACCGTCCGGTTTCGGTACCACAAACAGTGTGGAATAGTAACCCCGTCCTTGTTGAAGTAGGGGCACTTTTACTATCACCTGCTGGGAATACAGCTTGTGAATTGCCTCTAGTACAGCCTCCCTGCTCGAGGGAATTGTCGGTAAGGCCGATTTGAGGAAACGGCGGGGGGGAGTCGCCTCGAATTCCAGCTTGTACCCCTGAGATACTACTTGAAGGATCCAGGGATCCACCCGTGAGCGAACCCACTGATCGCTGAAATTTTTGAGGCGGCCCCCCACCGTACCTGGCTCCGCCTGTGGAGCCCCACCGTCATGCGGCGGATTTGGAAGAAGCGGGGGAGGACTTTTGTTCCTGGGAACCTGCTGCGTGGTGCAGTTTCTTCCCCCTTCCTCTAGACAGAAAGGACCCGCCTTTTCCCCGCCTGTTTTTCTGGGTTCGAAAGGACTGCACCTGATAGTACGGCGCTTTCTTAGGCTGTGAGGGGACATGGGGTAAAAATGCTGACTTCCCAGCTGTTGCTGTGGAAACAAGGTCAGAGAGACCGTCCCCGAATAACTCCTCACCCTTATAAGGCAAAACTTCCATGTGCCTTTTAGAATCTGCATCCCCTGTCCACTGCCGAGTCCATAAGCCTCTCCTAGCAGAAATGGACAATGCACTTATTCTAGATGCCAGCCGGCAGATCTCCCTCTGTGCATCTCTCATGTATAAGACTGAGTCTTTTATATGCTCTATGGTAAGCAATACAGTGTCCCTGTCCAGGGTGTCAATATTTTCTGACAGGGAATCTGACCAAGCAGCAGCAGCACTGCACATCCACGCTGAAGCAATAGCTGGTCTCAGTATAACACCAGTGTGTGTATATATAGACTTTAGGATAGCCTCCTGCTTTCTATCAGCAGGTTCCTTTAGGGCGGCCGTATCCGGAGACGGTAGTGCCACCTTTTTAGACAAACGTGTGAGCGCTTTATCCACCCTAGGGGGTGTCTCCCAACGTGACCTATCCTCTGGCGAGAAAGGGAACGCCATTAGTAATTTTTTTGAAATCACCAATTTCTTATCAGGGAAAGCCCACGCTTCTTCACACACTTCATTTAATTCTTCAGATGGGGGAAAAACTATTGGTAGTTTTTTCTCCCCAAACATAATACCCTTTTTTGAGGTACCTGGGTTTATATCAGAAAGGTGTAAAACCTCTTTCATTGCCTCAATCATGCCACGAATGGCCCTAGTGGACATTAAATTTGACTCATCGTCGTCGACACTGTTATCAGTATCCGTGTCGACATCTGTGTCTGCCATCTGAGGTAGTGGGCGTTTTAGAGCCCCTGATGGCCATTGAATTGCCTGGGCAGGCACGGGCTGAGAAGCCGGCTGTCCCGTATTTGGCCTGTCGTCAAATTTTTTATGTAAGGAGTCGACACTTGCACGCAATTCCTTCCATAAATCCATCCACTCAGGTGTCTGCCCCGCAGGGGGTGACATCACATTTATAGGCATCTGCTCCGCCTCCACATAAGTCTCCTCATCAAACATGTCGACACAGCCGTACCGACACACCGCACACACACACAGGGAATGCTCTTAAAGGAGACAGGACCCCACAAAAGCCCTTTGGGGAGACAGAGATAGAGTATGCCAGCACACACCAGAGCGCTATATAATGCAGGGACTAACTGAATTATGTCCCTTATAGCTGCTATAATATTTACTGCGCCTCAATCTGTGCCCCCCCCCCCCCCTCTCTTTTTTACCCTTTTCCGTAGTGTAGACTGCAGGGGAGAGTCAGGGAGCTTCCTTCCAGCGGAACTGTGAGGGAATAATGGCGCCAGTGTGCTGAGGGAGATGGCTCCGCCCCTTTTTCGGCGGACTATTCTCCCGCTTTTTTATGGATTCTGGCAGGGGTAATTACCACATATATAGCCTCTAGGGCTATATATTGTGGTTATTTTGCCAGCCAAGGTGATATTATTGCTGCTCAGGGCGCCCCCCCCCAGCGCCCTGCACCCTCAGTGACCGGAGTGTTAAGTGTGTATGAGGAGCAATGGCGCACAGCTGCAGTGCTGTGCGCTACCTTGGTGAAGACTGAAGTCTTCTGCCGCCGATTTTCCGGACCATCTTCTTGCTTCTGGCTCTGTAAGGGGGACGGCGGCGCGGCTCCGGGAACGAACATCAAGGACGGGTCCTGCGGTCGATCCCTCTGGAGCTAATGGTGTCCAGTAGCCTAAGAAGCCCAAGCTAGCTGCAAGCAGGTAGGTTCGCTTCTTCTCCCCTTAGTCCCTCGTTGCAGTGAGCCTGTTGCCAGCAGGTCTCACTGTAAAATAAAAAACCTAAAATATACTTTCTTTCTAGGAGCTCAGGAGAGCCCCTAGTGTGCATCCAGCTCGGCCGGGCACAGAAATCTAACTGAGGTCTGGAGGAGGGGCATAGAGGGAGGAGCCAGTGCACACCAGGTAGTACCAAATCTTTCTTTTAGTGTGCCCAGTCTCCTGCGGAGCCGTCTATTCCCCATGGTCCTTACGGAGTCCCCAGCATCCACTAGGACGTTAGAGAAATATAATTTAGGGATTAACACTATATTGAGTGAATTTTTCCCAATAGCTGCTTGTATATACAATATTGCGCCTAAATTTAGTGCCCCCCCTCTCTTTTTAACCCTTTGAGCCTGAAAACTACAGGGGAGAGCCTGGGGAGCTGTCTTCCAGTTGCAATGTGAAGAGAAAATGGCGCCAGTGTGCTGAAGGAGATAGCTCCACCCCTTTTTCGCGGACTATTCTCCCGCTTTTTTATGGATTCTGGCAGGGGTAATTACCACATATATAGCCTCTAGGGCTATATATTGTGGTATTTTTGCCAGCCAAGGTGTTTTTATTGCTGCTCAGGGCGCCCCCCCCTAGCGCCCTGCACCCTCAGTGACCGGAGTGTGAAGTGTGTATGAGGAGCAATGGCGCACAGCAGCAGTGCTGTGCGCTACCTTGGTGAAGACTGATGTCTTCTGCCGCCAGATTTTCCGGACCTCTTCTTGCTTCTGGCTCTGTAAGGGGGACGGCGGCGCGGCTCCGGAACCGAACACCAAGGCCAGTTCCATGCGGTCGATCCCTCTGGAGCTAATGGTGTCCAGTAGCCTAAGAAGCCCAAGCTGCAAGCAGGTAGGTTCGCTTCTTCTCCCCTTAGTCCCTCGCTGCAGTGAGCCTGTTGCCAGCAGGTCTCACTGTAAAATAAAAAACCTAATTATATACTTTCTTTCTAGAAGCTCAGGAGAGCCCCTAGTGTGCATCCAACCTCGGCCGGGCACAAAATCTAACTGAGGCTTGGAGGAGGGTCATAGTGGGAGGAGCCAGTGCACACCAGGTGACCTAAAAGCTTTCTTTAGTTGTGCCCAGTCTCCTGCGGAGCCGCTATCCCCATGGTCCTTTCGGAGTTCCCAGCATCCACTAGGACGTCAGAGAAATATATTTTTTAAAAGGCTATCAACCCTTCTATCTGTGACATCATTTAGTGAGGTAGATGACAGTGGTAAAGCAGATTTATGCACGAGTCACAGAACATGTGCATCTACTTTTGGAGGAAATTCCCTTTTCGAACAATCCACAGCTGGAAATGGATAATTAGAATCCCATCTTTTAGGAATCTTAAACTTTTTACTGGGCGCCGCCCAAGACTCATCCATCATTTCCGTCAGCTCATCTGATGCTGGGAATTCAGCTTTCACTAACTTTGTTCGTTTAAATACAGGTGCTTTAGCTTTTAACACTGTCTTGGTTGGCTCTTCCAACGAGAGAACAGCCTTCACAGCATTAATAAGTTCAGCTACATCATCTGAACTAAAACTCTGCGACTGATCATACGGAGTTGAATCTATTGTATCATCATCCGATGTATCATCTTGTGTAGTCTGCCACATAGACGTATCTGTCTTATAGGCCCTACACACTGGCCTATTTTCTGAAAGATATTAACGATCTCGTTCATAAATGAACGAGAACTCGTTCATATCTTTCAGTGTGGAGACTCCAGCTCGTTCATCGCTGGTCTCCCGTCGGCTGTGCATGCAGGCCAATATGGACGATCTCGTCCATATTTGCCTGCACTTCAATGCAGCCGCGTGACGGGGGGAGTGAAGAAACTTCACTCCTCCCGTCACTGCCCCCCCGCCGCCGGGTCGCTCGTCGGCCGTATCCGCCGTCGGGCAGCTCGGCGGCGGGTCGGCCAGTGAGTAGGGCCCCTTAGTCTTACCTGTCTCTTGGTTGCTTGTAGAGGCTACTGGAACCAAGCCGTAGGAAGGGAGCTGCATGTATGGGTTCATAGTATAACCTAACCCTTAAGGTGGTGGAGTTAACTTGTCTGCTATAGAAGATAGAGTCTTTGCGAACATATTCTATGGTGGCTCTGTTGGTGGTTGAACCAACTCCTGTTTTTTACTTCACTGAAAAGCGAAACAATTTGCACACAAACCCTCATAAGTGACAAATTGATTCATATCAATTACCCCTGACTTACAAGATAAGCATGTTAGGGCTGAAGGAGTGCTTGATAAATTCTCCTCATCACTTTTGCCGCTCACAGACATGGTATTAATCTGTTATTGACTACACAATTTGTGACTGAAAATCACCCTATATGTAAGTATATAGAGGTGAGATCAATCTGACCACAGTGCACCTGATTTGAGGGTCAGAACAGGACTGACATTACACAGAAAAGTCAGCACACATACTAGCAGTCAGTCACATGTTAAAGCATTAGACATTGCCATATGAGAATACAACCTCCATAACAACTTATACATAAGTAGGAAAATTGTACTTCTGTTTTAACCGGTTCTTTTTCCAACATAGCATGCAGAAAACACAGTAATATACAGACCTCATATGCAATAGGTACTAAAAATTAACAATTCATACTAACAAGTAGAAGGAATTTTTAGTACTGTATACCCTGCCTAAAGAGAGCGGGAAACAGGGAGACTCACCACACTTTCATATCCAAGCAAATACGCTCGTAAGACGCTACTGGTGTACACTGCCGCTCTTGATAACTGATAACGGACACGGACGCTCACTGACGGACACAGACGCTGAGCGACTTCCACGTGTATGCAGACGCTAAGGCCTGCGACTCGGTCTGGGCGGGTTTATCTCTCTTGTACACAACCGCAGCGTCTAAGCTGAGACAGAGTACCCTCGTGGTAGTGTCTGAGCCGGAAGTGAGGTCATTCAGTTCATGAAACGAGAAACACGCGGGAACTGGTCATGAACTCGGAGGAGGGGCGGCCGGGAGAGCGTCTGAATCCCCCTGTTGACTTAAACTCCCAGTATTGCGGCCTCTACCTAGTCCTGGCGCCTATGATCCCCGGAGCGTAGCGCTGTCGCACTCAAGATGTTCGGCGCATCAACACACTGTTTGTAGTCTCCACCAAATCAGTGTAGGTGTGTCCTGACCCCGCTAGTAAGAGGAAGTCCATAGACTCACCGTCTCCCCATGCTCCGGCCACAGCCTGGTTACGTCTGCTGGACCTGCTAGAACATCCTGACACAGACGCCCGTTGAGACAGCACTAATACCCGAAGGTAAGCGTTGTTGCGACCCGGTAGGGAGTTGCTGGAGCGACTCTTTCTAGTATGCGTTTAAGACGCTGTTAAGAGAAGTCGCTCAAAAAAACATAGTAAGTCTATAAATATAAAATAATTAAAGCTTGAGGCTGCACTCTCAGCAGCCCTGCGACCATGCGGCTTCCTGCCGCACCAAGTAAAAAACTGATTTGACTGAGTCAGTGGGCGGGACTATATGGTGAGGGCCCCAATGCATCCTGGGAGGCCAGAAAGCTCGTGACCGTGTTGGTGCCATTTTCGCTGTCGCTCGACAATATCCCAATGTTATCCTGTGGATAATCCTGTGGACCCAGCCAGAGAAAAATAAGATTTTACTTACCGATAAATCTATTTCTCGGAGTCCGTAGTGGATGCTGGGGTTCCTGAAAGGACCATGGGGAATAGCGGCTCCGCAGGAGACAGGGCACAAAAAGTAAAGCTTTTTCCGATCAGGTGGTGTGCACTGGCTCCTCCCCCCATGACCCTCCTCCAGACTCCAGTTAGGCACTGTGCCCGGACGAGCGTACACAATAAGGGAGGATTATGAATCCCGGGTAAGACTCATACCAGCCACACCAATCACACCGTACAACTTGTGATCTGAACCCAGTTAACAGTATGATAACAGCGGAGCCTCTGAAAGATGGCTTCCTTCAACAATAACCCGAATTAGTTAACAATAACTATGTACAATTTATGCAGATAATCCGCACTTGGGATGGGCGCCCAGCATCCACTACGGACTCCGAGAAATAGATTTATCGGTAAGTAAAATCTTATTTTCTCTATCGTCCTAGTGGATGCTGGGGTTCCTGAAAGGACCATGGGGATTATACCAAAGCTCCCAAACGGGCGGGAGAGTGCGGATGACTCTGCAGCACCGAATGAGAGAACTCCAGGTCCTCCTTAGCCAGAGTATCAAATTTGTAAAATTTTACAAACGTGTTCTCCCCTGACCACGTAGCCGCTCGGCAAAGTTGTAATGCCGAGACCCCTCGGGCAGCCGCCCAAGATGAGCCCACCTTCCTTGTGGAGTGGGCCTTTACAGATTTAGGCTGTGGCAGGCCTGCCACAGAATGTGCAAGTTGGATTGTGCTACAGATCCAACGAGCAATCGTCTGCTTAGACGCAGGAGCACCCATCTTGTTGGGTGCATACAATATAAACAACGAGTCAGATTTTCTGACTCCAGCTGTTCTTGCAATATATATTTTTAATGCTCTGACAACGTCCAGTAACTTGGAGTCCTCCAAGTCACTTGTAGCCGCAGGCACTACAATAGGCTGGTTCAGATGAAATGCTGACACCACCTTAGGGAGAAAATGCGGACGAGTCCGCAGTTCTGCCCTGTCCGAATGGAAAATCAGATATGGGCTTTTGTAAGATAAAGCTGCCAATTCTGACACTCTCCTGGCAGAAGCCAGGGCTAGAAGCATGGTCACTTTCCATGTGAGATATTTCAAATCCACCTTTTTTAGTGGTTCAAACCAATGAGATTTTAGGAAGTCCAAAACCACATTGAGATCCCACGGTGCCACTGGAGGCACCACAGGAGGCTGTATATGCAGCACTCCCTTAACAAAGGTCTGGACTTCAGGGACTGAAGCCAATTCTTTTTGAAAGAAAATCGACAGGGCCGAAATTTGAACCTTAATAGATCCCAATTTGAGACCCATTGACAATCCTGATTGCAGGAAATGTAGGAATCGACCCAGTTGAAATTCCTCCGTCGGAGCACTCCGATCTTCGCACCACGCAACATATTTTCGCCAAATTCGGTGATAATGTTGCACGGTTACTTCCTTCCTTGCTTTAATCAAAGTAGGAATGACTTCTTCCGGCATGCCTTTTTCCTTTAGGATCCGGCGTTCAACCGCCATGCCGTCAAACGCAGCCGCGGTAAGTCTTGAAACAGACAGGGACCCTGCTGAAGCAAGTCCCTCCTTAGAGGTAGAGGCCACGGATCTTCCGTGATCATCTCTTGAAGTTCCGGGTACCAAGTCCTTCTTGGCCAATCCGGAACCACTAGTATCGTTCTTACGCCTCTTTGCCGTATAATTCTCAATACTTTTGGTATGAGAGGCAGAGGAGGAAACACATACACCGACTGGTACACCCCAGGCGTTACCAGCGCGTCCACAGCTATTGCCTGCGGATCTCTTGACCTGGCGCAATACCTGTCCAGTTTTTTGTTGAGGCGAGACGCCATCATGTCCACCATTGGTCTTTCCCAACGGGTTACCAGCATGTGGAAGACTTCTGGATGAAGTCCCCACTCTCCCGGGTGAAGATCGTGTCTGCTGAGGAAGTCTGCTTCCCAGTTGTCCACTCCCGGGATGAACACTGCTGACAGTGCTATCACATGATTCTCTGCCCAGCGAAGAATCCTTGCAGCTTCTGCCATTGCACTCCTGCTTCTTGTGCCGCCCTGTCTGTTCACATGGGCGACTGCCGTGATGTTGTCCGACTGGATCAACACCGGTTTTCCCTGAAGCAGAGGTTCTGCCTGGCTTAGAGCATTGTATATTGCTCTTAGTTCCAGAATGTTTATGTGAAGAGACGTTTCCAGGCTCGTCCATACTCCCTGGAAGTTTCTTCCTTGTGTGACTGCTCCCCAGCCTCTCAGGCTGGCGTCCGTGGTCACCAGGATCCAATCCTGTATGCCGAATCTGCGGCCCTCCAATAGATGAGCACTCTGCAACCACCACAGAAGAGACACCCTTGTCCTTGGAGACAGGGTTATCCGCAGGTGCATCTGAAGATGCGACCCTGACCATTTGTCCAACAGATCCCTTTGGAAAATTCTTGCGTGGAATCTGCCGAATGGAATTGCTTCGTAAGAAGCCACCATTTTTCCCAGGACTCTTGTGCATTGATGTACAGACACCTTTCCTGGTTTTAGGAGGTTCCTGACAAGCTCGGATAACTCCTTGGCTTTTTCCTCCGGGAGAAAAACCTTTTTCTGAACCGTGTCCAGAATCATCCCTAGGAACAGCAGACGAGTTGTCGGCATTAACTGGGATTTTGGAATATTCAGAATCCACCCGTGCTGTTTTAGCACTTCTTGAGACAGTGCTAATCCCATCTCTAGCTGTTCTCTGGACCTCGCCCTTATTAGGAGATCGTCCAAGTATGGGATAATTAATACGCCTTTTCTTCGAAGAAGAATCATCATCTCGGCCATTACCTTTGTAAAGATCCGAGGTGCCGTGGACAATCCGAACGGCAGCGTCTGAAACTGATAGTGACAGTTTTGTACAACGAACCTGAGGTACCCCTGGTGTGAGGGGTAAATTGGAACGTGGAGATACGCATCCTTGATGTCCAAGGATACCATAAAGTCCCCCTCTTCCAGGTTCGCTATCACTGCTCTGAGTGACTCCATTTTGAACTTGAACTTCTTTATGTACAGGTTCAAGGACTTCAGATTTAGAATAGGCCTTACCGAGCCATCCGGCTTCGGTACCACAAAAAGAGTGGAATAATACCCCTTCCCTTGTTGCAGAAGAGGTACCTTGACTATCACCTGCTGAGAGTACAGCTTGTGAATGGCTTCCAAAACCGTCTCCCTTTCGGAGGGGGACGTTGGTAAAGCAGACTTCAGGAAACGGCGAGGTGGATCTGTCTCTAATTCCAACCTGTATCCCTGAGATATTATCTGCAGGATCCAGGGATCTACTTGCGAGTGAGCCCACTGCGCGCTGTAATTTTTGAGACGACCCCCCACCGTCCCCGAGTCCGCTTGAGAAGCCCCAGCGTCATGCTGAGGCTTTTGTAGAAGCCGGGGAGGGCTTCTGATCCTGGGAAGGAGCTGCGTGTTGCTGTCTCTTCCCTCGACCTTTGCCTCGTGGCAGATATGAATAGCCCTTTGCTCTCTTATTTTTAAAGGAACGAAAGGGCTGCGGTTGAAAAGTCGGTGCCTTTTTCTGTTGGGGAGTGACTTGAGGTAGAAAGGTGGATTTCCCGGCTGTAGCCGTGGCCACCAAATCTGATAGACCGACTCCAAATAACTCCTCCCCTTTATACGGCAAAACTTCCATATGCCGTTTTGAATCCGCATCGCCTGTCCACTGTCGCGTCCATAAAGCTCTTCTGGCCGAAATGGACATAGCACTTACCCGTGATGCCAGTGTGCATATATCCCTCTGTGCATCACGCATATAAAGAAATGCATCCTTTATTTGTTCTAACGACAGTAAAATATTGTCCCTGTCCAGGGTATCAATATTTTCAATCAGGGACTCTGACCAAACTACCCCCGCACTGCCCATCCAGGCAGTCGCTACAGCTGGTCGTAGTATAACACCTGCATGTGTGTATATACTTTTTTGGATATTTTCCATCCTCCTATCTGATGGATCTTTAAGTGCGGCCGTCTCAGGAGAGGGTAACGCCACTTGTTTAGATAAGCGTGTTAGCGCCTTGTCCACCCTAGGAGGTGTTTCCCAGCGCTCCCTAACCTCTGGCGGGAAAGGGTATAATGCCAATAATTTCTTTGAAATTATCAGCTTTTTATCAGGGGCAACCCACGCTTCATTACACACGTCATTTAGTTCTTCTGATTCAGGAAAAACTATAGGTAGTTTTTTCATACCCCACATAATACCCTGTTTAGTGGTACCTGTAGTATCAGCTAAATGTAACGCCTCCTTCATTGCCAAAATCATATAACGTGTGGCCCTACTGGAAAATACGGTTGATTCGTCACCGTCACCACTGGAGTCATCGCCTGTGTCTGGGTCTGTGTCGACCGACTGAGGCAAAGGGCGTTTCACAGCCCCTGACGGTGTTTGAGTCGCCTGGACAGGCACTAATTGATTGTCCGGCCGTCTCATGTCGTCAAACGACTGCTTTAGCGTGTTGACACTATCCCGTAGTTCCATAAATAAAGGCATCCATTCTGGTGTCGACTCCCTAGGGGGTGACATCCTCATATTTGGCAATTGCTCCGCCTCCACACCAATATCGTCCTCATACATGTCGACACACACGTACCGACACACAGCAGACACACAGGGAATGCTCCTAACGAAGACAGGACCCACTAGCCCTTTGGGGAGACAGAGGGAGAGTTTGCCAGCACACACCAAAAGCGCTATATATATATCAGGGATAGCCTTATAATAAGTGCTCCCTTATAGCTGCTTTGTTATATCAAAATATCGCCATAAATGTGCCCCCCCCTCTCTGTTTTACCCTGTTTCTGTAGTGCAGTGCAGGGGAGAGACTTGGGAGCCGTCCTGACCAGCGGAGCTGTGAGAGGAAATGGCGCCGTGTGCTGAGGAGATAGGCCCCGCCCCTTTTCCGGCGGGCTCGTCTCCCGCTATTTAGAAAAATTAGGCAGGGGTTAAATATCTCCATATAGCCTCTAGGGCTATATGTGAGGTATTTTTAGCCTTTATAGGTACTCATTTGCCTCCCAGGGCGCCCCCCTCCCAGCGCCCTGCACCCTCAGTGACTGCCGTGTGAAGTGTGCTGAGAGGAAAATGGCGCACAGCTGCAGTGCTGTGCGCTACCTTTAGAAGACTGCAGGAGTCTTCAGCCGCCGATTCTGGACCTCTTCTGACTTCAGCATCTGCAAGGGGGCCGGCGGCGCGGCTCCGGTGACCATCCAGGCTGTACCTGTGATCGTCCCTCTGGAGCTTGATGTCCAGTAGCCAAGAAGCCAATCCATCCTGCACGCAGGTGAGTTGACTCCTTCTCCCCTCAGTCCCTCGCTGCAGTGATCCTGTTGCCAGCAGGAATCACTGTAAAATAAAAAACCTAGCTAAACTTTTTCTAAGCAGCTCTTTAGGAGAGCCACCTAGATTGCACCCTTCTCGGCCGGGCACAAAAATCTAACTGGAGTCTGGAGGAGGGTCATGGGGGGAGGAGCCAGTGCACACCACCTGATCGGAAAAAGCTTTACTTTTTGTGCCCTGTCTCCTGCGGAGCCGCTATTCCCCATGGTCCTTTCAGGAACCCCAGCATCCACTAGGACGATAGAGAAACTCTAATCCATGCTCTCATTATCTCCCACATTGATTATTGTAATAGTATCCTGACTGGTCTTTCCAAACATAGGCTCTCACCACTACAATCCATTTTGAATGTAGCTGCGAGGCTAATCTTCCTCGCTAGACGTTCATCGTCTGCAGATTCACTCTGTCAGTCCCTCCATTGGTTACCTGTATTCTACCGCACTCAATTTAAAATACTTTTACTCACACACAAGGCCATTAACCAAACTATACCAACGTACATCACTTCGCTTATCTCAAAATATTTCCCTACCCGACCTCTTTGCTCTTCACAAGATCTGCGTCTCATCCACACATTACTCGCTCCCACTCACAACTGCAGGACTTTCTTCGGGCTGCACCCACTCTGTGGAATGCCCTACCACGCACAATAAGACTCTCCTCTAGTCTCTAAACCTTCAAGCGTTCCCTGAAAACTCACCTCTTCAGGCAAGCGTATCAAATTCCAGAACCACCCAAAACTTTCAAAAACTTTCCTATAAAATTGCATCCACTCTGACCACACATATACTCATGTCTTCTCATTCTTCACTTTCCCTTCCTCCTAACCCCAGTTCATCATTGCTGTGTGACTATATCATACAGCCCACCAAGAACCTTTGCAATCTGGTGGACAACTATGCAATAGAAAGCACCTTTCCTTGTATATACATGCCTATTTCCCTATAGTTTGTAAGCAGGCCCTTCCTACCTCTATGTCTGTTTGTTATTACCCAGTTTTGTTATATCATTGTTATTTCCAATTGTAAAGCGCAACGGAATTTGCTGAACTATATAAGAATCTGTTAATAAATAAATAATTGAAATCTCAAAGTTAATCATTACTAGTAATCATGACATTTGTCAAGTTAAGATAAATCAACAAAATAGCCTTAAATTACACTGTAAATTTTTCTAACATGATCAGTAAGTAGCATGGCTGCATTATCCGGAAGTCTATCTGAAACGGGCAGCTCACCTACCATGTGCTGGTTTCCCCCAATCATATACTTACGCAAGTCTTACCCAACCCTACATTTATAGTGACCACATAAGTATCCACAGAAACTTACTCAAAGAAAAATTCTTCTGACCAAACAGGATTCTGGCCTTCTCGGGCATGTGTCTTTGCTACTTGCACACTATTCAGGTATATATTACAGTAAGGACTAGTGAAGTGTTTGACTGGGAGCTTGTGTGCTTCTTCTACATGCAAATGGAGACTGCTAACCTAGAACAGAAGAAGAAAAAAAAAATTAAATGCAAGTTAAGATTTCAGTTGTCTGCACAAATACAAAACGTTTAACCAAAAGTAAAGCAGTCAGGGCAAGTACCAAACAGAATACATGGTCTCAAAGTAGGGGCTGCATTTTCTAAATTTGCGGTTTGATAAAGCCACTAATGTTTGCCTGCTTTGGCCGACAGATTTAAAATCAAACCAGAAATAAATTACATATCTAGACGGGATGTAGTAATGTGAACAGCGGTCTTGAAACCGCCAGTCACAATATCTCCCCCTACATCCCGCCACCTCACAATCCAAACAGTCGGCATGGTGACCAACAGGGACTAGAACCCGTGGCAACCCCAGCGCAGCGACATATTATTCTTTGCAAATTTCAGCTCACGATCCCCAGGAGGTGCAAGCTGAAATGCTGACGCCGGCAGCCATTCAAGCTCGACAGGAGCAACGACTGAATTCCTCTTTTGGGAGCCGGGAGTAACAGCTTTCATTTATTTAACAGTTTCTTACATAGCACAGCATATTCCATTGCGCTTTACAATTAAAACAGTAATAGAACAAAACTGGGTGAAAACAGACAGACAGGTAGGAAGGCCCTGCTCGCAAGCTTACAATCTATAGGGAAATAGGCATTGATACACAAGGATAGGTGCTACCTATTGCATATTGATCCATTAGATTGCTAGGTTCTTAATGGGTTGTATGATATGATCACTTAGCAATTTTGGCAAAAGGTCAGGAGGGTGCGAGTCAAGACAGACAAAATATGTGAGGTTATGTGTACTGTACAGAGAGGATGTAATTAGATAGGGAAGCATTGAAAGTTTATGCGGGTGGGTCTGGAATTTGATACGCTTGTCTGAAGAGGTGAGTTTTCAGGGAACTTTTAAAGGTTTGGAGACTAGAGGAGAGTCTTTTTGTGCGTGGTAGGGCATTCCACAGAGTGGGTGCAGCCCGAAGAAAGTCCTGCAATCGTGAGTGGGAGCGAGTAATAAGTGTGGATGAGAGACACAGATCTTGTGCAGAGCGAAGAGGTCGGTTAGGAAGATATCTTGAGATGAGTGACGAGATGTATGCTGGTGCAGTTTGGTTAATAGCCTTGTATGTAAGTAAAAGTATTTTATATTTAATACAGTAGAATATCGGTAAACAATGGAGGGCTGACAGAGCGGATCTGCAGACAATGAACGTCTAGCGAGGGAGATTAGTCTCGCAGCTGCATTCAAAATGGATTGTAGTTGTGAGAGCCTATGTTTGGAAAGATCAGTCAGGAGACTATTACAATAATCAATGTGGGAGATAATGAGAGCATGGATCAGAGTTTTTGCTGTGTCTTGTGTAAGATATGGTCGTATTTTGGATATGTTTCTTAGATGTATGTAACATGATTTTGAGACAGATTGAATGTGGGGAACAAAGGACAGTTCAGAGTCAAGAATGACACCTAGGCAGCGAGCTTGTGGGGTAGGGATGATTGCAGAGTTATCAACAGTGAGAGATATCAGGCTGAGAACTACTATTGGCCGGTGGAAATATAATTAATTCTGTTTTGGAAATATTAAGTTTGAGGTGGCGAGATGTCATCCAAGCTGAAAAAGCAGACTGGCATTCAGAGACACGGCCAATACAGATGGTGACATATCTGGGGAGAATAGACAGATTTGAGTATCATCTGCATACAGATGATACTGAAATCCGATAGAGACGATTAGTTTGCCAAGAGATGTGGTATAGATAGGTCCTCTGCTATTCTCTAAGACTGAGCCTTGCGGTACTCCAACTGAGAGAGGTAGCAAAGAAGAGGTGGAATCACAGAAACGAACACTGAAGGAGCGATTAGATAAGTAGGATGAGAATAAAGAAAGGACGGTGTCCTGAAGACCTAGGGGTTGTAGTGTTTGTATGAGGAGAGAGTGGTCAACAGTGTCAAAGGCAGCAGAGAGATTAAGGAGAATAAGTAGTGAGTAAATACAAATTTCTGACCCAAACACTCTCAAACTACCATCCCATCTCTCAGCTCCCATGTCCCTCCAAGCTACTTGACAGACTTGCCTACAATCGCCTAAACACACTTTCTTAACTCACGTGGCTTACTGGACCCACTTTAGTCAGGATTTCATGCCCAAAACTCCACAGAGACAGCACTGACTAAGGTAGTGAAAGATCTCGTCACTGCTACATTTAAAAGCCATTTCAGAATGGGATTAATCACTGCATGCTTGTTCAGAGAAGGAACGATACCAGTAGACAGAGAGAGATTACAGTTAAAGTTTAGTTAAGGTTGGGATCAGCACAGGAGACAGATTTACTAATTTGTGAGGGTACGGAATCAAGAGAAGATGTAGTAGAGTAGGCAGATGAGAAGAGTGCAATATACTTCATCTTGATGTGTGGGATCAAATGAAGAGAAGGTGTTAGAGGGTTCAGGAAGGGAATTGAGCAGGTCACTGGCTGTGGAAGACCGTACCATTTAATTTCGGATCTTATCAATCTTGTCCTTGAAGTAGGACGCAAGATCTTGCACACCGATAGTTCTGATGGGTTGGGTGAGGGAGGGACAAGAAGTGATTTAAATGTATTAAAAAAATAAGATTTTACTTACCGATAAATCTATTTCTCGTAGTCCGTAGTGGATGCTGGGGACTCCGTAAGGACCATGGGGATATAGCGGCTCCGCAGGAGACAGGGCACAATAATAAAAGCTTTAGGATCAGGTGGTGTGCACTGGCTCCTCCCCCTATGACCCTCCTCCAAGCCTCAGTTAGGATACTGTGCCCGGACGAGCGTGCATAATAAGGAAGGATATTGAATCCCGGGTAAGACTCATACCAGCCACACCAATTACACCGTACAACCTGTGATCTGAACCCAGTTAACAGTATGATAACAACGAAGGAGCCTCTGACAAGATGGCTCACAACAAGAATAACCCGATTTTTGTAACAATAACTATGTACAAGTATTGCAGACAATCCGCACTTGGGATGGGCGCCCAGCATCCACTACGGACTACGAGAAATAGATTTATCGGTAAGTAAAATCTTATTTTCTCTGACGTCCTAGTGGATGCTGGGGACTCCGTAAGGACCATGGGGATTATACCAAAGCTCCCAAACGGGCGGGAGAGTGCGGATGACCCTGCAGCACCGAATGAGAGACTCCATGTCCTCCTCAGCCAGGGTATCAAATTTGTAGAATTTAGCAAACGTGTTTGCCCCTGACCAAGTAACTGCTCGGCAAAGTTGTAAAGCCGAGACCCCTCGGGCAGTCGCCCAAGATGAGCCCCCTTCCTTTTGGAATGGGCTTTTACAGATTTTGGCTGTGGCAGGCCTGCCACAGAATGTGTAAACTGAATTGTATTACAAATCCAGCGAGCAATCGTCTGCTTAGAAGCAGGAGCACCCATCTTGTTGGGTGCATACAGGCTAAACAGCGAGTCAGATTTTCTGACTCCAGCCGTCCTGGAAACATATTTTTCAGGGCCCTGACAACGTCAAGTAACTTGGAGTCCTCCAAGTCCCTAGTACCCGCAGGTACCACAATAGGTTGGTTCATGTGAAAAACAGAAAACACCTTAAGGAGAAATTGAGGACGAGTCCTCAATTCTGCCCTGTCAGAATGAAAAATTAAGTAAGGGCTTTATATATGATAAAGCCGCCAATTCTGACACACGCCTGGCTGAAGCCAGGGCTAATAGCATCGTCACCTTCCATGTGAGATATTTTAAGTCCACAGTGGTGAGTGGTTCAAACCAATGTGACTTTAGGAAACTCAAAACAACATTGAGATCCCAAGGTGCCACTGGGGCACAAAATGAGGCTGTATATGCAGTACCCCTTTTACAAACATCTGAACGTCAGGCACTAAAGCCAGTTCTTTCTGGAATAAATTCGACAGGGCCGAAATTTGAACCTTAATGGACCCTAATTTTAGGCCCATTGACAGTCCTGTTTTCAGGAAATGTAGGAAACGACCCAGTTGGAATTCCTCTGTAGGGGCCTTCTTGGCCTCACACCACGCAACATATCTTCACCAAATGCGGTGAAAATGTTTTGCGGTTACATCCTTCCTGTCTTTGACCAGGGTAGGGATGACTTCATCTGGAATGCCCTTTCAGGATCCGGCGTTCAACCGCCATGCCGTCAAACGCGGCCGCGGTAAGTCTTGGAACAGACAAGGCCCCTGCTGGAGCAGGTCCTTTCTTAAAGGTAGAGGCCACGGGTCTTCCGTGAACATCTCTTGAAGTTTCGGGTACCAAGTCCTTCTTGGCCAATCCGGAACCACGAGTATCGTTCTTACTCATCTCCCTCTTATGATTCTCAGTACTTTTGGTATGAGAGGCATAGGAGGGAACACATACTCTGACTGGTACACCCACAGTGTTACCAGAGCGTCCACCGCTATTGCCTGAGGGTCCCTTGACCTGGCGCAATATCTGTCTAGTTTTTTGTTCAGGCGGGACGCCATCATGTCCACCTTTGGTTTTTCCCAACGGTTTACAATCATGTGGAAGACTTCCCGATGAAGTCCCCACTCTCCCGGGTAGAGGTCATGCCTGCTGAGGAAGTCTGCTTCCCAGTTTTCCACTCCCGGAATGAACACTGCTGAGAGTGTTATCACATGATTTTTCGCCCAGCGAAGAATCCTTGTATTTTCTGCCATTTCCCTCCTGCTTCTTGCGCCGCCCTGTTTACGTGGGCGACTGCCGTGATGTTGTCCCACTGGATCAATACCGGCTGACCTTGAAGCAGAGGTCTTGCTAAGCTTAGAGCATTGTAAATTGCCCTTAGCTCCAGTATATTTATGTGGAGAGAAGTCTCCAGACTTGATCACACTCTCTGGAAATTTTTTCCTTGTGTGACTGCTCCCCAGCCACTCAGGCTGGCATCCGTGGTCACCAGGACCCAGTCCTGAATGCCGAATCTGCGGCCCTTTCATAGATGAGCACTCTGCAGCCACCGCAGAAGAAACACCCTTGTCCTTGGAGACAGGGTTATCCGCTGATGCATCTGAAGATGCGATCCGGACCATTTTTCCAGCAGATCCCACGGAAAGGTTCTTGCGTGAAATCTACCGAATGGGATCGCTTTGTAAGAAACCACCATTTTTCACAGGATCCTTGTGCAATGATGCACTGATACTTTTCCTGGTTTTAGGAGGTTCCTGACTAGCTCGGATAACTCCCTGGCTTTCTTCTCCGGGAGAAAACATCCTTTTCTGGACTGTGTCCAGAATCATCCCTAGGAACAGTAGACGTGTCGTCGGAAAAAACTGCGATTTTGGAATATTTAGAATCCACTCGTGCTGTCGTAGAACTACTTAAGATAGTGCTACTCCGACCTCCAACTGTTCTCTGGACCTTGCCTTTATCAGGAAAGCGTCCATATTTCTTTTAAGAAGAATCATCATTTCGGCCATTACCTTGGTAAAGACCCGGGGTGCCGTGGACAATCCAAACGGCAGCGTCTGAACTGATAGTGACAGTTCTGTACCACGAACCTGAGGTACCCTTGGTGAGAAGGCAAATTTGGACATGTAGGTAAGCGTCCCTGATATCCAGTGACACCATATCGTCCCCTTCTTCCTGGTTCGCTATCACTACTCTGAGTGACTCCATCTTGATTTGAACGCTTGTATGTAAGTGTTCAAATATTTCAGATCTCACCGAGCCGTCTGGCTTCAGTACCACAATATAGTGTGGAATAATACCCCTTCCCTTGTTGTAGAAGGGGTACTTTGATTATCACCTGCTGGGAATACAGCCTGTGAATTGTTCCCAATACTGCCTCCCTGTCGGAGGGAGACGTTGGTAAAGCAGACTTCAGGAACTTGTGAGGGGGAGACGTCTCGAATTTCCAATGTACACCTGGGATACTACGTGTAGGATCCAGGAGTCCACTTGTGAGTGAGCCCCCTGCGTGCTGAAAATCTTGAGATGATCCCCTACCGCACCTGAGTCCGCTTGTACTGCCCCAGCGTCATGCTGCGGACTTGGCAGAAGCTGTGGAGGGCTTCTGTTCCTGGGAATGGGCTGCCTGCTGCAGTCTTCTTCCCTTTCCTCTACCCCTGGGCAGATATGACTGGCCCTTTTGCCCGCCTGCCCTTATGGGGACGAAAGGACTGAGACTGAAAAGACTGTGTCCTTTTCTGCTGAGATGTGACTTGGGGTAACAAAAGGTGGATTTTTCAGCTGTTGCCATGGCCACCAGGTCCGATGGACCGCCCCTTTATACGGCAATACTTCCATGTGCCGTCTGGAATCTGCATCACCTGACCACTGTCGTGTCTTCGTCTGGCAGATATGGACATCACATTTACTCTTGATGCCAGAATGCAAATATCCCTCTGCGCATCTCGCATATATAGAAATGCATCTATAGTCAATAAAATCTTGTCCCTGTCAAGGGTATCAATATTTTCAGTCAGGAAATCCGACCAAGCCCCCTCAGCGCTGCACATCCAGGCTGAGGCGATTGCTGGTCGTAGTATAACACCAGTATGTGTGTATATACTTTTAGGATATTTTTCAGCTTCCTATCAGCTGGCTCCTTGAGGGCTGCCGTATCTGGAGACTGTAACGCCCCTTGTTTTTATAAGCGTGTGAGCGCCTTATCCACCCTAAGGTGCGTTTCCCAACTCGCCCTAACTTCTGGCGGGAAAGGGTATACCGCCAATAATTTTCTATCGGAGGAAACCCACGTATCATCACACACTTCATTTAATTTATCTGATTCAGGAAAAACTACAAGTAGTTTATTCACACCCTACATAATACCCTTATTTGTGGTACTTGTAGTATCAGAAATATGTAACACCTCCTTCATTGCCCTTAACATGAAACGTGTGGCCCTAAAGGAAAATACGTTTGTTTATTCACCGTCGACACTGGAGTCAGTGTCCGTGTCTGTGTCTGTGTCAACCGACTGAGGTAAATGGGCGTTTTTACAAGCCCCTGACGGTGTCTGAGACGCCTGGACAGGTACTAATTTGTTTGCCGGCCGTCTCATGTCGTCAACCGACCTTGCAGAGTGTTGACATTATCACGTAATTCCTAAATAAGCCATCCATTCCAGTGTCGACTCCCTAGAGAGTGACATCACCAATACAGGCAATTTGCTCCGCCTCCTCACCAACATCGTCCTCCTACATGTCGACACACACGTACCGACACACAGCACACACACAGGGAATGCTCTGATAGAGGACAGGACCCCACTAGCCCTTTGGGGAGACAGAGGGAGAGTTTGCCAGCACACACCAAAAACGCTATAATTATACAGGGACAACCCCTTATACAAGTGTTTTCCCTTATAGCATTTTTATATATGTAATCATATCGCCAAATAAGTGCCCCCCCTCTCTGTTTTAACCCTGTTTCTGTAGTGCAGTGCAGGGGAGAGCCTGGGAGCCTTCCTCACAGCAGAGCTGAGCAGGAAAATGGCACCGTGTGCTGAGGAGAATAGGCCCCGCCCCCTTTTCGGCGGGCTCTTCTCCCGGAGTTTGTGAGATCTGGCAGGGGTTAAATACATCCATATAGCCTCAAGGGCTATATGTGATGTATTTTAGCCATAAAAAGGTATTATACATTGCTGCCCAGGGCGCCCCCCCCAGCGCCCTGCACCCTCAGTGACAGTTGGTGACTGTTGGTGAAGTGTGCTGACAACAATGGCGCACAGCTGCAGTGCTGTGCGCTACCTTATGAAGACTGAAAGTCTTCTGCCGCCTGTTTCTGGACCTCTTCAACTTCGGCATCTGCAAGGGGGGTCGGCGGCACGGCTCCGGGACGAACCCCAGGGTGAGACCTGTGTTCCGACTCCCTCTGGAGCTAATGGTGTCCAGTAGCCTAAGAAGCAAATCCATCCTGCACGCAGGTGAGTTTACTTCTCTCCCCTAAGTCCCTCGTAGCAGTGAGCCTGTTGCCAGCAGGTCTCACTGAAAGAAAAAAAAAACCTAACTTAAACTTTTATTCTAAGCAGCTCAGGAGAGCCACCTAGATTGCACCCTTCTCGGCCGGGCACAAAAATCTAACTGAGGCTTGGAGGAGGGTCATAGGGGGAGGAGCCAGTGCACACCACCTGATCCTAAAGCTTTTATTATTGTGCCCTGTCTCCTGCGGAGCCGCTATATCCCCATGGTCCTTACGGAGTCCCCAGCATCCACTAGGACGTCAGAGAAATAAGATTTTAAACCTACCGGTAAATCTATTTCTCCTAGTCCGTAGAGGATGCTGGGGACTCCGTAAGGACCATGGGGTATAGACGGGCTCCGCAGGAGATAGGCCACCTAAAAAGAACTTTGACTATGGGTGTGCACTGGCTCCTCCCTCTATGCCCCTCCTCCAGACCTCAGTTAGAGAACTGTGCCCAGAGGATATGGACAATACAAGGCAGGATTTAGCAATCCAAGGGCAAGATTCATACCAGCCCACACCAATCATACCATGTAACCTGGAACATACATAACCAGTTAACAGTATGAACAAAACGACAGTAACGGTCCAAGACCGATGTCAACTGTAACATAACCCTTATGTAAGCAACTACTATATACAAGTCTTGCAGAGTTTCCGCACTGGGACGGACGCCCAGCATCCTCTACGGACTAGGAGAAATAGATTTACCGGTAGGTTTAAAATCTTATTTTCTCTTACGTCCTAGAGGATGCTGGGGACTCCGTAAGGACCATGGGGTTTATACCAAAGCATCCAATCGGGCGGGAGAGTGCGTATGACTCTGCAGCACCGACTGAGCAAACGCTAGGTCCTCATCAGCCAGGGTATCAAACTTGTAGAATTTAGCAAAAGTGTTGGACCCCGACCAAGTCGCCGCTCGGCAAAGTTGTAATGCCGAGACGCCTCGGGCAGCCGCCCAAGAAGAGCCCACCTTCCTAGTGGAATGGGCCTTAACCGAATTTGGTACCGGCAATCCAGCCGTAGAGTGAGCCTGCTGAATCGTATTACAGATCCAGCGAGCAATAGTCTGCTTCGAAGCAGGTGCGCCAATCTTATTGGCCGCTTACAGGACAAACAGAGCCTCTGTTTTCCTAATTCTAGCCGTTCCTGGCTACATAAATTTTTAAGGCCCTGACTACGTCCAGGGATCTGGAATCCTCCAGGTCACTTGTAGCCACAGGCACCACAATAGGTTGATTCATACGGAACGAAGAAACCACTTTAGGCAAAAATTGCGGACGTGTCCTCAATTCAGCTCGATCCACATGAAAAATCAAGTAGGGGCTCTTGTGTGACAAAGCCGCCAATTCTGACACTCACCTTGCTGATGCTAAGGCCAACAACATGACCACCTTCCAGGTAAGAAATTTCAACTCAACCTTGTTAAGCGGTTCAAACCAGTGTGATTTTAGGAACTGCAACACCACGTTCAGGTCCCATGGTGCCACTGGAGGCACAAAAGGGGGCTGGATGTGCACCACTCCCTTTACAAACGTCTGGACTTCTGGAAGAAAAGCCAATTCCTTCTGAAAGAAAATCGAGAGGGCCGAAATCTGTACCTTAACCGAGCCTAATTTCAGGCCCATATCCACTCCTGTCTGTAGGAAGTGGAGAAGACGACCCAGATGAAAATCTTCCGTAGGTGCATTCTTGTTCTCACACCAGGACACATACTTTCGCCAGATACGGTGATAATGTTTTACCGTCACCTCCTTCCTAGCCTTTAATAAAGTAGGGATGACCTCTTCCGGAATCCCTTTTCGCTAGGATTCGGCGTTCAACCACCATGACGTCAAACGTAACCGCGGTAAGTCTTGAAATACACAGGGCCCCTGCTGCAACAGGTCTTCCCTCAGAGGAAGAGGCCAGGGATCTCCTGTGAGCATCTCTTGTAGATCCGAGTACCAGGCCCTTCGAGGCCAGTCTGGGACAACGAGTATCGTCTGTACTCTTCTTCGTCTTATGATCCTCAACACTTTCGTGATGAGAGGAAGAGGAGGAAACACGTAGACCGATTCGAACACCCACGGTGTTACCAGTGCGTCTACTGCTACTGCCTGAGGGTCCCGAGACCTGGCGCAATACCTCCAAAGTTTTCTGTTGAGGCGTGACGCCATCATGTCTATTTGAGGAGTTCCCCAAAGACGTGTTACGTCTGCAAAGACTTCTTGATGAAGTCCCCATTCTCCTGGATGGAGATCGTGTCTGCTGAGGAAGTCTGCTTCCCAGTTGTCCACTCCCGGAATGAAGACAGCCGACAGAGCACTTACATGATTTTCCGCCCAGCGAAGGATCCTTGTGGCTTCCGCCATCGCGACTCTGCTTCTTGTCCCGCCTTGGCGGTTCACATGAGCCACTGCTGTGACATTGTCTGATTGAATCAGAACCGGTAGGTTTCGAAGAAAACTCTCCGCTTGTCGAAGGCCGTTGTAAATGGCCCTGAGTTCCAACACATTGATGTGTAGACAGGACTCCTGGTCTGACCAAAGACCCTGAAAAGTCTTTCCCTGTGTGACCGCTCCCCATCCTCGGAGGCTCGCGTCCGTGGTAACCAGGATCCAATCCTGAATTCCGAACCTGCGACCCTCCAGGAGGTGAGCACTTTGCAACCACCACAGGAGGGACACTCTTGTCCCTGGGGACAGTGTTATTTTCCGATGTAAGTGCAGATGGGACCCGGACCACTTGTCCAGAAGGTCCCATTGAAAAGTCCTTGCATGGAACCTTCCGAAGGGAATGGCCTCGTAGGCCGCCACCATTTTCCCCAGAACTCGAGTGCATTGGTGAACTGACACCCTTTTCGGTTTTAGCAGGTCTCTGACCATGTTCTGGATGTCTTGGGCTCTCTCTATTGGGAGGAAGACCTTCATTTGTTCCGTATCCAGTATCATACCTAGGAACGATAGTCGAGTGGTCGGGATCAACTGTGACTTCGGTAGATTTAGAATCCAACCGTGTTGCTGGAGCACTCTCAGAGAGAGCGCCACACTGCTAAGCAATTTCTCCCTTGATCTCGCTTTTATCAGGAGATCGTCCAAGTATGGGATAATTGTGACTCCATGCTTGCGCAGGACCACCATAATTTCCGCCATTATTTTGGTGAAAATTCTCGGGGCCGTGGAGAGTCCAAACAGCAACGTCTGAAATTGGTAATGACAATCCTGTACAGCGAATCTCAGGTATTCCTGATGGGGGGCATATATGGGGACATGAAGGTACGCATCCTTTATGTCCAGAGACACCATAAACTCCCCCTCCTCCATGTTAGCTATTATCGCTCTGAGAGATTCCATTTTGAATTTGAATCTTTTTATGTACAGGTTTAGGGATTTCAGATTCAAAATAGGTCTGACCGAACCGTCCGGTTTCGGGACCACAAATAGGGTTGCATAGTAACCTCTTCCCTGCTGGTGCAGGGGAACCTTGATTATCACTTGCTGTATACACAGCGTTTGAATTGCAGCTTAACACTACATCCCTTTCCGATGTGGAAGCTGGTAGGGCCGATTTGAAAAATCGGCGTGGGGGCACCGCCTCTAATTCCAATTTGTAACCCTGGGAAACTATTTCCAACACCCAGGGATTCAGGTCCGAACTGACCCAGGCCTGACTGAAAAGTCGAAGACGTTCCCCCAACCGGTGCGGACTCCCTCAGGGGAGCCCCAGCGTCATGCTGTGGGTTTTGGAGCAGCCGGGGAGGACTTTTGTTCCTGGGCACCTGCCGAAGCAGGTGCTCTCTTGCCTCTGCCTTTACCTCTGGCGAGGAAAGAGGATCCCCGACCTCTTTTGGACTTGTGCGACCGAAAGGACTGCATCTGATAGGGTGTTACTTTCTTTTGCTGTTGGGGAATATATGGTAAAAAATTTGATTTACCTGCTGTAGCTGTGGAAACCAGGTACGTCAGCCCATCCCCAAACAATACATCCCCCTTATAGGGTAGTACTTCCATAGGTTTCTTGGAATCCGCATCACCCGTCCATTGGCGAGTCCATAAGGATCTTCTCGCTGAGATAGACATGGCATTGGCCCTAGAAGCTAGCAACCCAATGTCCCTTCGAGCATCCCTCATAAATAAGACTGCGTCTTAAATATGGGCTGGAGTTAGGAATATAGTATCCTTATCCATATTATCAAATTGATCTGTCAGCTCATCTGTCCAAGCTGCAATTGCGCTACACACCCATGCCGACGCAATTGTCGGTCTTAACACAGCACCTGTATGACACTTTAAGGTAGTTTCTTGCCTGCGATCTGCAGGGTCCTTAAGGGCCGCTGTGTCAGGAGACGGTAGCGCCACTTTCTTGGACAAGCGCGTCAGGGCCTTGTCCACAGTTCTGGGTGATTCCCAAATCTCCCTGTCCTGCTTAGGGAAAGGGTATGCCATATAAATTCTTTTGGGGATCTGCGGTCTCTTATCCGGAGTCTCCCAAGCTTTTCCAAAGAATTCATTTAATTCATGAGATGTGGGAAAGTTAATAATCTGTTTCTTTTCCTTAAACAAAATCCTTGTGTCGGGGACCGAGGGTTCATCCACAATATGCAACACATCCCTTATTGCCACAATCATACACTGAATGGTTTTAGTCACCCTAGGGTGCAATTTTACTTCGTCATAGTCGACACTGGAATCAGAATCCGTGTCGGTAGTAGTGTCTTGTGTTAAGGGACACTTGAGACCCCGACGGGCCCTGTGAGTCGGTCCAATCTGAAGATGGACCCCCTGATGTCCCCCCTAAACCAGCCTTATCAAGCCTTTTATGTAAAGATGCCACACTTGCATTCAACATATGCCACATGTCCATCCAATCTGGAGTCGGCACAACCAACGGGGACACACCACTCATTTGCTCCACCTCCTCCTTGGAGAAGCCTTCCGCCTCAGACATGTCGACACACACGTACCGACACCCCACACACACAGGTATTAACCTATAAGGGGACAAAACCCCAACCAGGTACTAAGGAGAGACAGAGAAAGAGTATGCCAGCACACACCAGCGCTTAAAAACACTGGGAGAAAATATGTCCAGACAGCGCTTTTTTATATATATTATGCCAATTCCCACTCACTGCATCGCTAATGTGCCCCCCTCCTCTTTTTTCCAGCCTGTGTGTTCAGCAGGGGAGAGACCAGGGAGCCAGCGTTTTCCTCATGCAGCTTCTGTGGAGAAAATGGCGCTGGTTAGTGCTGAGGATCAAGCCCCGACGGCGGGCTTCGGTCCCAGTGATTTTTCAATAAAATGGCGGGAGATCATAGATTTACTGCCTCCGCAGTCTAATCCAACTGTATTTGTGCCAAAATGTGAGGTTTATTGCTGCCCAGGGCGCCCCCCCCTGCGCCCTGCACCCTTCAGTGCTGCTCTGTGTGTGTGACTGGGAGCAATGGCGCGCAGCCTTTCCTCATGAAGATCTGATGTCTTCTGCCGCCTAAGATGTCTTCTGCCTTCTCTATCCGGCTTCTATCTTCGGCATCTGTGAGGAGGACGGCGGCGCGGCTCCGGGATGAACCCCAGGTGAGACCTGTGTTCCGACTCCCTCTGGAGCTAATGGTGTCCAGTAGCCTTAGAAGCAGTGCCCAACTTGACAAGCCAGCTCTGCTTCTCTCTCCTCGGTCCCACGATGCAGGGAGCCTGTTGCCAACAGGACTCCCTGAAAATAAAAAACCTAACAAAATTATTTTTCCACAGAAAACTCTGGAGAGCTCTCTGCAGTGCACCCATTCTCCTCTGGGCACAAGATCTAACTGAGGTCTGGAGGAGGGGCATAGAGGGAGGAGCCAGTGCACACCCATAGTCAAAGTTCTTTTTAGGTGCCCTATCTCCTGCGGAGCCCGTCTATACCCCATGGTCCTTACGGAGTCCCCAGCATCCTCTAGGACGTAAGAGAAAGTTGCTTGGGGTTAGAGGTTTGAGCAGCGATGAGAGATTGGAAATATGTTTGTTTGGCAGTGTCCAGAGCACTGCGATAGGAGTGGTACACGGTATTACATGTGAGAAAGTCACTTGAACTGCGAGATTTATGCCACTTGCGTTCTACTTTACCTAAAAGTTTTTTGTAGGTGTCTTGTGTATTTAGAGTGCCACGGTTGACATCTAAGTCTACATGGGGCGTAGTATGTTATACCGGCGATGGCATCCCGACCGCCGGAGAATAGTTGTCGGTATGCCGGGTGTCAGGATTCAGGCGCAGGTATACTGAGCGCAGGGATCCCGACAGCCGGCATATCAAATACCACCAGTCTACGTGGAGTGTAGTGGGTAGCCGGATCCACATCATCAAGAGCTGTTTCTAGAGTTTGGTTAAGATGTGATACAGCAGTCTCAGGAGAGGTGAATGAAGAAATTGGTGAGAGCAGTGGTTGCAGAAAGGTAGATAGTTGTTGAAAATTAATCGTCTTAATATTTCTGCGGGTTAGAGGAGGCTTGGTAGACTTCAGAGACATTGAGTTTGAAGTAATGGAGGAGAGCATGCAGGTGATACGGTTGTGATCTGAGAGAGGGAAAGGAGTGTTAGCGAGTTCAGAAACAGAGCATAGTCTGGTGAATACAAGATCAAGGCAGTGGCCGTCCGGATGAGTAGGGGAGACAGTCCATTGGGAGAGGCCAAGAAAGGAAGTTAGAGAGAGTAGTTTGGAGGCATGGGAAGATTGCGGACTGTCAATAGAGATATTGAAATCACCCACAATAATGGTGGAGATGTCAAAAATGAGGGACCGAAGCAGAATAAACTTCCAGAAACTTTGTTGGTTGCCCAGGTGGGCAATAGATAGCTGCAACACGCAGAGAGAAAGGGGTGAAAATCCTAATAGAATGTACTTCAAATGATGTAAATGCGAGTGAAGGAACAGATGGTAAAACGGTGTGTGTAAGATTTGGACAGCAAAATTCCAACCCCACCTCCTTTACAGTTACCAGGTCTGGGGGTGTGTGTGAAGCGGAAGGCCACCATGTTACAGTGCTGCAGGGGCGGCTGTGTCGGATTGTGTGAGCCATGTTTCTGTTATAGCTAGCATATTGAGGTTTGTTTTTTTTAAATGAAGAGGTCATGAATAGATGTTAATTTGTTGCAAACGGAGCGTGCATTCCATAAAACACATTGTAGTGACATGGAGGGAGATGAGAGACGTGATGTTTATAAGGTTTGTTGAATTTATATTCCGTTGTGAATCAGATGAATTTGTGTGTGGTATGTGGATGGGACCTGGATTTGGGGAAATGTCACCAGCCAGTAGAAGCAAACAATTGAATCTCTGCGAAACAATTTAATCTCTCTAAATATGGTTATACAAAAAAACAAACCTGCCGAAGACGTTTATTAGATGTAACTTGCGTCGTCTTTCGTAGACTGCAAAATGCTTGTAGACTTTTCATCCAGTCCTGATAATATAGAAAACACAGATTACATTATAAAAGGTAATTGCATTGTTGTTTTACCCCCTCTGCTGCTGAGCCAAGTTAGGCACTAATTGAGCTAGTCGAATTCCAACATCAATATCTTTAAATCACGTAGTACCCACCCAAAATATACTTTTTTCAGAAGACTCCGTTTCCAGAAACTATTTGTTCTCACAATCCAAAGGCAGTCTGCCCAAAATAGCCAAAAACATTATAACGCACCATTTTGTATGCAGTTACAGCCGCAGATGCACACAGAATATAGGCATGCAGAGTATAATTTTATTCAGCAGAGTCTACTTGTGTGTCCTATTCACATAGCGATGTGAATAAGATGTATTTTCTGCAATAAAGACGCCTGGCATCTCCCGCTACGCAGAGCAGTGAGGCAAGATATATATGGACACATCTGTATTAAGTGGTGATGGTTAGAAAAGAAAACACATTTGCTGCTAATTCACTTTCTTGTAAATTCACTAAAAATATTAGTTTGTAAGTGGACACATTTGTACTTTGCGGTTCCTGCTTTGACAATTATGCACTTTTATAAAAAGCGAAGACCAGGATTCCACACAGAGGTCTTCATAACTAAAATGGCACTTGAAAATAAAAACGTATTTTTTTTAATTTATTTTTAACATGTTAGAGTGAAACACATTAAAAAGTGGAGAAATAATTTAATAGCCCAAAAAGGTGTACCCTTTTGAAAAGTAAATATCTATGACATAAAATTAGGGAACCCCAGTGCTTATTCGTTGCTGGATGAGAGCATTAGAACACTGCCCCCCAATCTCTTAAATTCTTAGCGCTTTCAGTAGTATATGGCATATATACTTCAGTGATAACCTGGGATGTTTTGCGATCCCCGATAAGTGCGGCATCGGGGCTAATTGGATAGCCACAGGGGATGTAGCTACTGTAAATTGAATGGAACACATAGATAAGGGTCAACTGTGGGGGATTGGTAAAGTAACAAGCTGGGAAGCATATGGTTGAAAGTTCGAATTGCATAGTAGGAGGATGTATCAAGAGGTATTTTATATTGTTTATATGTATTATTTAAATTGGTATTTAATATTTATTTGTTATTATTTAGGTGTGGAATGTGATTGATATTCGAGATAAACATAAGACTAATTCTCATTAACTTTACTATTAACTATTGAAAAACTATAGGAACGGAGGTTCTAATACATTGTGCTGTTAAGAATACACGGTGGAGGAATGGTAGGGCATCCGCTTAGGGAGGATAGGGTAGAGAGTTCAAGTCTCATGAAGGAAGATTTGTGTTTACAGATTTATTTTAATTATATTTTATTCTGTGATTAATCAAGATCCTGACAATCTCTAGAAAATATTTATGGACAAACGGGTATATATTTTATATTTTGTTTTGTGTATATGTATGTATATATATATATATATATACACATACATACATACATACACACACACACACACACACACACAGGTTGAGTATCCCATATTCATATATTTCGAAATACGGAATATTCCGAAATACAGAATTTTTTGAGTGAGATAGTGAAACCTTTGTTTTCTGATGGCTCAATGTACACAAACTTTGTTTAATACACAGAGTTATTAAACATATTGGATTAAATGACCTTCAGGCTATGTGTATAAGGTGTATATGAAACAAATGAATTGTGTGAATGTACACACACTAAGTTTAATGCACAAAGTTATTAAAAATATTGGCTAAAATGACCTTCAGGCTGTGTGTATAAGATGTATATGTAACATAAATGTATTCTGTGCTTAGACTTGGGTCCCATCACCATGATATCTCATTATGGTATGCAATTATTCAAAAATACGGAAAATTCCGATATCCAAAATACCTCTGGTCCCAAGCATTTTGGATAAGGGAGACTCAACCTGTGTGTGTATATATATATATATATATATATATATATATATATATATATACACACACACTTTTCAGTATATGAATATTTATTTATGTGTAGAAATTCTTTTAATTACTATTTTATATGATCTGGATGTATAATATATGTATTGAACTTAGTATGAGGAGGTGAGATTAGTAGGTGGAACTTAGCAGGTGTATAACCAGGTGATTTGAATCCATCAATTTATGCACCAATAGGACTGATTGCTATTCCTATAAAAAGGGTCCTGGAGTAGTCAGTAGTTATTCTTTGATAAAGCCCCCAGGAGAGGAGCGAAACGCGTCAGCGTTTTGGACCCCTGCACTCATTATTGACCGCACACCTTGCCACTGCTGTCTGTTTAATACATCAGCCAATTAAGGACCGGAGAGGAGAGAGACTGATACGGTGCCTGCACGAGGGATACAGAGGTGAGGTCTCACAGAGCCTGGAGATCGGGTGCTTCCAAACAGGTGCCAAGATTAGTGCCTGGTCCCGTAGCCAGAGACCGCCTCGTTGGATACCGGGACTCTCCGTGCAGTCATTGCTGTTGAAAGCCGCATGTAAGGCTCCGCTGTGGAGCGTTGATATTCATTACAACTATTATTACTAAGTGGCAAGTTAAACTGGAACTTTAGATCTCTAGTAAAGTTTCAGGACTTTTGAGTGCTATACAGGTTCCTATTACAGCTGGGATCTATTATATCAGTGGACCTGTTCTTATGGACTGAGTTACAACTGGAGTTCAGCATTATTCTGTGCACAGAAACACTTTAGGATCCACCTCCTTTAGAATGTTTAACATATGATATTTGTTTTTATGTTGTTATACACAAGACCGGTCTAGTCATTTTTGTGAAATATTGAATTTCTATATATTAAAAATGTTATAATTTTAAAAAATTACGTTTGATTTGTTGAATATTCAGCCATTTTATATTTTAGTATAGCGCAAAAGGGATTTGTTTAAGTGTGCTTGATCTTTTACACTTGGTATTCCAGTGTTAAAATTTATTTGACTTGTTAACCCCAAGTCAATAGCTCTCCTGCAGCTTGTATAATTATTACAGATATATATAATATCATTGATATTTTGATTAATTGAATCCAAAGTTATTATAAGCGCCTGGTGCGGTGGTTTTTTACTTTCGCTGCTGTAAATTACTGCAACTAATATAATACCACCCTTAGTGTCGTTTGAAAGCGGTGCTCTCCGCGTCTGCTGGCTGGCTGTACGCAAGTCTCTCTGTAGTATCGGAAGAGTCCTAGATTTTAGAAAAAATTGTCAAGCCCTGTCTTATATTAATCTGATTTTCTCAAGTTTGATATGGGACAGTGGATGAAAAGTATTATTACATTACAGCAAATGAACACGCTCTCCCCTTCTCCTTATGTATTATTACTGCAACAAGCAACTTACTCCTTTAACAAAATACCACCACCTAGTGGTCACATTTTGATATAGAAATAGAATATATCTATTAATCTTCAGTCCAGTGTTATGAAATTACTACTTTATTTTATTTTAAAGACAACTTTTATTTATACATTCCATGTAAATAAGCATAGTAACAATAGTAAAAAGCAGTGAAATATAAAATCACCAAATAGGTTTTCATGTATTACCTCAGCTTGCTCTGGAGTATCACCAGCAAAGTAGAATATGTAATGTTCCTCACTAAAGTGCTGAACTACGATCTGGAAACAATTTTGCCTAAAACAAAAATGGGATATATTTGAGGTACATATAACAAAATACTAACAGCAATTAGCACAGTTCAATGTACACTTTAGGCAAACTGTTCTAATGATCCAAAAACACTGTTTGAGAAGTTGATGTAATGTTTTAAGGTGCATTCACATGGTTCGATTTGAACTACCAATATGGACTATATAGTCCATATTAGTAGAAAACATAGTACATATCGCACCGTGTGTATACAGCTTACGATGACAATGCACGCTCCTGTGGGGTCGGTATCTAAAAAAAAAAAAAAAAAAGTGAAAAGAAAAGAAAAGAAAAAAAGATTGCGCAAGCAGGTAAATTTTGACTAAATTGTGTACAATCTAATTTCTAGTATAGTCAAAATTGTACAGTCAAAACTGCACCGTGTGTACAGTCAATATCGGTGGTTCTGGGCTCCGGGGAGTTCAAGGGAAACTGCAAAGTCAGAATCGGCCTTTAGGCAGAATCGCACCGTGTGTATGCACCTTAAGAAAAGATGACGTGGGAATCACTTAGCAGTGCAACATATACATTTCAAAAAAATGATAAAGAAAAACAACCACTTCAAGAACTACTGCCTCAGGTGCAATAATCCTGGCTGGACTATGACGAAAACAAGAAGAAGAAAAAAAAACACCACCACACACCTTCAGCTATTGTCTAGTCAACTTCAATGAGTTTTTCACACAGTCATGAGGATCACTAAGAACATCACTAAAATGCAAGTAAATATTTAACGCCTCAAACATAGAGCAATATTTTTTGTACAAAATTGAAAGCAGCTGAAAGCAATCATCTTAATGCACAAAATAAAGTCCAACATATGAAACTAAAAATAAGATTTTACTCACCGGTAAATCTATTTCTCGTAGTCCGTAGTGGATGCTGGGTACTCCGTAAGGACCATGGGGAATAGACGGGCTTCGCAGGAGACTGGGCACTCTAAAAGAAAGATTAGGTACTATCTGGTGTGCACTGGCTCCTCCCTCTATGCCCCTCCTCCAGACCTCAGTTAGGGAAACTGTGCCCGGAAGAGCTGACACTACAAGGAAAGGATTTGGAATCCAGGGTAAGACTCGTACCAGCCACACCAATCACACCGTACAACTCGTGATAACTATACCCAGTTAACAGTATGAATAACAACTGAGCCTCACTCAACAGATGGCTCATAACAATAACCCTTTAGTTAAGCAATAACTATATACAAGTATTGCAGACAATCCGCACTTGGGACGGGCTCCCACCATCCACTACGGACTACGAGAAATAGATTTACCGGTGAGTAAAATCTTATTTTCTCTGACGTCCTAGTGGATGCTGGGTACTCCGTAAGGACCATGGGGATTATACCAAAGCTCCCAAACGGGCGGGAGAGTGCGGATGACTCTGCAGCACCGAATGAGCAAACTCAAGGTCCTCCTCAGCCAGGGTATCAAACTTGTAGAACTTTGCAAAAGTGTTTGATCCCGACCAGGTAGCAGCTCGGCAAAGTTGTAAAGCCGGGACCCCTCGGGCAGCCGCCCAAGAAGAGCCCACCTTCCTCGTGGAATGGGCTTTTACTGATTTAGGATGCGGCAGTTCAGCCGCAGAATGTGCAAGTTGAATCGTGCAACAGATCCAGCGAGCAATAGTCTGCTTAGAAGCAGGAGCACCCAGCTTGTTGGGTGCATGCAGGATAAACAGCGAGTCGGTTTTTCTGACTCTAGCCGTCCTGGAAACATAGATTTTCAGGGCCCGGACTACATCCAGCAGCTTGGAAGCCTCCAAGTCCCGAGTAGCCGCAGGCACCACAATAGGTTGGTTCAAATGAAACGCTGATACCACCTTAGGGAGAAATTGGGGACGAGTCCTCAATTCTGCCCTGTCCATATGGAAGATCAGATAGGGGCTTTTACATGACAAGGCCGCCAATTCTGACACACGCCTAGCCGAAGCCAAAAGCATGACCACTTTCCACGTGAGATATTTCAACTCCACGGTCTGAAGTGGCTCAAACCAATGTGATTTTAGGAAATCCAACACAACGTTGAGATCCCAAGGTGCCACTGGAGGCACAAAAGGGGGATGAATATGCAGCACTCCCTTAACAAACGTCTGAACTTCAGGCAGTGAAGCCAGTTCTTTTTGAAAGAAAATAGACAGGGCCGAAATCTGGACTTTAATGGATCCCAATTTTAGGCCCATAGTCACACCTGACTGTAGGAAGTGCAGAAATCGACCCAGCTGAAATTCCTCTGTTGGGGCCTTCATAGCCTCACACCAAGCAACATATTTTCGCCATATGCGGTGATAATGTTTTGCTGTCACATCCTTCCTAGCTTTTATCAGCGTAGGAATGACTTCAACCGGTATGCCCTTCTCCATCAGGATCCGGCGTTCAACCGCCATGCCGTCAAACGCAGCCGCATTAAGTCTTGGAACAGACAGGGCCCCTGCTGTAGCAGGTCCTGTCTGAGAGGCAGAGGCCAAGGGTCCTCTGAGATCATTTCTTGTAGTTCCGGGTACCAAGTCCTTCTTGGCCAATCCGGAACGATGAGTATAGTTCTTACTCCTCTCTTTCTTATTATCCTCAGTACCTTTGGAATGAGAGGAAGAGGAGGGAACACATAAACCGACTGGTACACCCACGGTGTCACTAGAGCGTCCACAGCTATCGCCTGAGGGTCCCTTGACCTGGCGCAATATCTTTTTAGCTTTTTGTTGAGGCGGGACGCCATCATGACCACCTGTGGCCTTTCCCAACGATTTACAATCAGCTGGAAGACTTCTGGATGAAGTCCCCACTCTCCCGGGTGGAGGTCGTGCCTGCTGAGGAAGTCTGCTTCCCAATTGTCCACTCCCGGAATGAACACTGCTGACAGTGCTATCACGTGATTTTCCGCCCATCGGAGAATCCTTGTGGCTTCTGCCATCGCCATCCTGCTTCTTGTGCCGCCCTGTCGGTTTACATGGGCGACCGCCGTGATGTTGTCTGACTGAATCAGCACCGGCTGGTTTAGAAGCAGGGGTTTTGCTTGACTTAGGGCATTGTAAATGGCCCTTAGTTCCAGAATATTTATGTGTAGGGAAGCTTCCTGACTCGACCATTGTCCTTGGAAATTTCTTCCCTGAGTGACTGCCCCCCAACCTCGGAGGCTTGCATCCGTGGTCACCAGGACCCAGTCCTGTATGCCGAATCTGCGGCCCTCGAGTAGATGAGCACTCTGCAGCCACCACAGCAGAGACACCCTGGCCCTCGGGGACAGGGTGATCAGCCGATGCATCTGAAGATGCGATCCGGACCACTTGTCTAACAGATCCCACTGAAAGATCCTTGCATGGAATCTGCCGAATGGAATTGCCTCGTAAGAAGCTACCATCTTTCCCAAGACTCGCGTGCAATGATGCACCGACACCTGTTTTGGTTTTAGGAGGTCTCTGACCAGAGATGACAACTCCTTGGCCTTCTCCTCCGGGAGAAACACCTTCTTCTGTTCTGTGTCCAGAATCATACCCAGGAACAGCAGACGCGTCGTAGGAACCAGCTGCGACTTTGGGATATTCAGAATCCAGCCGTGCTGTTGTAGCACTTCCTGAGATAGTGCTACTCCGACCAACAACTGCTCCCTGGACCTCGCCTTTATAAGGAGACCGTCCAAGTACGGGATAATTATAACTCCCTTCTTTCGAAGGAGTATCATCATTTCGGCCATTACTTTGGTAAATACCCTCGGTGCCGTGGACAGACCAAACGGCAACGTCTGGAATTGGTAATGGCAGTCCTGTACCACAAAACGGAGGTACACCTGGTGAGGTGGGTAAATGGGGACATGTAGGTAAGCATCCTTGATGTCCAGTGATACCATGTAATCCCCCTCTTCCAGGCTTGCAATAACCGCCCTGAGCGATTCCATTTTGAACTTGAACTTCCTTATATAAGTGTTCAAGGATTTCAAATTTAGAATGGGTCTCACCGAACAGTCTGGTTTCGGTACCACAAACATTGTGGAATAGTAACCCCGTCCCTGTTGAAGGAGGGGAACTTTTATTATCACCTGCTGGAGGTACAGCTTGTGAATTGCCACCAGTACTACCTCCCTGTCCTGGGGAGTAGCTGGCAAGGCTGATTTGAGGTAACGGCGAGGGGGAGACGTCTCGAATTCCAGCTTGTATCCCTGAGATACCACTTGTAGAACCCAGAGATCCACCTGTTAGCGAACCCACTGGTCACTGAAGTTCCGGAGACGGGCCCCCACCGCACCTGGCTCCACATGTGGAGCCCCAGCGTCATGCGGTGGACTTAGTGGAAGCAGGGGAGGATTTTTGTTCTTGGGAACTGGCTGTATGGTGCAGCTTTTTCCCTCTACCCCTGCCTCTGGGCAGAAAGGACGCGCCTCTAACCCGCTTGCCTTTCTGAGGCCGAAAGGACTGTACTTGATAATACGGTGCTCTCTTAGGCTGTGAGGGAACCTGAGGTAAAAAAGTCGACTTCCCAGCTGTTGCTGTGGATACGAGGTCCGAAAGACCGTCCCCAAACAATTCCTCACCCTTATAAGGCAAAATTTCCATGTGCCTTTTAGAATCAGCATCACCCGTCCACTGCCGAGTCCATAATACTCTCCTGGCAGAAATGGACATCGCATTAATTCTAGATGCCAGCCGGCAAATGTCCCTCTGTGCATCTCTCATATATAAGACTACGTCTTTAATATGCTCTATGGTTAGCAATATAGTGTCCCTGTCAAGGGAATCAATGTTATCAGACAGGGAATCAGACCACGCTGCTGCAGCACTGCACATCCACGCTGAAGCAATAGCAGGTCTCAGTATAGTACCCGAGTGTGTATATACAGACTTCAGGATAGCCTCCTGCTTTCTATCTGCAGGCTCCTTTAAGGCGGCCGTATCCTGAGACGGCAGTGCCACCTTTTTTGATAAGCGTGTGAGCGCTTTGTCCATCTTAGGGGAGGTCTCCCAGCGTAACCTATCCGTTGGCGGGAAAGGGTACGCCATTAGTAACCGCTTAGAAATTACTAGTTTTTTATCTGGGGAACCCCACGCTTCTTCACACAATTTGTTTAACTCATCAGATGGGGGAAAAGTCACTGGCTGCTTTTTCTCCCCAAACATAATACCCTTTTTTGTGGTAACCGGGTTAATGTCAGAAATGTGCAACACATTTTTCATTGCCGTACTCATGCATCGGATGGCCCTAGTGGATTGTATATTTGTCTCATCCTCGTCGACACTGGAGTCAGACTCCGTGTCGACATCTGTGTCAGCCATCTGAGGTAGCGGGCGTTTTTGAGCCCCTGACGGCCTCTGAGATGCCTGGGCAGGCGCGGGCTAAGATGCCGGCTGTCCCAAAGCTGCGTCATCGAACCTTTTATGTAAGGAGTTGACACTGTCGGTTAATACCTTCCACATATCCATCCACTCAGGTGTCGGCCCCGCAGGGGGCGACATCACACTTATCGGCACCTGCTCCGCCTCCACGTAAGCGTCCTCATCAAACAGGTCGACACAGCCAAACTGACACACCGCACACACACACAGGGAATGCTCTGACTAAGGACAGGACCCCACAAAGTCCTTTGGGGAGACAGAGAGAGAGTATGCCAGCACACACCACAGCGCTATATAATCAGGGATGTACACTAATACAAAGTGATTTTTCCCTATAGCTGCTTTACATATACAATTTGCGCCTAAATTTAGTGCCCCCCCTCTCTTTTTTACCCTTTGAGCCTGGAAACTGCAGGGGAGAGCCTGGGGAGCTGTCTTTCAGCGGAGCTGTGAAGAGGAAATGGCGCCAGTGTGCTGAGAGAGATAGCCCCGCCCCCTTCTCGGCAGACTTCTCCCGCTCTTATATTTATATTATGGAGGGGGATTTTGCACATATATAGTTTATTGGACTATATTATGTGCTTTTTGCCATAGAAGGTACTCTAATTGCAGCCCAGGGCGCCCCCCCCCCCAGCGCCCTGCACCCATCAGTGACCGGAGTGTGTGGTGTGCATGGGGAGCAATGGCGCACAGCTGCAGTGCTGTGCGCTACCTTAAAGAAGACCGAAGTCTTCAGCCGCCGATTTTCAGGATGTTCTTCTTGCTTCTGGCTCTGCAAGGGGGACGGCGGCGCGACTCCGGGACCGGACGATCGTGGACGGGCCCAGTGTTCGATCCCTCTGGAGCTAATGGTGTCCAGTAGCCTTAGAAGCCCAAGCTAGCTGCAAGCAGGTAGGTTCGCTTCTCTCCCCTCAGTCCCTCGTAGCAGTGAGTCTGTTGCCAGCAGATCTCACTGAAAATAAAAAACCTAACATACTTTCTTTACTAGAAGCTCAGGAGAGCCCCTAGTGTGCAACCAGCTCGGGCCGGGCACAGATTCTAACTTAGATCTGGAGGAGGGGCATAGAGGGAGGAGCCAGTGCACACCAGATAGTACCTAATCTTTCTTTTAGAGTGCCCAGTCTCCTGCGGAGCCCGTCTATTCCCCATGGTCCTTACGGAGTACCCAGCATCCACTAGGACGTCAGAGAAAATAGAATATGAATGCAACATTGAAACATTACAAAATCAGACTTCATGAAACTGGACATGTTTTCAGTTACTAGAAAAAGTAGGTCGTCTACCTCTTACTTCTTTCTTTGGACAGACCCTCCCTACTCGCACTGCACTCAAGCCCTCAGATTAAACACATCACAAGAGGTTTCTCCTCCGGAGCTCAGCTTAATATGTGAGGCAGCACCAGCTTCAATAAAGCAAGACACAAAAATCTTTGCCCGATTGGTCACTATATGGTGCAAAATATAAATCAATTCCTTACTTGGTACTTAAACACATTGGTGCATTTAAGTGGAGGAATAAAGAGAAATTTGAAGCACTTAAAATAACTAAAAGTTAATGTTACATGCTGTCCAATATCATTTATTTCCTCGGTCGGGACTTGCACAAGGCACTGTAACAGCATGATTGGGTTGGAGAAGATACAGCTTTGGTCATAGGGGGGCAGATGTATTAAGCCTGGAGAAGTAATAAAGCAGTGATAAGTGGAAGGTGATAACGCACCAGACAATAATTAGGAGTTTGAAAAATGACAGTTAGGAGCAGCTGGCTGGTGCGTTATCACCTTTCACTTATCACTTCTCCAGGCTTAATACATCTGCCCCAGGGTAATGGGCCCTACACACTGGCCGATATTCCGGAAAGATATGAACAATCTCATGCATTAATGAACGAGATACCATTCATATCTTTCAGTGTGGAGGAAGCAACAATGAACGATGCGCGGCCCCGCGCTTGTTCATCATTGGTGCCCCGTCGCTTGTGCATGCAGGCCAATATGGACGATCTCGTCCATATTTGCATGCACTGCTATGGAGCCGGGGGGAGTGAAGAAACTTCACTCCCCCCGACACCGCACCCCCCCCCCCCACCCCCCCAGGTCGCCCGTCGGCCGTATCTGCCGTCGGGCAGCTCGGTGGCGGATCTGCCAGTGTGTAGGGCCCATTAGAGAGCATCCGGATTAAGACACAAAACTGTAACAATGGCAAATGTGCTGCAACTACTAGCAAACAATCAGACATTCTACTACTGGCACTAGAAAGAGGATAGTAAGCAGAAAGGATGTTTTATGACACTTTTCAGCACCAATTTTATATAAATAGCAGAGAGCAAGCAGCTGTCATTAACTGCAGACAGCAGACCTTGTGCAGGAAATATACAAACAAAAAATAGGATTCTAATACCTACTGGTAAATCATTTTCACGTAGTCCGTAGGGGATATTGGGATAGTCTTAGCACCATGGGGTATAGATGGGGTCCATTAGAGCTTGGCACTTTAAAACTTCTTCAGAGCGTGCTGGCTCCTCCCCTCTAGGCCCCTCCTGCAGACTCAGTCTAGGAAAACTGCCTGAGGAGACGCACATACTTTGAGAGGAGGAAAATAGGCAAGAAAGTGGTGATAGAACGAACTAGCACACAACATAAGGAGGATAGCAACGTTAACCACAACTTGAAAATAAGGACAGCAACAGCACACCCAAACTACAACACACAAGAACAACTCTTGCAGGAAAATATCGAAGCACAGAGGCAGGCGCCCAGTATCCCCTACGGACTACGAGAAAATGGTTTACCGGTAGGCATTAAAATCCTATTTTCTTTAACGTCCTATGGGATACTGGGATGGTCATAGTACCATGGGGAAGTCCCAAAGCTCCCAGACCGGGTGGGAGAGTGCTGAGACCCCTGCAAAACAAATTGACCAAACTGAAGGTCCTTAGTAGCCAAGGTGTCGAACCGGTAAAACTTAACTTGTTCGAACCCGACCAAGAAGCTGCCTGGCATAACTACAAAGTCAAGACACCCGGGGCAGCCTCCCAGGCAGAATCCACCGACCGTGTGGAGTGGGCCTGAACAGACCTCGGCAGCGGCAAAGCTGCCGAAGAGTAAGCCTGTTGGATCGTAAGCCTGATCCAATCATGCAATAGACTGCTTTGAAGAAGGACAACCAATCTTTGAAGCATCAAAAAGCGAGTCTGAATTTCTGAGACGAGCTGACCTCTTGACAGAAAACTCCAAAGCCTGAACCAAGTACAAGGACATTGGTGTAACAGACGTGCCAGTGACAACCGGAATCCACTATTGGCCAATTGATATGAAATGCCGACACCACCTCAGGCAAGAATGTCTAGCGAGTACTGAGCTCCGCTCTACCCTCATGAAACACGAGAGAAGGACTCTCACAGGGTAAGGCTCCTAATTTGAAACACGCCTCGCTGAGGCCAAGGCCAACAATATGACAGCATGCTACGTCAAATACTTTATGTCCACGTTGTGGAAAGGTTCAATCAATCCGATTGGAGAAAGGCCAGAACCAAAGTGAGAACCCACGGCACTGCGGGAGGCACAAAGGGTGGTCGAATATGAAGGACAGCCATCAAGAATGTCTGGACCACTTGGAGAACACCCAATGTTCCCTGGAAGAAAAAGACAAGGCTAAGATTTTAACTTTTATGGAACCTAAATGTAGGCCCACATCCACAGCTGCATGCAGGAAGTGCAAGAAACGTCCCAGATGAAAATCCACCGCAGAATACGGTCAACCCTTACACCAAGAGACACATTTCTTCCATATGTTATGGTAATGCTTCAACGTGACCATCTGCCTGGCTTGGAGCATAGTCGAGACAACCTTGCCCGGAATCTCTTCCCTGTCAAAAAACCTCCCAATCAACTTCCATTGCATCAAACGTAGCCATAGTAAGTCTGGATAGACGAACGGCCCTTATGCAAGAAGATAATCCTAAATTGGCAGAGGTTAGGGGCCTTCGAGTGACAAGGCTAGGATGTCTGCATACCAGCCCCTGTGGGGCCAGTCTGAATTCCGAAGTGTCGACCCTCCACCAGGAGAGAGATCTGCAACCACCATAAGAGGGAAATCCTGGCTTTTGGTGAAAGACATATCATCTGGCGCATGTGCAGATGTGACCCAGACCATTGGTCCAGCAGAACCAGCTGGAATGGTCTTGCATGGAATCTTCCATACTGAATCGCCTCGTATGAGGCCATCATCTTTCCCAGTAAGTGTATGCAAAGACGTTTCAAGAGTTTGGTTGGCTTCAGAATGGAACGAATCATCGTCTGAATTGTCTTTGCCTTGTCCATAGAAGGAACACTTTCTGAGACACCGTGTCGAGTATCATTACCAGGAACTGAAACATCTGCGTAGGTTCTAGGCGGGATTTCTGCAGATTGAGAATCCACCCACGATCCGTGAGTAGCTGTGTTGGAAGGCTGACGTTTTCCCATCAACTGTGCTCTGGACATAACCGTTCATCCAAGAATAGAACGATGTTCACTCCCTGCTTTCGGAGTTGTAGCAACATCTCTGCCATCACCCCCTGATAACTCCCTCAGTGCCGTTGAGAGACCGAAAAGCAAGGCCTGGACCTGGTAGTGACTGTCCTGCAGTGCAAACCCGAGGTAAGCCTGAAGAGGCGGCCATATCGGAATGTGAAGATATGCATCCTTGCTATCCAGAGATACCAGGAAGTCCCCTTCTTCCAAGACCTGACACCTCCCCTCTCAGAGACTCCATCTTAAAGTAGAACACTCAGAATAACGGGTTCAGTGATTTGAAGTTTTAAGATCGGTCTTACCGAACCATCCGGTTTCGGTACCGCAAACAGGCTGGACTAATAACCCCTGTAATGGAGTTGTGGCGGAACTGGAACAACCACCTGCGTCCATAACAGGTTTTGTACGTCTTCTGCAAGGTTACTGTTTTCGGTGAAACTGGTAAGCCCAAGTTTAAGAATCTGTGAGGTGGGAGCGTTAGAAACTCTAACCTGTAGCCCTGGGAGAGCAGGTCTTTCACACAGGGGTTTTGGCATGACCCTGCCCAAATGTGACTAAAATATTTGAGGCGAGCTCCCACCGGTAAGGTCCCCAGAATCTGAGGCCAACCGTCATGCTGAGAGTATGGAAGAGGCAGAGCCTGAACATTGCTCCTGCAAACCAGCGGCCGGTTTACCTCTGGGTCCTCTAGAGGCGTTGGAGGTACCTCTGGCCTTGCCCTTACATCTGGCAACCCGAAAGGACTGCAGAGTGGGGACTGGGTCCTGCAGACAGGAGATAGGTGGACTTACCAGCTGTAGCATGTAAAATCCACTTACTCAATTCATCACCGAACAAAGCCGCCACCGTAAAGGGAAGGCTCTCTACACCTCTTGGAATCAGCGTTTGCTGTCCACTGCCGCAGCCATAACACTCTACACGCTGACACCGCATTAGCCGTTGAGCGAGCATTAATCAGGCCTATTACCTAGATTGCTACCCACGGCAGAATCTTGTACATGTCACAGTAGTCTTAGAAGCTCAACCTGAGGCATTGTGTCAAAATCTTTAAGTATATTACCCATCCATTTAATAATGGCCCTTGTAATATAATATGTAATCTTTTAAGGAGATAGCTCCAGGTATTGGCAGCACGAGTTTACGTGACAGCCAGGACGTTGAAGTATCCACTGCAAGGGGAAAAGGAAGGACGACAGCAACCTCATAGGGATCTGAAATTTCTTGTCAAGATTAACCCACATTACTCTAAAGTGTGTGTTTAATTCTAAAGTGGCAGTAGCCAGTTCAGATGAGATGTCTGTAATCATTCCTTTTATTGAGCTCAGCCATGCTGGCTCCTGAGTGCTGCTTCCTTTTGAAGGGGTGCTGCACTGTGCACACAACAGAGAACCCCCCCCCCCCCCCTTCCCGGGGGAGGGGAAAACTTTGCGCATCAGGATTTGCATAATGTACAGCAGAATACACACACACACACACACACACACACACAGGAACAGGTTAAAAACACAGTAACCCAGAGAGCCTGCTAAGAATGAGACAGAGAGGGAGAAACCAGCACACCTTGCCTCTACAGCCAAAGCAGTGCTTTGCCGGGCAGTAACTAGGAATTTTAGATAAGGGACCTAGATTATTATATACACATCGCTCCATCCAACCATAAACCACCTTGTACCAAACAAGGTGCTTTTGAGGGTCCCTAGGAGCAGCAGCGCTTCCTTGCAGTAGGAAATGGCGCCCTGAGCCGGTGGTCCCGCTCTCTGGGAAGCCCCGCCCACTTAATGGCACGCAGTGTTCCCGCAACAGTTTATACTGGGAATGAAAATGGGATTAAAAAAACCTTTTCAGTGTCAGCGCCAGTGTGGGCTTGCATAGAGGGACAACAGCAGCACTTAGGTCAGTGGGCCCACAGCTTAACGCCGCCATCTGAACCAGAGACCCGCTAACCGGGATCCCGGTTTTGTACTCCCCACTCAGCGTCTTCAGCTAGCAATTAGGGGTGGCGGCATGCTGTGGGGGAGAGCGCACACCGCTGTGGGTGAGCAAAACAACCCCCTTCAGGAGCTATGTCTTGTCAGCGGGAATCCGGACTATTAACCCTTCGAGAGGCTGGTACCGGTGTTTCCCCTAGGTCCCACAACGCAGGCAGACTGGTGCCAACTAGTCGTGCCTGAAAACAAACTAAAATAAATTTTGAAGAAAACTCTGCACCCGGCTCCTTTGGCACATTTTTCTCAACTGAGTCTGCAGGAGGGGCATAGAGGGGAGGAACCAGCACACTCTGAAAAAGTTTTTAAGTGCCAGGCTCCAGTGGACACCAACTATACCCCATGGTACTAAAGACCATCCCAGTATCCCCTAGGACAGTGGTGGCCAACCCTGGTCCTGGAGAGCTACCAACAGTTTACGTTTTCCAGCTCACCTAGCAGGTGCACTCATTACTCACTGACACATTTTAAAAGATCCACAGGCGGAGCTAATTACTTAACTTGTGATCCTGTGAGGAGACCTGGAAAACAATAACTGTTGGTAGCTCTCGAGGACCAGGGTTGGCTACCCCTGCCCTAGGACGTTAGATAAACCACACAGGAGGTTTAAGCTAAAGAGTTTAAGCTTTACAGGCCCTATACAAAAGTTCCCACATAAAAGAGTAACCCACACTATTCCTTAAGAATTAATTAAAATAAAAAAAAATCTAGATTGATTACAGGTTCCAAAGTTGGAATATCCTGGTTTTTACTGCCCCCTCTTGATCATCTATACTGTACATCCAGTGACATATTCAATACAACATGAGTAGTGTGTGGGAGGACTGGAATGAAGTTATAGCACCAGGTATTCCCTCTTACTACACCTACTGCAGACTGTAAGGGGATGAACAGCATATATTAGGCAGGCTTGTATCATGTCACACTGTTTGGTAGTGGAGCAGTGCACTAACACTAGGGTACTGGCCCAGATCAACTGTATAGGCAATTACAGATACTGTACTGTTTATCGTCCTCTACATAAATATATTTACATTTAATATTCTACACATAATAAAACAAAGTGTAAAATTGCTGGATAGTAAGATGGTATTTGGAATCTCTCACCTGCCAAACAGACTGTCATGGACTACATAGGCAGAACATACACTCAAGTCAATTAATCCTTTGGGTTTGGTTGCACGTTTTTCACTTTCAAAATAAATAAGCTGGGCATCATTGCCCTCTAAGATAAAATACAAGTTCTTCCACCGTTTGCCTTTACCTACAAAGAGAAAGCACACATTCAAACCCATTAGCTTCCATTACGTCTGACAGACATGGTCCTAACAAGTTACAGGCAAATGTGAACAAGTCCTTGAATGGAGTCTCTAGCGCGTGAGTTTTTTTTTCCCCTGTTCATCTTTTACACAAACTTCGATGTAAAGATTACGGTTATTGGTGCCAAGGTCTATACCACCATTAGGAAGTTACAAGAGTCCACAAATTGAAGTTAACAGGACATTATAAGGGCTGATGCAGAGATCAATGCAAGTCTGTTTTGCACATGTACCTTGGGTGCTTTCACTATGCGCTGCTCTAGTGATGAGCGTACGCAAGTATGGAAGACACATTGTACACAACTCAGCCTCACCTCCACAGGAGTAAATAGACCTATGCTCATAGGCTAAGCTCAGGGAGGACGTGCTAATAGAATTGCGCAAATACATCATTACTCCTGTTACCAGACTGAGCCTTTGCACAGGGGTTAGGGTTGGTGCAAGTGCACACTAAGAATGTTTACAGCTATACAACTAAGCATATGGCAAAGTCACAGAGATGGGTAAAAATCTGTATATGAGCAGATAGCTGATTTTCCTTTCATGCACACAATGCAGGGGCAAATTACATCCACCTTGTGTTCAACTCAGCATCAGGCCTTAACAGCATACACAAATATGTTGTTAGAACAGAACAGCATTTCTTAGTGCTATCTGTGACCGACGTGTGCAGTGCTGGCTGATGAGTGCACTCAGTCTAGTTTTTATAGAGCACAGAATTACATTTCCTAAAAGATATCACAGCTGTTGGCTAAAGACATGTTCTTACAAAGGTTCTGTCACCATGCCTAACGCAGAACATACATATTGCTTAAGGGACAAATTTACAAAAAGGTGCTCTGCAACTATCAATTAGTAAGGGGTCTGGGTTATAATAAGCATTTGTATTAAATAGAATTGGTATTGTTGTGTCTAGTAACCACCATTAAGAAACAAAAGTCAGGCTTTGGAAAACCTAGGAGTGGCCTTATGTTTCATTCGTTCTGTACACGGTTAGCTCTCTGATTAGCACCAGCATTCACCTAATATGCAGCTGACTCCCTAACCATTATAATTCTGATTTTAAAACTGTATTTAAAAAAAAAAAATTAGTATTTTAATAACCTATCAGTAAAACCTTTTCTCGTAGTCCATAAGGGATATTGGGGGAATCTAGAACGATGGGGTATAGACAGGGTCCAAAGGAGCCGGTTCACTTTAAATTTCTTCAACTGGGTGTGCTGGCCCACTCCCACAGGCAGTTATAGGTAAAACAGTGCCCGAAGTAGAAAGGACATACTTGAGAGAAGGAACATAACAATGAGTGGTGAGACACACACACCAGCACATCACTTAACATTAAACGACCAGCAACGACTGGTAACAAAAAGCAACAGCTGAACAGACAACCGTACAAAAGAGAACCTGCAGAAAAGTCAACGTACTGAGGCAGGCGCCCAATATCAGTTATGGACTACAAGAAAAGGATTTACCGGTAGGTAATTAAAATCCTATTTTCTCTAGCATTCATAAGGGATATTGGGGGAATCTAGTACGATGGGGACATCCCAAAGCTTCCAGAACGGGCAGGAATGTGCGGCAATGTCTGCAGCACCACCTGCCCAAACTGGGTATCCTCTTTGGCCAGGGTACCAAACCTGTAGAATTTCACAAAGGTGTTCTTCCCCGACCAGGTAGCAGCTCGGCATAGTTGCAAGGCCGAGACTCCACGGGCAGCCGCCCAGGAAGACCCCACCGATCTTGTAGAGTTGGCCTTCAGAAAGTGGGCCTTCAGAGACTGTGGAATAGGTAAGGCTGCCGACACACAGGCCTGTTGGATAGTAAACCGAAGCCAACGAGCAATGGACTTTTTAAAAGCAGGGCAACCCTTTTTCTGTGCATCACAGCGCACAAACCAGGAATCCGTCTTTCTGGTCTGAGCTGCTCTCTTGATATAGACCTTCAAGGCTCGCACAGCATCCAATGCCTCCAGAGGAGCAGAAGTGCCAGAACCCGATGGAACCACAATAGGTTTATTCAAGTGGAACGCAGAGACGACCTTCGGCAGGAACTGCTGCCTAGTTCTGAGCTCCGCTCTGTCCTCGTAAAAGACCAAGTAGGGACTTTTACACGATAAGGCCAATTCTGAAACACGCCTAGCAGTAGCCAGGGCCAATAACATCACAGTCTTCCACGTGAGGTACTTGTCTTCTACCGTCATCAGAAGTTCAAACCAGGAGGACTGTAGAAATTCCAACACAACATTCAAATCCCAGGGTGCCGTGGGCGCCACATACGGAGGTTGAATGCGAAGCACCCCTTGCAAGAAGGTCTGCACTTCTGGCAACACTGACAATTTCTTCTGGAAGAAAATGGAGAGAGCTGAAATCTGGACCTTAATGGAACAGAGACATAAGCCCTCATCCACACCAGCCTGCAGGAAACGGAGGAAATATCCCAAGTGGAACGCCGCAGGTGGATACATGCGATCCTCACACCAAGAGACATATCTGTTCCAGATGGCCTGAACCATGGTAGCAATAACCTTTTTGGAACGGCCCTTGTGAGCTATGATGTTCCGCTCAACCTCCATGTCGTCAAACGAAACTGACGTAAGTCTGGGTAGACGAACAGTCCTTGTTGAAGAAGGTCTCTTCTCAATGGCAGAGGCCAAGGGTCTTCGACGGACATGTCCAGAAGATCCGTGTACCATGCCCTCCGAGGCCAATCCAGGGCAATCAGAATTGTCTGAACTTCTTGATTCCTGATTCGCTTCAATACCCTTGGGAGCAATGGAATCGGAGGAAACAGGTACACCAGCCGGTAGGGCCAAGGCAACATCAGTGCATCTACTGCCCTCGCTTGAGGGTCCCTGGTTCGCGAGCAATACCAACAAAGCTTCTTGTTGAGTCGAGAAGCCATCATGCCTATTTGTGGGCAGCACCACCGGTTGATGATCTGCTGAACACCTGATGGTAAAGCCCCCACTCTCCCGGGTGGAGATCGTGACAACTCAGGTAATCCGCTTCCCAGTTGTCTACTCCCGGAATGAAGATTGCGGACATTGCTCGTGCATTTCTTCCTGCCCAGAGGAGTATCTTTGACACCTCTCGCATGTAGGCCCTGCTTTTTGTCCCTCCTTGTCAACTGATGTACGCCACTACCGTGCCGTTGAACCAACGCTGTGTAGGGGTCAACAAGGTCGTATTCCTGCAGTCTGACTGCAGGAATACGACCTTGTTGACCCCTACACAGCGCTGGTTCAGTGGTATCCTATATGTTTGTATTTGTTTGTTGGATTTGGAGGGTGGAGAAACCTCTATCATAGTGATACCTAACTAGCAGCTGTAAGCAGCGCATTGTTACCTGTCCACATTTTTGATTACTATCGTGCCGTTGTCCGACTGTACCTGGATCGTGTGATCCCTGAGTAGAGGAGAGGCCTGAATCAGAGTACTCTAGATTGCCCGAGGTTCCAGAATGTTGACCAGAAGGAGGGCTTCGTGGGCTGACCACCTGCCCTGGAACTGAGCCTCCTGAGTGACAGCTCCCCATCCTCTCAGACTCGCATCCGTCATGAGGATACAATCCTGAATCCCCAAACTTCGGCCTTCCAGTAGGTTAGAGGACTGCAGCCACCACAGGAAGGAAATCCTGGCCTGAGGTGACAGTCGTATTATCTGGTGCATCTGAAGATGTGATCCGGACCACTTGCTCAGGAGATCCAAATGAAAAGTCCTGGCATGGAACCTTCCATACTGGATCGCCTCGTACGAGGCAACCATTTTCCCCAACAATCCTATGCAGAGATGGATGGATATTCGAGTAGGCCGGAGAACCATGCGGACCATCTCCTGCAGTGTTCTCGCTTTGTCCTCTGGGAGGAACATTTTTTGGGCCACAGTATCCAGCAACATGAGCCGCTGAGCTGGCTCCAGGTGGGACTTCTGTAAATTGAGGATACACCCATGATGTGACAGAAGTTGGATAGTGTGGTCTATATGGAGCAATAAAAGCTCCCTGGATCTTGCTTTTATGAGGCTATCATCCAGGTAAAGGACAATATTGACCCTTTGGACCCGGAGTTGGAACATAATCTCCGCCATCACCTTCGTGAACACTCTCGGAGCTGTGGACAGGCAGAAGGGTAGCGCCTGGAAATGGTAGTGATTGTTCAGCAGGGTAAACCTCAGGTAAGCCTGATGAGGTGGCCAAATCAGAATATGGAGATAAGAGTCTTTTATATCCAGGGAGACCATGAACTCTCGTTCTTCCAGACCAACAATCACTGCTCACAAGGATTCCATCTTGAACCTGAAAACCTTTAGGTAGGGGTTCAAGGATTTCAGATTCAAAATGGGTCTTACCGAACCGTCCGGTTTCGGTACCACGAACAGGTTGGAGTAGTAACCCTTTCCCTGTTGTTGCAGTGCCACTGCAACAATGAATGACTTGGGACTGGACCAATTTTAGGATGGTCTGTTGCAACGCAACATGCGTATCCTCCAAAGCTGGTAAGATTGATCTGAAAAATTGTTGGGGAGGAGCACTGTTGAACTCCAGCCTGTAGCCCTGAGAAATTAGGTCCTTGACCAAGGTATCCTGGCAGGAACATTCCCAGATGCGGCTGAAGTGACACAGTCGAGCTCCCACCTCGAGATCCCCTCGGGGTGGGTGGGCACTGTAATGCTTAGGCCTTAGTGGAAGCTGAACAGGTGCTCTCCTGAGAACCAGCGATCGCTGGTTTTCTTGTCATACCTCTAGCCGCATTAAAGGCACCTCTGGCCATAGATCTAAATCTGTTAGACCGAAAGGACTTGGTAGACGGCCCCGGGTAGGAACGTCTAGCCGGCGGGGTCCCAAGGGGGAAAAACGTGGATTTCCCTGCAGTAACTTTAGAAATCCACGTATCCAGTTCCACCCCGAAGAGCCATTTCCCTGAAAAGGGGAGAGACTCGACACTGCGCTTGGATTCTGCGTCCGCAATCCACTGATGCAACCACAAAGTAAAGGAGCCGGGGCTGGCAGCTTTATGGTAAAGGAGCACGGGGTTGGCAGTACTGCTTTATTAGATAGGCGAGGGACTGATACGTCAACAGCCGGCGGTTCTTCCTAGAAATTCCTGCCTTCAGGAGCAAATGGGAATGTGTGCAAAAAACGTTTTGACACTTGGTATTTTTATCTGGATTTTTCCAGGCTAACTAAAATAAGTCATCTAATGCGGCAGAATCAGGAAAGACAACACAGCTTGTTCTGTGTGAAGAAAAACTACTGCTGTGTCGCAGCGTCCTCTAGAGGAAGTTTTAACATGTCCAGTATAGCTAAAATGAAGGGTTCAAAACCCTGTGCAGAAGGGGATCCAATTCCGCAGAAGGGGATCCAATTCCTCCCCCTCCTCTGTGTATCTTCTCATCTGAATCTGAGAGTAAAGCAGGTAACCCATGTTTTAGTGGTCCCGAGTTAGACAGGGGGGGAAGGAGGAGGCTGTGGAACATCTGCCCTTGCAGCTAGGTCTGCAACAGCCTGCTGCAGTTGTTGAGTTTTTTGAGCATTACCAGTGAGCTGAGATGACATATGACATCATGGATTTTATGGCACCTAGCCAGGAAGGCTCTTGACCCTCCCCCCCAGCCCCCCTCACTGAGCTGTGAGGATTTACTGCATTGTTCACATAATATGGAAACAGATGTAGAGGGAGAGAATCTGGTGCGACATACACCGCACAATTGGTGTTTTACCATGTTTACAGTAAACACTTATATACAGGTGGGTCCACCTTTCTTGGCCTTTAATAATATTAACTGAGCTAGGGCAGTCAGACTTAATCCCCTGATGTATTGTTCTCTGTATTGTATTGCAGCTGAGAAGAATAGAATGAAAAGAATGGCTTATGTTAATAAACCATGGTGTGCCTAGGCGCAGCAAAGAAGTCAAGATGAGCGTGGACCCATCTTTACACACACACACACACACACACACACACACACACACACACACACAAGTAATACAATAGCAAGCCTGCCCATACTGTAAGAGAGAGAGAAGGGAACAGCACACCCAAGCTAAACCACCCCAGTGAGGCTGCAAGCTGTCATATCACGGTGAAACACCGGTGTTTTTGTCCTTTTCAGGACACAGATTGTGTACAATAGCGGCTCTCCAACTTTGCTACACCCCTGTTCCAGTTTTCCTGCATATTCTGAGCATCTGGAGGAGCTGTGTGCGCCTGCTGCTGCAGCTGTAAGCAGAAGAAGGTGCATAAATGCTGCTGGTCCCGCTCTGAGAAAGCTCCGTCCCCTGTAATGGCGCCAGAGTTTCAGTTATATTTATACTGGCAAAGTCTCCCAAGGAGTGTAAAAACATCACACAAGTGCTAGTTTTAACTACCGCTGCCAGTGTACACAGGGGGCTATAGCGGGTCCCCTTCAGGAGGGTCCCGTATGCTTCACCTTTTTGCCACACTATGAACTGGGGGACTCCCCTAACGGGGCGCCGGTTTGTACTCACCATTGTCGTCACCTTCAGGCTACTGTTAGGGGTGTGCGGCGTGTTGCGATTGTAATCGCTAAGGCACAGTGCCCTGCTGTACTCCAACCTCTCAGGACGGTGGTCCTGCAGCGGGGAAGCGGCTCCGACACCTTCCAAGGCCGGTGACCGCCCCCCCTAACTCTCACAGTGCAGGTATGCTGTTGCCCAAACAGCATACCAAAAATAACAAAGATTTAAAAGAAACTGAAGAAAACTCTCTGGAGCTTCAGAGTGTGCATCCTCTCCTGAGGGCACTTTTTTCTAAACAACCTGTGGGAGGGGGCATAGAGGGGAGGAGTTGGTACATCCAGTTGAATAAATTTAAAGTGCACTGGCACCTTTGGACCCCGTCTATACCCCATCGTACTAGATTCCCCCAATATCCCTTATGGATGTTAGACAAAGCAAGATTATTGTTGGTGCTTTACTTATTAACTAAAATTATTTTGTTGTTACTACACGAGTTTAGTTAACAATGAACATACCTATATTGACAGGAAAGTTGAATCTGACATATACAACAACCAATAAAGAAAATAGGATTTTAATTACCTACGGGTAAATCCTTTTCTCGTAGTCCGCAGAGGATGCTGGGGTCCACATTAGTACCATGGGGTATAGACAGGTCCCTTGGCAGCCATGGGCACTTTAAGAGTTTAACAGTGTGGGCTGGCTCCTCCCTCTATGCCCCTCCTACCAGACTCAGTTTAGAAACTGTGCCCGAGGAGACGGACATACATCGAGAGAAGGACATACAGACAGTGGTGAGATTCACACCAGCTCACACAACAGAAAACCAAGCTAACCAGCCTGAAACAATTTAGCAACGGCTGAACAACAGTACTTCACCAAGTAATAATGCAGTACTTAACCAAGTAACAAATGCAGGAAAACGAAGAGCTGGGCGGGCGCCCAGCATCCTCTACGGACAACGAGGAAAGGATTTACCGGTAGGTAATTAAAATCCTATTTTCTCTTACGTCCTAGAGGATGCTGGGGTCCACATTAGTACCATGGGGATGTACCAAAGCTCCCAGTACGGGAGTGAGAGCGCGGAGGCTCATACAGAACCGATTGACCAAACTGAAGGTCTTCAGAGGCCAAAGTGTCGAACTTGTAGAACTTCGCAAACGTGTTCGATCCTGACCAAGTAGCTGCTCGGCAAAGTTATAAAGCAGAGACACCCCGGGCAGCCGCCCAGGTAGAACTCACTTTTTACGAGTAGAGTGGGCCTTAACGGTTTGTGGACACGGCAAGGCTGACGTAGAATAAGCATGCTGGATAGTACACCTGATCCAGCGAGAAATAGTCTGCTTAAAAGCAGGCCACCCAACCTTGTTTGGATCATAATGGACAACAGAACGTCCGACTTTCTGTGACGAGAAGTTTTCTTCACATAAATCTTCAAAGCCCTTACAACATCCAAGGATTTGGGCGTCAGTAGCCACTGGCACCACAATAGGTTGGTTGATATGAAAAGCAGACACAACCTTTGGAAGAAATTGCTGACGCATCTTGAGCTCAGCTCTATCTTCATGGAAAATCAAGTAGGGGCTCTTGCAGGACAATGCCCCCAATTGCGACAACCGTCTAGCAGATGCTAATGCATACAGTGTGACCGCCTTCCAAGTAAAGAACTTGACATCCACCTCCTGTAAAGGTTCGAACCAATCCGACTGCAGCACACATTAAGATCCCAAGGTGCCGTAGGAGGCACAAAGGGAGGCTGGATGTGCAGAACCCCTTTCAAGAAAGTCTGAACCTCAGGGAGGGCAGCCAATTGTTTCTGGAAGAAAATGGACAAGGCCGAAATCTGGAATTTTATGAAGGCAAACCTCAGGTCCACATCCACACCCGCTTGCAGAAAGAGGAGAAACCGCCCTAGTTGACACACCACCGTAGGAAACTTCTTGGCTTCACACCAAGACATGTACTTTTTTCAAATTCGATGGTAATGTTTAGATGTTACTCCTTTCCTAGCCTGTATCAGGGTAAGAATAACCTTGTTCGGAATGCCCTTCCGAGCTAAGATCTGGCGTTCAACCTCCATGCCATCAAACGTAGCCATGGTTAGTCTTGATAAGCGAATGGCCCCTGTTGCAGAAGGTCCTCTCGAAGAGGAAGAGGCCTCAGATCTTCCAACAATAACTCCAGAAGATCCGCGTACCAAGCTCGCCTTGACCAGTCCGGAGCAATGAGGATCGCCTGAACTCTTGTTCGTTTTATTAGTTTGAGAATCCTTGGGATGAGTGGAAGTGGAGGGAACACATACACTGACTTGAACACCCACGTCACCACTGCCTGTGGGTCCCTCGACCTGGAACAGTACCTCCGAAGCTTCTTGTTAAGGCGGGAGGCCATCATGTCTATTTGAGGTACGCCCGAAAGACTTGTCACCTCTGCGAACACTAATATTCTATAGTTTTGAGAGAAAAAATATAGTTCTTTTTTGTGCGTTTGTCTGTGCCCTATTTTTATGCTAAATAAATTTGTTTTGATGTTTTAACAAGTACAATAAAAGTTACATTTTATATTGATATTGACATGATTACCCTGGACTTAGTATGTAATAAGAGTGCCCCCAATGTAGTCTTCTTTTTCTCTCCAGACAATATGTTTTCGGACTCTGGGGAGCACCACCAACCCCTATATGACCAAGTGTGTAGATTTGAAAATTATAGTAGCTGACTTTTTATTTATCTATCTCTATCTCCTTACACAATTTATAATTGCTGAAAGTGTACACGTAACCCCCTTTGTTTCTAAAGGGGATTAGGTTAAGGAGTGATCCTGTGCGGTATTCCCCGCTTTTGTGTTTCTGACCTCTGCGAACACCTCTGGGTGGAGGCACCACTCTCCCGGATGGAGATCGTAACTGAGGAAGTTTGCTTCCCAGTTCTCCACTCCCGGAATAAAGATTGCTGACAGCGCCACCACGTGCTTTTCCTCACAGAGGATGATTTTTGTTACCTCTGACATTGCAGCTCTGCTCTTCGTTCCGCCTTGTCGGTTTATGTAGGCCACTGTCGATACAATGTCCGACTGAACTTGAATGAGCTGATCTTTAAGATGTGCCGCTTGTAGAAGACCGTTGTACACGGCCCTTAGTTCCAGAATGTTTATCGGAAGGATGGATTCCAGACTTGACCACCTTCCTTGGAAGTTTTCCCCTTGGGTGACTGCTCCCCAACTCCTGAGGCTTGCATCCGTGGTTAGGAGGATCCAATTCTGAAACCCGAACCTGCGGCTCTCTAGTAGGTGAGAAGTTTGCAGCCACCAGAGGAGCAATATTCTGGCTTTCGGTGACAGACGTATTCTCTGGTGCATGTGAAGATGAAATCCCGACCATTTGTCCAGGAGATCCAGTTGGAAAGATCGTGAATGAAATCTTCCGTACTGTAGAGCCTCATAGGAGGCAACAATCTTTCCCAGAAGGCGAATGCATTGATGAACCGATACTCGGGCTGGCTTCAGGACATCCCGGACCATTGCCTGCATCACCAATGCTTTCTCCTCCGGCAGAAACACCCTCTGTACTTCTGTGTTGAGGATCATCCCCAGGAAGGACAGTCTCCTTGTCGGCTCCAAATGCGACTTTGGAAGATTCAGGATCCACCCGTGATCCTGGAGTAGTTGAGCTGAGAGAGCAATGCTCTGTATCAGCTTCTCCCTGGAAGACAATTTTATCAGCAGATCGTCCAGATAAGGAATTATGTTCACCCCCTTCTTGCGGAGTAGTAGCATCATCTCCGCCATGACCTTGGTGAACACTCTCTGCGCCGTGGAGAGGCCAAACCGCAGTGCCTGGAACGGCTAGTGACAGTCCAGCAGCGCAAATCTTAGATAAGCCTGGTGAGGCGGCCAAATCGGAATGTTAAGGTACGCATCCTTGATATCTAGGGATACTAGAAATTCCCCCTCCTCCAGACCTGAAATTACCGCTCTCAGAGACTCCATCCTGAATTTGAATTCCCTCAAATAAGGGTTCAATGACTTTACACTCAATATGGCCTGACCGAACCTTCCTGTTTCGGTACCACAAACTGGATTGAGTAATAACCCTTGTTTAAGTGAGGTGGAACTGGAACAATGACATTTGACCTTAGCAATTTTTGATTGGATTCCTGTAGGATAGCACTTTGTCAGCAAAGCTGGTAGGCTCGATTTGAAGAATCTGTGAGGTGGGAGTTTTTGAAACTACAGTCTGTACCCCTGGGCAACAATATCTTGAACCCAGGGGTCTAGGCCTGATGAAGCCCAGACATGACTTAAATTTCTTAATCTTGCTCCCACCTAGCCGATCTCCAGGCTGGGAGGTCCACCGTCATGCCGAGGAATTGAGGAAGCAGAACCGGGTTTCTGTTCCTGTGAACCCGTTGGTGCAGGTTTTCTGGATTTCCCCCGACCTCCTCTAAAGAAAGTGAAAGGGGATTTGGACTTCTTAGCTTTCGCGGTCCGAAAGGACTGCATGGTAGACGTAGGATAAGATTTCCTAGCAGGTAGTGTAGCTGAGGGAAGGAATGTCGACTTACCCACAGTTGCCGTGGAGATCCACGCATCTAACGCTTTACCAAACAGAGCCTGACCTGTGAAGGGTAGGTTCTCCACTCTTCTTGGATCCGCAGACCATTGGCGCAACCAGAGTCCCCTGCATGCCGAGACAGCTATGGAAGAAGCTCTGGCATTAAGATGGCCAAGGTCCTTCATGGCCTCCACCATGAAACCTGCAGTCCTGTATGTGACGTAAGAACAATTCAATGTCACTTCTATCCATAGAGTCTAATTCCTCTAGTAACGTGCCTGACCACTTTACTATGGCTTTAGAAATCCACGCACAAGCAATAGTAGGCCTTAAAGCTACGCCAGTAGCTGTGTATAAAGATTTCAGTGTAGTCTCAATCTTACGGTCAGCCGGCTCTTTTAAAGCGGTGGACCCTGGGGCAGGCAAAACCACTTTTTTAGACAACCTAGATACAGAAAAATCTACTACAGGCGGGATTTCCCATTTTTTCCTGTCGTCCTCAGGGAAAGGAAAAGCAATGAGAACCCTTTTTGGAATCTGGAATTTTTTCTCTGGGTTTTCCCAGGATTTTCCAAATAATGCGTTTAACTCCTTAGACGGAGGGAATGTAACATTTCTTAGTATCAGTAAAGTAAGTCTCCTCTGCAGGCTCAGGTACCTTATCAGTAATGTGTAAAACGTCCCTAATAGCCTCAACCATAAGTTGCACCCCTTTAGCAAGGGATCCATCTCTCCATCACCGTCCCCTGTATCAGAGTCGGTATCCGTGTCAACTTGCATTATCTGGGCAAGAGCATGCTTCTTAGGGTAATTAATTGGGGTCTTTGAAGAGGTAGTGGGAGCTGAATACGATAAAACCTCAACAGACTTTTTCAAAACCTGTGTTTAAGTCTCATTATAAGCTATTCGAGATGAAATCTGGGATATCATTCCCCTAATAGAATACACCCAAGGGGGTTCAGATTCATAAGCCCCCCCCCATCCTGTCTATAACACCCTGGTACTCCAGAGGATAGCTGGAGTTATGTGGAGGGCAGCGCTCCCTGTCAGCGTTCTGTTGCTGTGATCTGCAGGGAGAAAATGGCGCTGGTGAGTGCTGGATCCGCTCTGAGGAAGAAGCTCCGCTCCCTGTAATGGCGCATCTTCCCGCACTAACAGATTATACTGGCCTGAGGTAAATCTGCAGCAAACAGTGTAGGGTATTGCGCTGGCCCAGGGCACCGCTGACAGCGGCGCACTACAAGTACCGCTGAGCCCTCCGGAGTGCAGCCTGTCAGAGCTGCGCTTCCACCCTTGTGCCGCCATTCCCGCCAGTGACCCGCTTACCGGGGCACCGGCGTCACACTCACCACTCCATCTTCTGGCTCTGTTAGGAAGTGGCAGCAGTGCTGCGGGAGTGAGCAGTTGCCTCGTGTGCTTGCGATCATCACCCTCGGGAGCTCATTGTCCCGTCAGCGGAGATAGGAGCCATTAACCTCAAGGGTTGGATTCTACTCCACCCCCCTAAGTCCCACGAAGCAGGGAAGTTGTTGCCAGCAACCTCCCTGTACCTAACTCTCTTAAAAAAATAAAATAAAATAAAAATCTACAAAAACTTCTAGGAGCTCTCCTAGCTGTGACCGGCTCCACCGGGCACATTTTCTAAACGGAGTCTGGTAGGAGGGGCATAGAGGGAAGAGCCAGACCACACTATTAAACTCTTAAAGTGCCAATGGCTCCCAAGGGACCCATCTATGGTACTAATGTGGACCACAGCATCCTCTAGGACGTAAGAGAAATATTATCAGAATATTTATAGTTTGAATGAAACGTGCCACAAAACGAATGCTTAGTTATTGCTACACGATCTACTGCTAAGTGGTCAATAGAATAGGCAAATGTAAAGGCCCAATCACATCAACAAATATGGTCTTAATTTAAGGGGTAATGTGAAGCTAGAGGAAAATATTCAATGTTGATCTGGCAGCTAATATCCCATCTCTGCTAATGTTATATTTACTTTCCATAGCCCAGCAGTAGGTTTTACTAATTAATGATATCTACAAATGTTTCATTCCTTGCGAGTGCTGGGGAGCAAAGGAGAGAGAAGGATAGAGGAAGGTGACTAGACTGAAACAGAGAATGCAGTGAAGCTCTACATGGAAGCAGAATACTAGCATACAGGGAAATACAGTAATAAACTGTTCACTCAGTTCTAGTGACTTCTAATTATCATATCATAGATAGCTCTGTCCTTTTATAATTCATATACAAATGCTTTTGATTCCCAATAAATAGAAAGAAAAATGTATTATTCTTACATAAAACCCTCTTCGTTCTATCCACTGGGGGACAGTGGACAATGGTGTATAGAGACAAGGTATTTTTAATACACAATTTGTGCTCCTCCATCTTCTATACACCCATCCATCAGGGGGCTCTTATTTTACTAACTAAGCCCCACAGGGGACAGCTCCTGTTGAGGATGGCTTTCCTCAGCCACCAGGTTAACAATAAATGTATTTGTAGCGCAAACAGATATGTTGCCTGGTCTAATGATGATGCAACTTGTCCCATTTTGAGCCTAGTTAGATACGGAATGCTCTAGAATGGAGCCATCAAAGCAATCTTCACTAGAACGTTCAATCAAAAACATTTTGTCTGACATTTAACCACTTACTAGTTTGTCTTATCTAGTTGAAAAATACACACATTGCTCAGCAGAACACCCCCACAAAATATAAATATATATTAGTGCTCGAAGTAGGCCTGTATACAAAAGTATGGCATACCAGCACTTCTTCAAGCACTGACCTCCACCGCATCAAGCTAACCGTGTCGCTACTATTTGAAATCTGCTGCGGACCAGCAGCCAATCAGGAGCAGATTTGAAATAGTAGTGCTGAGGTCATCATAGAAGCCAGTGACACACCAAAGGCTGCCGACCACAGCTTCCTCCTCCGTTGCAACGCTGCCACCCTCAGCCTCCTCTGCCGCCCTCAGTCCTTCTCTGCACCTCCGCACCATCTCCGAAGCCCACAGCCACCTCATGCACCGCACCTGCTAAGTAGGTAATCTTACCTGCTGCCTTTCTCTCTCCCTAGTCCCTACTGTACGCCCTTGCTGTCCCTCTCTGCTCCTATCCCTGTCTTTATGTCCCAGCTGTCACTCTCCCTGTCCCTACTGTCACTCTCCATGTCCCTATGTCCCTGCTGTCACTGTCCCTATGTCCCTGCCGTCACTCTCCCTGTCCCTATTTCCCTGCTGTCACTTTCCTTGTCCCTCTCTCACTATGTTCCTGCTGTCACTTTCCATGACTGTCACTCTCCGTGTCCCTATGTTCCTGCTGTCACTTTCTCTTTCGTCACTCTCCCTATCTCAATGTCCCTGCTGTCACTCTCCATGAATTTTGTCTCATTCCATGTGGCATAATGTGAATTTTGGCTTATACCGCGTGCTATAATGTGAATTTAGGCTCATACCGCGTGCTATAATGTGAATTTTGGTTCATAACGCGTACTATAATGTGAATTTGGCTCACAACCTGGATAGCTGTAGACTAAGAAATAATAAGATTTTACTCACCGGTAAATCTATTTCTCGTAGTCCGTAGTGGATGCTGGGAACTCCGAAAGGACCATGGGGAATAGCGGCTCCGCAGGAGTCTGGGCACAACTAAAAGAAAGCTTTTAGACTACCTGGTGTGCACTGGCTCCTCCCACTATGACCCTCCTCCAAGCCTCAGTTAGGACACTGTGCCCGGAAGAGCTGACACAATAAGGAAGGATTTTGAATCCCGGGTAAGATTCATACCAGCCACACCAATCACACCGTATAACACGTGATACCATATCCAGTTAACAGTATGAATAACAACAGAGACTCTCAACAGATGGCTCATAACAATAACCCTTTAGTGAACAATAACTATGTACAAGTATTGCAGACAATCCGCACGTGGGACGGGCGCCCAGCATCCACTACGGACTACGAGAAATAGATTTACCGGTGAGTAAAATCTTATTTTCTCTAACGTCCTAGTGGATGCTGGCAACTCCGAAAGGACCATGGGGATTATACCAAAGCTCCCAAACGGGCGGGAGAGTGCGGATGACTCTGCAGCACCGAATGAGAGAACTCAAGGTCTACCTCAGCCAGGGTATCAAATTTGTAGAATTTTGCAAACGTGTTTGCCCCTGACCAAGTAGCAGCTCGGCAAAGTTGTAAAGCCGAGACAGCTCGGGCAGCCACCCAAGATGAGCCCACCTTCCTTGTAGAATGGGCTTTAACCGATTTAGGATGCGGCAGACCAGCCGCAGAATGCGCCAGCTGAAAGCTGAATTGTGCTACAAATCCAGCGAGCAATAGTCTGCTTAGAAGCGGGAGCACCCAGTCTGTTGGGTGCATACAGGATAAATAGCGAGTCAGTTTTCCTGACTCCAGCCGTCCTGGAAACATAAATTTTCAAGGCCCTGACTACGTCCAGCAACTTGGAGTCCTCCAAGTCGCTAGTAGCCGCAGGCACTACAATAGGTTGGTTCAAGTGAAAAGCTGATACCACCTTAGGGAGAAACTGGGGACGAGTCCTCAATTCTGCCCTATCCATATGGAAAATCAGATAAGGGCTTTTAAATGACAAAGCCGCCAATTCTGATACACGCCTGGCCGAAGCCAAGGCCAATAACATGACCACTTTCCACGTGAGATATTTCAGATCCACGGTCTTTAGTGGCTCAAACCAATGTGATTTTAGGAAATTCAACACCACGTTGAGATCCCAGGGTGCCACTGGAGGCACAAAAGGGGGCTGAATATGCAGCACTCCTTTTACAAATGTCTGAACTTCAGGCAGTGAAGCTAGTTCTTTTTGGAAGAAAATCGACAGAGCCGATATCTGTACCTTAATGGAGCATAATTTCAGGCCCATAGTCACTCCTGCCTGTAGGAAGTGCAGAAATCGACCAAGCTGAAATTCCTCTGTTGGGGCCTTATTGGCCTCACACCAAGCAACATATTTCCGCCATATGCGGTGATAATGTTTTACAGTTACATCTTTCCTGGCTTTAATCAGCGTAGGAATGACATCCTCCGGAATGCCCTTTTCCTTTAGGATCCGGCGTTCAACCGCCATGCCGTCAAACGCAGCCGCGGTAAGTCTTGGAACAGACAGGGCCCCTGCTGCAGCAGGTCCTGTCTGAGCGGCAGAGGCCATGGGTCCTCTGAGATCATCTCTTGAAGTTCCGGGTACCACGCTCTTCTTGGCCAATCCGGAACCACGAGTATTGTCCTTACTCCTCGTTTTCTTATTATTCTCAATACCTTTGGTATGAGAGGCAGAGGAGGGAACACAAACTGACTGGTACACCCACAGTGTCACTAGAGCGTCCACCGCTATCGCCTGAGGGTCCCTTGACCTGGCGCAATCTCTCTCTAGTTTTTTGTTTAGGCGGGACGCCATCATGTCCACCTGTGGCCGTTCCCAACGATGTACAATCAGTGTGAAGACTTCTGGATGAAGTCCCCACTCTCCCGTGTGGAGGTCGTGTCTGCTGAGGAAGTCTGCTTCCCAGTTGTCCACTCCCGGAATGAACACTGCTGACAGTGCTAGCACGTGATTTTCCGCCCATCGGAGAATCCTTGTGGCTTCTGCCATTGCCGTCCTGCTCCTTGTCCCGCCCTGTCGGTTTACATGGGCGACCGCCGTGATGTTGTCTGACTGGATCAGTACCGGCTGGTTTTGAAGCAGGGGTTTTGCCTGACTAAGGGCATTGTAAATGGCCCTTAGTTCCAGAATATTTATGTGTAGGGAAGTCTCCTGACTCGACCATAGTCCTTGGAAGTTTCTTCCCTGTGTGACTGCCCCCCAGCCTCGAAGGCTGGCATCCGTGGTCACCAGGACCCAGTACTGTATGCCGAATCTGCGGCCCTCTAGAAGATGAGCACTCTGCAGCCACCACAGCAGAGACACCCTGGTTCTTGGAGACAGGGTTATTAGCCGATGCATCTGAAGAAGCGATCCGGACCATTGGTCCAACAGGTCCCACTGAAAGATTCTGGCATGGAACCTGCCGAAAGGGATTGCTTCGTAAGAAGCCACCATCTTTCCCAGGACTCGCGTGCAGTGATGCACCGACACCTGTTTTGGTTTCAGGAGGTCTCTGACTAGAGATGACAGCTCCTTGGCTTTCTCCTCCGGGAGAAACACTTTTTTCTGGACTGTGTCCAGAATCATTCCCAGGAACAGTAGACGTGTCGTCGGGACCAGCTGTGACTTTGGAATATTCAGAATCCAACCGTGCTGGTGTAGCACCTCCTGAGATAGTGCTACTCCTACCAACAACTGCTCCCTGGATCTCGCCTTTATAAGGAGATCGTCCAAGTACGGGATAATTAAAACTCCCTTTTTTCGAAGGAGTATCATCATTTCCGCCATTACCTTGGTAAACACCCTCGGTGCCGTGGACAGTCCAAACGGCAACGTCTGGAATTGGTAATGGCAATTCTGTACCGCAAATCTGAGGTACTCCTGGTGAGGATGATAAATGGGGACATGCAGGTAAGCATCCTTGATGTCCAGGGATACCATGTAATCCCCCTCGTCCAGGCTTGCAATAACCACCCTGGGCGATTCCATCTTGAACTTGAATTTTTTTATGTATGTGTTCAAGGATTTCAAATTTAAAATGGGTCTCACCGAACCGTCCGGTTTCGGTACCACAAACAGTGTGAAATAGTAACCCCGTCCTTGTTGAAGTAGGGGCACCTTGACTATCACCTGCTGGGAGTATAACTTGTGAATTGCCTCTAGCACAGCCTCCCTGCTCGAGGGAGTTGTTGGCAAGGCCGATTTGAGGAAACGGCGGGGGGGAGACACCTTGAATTCCAGCTTGTACCCCTGAGATACTACTTGAAAGATCCAGGGATCCACCCGTAAGCGAGCCCACTGATCGATGAAATTTTTGAAGCGGCCCCCCACCGTACCTGGCTCCGCCTGTGGAGCCCCACCGTCATACGGCGGATTTGGAAGAAGCGGGGGAGGACTTTTGCTCCTGGGAACCAGCTGTTTGTTGCAGCCTTTTTCCCCTACCTCTGCCTCTGGACAGAAAGGACCCGCCTTTCCCTCGCCTGTTTTTCTGGGTCCGAAAGGACTGTACCTGATAAAACGGCGCTTTTTTAGGCTGTGAGGGAACATGAGGTAAAAATGCTGACTTCCCAGCTGTTGCTGTGGAAACAAGGTCCGAGAGACCATCCCCGAATAACTCCTCACCCTTATAAGGCAAAACTTCCATGTGCCTTTTGGAATCTGCATTCCCTGTCCACTGCCGAGTCCATAAGCCTCTTCTAGCAGAAATGGACAATGCACTTATTTTAGATGCCAGCCGGCAGATCTCCCTCTGTGCATCTCTCATGTATAAGACTGAGTCTTTTATATGCTCTATGGTTAGCAGAATAGTGTCCCTGTCTAGGGTGTCAATATTTTCTGACAGGGAATCTGACCATGCAGCGGCAGCACTGCACATCCATGCTGACACAATAGCTGGTCTAAGTATAATGCCTGTGTGTGTATATATAGACTTCAGGATCGCCTCCTGCTTTCTATCCGCAGGCTCCTTCAGGGCGGCCGTATCCGGAACGGAAGTGCCACCTTTTAGACAAACGTGTGAGCGCTTTATCCACCCTAGGAGGTGTTTCCCAACGTGCCCTATCCTCTGGCGGGAAAGGGAACGCCATTAGTAATTTTTTTGAGATTATCAATCTTTTATCAGGGAAAGCCCACGCTTCTTCACACACTTCATTTAATTCTTCAGATGGGGGAAAAAATAAGATTTTACTTACCGATAAATCTATTTCTCGTAGTCCGTAGTGGATGCTGGGGACTCCGTCAGGACCATGGGGAATAGCGGCTCCGCAGGAGACAGGGCACAAAAGCAAGCTTTTAGGATCACATGGTGTGTACTGGCTCCTCCCCCTATGACCCTCCTCCAAGCCTCAGTTAGGTACTGTGCCCGGACGAGCGTACACAATAAGGAAGGATCTTGAATCCCGGGTAAGACCCAAACCAGCCACACCAATCACACCGTACAACTTGTGATCTGAACCCAGTTAACAGTATGATAACAATGAAGTAGCCTCTAAAAAAGATGGCTCACAACAATAATAACCCGATTTTTGTAACAATAACTATGTACAAGTAATGCAGACAATCCGCACTTGGGATGGGCGCCCAGCATCCACTACGGACTACGAGAAATAGATTTATCGGTAAGTAAAATCTTATTTTCTCTAACGTCCTAGTGGATGCTGGGGACTCCGTCAGGACCATGGGGATTATACCAAAGCTCCCAAACGGGCGGGAGAGTGCGGGTGACTCTGCAGCACCGAATGAGAGAACTCCAGGTCCTCCTCAGCCAGGGTATCAAATTTGTAGAATTTTACAAACGTGTTCCCCCCTGACCACGTAGCCGCTCGGCAAAATTTTAAAGCCGAGACCCCCTCGGGCATCCGCCCAAGATGAGCCCACCTTCCTTGTGGAATGGGCATTGACAGATTTTGGCTGTGGCAGGCCTGCCACAGACTGTGCAAGCTGAATTGTACTACAAATCCAACTAGCAATAGTCTGCTTAGAAGCAGGAGCACCCATCTTTTGGGGTGCATACAATATAAACAGCAAGTCAGACTTTCTGACTCCAGCCGTCCTGGAAATAAATATATATATATATATATATATATATATATATATATATATTTTTAGGGCCCCGACAACGTCTAGCAACTTGGAGTCCTCCAAGTCCCTAGTAGCCGCAGGCACCACAATATGTTGTTTCAGGCGAAACGCTGACACCACCTTAGGAAGAAACTGGGGACGAGTCCGCAGTTCTACCCTGTCCGAATGGAAAAACAAATATGAGCTTTTTTTAAGACAAAGCCCCCAATTCTGACAATCGCCTGGCCGAGGCCAGGGCCACAACATGGTCCCTTTCCATGTGAGATATTTCAAATCCACAGATTTGATCGGTTCAAACCAATATGATTTGAGGAATCCCAACACTACGTTGAGATCCCACGGTGCCACTGGAGGCACACAAGGGGCTGTATATGCAATACTCCCTTGACAAACGTCTGGACTTCAGGAATTGAAGCCAATTTTTTCTGGAAGAAAATCTACAGGGCCGAAACTTGAACCTTAATGGACCCCAATTTGAGGCTCATAGACACTCCTGTTTTCAGGAAGTGCAGAAATCGACCTAGTTGAAATTTTTTTCGTGGGGCCTTCCTGGCCTCACCCACGCAACATATTTTCACCACATGTGGTGATAACGTTGTGCGGTCACCTCCTTCCTGGCTTTGACCAGGGTAGGTATGACCTCTTCCGGAATGCCTTTTCCCTTAGGATCCGGCGTTCAACCGCCATGCCGTCAAACGCAGTCGCGGTAAGTCTTGGAACAGACAAGGTCCCTGCTGGAGCAGGTCCTTTCTTAGAGGCAGATGCCACGGTTCCTCTTGGAACAGACATGGTTCTTGCTGAAAGCAAATCCCATCTTAGCTCCCGAGGCCATTAGTCCTCTGTGAGCATCTCTTGAAGTTCCGGGTACCAAGTCCCTCTTGGCCAATCCGGAGCCACGAGTATAGTTCTTACTCCTCTACGTCTTATAATTCTCAATACCTTGGTTATGAGAAGCAGAAGAGGGAACACATACACCGACTGTTACACCCACGGTGTTACCAGGACGTCCACAGCTATCGCCTGAAGGTCTCGTGACCTGGCGCAATACCTGTCCCGTTTTTTGTTCGGGCGGGACGCCATCATTTCCACCTTTGGTCTTTCCCAACGGTTCACAATCATGCGGAAAACTTCCCGATGAAGTTCCCACTCTCCCGGGTGGAGGTCGTGCCTGCTGAGGAAGTCTGCTTCCCAGTCGTCCACTCCCGGAATGAACACTGCTGACAGTGCTATCACATGATTTTCCGTCTAGCGAAAAATCCTTGCAGTTTTGACCACTGCCCTCCTGCTTCTTGTGCCGCCCTATCTGTTTACGTGGGCGACTGCCGTGATGTTATCCCACTGGATCAATACCGGCTGACCTTGAAGCAGAGGCCTTGCTAAGCTTATAGCATTACAAATTTGCTCTTAGCTCCAGTATATTTATGTGGAGAGAATTCTCCAGACTTGATCACACTCCCTGGAAATTTTTTCCCTGTGTGACTGCTCCCCAGCCTCTCAGGCTGGCCTCCGTGGATACCAGCATCCAATCCTGAATGCCGAATCTGCGGCCCTCTAGAAGATGAGCACTCTGTAATCACCACAGGAGAGACACCCTTGTCCTTGGATATAGGGTTATCCGCTGATGCATCTGAAGATGCGATCCGGACCATTTGTCCAGCAGATCCCACTGAAGAGTTCTTGCGTGAAATCTGCCGAATGGAAGCGCTTCGTAATAAGCCACCATTTTTTACCAGGACTCTTGTGCAATGATGCACTGACACTTTTCCTGGTTTTAGGAGGATCCCGATTAGCTCGGATAACTCCCTGGCTTTCTCCTCTGGGAGAAACACCCTTTTCCTGGACTGTGTCCAGAATCATCCCTAGGACCAGCAGACGTGTCGTCGGAACAACTGCGGTTTTGGAATATTTAGAATCCACCCGTGCTGTCGTAGAACTACTTGAGATAGTGCTACTCCGACCTCCAACTGTTCTCTGGACCTTGTTCTTATCAGGAGGTCGTCCATTTTCTTTGAAGACGAATCCTCATTTCGGTCATTACCTTGGTAAAGACCCGGGGTGCCTTGGACACTCCAACGGCATCGTCTGAAACTGATAGTGACAGTTCTGTACCACGAACCTGAGGTACCCTTGGTGAGAAAAGCAAATTTTGGGACATGGAGGTAAGCATCCCTGATGTCCCGGGACACCATATAGTCCCCTTGTTCCCAGTTCGCTATCACTGCTCTGAGTGACTCCATCTGGATTTGAACCCTTGTAAGTGTTCAAATTTTTCAGATTTAGAATCGGTCTCACCTAGCCTTCTGGCTTCAGTACCACCCTATAGTGTGGAACAATACCCCTTTCCTTGTTGTAGGAGGGGTAATTTTATTATCACCTGCTGGGAATACAGCTTGTGAATTGTTTTCAATACTGCCTCCCTGTCGGAGGGGGACATTGGTACAGCAGACTACAGGAACCTGCGAGGGGGGAAACGCCTCGACATTCCAATCTGTGCCCCTTTGATACTACTTGTAGGATCCAGGGGTCCTGTACGGTCCCAGCGTCATGCTGAGAACTTAGTAGAAGCGGTGGAGGGCTTCTGTTACTGGGAATGGGCTGCCTGCTGCAGTCTTCTTCCCTTTCCTCTATCCCTGGGCAGATATCTTATAGGGACGAAAAGACTGAGGCTGAAAAGACGGTGTCTTTTTCTGCAGAGATGTGACTTAGGGTAAAAAACGGTGGATCTTAAGGCAGTTGCCGTGGCCACCAGGTCCCATGGACCGACCCCAAATAACTCCTCCCCTTTTATACGGCAATACATCTTTGTGCCGTTTGGAATCTGCATCCCCTGACCACTGTCGTGTCCATAAACATCTTCTTGCAGATATGGACATCGCATTTACTCTTGATGCCAGAGTGCAAATATCCCTCTGCGCATCTCGTATATATAGAAATGCATACTTTAAATGCTCTATAGTCAATAAAATACTGTCCCCGTCAAGGGTATCAATATTTTTAGTCAGGGAATCCGACCAAGCCACCTCAGCTCTGCACATCCAGGCTGAGGCGATCGCTGGTCACAGTATAACACCAGCATGTGTGTGTATACTTTTTAGGATATTTTTCTGATAAGCATGTGAGCGCCTTATCCACCCTGAGGGGTGTTTCCCAATGCGCCTTAACTTCTGGCGGGAAAGGGTATACCGCCAATAATTTTCTATCGGGGGAAACCCACGCATCATCACACACTTCATTTAATTTATCTGATTCAGGAAAAACTACAGGTAGTTTTTTCACCTCACACATAATACCCTTCTTTGTGGTACTTGGAGTATCAGAAATATGTAACACCTCCTTCATTGCCCTTAACGTGTGGCCCTAAAGGAAAATACGTTTGTTTCTTCACCGTCGACACTGAAATCAGTGTCCGTGTCTGGGTCTATGTCGACCGACTGAGGTAAATGGGCGTTTTTACAAGCCCCTGACGGTGTCTGAGACGCCTGGACCGGTACTAATTTGTTCGCCGGCCGTCTCATGTCGTCAACCCACTTGCAGCGTGTTGACATTATCACGTAATTCCATAAGTAAGCCATCCATTCCGGTGTCGACTCCCTAGAGAGTGACATCACCATTACAGGCAATTTGCTCCGCCTCCTCACCAACATTTTCCTCATACATGTCGACACACACGTACCGACATACAGCACACACATAGGGAATGCTCTGATAGAGGACAGGACCCACTAGCCCTTTGGGGAGACAGAGGGAGAGTTTGCCAGCACACACCAAAATGCTATAATTATACAGGGACAACCCTTATATAAGTGTTCCTCCCATATAGCATTTAATATATATGTATATCACCAAATCAGTGCCCCCCCTCTCTGTTTTAACCCTGTTTCTGTAGTGCAGTGCAGGGGAGAGCCTGGGAGCCTTCCCCTCAGCCTTTCTGTGAGGGAAAATGGCGCTGTGTGCTGAGGAGAATAGGCCCCGCCCCCTTTTCGGCGGGCTTCTTCTCCGGAGATTGTGAAGTCTGGCAGGGGTTAAATACATCCATATAGTCTCAAGGGCTATATGTGATGTATTTTTCGCCATACAGGTATTCTACATTGCTGCCAGGGCGCCCCCCCCCCCGCGCCCTGCACCCTCCGTGATCGCTGTGGGAAGTGTGCTGACAGACAATGGCGCACAGCTGCAGTGCTGTGCGCTACCTGAGGAAGACTGAAAAGTCTTCTGCCGCCTGGTTCCGGACCTCTTCAATCTTCAGCATCTGCAAGGGGGTCGGCGGCGCGGCTCCGGGACGAACCCCAGGGCGAGACCTGTGTTCCGACTCCCTCTGAAGCTAATGGTGTCCAGTAGCCTAAGAATCCAATCCATCCTGCACGCAGGTGAGTTGAAATTCTCTCCCCTAAGTCCCTCGATGCAGTGAGCCTGTTGCCAGCAGGACTCACTGAAAATAAAGAACCTAAAAACTTTTTCTAAGCAACTCTTTAAGAGAGCCACCTAGATTGCACCCTTCTCGGACGGGCACAAAAACCTAACTGAGGCTTGGAGGAGGGTCATAGGGGGAGGAGCCAGTACACACCATGTGATCCTAAAAGCTTGCTTTTGTGCCCTGTCTCCTGCGGAGCCGCTATTCCCCATGGTCCTGACGGAGTCCCCAGCATCCACTAGGACGTTAGAGAAACTACGGGTAGTTTTTTCTCCCCAAACATAATACCCTTTTTAGTAGTACCTGGGTTTATATCTGAAATGTGTAAAACCTCTTTCATTGCCTTAATCATGCAACGAATGGCCTTAGTGGACATTAGATTAGACTCATCGTCGTCGACACTGGTATCAGTATCCGTGTCGACATCTGCGTCTGCCATCTGAGGTAGCGGGCGTTTTAGAGCCCCTGATGGCCTTTGAGACACCCGGGCAGGCACGAGCTGAGAAGCTGGCTGTCCCGCATTTGGCATGTCGTCAAATTTTTTGTAAGTAATTCCTTCCATAAAACCATCCACTCAGGTGTCTGCCCCGCAGGGGGTGACATCACTTCTAAAGGCATCTGCTCCGCCTCCACATAATTTTCCTCCTCAAACATGTCGACACAGCCGTACCGACACACCGCACACACACCGGGAATGCTCTAACAGAGGACAGGACCCCACAGAAGCCCTTTGGGGAGACAGAGAGAGAGTATGCCAGCACACACCAGAGCGCTATATAATGCAGGGACTAACTGAATTATGTCCCCTACAGCTGCTATAATATTTACTGCGCTTAAATTTAGTGCCCCCCCTCTCTTTTTTACCCTTTTCTGTAGTGTAGACTGCAGGGGAGAGCCAGGGAGCTTCCTTCCAGCGGAACTGTGAGGGAAAAATGGCGCCAGTGTGCTGAGAGAGATAGCTCCACCCCTTTTTCGCGGACTATTCTCCCGCTTTTTTAAGGATTCTGGCAGGGGTAATTATCACATATATAGCCTCTGGGGCTATATATTGTGATTGTTTTGCCAGCCAAGGTGTTTTTATTGCTGCTCAGGGCGCCCCCCCCCAGCGCCCTGCACCCTCAGTGACCGGAGTGTGAAGTGTGTATGAGAAGCAATGGCGCACAGCTGCAGTGCTGTGCGCTACCTTGGTGAAGACAGAAGTCTTCATGCCGCCGATTTTCCGGACTTCTTCTTGCTTCTGGCTCTGTAAGGGGGACGGCGGCGCGGCTCCGGGACCGAACACCAAGGCCAGTTCCATGCGGTCGGTCCCTCTGGAGCTAATGGTGTCCAGTAGCCTAAGAAGCCCAAGCTAGCTGCAAGCAGGTAGGTTCGCTTCTTCTCCCCTTAGTCCCTCGTTGCAGTGAGCCTGTTGCCAGCAGGTCTCACTGTAAAATAAAAAACCTAAAATATACTTTCTTTCTAAGAGCTCAGGAGAGCCCCTAGTGTGCATCCAGCTCGGCCGGGCACAAAAATCTAACTGAGGCTTGGAGGAGGGTCATAGTGGGAGGAGCCAGTGCACACCAGGTAGTCTAAAAGCTTTCTTTTAGTTGTGCCCAGACTCCTGCGGAGCCGCTATTCCCCATGGTCCTTTCGGAGTTTCCAGCATCCACTAGGACGTTAGAGAAAATAGGATTTTAATACCTACCGGTAAATCCTTTTCTCCTAGTCCGTAGAGGATGCTGGGGACTCCAAAACGACCATGGGGTATAGATGGGATCCGCAGGAGACATGGGCACACTAAAAAGACTTTGACTGGGTGTGAACTGGCTCCTCCCTCTATGCCCCTCCTCCAGACCTCAGTTATAGGAACTGTGCCCAGGGGAGACGGACATTTCGAGGAAAGGATTTTTGTTAAACTAATGGTGAGATACATACCAGCTCACACCACAAACACACCGTACAACTGGTTTAACAGGAATACCAGATAACAGTATGAACTAACAGCAACAAGCTGAATATAACAGATACACAACCTTCGTGTAACCGAAAACAACAAGTATCAATACAACTGCAAGTAACAGTCCGCACTGGGATGGGCGCCCAGCATCCTCTACGGACTAGGAGAAAAGGATTTACCGGTAGGTATTAAAATCCTATTTTCTCTTACGTCCTAGAGGATGCTGGGGACTCCAAAAGGACCATGGGGTCTATACCAAAGCTCCAGACCGGGCGGGAGAGTGCGGACGACTCTGCAGCACCGATTGAGCAAACATAAGGTTCTCATCAGCCAGGGTATCAAACTTGTAGAACTTAGCAAAAGTGTTTGAACCCGACCACGTAGCTGCTCTGCAAAGTTGAAGTGCCGAGACCCCTCAGGCAGCCGCCCAAGATGAGCCCACCAATCTGGTAGAATGGGCCTTCACTGACTTCGGCAACGGCAATCCAGCCGTAGAATGAGCGTGCTGAATCGTATTACAAATCCAGCGTGCAATAGTCTGCTTGGAAGCAGGATTTCCAATCTTGTTGGAAGCATACAGGACAAACAGAGCCTCCGTTTTCCTAACAAGAGCCGTTCTGGCGACATACATTTTCAAAGCTCTCACGACATCAAGAGATCTTGGCACCGTCACGGCATCCGCAGCCACAGGCACCACAATAGGTTGATTAATGTGAAACGAAGAAAACACCTTCGGCAGAAATTGTTGACGAGTCCTCAATTCCGCTCTATCCACATGAAAAATCAAATATGGGCTCTTCTGAGACAAAGCCGCCAATTCTGACACTCGTCTGGCAGACGCCAAAGCCAAAAGCATGACCACTTTCCAAGTGAGAAACTTAACTCAACCTTTCGCAAAGGTTCAAACCAGTGAGACATAAGAAACTAACACCACTTCAAGATCCCACGGTGCCACAAATGGCGGATAGATAAGCACCACTCCCTTCACGAAAGTCTGAACCTCAGGAAGGGCGGACAATTCTTTTTGAAAGAAAATAGATAAAGCCGAAATCTGCACTTTGATGGAACCCAATTTCAGGCCTGCATCCACGCCTGCCTGCACAAAATGGAGGAAACAACCCAAGTGAAATTCCTCCGCAGGAGCTGTTTTGGTTTCACACCAAGACACATTTTCTCCAAATACGGTGATAATGTTTTGCCGTGACCTCCTTTCTAGCCTTAAAGAGAGTGGGGATGACTTCCCCGGGAATACCTTTACGAGCTAGGATTTGGCGTTCAACCTCCACGCCGTCAAACGTAGCCGCGGTAAGTCCAGAAACACGCATGGCCCCTGCAGTATCAGGTCCTCTCTTATAGGAAGCGGCCAAGGATCTTCTATGAGCAATTCCTGAAGATCCGGATACCAGGCCCTCCGTGGCCAATCTGGAACAACGAGTATTGCCTGAACCCTTGTTCGTCTTATGATCCTCAGCACTTTTGGAATGAGAGGAAGTGGAGGGAACACATATACAGACTGAAACACCCACGGAGTTACCAGGGCGTACACTGCACTGGATTGGAGGTCTCTTGACCTGGAACAATATCTCGGAAGCTTCTTGTTGAGGCGAGACGCCATAATGTCTATTTGAGGGATTCCCCAACAGCTTGTTACTTCTGCAAACACCTCTGGATGAAGGGCCCACTCTCCTGGATGGAGATCGTGTCTGCTGAGAAAGTCTGCTTCCCAGTTTTCCACGCCCGGAAGGAAAACTGCTGACAGAGCGCTCACGTGCTGTTTCGCCCAGCGGAGAACTCATGTGGCCTCCGCCATTGCCGCTCTGCTCTTTGTTCCTCCCTGGCGGTTTACGTACGCCACCGCTGTTATGTTGTCCGACTGGATCAGGACAGGTAGACCTTGTTAGAAGGTTCTTCGTTTGCAGAAGGCCGTTGTAAATGGCTCTTAACTCCAGAACATTTATGTGGAGACAAGATTCCTGGCATGACCATTTTCCCTGGAAACTTCTGGCTTGTGTGACTGCTCCCCAGCCCCGGATACTTGCATCCGTGGTCAGCAGGACCCAATCCTGGATTCCGAATCTGCGTACCTCTAGAAGGTAAGAACTTTGCAGCCACCACAGGAGAAAAATTCTGGTCCTGGAAGATAGACTTATTTTCCGGTGCATGTGCAGGTGAGACCCGGACCATTTGTACAGCAGATCCCACTGAAACACCTGGGCATGAAATCTGCCAAACGGAATGGCTTCGTAAGCCGCAACCATCTTCCCTAGCACTCGAGTGCATTGATGAATCGACACTTGCCGATTTCAGAATCTCCTTGACCATGGTCTGGATTTCCAGAGCTTTTTCCGCCAGAACTCTCCGCAGTTCCATGTCTAGGATCATGCCCAAGAAGGGCAGCGAGTTGTCGGAATCAACAGAGACTTTGGCAAATTTAGAATCCAACCATGATGTTGCAGAACCGTCAGGGAGAGTTCCACATTTCTTAGCAACTGCTCTTTTGATCTCGCCTTTATCAGGAGATCGTGTAAGTACGGGATAATTGTGACACCCTGCTTGCGTAGGAGTACCATCATTTACGCCATCACCTTGGTGAAGACCCTCGGGGCCGTGGAAAGCCCAAACGGTAACGTCTGAAATTGGTAATGACAATCCTGCACCGCAAATCTTAGGAAGGTTTGAGGAGGAGGATATATATCGGGACATGTAAGTAGGCATCCTTTATGTCGACTGACGCCATAAAATCCCCCCCTTCTAAGCTGGAAATCACTGCTCGAAGAGATTCCATCTTGAACTTGAAAGTTTTCAAGTATGGATTGAGGGATTTTAGGTTCAGAATCGGTCTGACCGAGCCGTCCGGCTTCGGCACGACAAAGAGGCTCGAATAGAACCCGTCCCCCCATTGGTACGGGGGAACCGGGACAATGACACTCTGTTGACACAGCTTTTGTATTGCAGCGTTTACTACTTCTCTTTCTAGAAGAGGAACTGGCAAGGCCGATTTGAAAAAGCGGCAGGGGGGGGGTAGGGGGGGGGGGGTGGGCATTTCCTGAAACTCCAGTTTGTACCCGTGGGACACTGTCTAAGACCCAAGGATCCAGGGCAGATTGAAACCAGACCTGACTGAAGATTCGGAGACGGCCCCCCACCGGCACGGACTCCCGTAGGGAAGCCCCAGCGTCATTCGGTGGACTTGGCAGAGGCGGGGGAGGAGTTTTGGTCCTGGGCGCCAGACACAGCAGGCAACCTTTATCCCCTTCCTCTACCCTTTTAAGCGAGGAAAGACGAACCCCTTTCTTTTTTGTATTTATTAGGCAGAAAGGACTGCATCTGAGAATGGGGCGCCTTTTTCTGCTGTGCGTGAACATAAGGAAGAAAAGATGACTTATCCGCAGTAGCGGTAGACACCAGGTCAGCAAGGCAGTCACCAAACAAGACACTACCTTTAAAAGGGAGAGCTTCCATAGCTTTCTTGGAGTTGGCATCTGCATTCCATTGATTAATTCACAGCGCCCTCCTGGCCGAGACCGCCATGGCATAGGCCCTTGATCCCAAGAGGCCAATATCCCTCGCCGCATCCTTTAGGTAATCTGCAGCGTCCTTGATATAACCAAGAGTCAAAAATAAGAATTTACTTACCGATAATTCTATTTCTCATAGTCCGTAGTGGATGCTGGGACTCCGTCAGGACCATGGGGAATAGCGGGCTCCGCAGGAGACAGGGCACATCTAAATAAAGCTTTGAGGATCACATGGTGCGTACTGGCTCCTCCCCCCATGACCCTCCTCCAAGCCTCAGTTAGGTACTGTGCCCGGACGAGCGTACACAATAAGGAAGGATCTTGAATCCCGGGTAAGACTCATACCAGCCACACCAATCACACCGTACAACTTGTGATCTGAACCCAGTTAACAGTATGATAACAAAAAACGAAGTAGCCTCTGAAAAGATGGCTCACAACAATAGTAATAACCCGATCTTTGTAACAATAACTATGTACAAGTATTGCAGACAATCCGCACTTGGGATGGGCGCCCAGCATCCACTACGGACTATGAGAAATAGAATTATCGGTAAGTAAATTCTTATTTTCTCTAACGTCCTAGTGGATGCTGGGACTCCGTCAGGACCATGGGGATTATACCAAAGCTCCCAAACGGGCGGGAGAGTGCGGATGACTCTGCAGCACCGATTGAGAGAACTCCAGGTCCTCCTTAGCCAGAGTATCAAATTTGTAAAATTTTACAAACGTGTTCTCCCCTGACCACGTAGCTGCTCGGCAAAGTTGTAATGCCGAGACCCCTCGGGCAGCCGCCCAAGATGAGCCCACTTTCCTTGTGGAGTGGGCCTTTACAGATTTAGGCTGTGGCAGGCCTGCCACAGAATGTGCAAGTTGGATTGTGCTACAGATCCAACGTGCAATCGTCTGTTTAGACGCAGGAGCACCCATCTTGTTGGGTGCATACAATATAAACAACGAGTCCGATTTTCTGACTCCAGCTGTCCTTGAAATATATATTTTTAATGCTCTGACAACGTCCAGTAACTTGGAGTCCTCCAAGTCGCTAGTAGCCGCAGGCACCACAATAGGCTGGTTCAAGTGAAAAGCCGAAACCACCTTAGGGAGAAAATGAGGACGTGTCCGCAGTTCTGCCCTGTCCGAATGGAAAATCAGATATGGGCTTTTGTATGATAAAGCCGCCAACTCTGAAACTCTCCTGGCTGAAGCCAGGGCCAATAGCATGGTTACCTTCCATGTAAGGTATTTTAAATCTACCGATTTTAGAGGCTCAAACCAATGAGATTTGAGAAAATTCAAAACTACGTTCAAATCCCACGGTGCCACTGGAGGCACTATTGGGGGTTGTATATGTAGTACACCTTTGACAAAAGTTTGTACTTCAGGCACTGATGCCAATTCCTTCTGGAAGAAGATTGATAAGGCCGAAATTTGAACTTTAATGGACCCCAATTTTAGGCCCATAGACAATCCTGCTTGCAGGAAATGTAAGAATCGACCCAATTGAAATTCTTCCGTTGGAGCCTTCTTGGCCTCACACCACGCAACATATTTTCGCCAAATGCGGTGATAATGTTGTACAGTCACTTCCTTTCTAGCCTTAATCAAGGTAGGAATAACTTCCTCTGGAATGCCCTTTTCTTTTAGAATCCGGCGTTCAACCGCCATGCCGTCAAACGCAGACGCGGTAAGTCTTGGAACATACAAGGTCCCTGCTGAAGCAGATCCCTTCTTAGAGGTAGAGGCCATGGATCCTCCGTGAGCATCTCTTGAAGTTCCGGATACCAAGTTCTTCTTGGCCAGTCCGGAGCCACCAGTATTGTTCTTACTCCTCTTTTCCGTATAATTCTCAGTACCTTTGGTATGAGAGGCAGAGGAGGGAACACATACACTGACTGGTACACCCACGGTGTTACCAGAGCGTCCACAGCTATCGCCTGAGGGTCTCTTGACCTGGCGCAATATCTGTCCAATTTTTTGTTGAGGCGAGACGCCATCATGTCCACCTTTGGTCTTTCCCAGCGGTTCACAATCATGTGGAAGACTTCTGGATGAAGTCCCCACTCTCCCGGGTGAAGGTCGTGTCTGCTGAGGAAGTCTGCTTCCCAGTTGTCCACTCCCGGGATGAACACTGCTGACAGTGCTATGACATGATTCTCCGCCCAGCGCAGAATCCTTGCAGCTTCTGTCATTGCTCTTCTGCTTCTCGTGCCGCCTTGTCGGTTTACGTGGGCGACTGCCGTGATGTTGTCCGACTGGATCAACACCGGCTGACCCTGAAGCAGCGATTTTGCCAGGCTTAGAGCATTGTAGATCGCTCTTAGCTCCAGTATATTTATGTGAAGGGACGTCTCCAGGTTTGACCACACGCCCTGGAAGTTTCTTCCCTGTGTGACTGCTCCCCAGCCTCGTAGGCTGGCATCCGTAGTCACCAGGACCCAGTCCTGTATGCCGAATCTGCGGCCCTCTAACAGATGGGCACTCTGCAACCACCACAGGAGAGACAACCTTGTTCTTGGTGACAGTGTTATCCGCTGATGCATGTGCAGATGCGATCCGGACCATTTGTCCAGCAGATCCCACTGAAATGTCCGTGCATGGAATCTGCCGAATGGAATCGCTTCGTAAGAAGCCACCATCTTTTCCAGGACTCTTGTGCATTGATGTACTGACACAGTTCCTGGTTTTAGGAGGTTCCTGACAAGTTCGGATAACTCCCTTGCTTTCTCCTCCGGGAGAAACACCTTTTTCTGAACCGTGTCCAGAATCATTCCCAGGAACAGCAGACGAGTTGTCGGGGTCAATTGAGATTTTGGAAGATTCAGAATCCACCCGTGTTGCTGAAGCACTACCTGGGTTAGTGCTACACCGACTTCCAGCTGTTCTCTGGACTTTGCCCTTATCAGGAGATCGTCCAAGTAAGGGATAATTAATACGCCTTTTCTTCGTAGAAGAACCATCATTTCGGTCATTACCTTGGTAAAGACCCGAGGGGCCGTGGACAAACCAAACGGCAGCGTTTGAAACTGATAATGACAGTCTTGTATCACGAACCTGAGATACCCTTGGTGTGAGGGGTAAATTGGGACATGCAGATAAGCATCTTTTATGTCCAGGGACACCATGAAGTCCCCTTCTTCCAGATTCGCTATCACTGCTCTGAGTGACTCCATCTTGAACTTGAATTTCTGTATGTACAGGTTCAAGGATTTCAGGTTTAGAATAGGTCTTACCGAACCGTCCGGCTTCGGTACCACAAATAGTGTGGAATAATACCCCTTTCCCTGTTGTAGGAGGGGTACCTTGACTATCACCTGCTGAGAATACAGCTTGTGAATGGCTTCCAAAACCGACGTCCTTTCTGAGGGAGACGTTGGTAAAGCAGACTTTAGGAACCGGCGAGGGGGAGACCTTTCGAACTCCAACATGTAACCCTGAGATATTATCTGCAGGATCCACGGGTCCACTTGTGAGCGAGCCCACTGATTGCTGAAAATCTTGAGTCGACCCCCCACCGCTCCTGAGTCCGCTTGTAAAGCCCCAGCGTCATGCTGATGGCTTTGTAGAACCCGGGGCGGGCTTCTGGTCCTGGGCAGGGGCTGCTTGCTGCCCTCTCTTACCCTTTCCTCTGCCTCGCGGCAGATAAGACTGTCCTTTTGGTCGCTTGTTTTTATAGGAGCGAAAGGACTGCGGCTGAAAAGACGGTGTCTTTTTCTTTTGGGAGGGGGTCTGAGGTAAAAAAGTGGATTTGCCGGCAGTTGCCGTGGCCACCAGGTCCGAAAGACCGACCCCAAATAATTCCTCTCCTTTATATGGCAATACTTCCATATGCCTTTTGGAATCCGCATCACCTGACCACAGTCGCGTCCATAAACTTCTTCTGGCAGATATGGACATCGCGCTTACTCTTGATGCTAGAGTACAAATATCCCTCTGAGCATCTCGCATATAAAGAAAAGCATCCTTTAATTGCTCTAGAGTCAATAAAATACTGTCCCTATCCAGGGTATCAATATTTTCAGTCAGAGAATCCAACCACACTACCCCAGCACTGCACATCCAGGCTGAGGCTACTGCCGGTCGCAGTATAACACCAGTATGTGTGTATATACTCTTCAGTGTAGTTTCCAGCCTCCTATCTGCTGGATCCTTGAGGGCGGCCGTATCAGGAGACGGCAACGCCACTTGCTTTGATAAACGTGTGAGCGCCTTATCCACCCTAGGGGGTGTTTCCCAGCGCGCCCTAACCTCTGGTGGGAAAGGGTATAATGCCAATAACTTCTTGGAAATTAGCAGTTTTCTATCTGGGTTAACCCACGCTTCATCACACACGTCATTCAATTCCTCTGATTCTGGAAAAGTTACAGGTAGTTTTTTTCACCCCCCACATAATACCCCTTTTTGAGGTACCAGCAGTATCAGAGATCTGCAAAGCCTCCTTCATTGCCGTGATCATATAACGTGTGGCCCTATTGGAAAATACGTTTGTTTCTTCACCGTCGACACTAGATTCATCTGTGTCGGTACCCTTGTCGACTGACTGAGGTAAGGGACGTTTTACAGCCCCTGACGGTGTCTGAGACGCCTGAGCCGGTACTAACTGGTTTTCCGGCCGTCTCATTTCGTCAACTGACTTTTGTAATGTGCTAACATTATCACGTAATTCCATAACTAAAGCCATCCATTCCGGTGTCGACTCCCTAGGGGGTGACATCACCATTACCGGCAATTGCTCTGCCTCCACACCAACATCGTCCTCATACATGTCGACACACACGTACCGACACACAGCAGCCACACAGGGAATGCTCTAATCGAAGACAGGACCCTCTTAGCCCTTTGGGGAGACAGAGGGAGAGTTTGCCAGCACACACCAAAAGCGCTATAAATGTATATAAACAACCCTAGAAGGTGTTTTTGATATAAGCGCTTTTAATATATCAATATCGCCAAATTATGCCCCCCTTCTCTTTGTTACCCTGTTTCTGTAGTGCAGTGCAGGGGAGAGTCCTGGGAGCCTTCCTCACCAGCGGAGCTGAGCAGGAAAATGGCGCTGAGTGCTGAGGAGAATAAGCTCCGCCCCTTTTTCGGCGGGCTTTTCTCCTGGGTTTTAAGAAAACTGGCCTGGGTTAAATACATACATATAGCCTTAATGGCTATATGTGATGTATTTATTTTGCCACTAAAGGTATTTAATATTGCTGCCCAGGGCGCCCCCAGCAGCGCCCTGCACCCTCCGTGACTGAATCAGTGAGACGTGTAGCAACAATGGCGCACAGCTGCAGTGCTGTGCGCTACCTTCATGAAGACTGAGGAGTCTTCTGCCGCCTGCTTTCCGGACCTCCGTCTTCAGCGTCTGTAAGGGGGATCGGCGGCGCGGCTCCGGGACGAACCCCAGGAGGACCTGTGTTCCGACTCCCTCTGGAGCTAAGTGTCCAGTAGCCTAAGACTCCAATCCATCCTGCACGCAGGTGAGTTGGAAATCTCTCCCCTAAGTCCCTCGATGCAGTGATCCTGTTGCCAGCAGGATTCACTGAGATTTAAACCTAAAAAAACTTTTTCTAAGCAGCTCTTTAGGAGAGCCACCTAGATTGCACCCTTCTCGGACGGGCACAAAAACCTAACTGAGGCTTGGAGGAGGGTCATGGGGGGAGGAGCCAGTACGCACCATGTGATCCTAAAAGCTTTATTTAGATGTGCCCTGTCTCCTGCGGAGCCCGCTATTCCCCATGGTCCTGACGGAGTCCCAGCATCCACTAGGACGTTAGAGAAAGAATGTTATCCTTATCAAGGGTATCCATATCAGAAGCTAAATTATCAGCCCACTTAGCAATAGCACTACTCACCCACGCCACAGCAGGCCTGAGTAGTGCACCAGTAGTAACGAAAATGGCCTTCAACGTCGTCTCCTGCTTGCGATCCACCGGATCCTTGAGGGCAGCCGTGTCAGGAGACGGAAGCGCCACCTTCTTGGACAGTCAGGACAGAGCCTTGTCCACGTTGGGTGACGACTCCCATTTCTCCCTGTCGTCAGAGGGGAAAGGATATGCCATAAAAATTCTCTTGGGAGTCTGCCACCTTTTGTCAGGCGATTCCCAAGCCTTTTCACAAAGAGCGTTCAGTTCATGAGAGGGGGGAAACTTCACCTCAGGCTTTTTGCTTTAAATAAACAAACCCCTGTATCCGGAACCGGAGGTTCCTCAGAAATATGTAAAACATCTTTAATAGCCACAATCATGTACTGAACACTCTTAACCACTTTCGGATGTAAACTGGCCCCATTGAAGTCGACACTGGAATCAGAATCTGTGTCGGTATCTGTATCTGCCATCTGGGTAAATGAACGTTTTTGTGACCCTGAGGGGGTCTGTACCTGAGACAATGCGTCCTCCATGGATTTTCTCCATGTTTGAGTCTGAGAATCAGATTTATCCAGCCTCTTAGACAATAATGCCACGTTTGCATTCAATGTACTCAACATATTTACCCAATCAGCAGTCGGCTATGCCGACAGAGTCATTCCCAAATCTTTCTCCGTGCCCCCAGTAACTTCCTCCGGGGAGGAACACTCAGCCTCAGACATGTCGACACGCAGTACTGACACACCCGCACTCACACCGGCCAAATAGGGGACAGACCCACAGGGTAGCCTGTAGAGAGAACACAGAGGGAATATGCCAGCTCACACCCCAGCGCCCATAAACTACTAAAGAAATAATCTATAATGGCTGCACTGTAATTCACACATATATAGCACCAAATTGCATTTTCCTTTATTATTTTAATCAGTCTTACTGTGCGTCTTATTTGCATAGTGCATTTCTGCCAGAAAAAGACATGCAACGTTCGCAGAGCTGCCCCGGAATGGCCAACTCACACCAGGCATCTCACTGCATGTGGTGGAGGACACATATGTATTCCTTGATTTGGAAAACACAAAGTCTACGAAGTACTGTTCACCACACTCACATGTTGAACCACCAAAAAAGGACGACTGTCGCAAAAAAAAAAAATCATAGCTGTGTGTGTGTGCAATGAAATAAACATTCACTACATTCTAGCACAACAGAAATCCCTAAACATATTACTCCATATTTCTTCCGCTGCATGTTTGTACACCCACCCATACAATGCTTGCAGCATTCCATTCATTTATTGGCAATATTAACCTATTAAAAAGTTACTAAACAAATATTTTAAGCCTCATCCAAATGATTTCGCACATTTCAAAAGTGTACATAAAACAAAAGAGCGCTCACTTTTCTTTAAGAGATAGCCTTTCTTTACAATGTTTTTGTAAAATGCATCCTTAGTTTTTCGCCTGATTGTATTGTAGATTTCTTTACCATCCACTATATCATTCAGTACTTGCTCTTGATGCTGGTGAAGAAATAACAAAGTAACCAAAATATCCATAAACTACTGAAGAGTTTTGTTAAAATCTCATAAAAAGACCAAGATGGAAGAATTATTACTATTAATTTGATTTCCTTGATTACTGTACTCCGCTGCAGCAATACAATATGAGACAGCTGCATAGAGACTAGAAAAACACCCCAGGAAAATATATAATGTCTTACATTTGGTGTTTCTGGGAATCTTCCCAAGCATGGTTGGAATATCCGGCAGACATGGACTATGTCATAAAAATAAAATTAACAGTAATAATTATTTTATTTATTTTTAAAAGGTTTAATAGTGGTAATGTATGGGATCCACCCAATCAATACAAAAAAATAAGATTTTACTCACCGGTAAATCTATTTCTCGTAGTCCGTAGTGGATGCTGGGAACTCCGTAAGGACCATGGGGGATAGCGGCTCCGCAGGAGACTGGGCACAACTAAAGAAAGCTTTAGGTCACCTGGTGTGCACTGGCTCCTCCCACTATGACCCTCCTCCAAGCCTCAGTTAGGACACTGTGCCCGGACGAGCTGACATAATAAGGAAGGATTTTGAATCCCGGGTAAGACTTATACCAGCCACACCAATCACACCGTATAACTCGTGATACTATACCCAGTTAACAGTATGAATATAACTGAGCCTCTCAACAGATGGCTCAACAATAACCCTTTAGTTAGGCAATAACTAAATACAAGTATTGCAGACAATCCGCACTTGGGATGGGCGCCCAGCATCCACTACGGACTACGAGAAATAGATTTACCGGTGAGTAAAATCTTATTTTCTCTGACGTCCTAGTGGATGCTGGGAACTCCGTAAGGACCATGGGGATTATAGCAAAGCTCCCAAACGGGCGGGAGAGTGCGGATGACTCTGCAGCACCGAATGAGAGAACTCCAGGTCCTCCTCAGCCAGGGTATCAATTTTGTAGAATTTAGCAAACGTGTTTGCCCCTGACCAAGTTGCAGCTCGGCAAAGTTGGAAAGCCGAGACCCCTCGGGCAGCTGCCCAAGATGAGCCCACCTTCCTTGTGGAATGGGCTTTTACAGATTTTGGCTGCGGTAGTCCAGCCGCAGAATGCGCCAGCTGAATTGGGCTACAAATCCAGCGAGCAATAGTCTGCTTAGAAGCAGGAGCACCCAGTTTGCTGGGTGCATACAGGATAAACAGCGAGTCAGTTCTCCTGACTCTAGCCGTCCTGGAAACAGAATTTTTCAAGGGCCTGACTACGTCCAGTAACTTGGAATCCTCCAAGTCCCTAGTAGCCGCAGGCACTACAATAGCTGGTTCAAGTGAAAAGCTGATATCACCTTAGGGAGAAACTGGGGACGAGCCCTCAACTCTGCCCTATCCATATGGAAAATCAGATAAGGACTTTTATATGACAAAGCCGCCAATTCTGATACACGCCTGGCCGAAGCCAAGGCCAATATAACATGACCACTTTCCGCGTGAGATATTTTAGATCCACGGTTTTTAGTGGCTCACACCAATGTGATTTTAAGAAACTCAACACCCCGTTGAGAACCCAAGGTGCCACTGGAGGCACAACCGGGGGCTGAATATGCAGCACTCCTTTTACAATGTCTGAACTTCAGGTACTGAAGCTAGTTCTTTTTGGAAGAAAATCGACAGAGCCGAGATCTGTACCTTAATGGAGCCTAATTTTAGGCCCATAGACACTCCTGCTTGTAGGAAATGCAGAAATCGACCTAGTTGAAATTCCTCTGTTGGGGCCTTTTTGGCCTCACACCAAGCAACATATTATCGCCATATGCGGTGATAATGTTTTGCAGTTACATCTTTCCTGGCTTGAATCAGCGTAGGAATGACTTCCTCCGGAATGCCCTTTTCCTTTAGGATCCGGCGTTCAACCGCCATGCCGTCAAAACGTAGCCGCGGTAAGTCTTGGAACAGACAGGGCCCCTGCTGCCGCAGGTCCTGTCTGAGCGGCAGAGGCCATGGGTCCTCTGATATAATTTCTTGAAGTTCTGGGTACCAAGCTCTTCTTGGCCAATCCGGAACCACGAGTATCGTTCTTACTCCTCGCCTTCCTATTATTCTCAGTACCTTTTGTATGAGAGGCAGAGGGAGGAACACATAAACCGACTGGTACACCCACGGTGTTACCAGAGCGTCCACAGCTATCGCCTGAGGGTCCTTTGACCTGGCGCAATATCTTTTATAGCTTTTTGTTGAGGCGGGACGCCATCATGTCCACCTGTGGCCTTTCCCAATGGTGTACAATCCTTTGGAAGACTTCTGGATGAAATCCCCACTCTCCCGGGTGGAGGTCGTGTCCGCTGAGAAGATCTGCTTCCCAGTCGTCCACTCCGGGAATGATCACTGCTGACAGTGTTATCACATGATTTTCCGCCCATCGGAGAATCCTTGTGGCTTCTGCCATCGCCATCCTGCTTCTTGTGCCGCCCCGTTGGTTTACATGGGCGACCGCCGTGATGTTGTCTGATTGGATCAATACCGGCTGGTTTTGAAGCAGAGGCCTTGCCTGACTCAGGGCATTGTAAATGGCCCTCAGTTCCAGAATATTTATGTGTAGGAAAGTCACTTGACTTGACCAAAGTCCCTGGAAGTTTTTTTTCCCTGTGTGAATGCCCCCCAGCCTCAAAGGCTGGCATCCATGGTCACTAGGACCTAGTCCTGTATGCCGAACCTGCGGCCCTCTTGCATGGAACCTGCCGAATGGGATTGCTTCGTAGGAAGCTACCATTTTTTCCCAGGACTCGCGTGCAATGATGCACCGATACCTGTTTTTGCTTCAGGAGGTCTCTGACTAGAAATGACAGTTCCTTGGCTTTCTCCTCCGGGAGAAACACTTATTTCTGTTCTGTGTCCAGAACCATCCCCAGGAACAGTAGACGTGTCGTAGGAACCAGCTGTGACTTTGGACTGTTTAGAATCCAACCGTGCTGTTGTAGCACTTTCCAAAATAGTGCTACCCCGACTAGCAACTGCTCCTTGGACATTGCCCTTATAAGGATATTGTCCAAGTACGGGATAATTAAAACTCCCTTTTTTCGAAGGAGTATCATCATTTTGGCCATTACCTTGGTAAACACCCTCGGTGCCATGTACAGTCCAAACGGCAGTGTCTGGACTTGGTAATGGTAATCCTGTACCACAAATCTGAGGTACTCCTGGCGAGGATGGTAAATGGGGACATGCAGGCAAGCATCCTTGATGTCCCGGGATCCCATGTAATCCCCCTCGTCCAGGCTTGCAATAACCGCCCTGAGCGATTCCATCTTGAACTTGAATTTTTTTATGTACGTGTTCAAGGATTTTAAATATAAAATGGGTCACACCGAACCATGCGGTTTCGGTACCCCAAACCGTGTGGAATAGTAACCCCGTCCTTGTTGAAGTAGGGGCACCTTGAGTATTACCTGCTGGGAATACAGCTTATTAATTGCCTCTAGCGCAGCCTCCCTGCCTGAGGGAGTTGTCGGCAAGGCATATTTGAGGAAACGGCGGGGGGGGGGGGGGGGAGACATCTCGAATTCCAGCTTGTACCCCTGAAATACTACTTGAATGAAACAGGGATCCACCTGTGAGCGAGCCCACTGATCGCCGAAATTTTTGAGACGGCCCCCCACCGTACCTGGCTACACCTGTGGAGCCCCCGCGTCATGCTGTGGACTCAGAGGAAGCGAGAGAAGAATTTTGATTCTGGGAACAGGCTGACTGGTGCAGCTTTTTCCCTCTCCCCATGTCTCTGTACAGAAAGGAAGCGCCTTTGACCCGCTTGCTTTTCTGAAGCCGAAAGGACTGTACCTGATAATACAGTGCTTTCTTAGTCTGTGAGGAAACCTGAGGTAATGGATACGAGGTCCCAGAGACCATCCCCAAATAATTCCTCACCCTTATAAGGCAGAGTCTCTATGCGCCTTTTAAAGTCAGCATCACCTGTCCAGTGACAGGTCTCTAATACCCTCCTGACAGAATGGTCATTACATTCATTTTGGATGCCAGCCGGCAAAATATCCCTCTGTGCATCCCTCATATATAAGACGACGTCTTTAATATGTTCTCATGTGTGACAGGGTCACCGACCACGCTGCAGCAGCACGATCTGCAGGTCTCAGTCTAGTACCTGAGTGTGTAAATACAGACTTCAGGATAGCCTCCTGCTTTTTATCAACAGGTACCTTCAAAGTGACCGTTCCTAAAACGGCAGCGCCACCTTTTTTGACAACCGTGTGAGCGCCTTATCCACCCTAGGGGATATCTCCCAGCGTAACTTATCCTCTGGCGGGAAAGGGTACGCCATCAGTAACTTTTTAGAAATTACCAGTTTCTTATCGGGGGGAACCCACGCTTTTCACACACTTCATTCATTCATCTGATGGGGGAACAAAACACTGCCTGCTTTTTCTCCCCAAACATAAAACCCTTTTTTAGTGGTACTTGGGTTAATGTCAGAAATGTGTAACACATTTTTTATTGCCGTGATTAAGTCACGGATGTTCCTAGTGGATTGTGTATATGTCTCAACCTTGTCGACACTGGAGTCAGACTCCGTGTCGACATCTGTGTCTGCCATCTGAGTGAGCGGGCGTTTTTTTGAGCCCCTGATGGCCTTTGAGACGCCTGGGCAGGCGCGGACTGAGAAGCCGGCTGTCCCACAGCTGTTACGTCATCCACCCTTTTATGTAAGGAGTTGACACTGTCGGTTAATACCTTTCACCTAACCATCCACTCTGGTGTCGGCCCCACAGGGGGCGACATCACATTTATCGGCATCTGCTCCGTCACCATATAAGCCTCCTCATTAAACATGTCGACACAGCTGTACAGACACACCGCACACACACAGGGAATGCTCTGACTGAGGACAGGACCCCACAAAGCCCTTTGGGGAGACAGAGAGAGAGTATGCCAGCACACACCAGAGCGCTATATAATGTGGGGATTAACACTATGAGTGAAATTTCCCCAATAGCTGCTTGTATATATAATATTGCGCCTAAATTTAGTGCCCCCCCACTCTTTTTAACCCTTTGAGCCTGAAAACTACAGGGGAGAGCCTGGGGAGCTTTCTTCCAGCTGCACTGTGAAGAGAAAATGGCGCCAGTGTGTCTGAGGGAGATAGCTCCGCCCCTTTTTCGCGGACTTTTCTCCCGCTTTTTTCTGGATTCTGGCAGGGGTATTTACCACATATATAGCCTCTGGGGCTATATATTGTGGTATTTTTGCCAGCCAAGGTGTTAATATTGCTGCTCAGGGCGCGCCCCCCCCCCCCCCCCCAGCGCCCTGCACCCTCAGTGACCGGAGTGTGAGGTGTACATGAGGAGCAATGGCGCACAGCTGCAGTGCTGTGCGCTACCTTGGTGAAGACTGATGTCTTCTGCCGCCGATTTTCCGGACCTCTTCTAGCTTCTGGCTCTGTAAGGGGGACGGCGGCGCGGCTCCGGGACCGAACACCAAGGACTGGGCCTGCGGTCGATCCCTCTGGAGCTAATGGTGTCCAGTAGCCTAAGAAGCCCAATCCGGCTGCAAGCAGGCGAGTTCGCTTCTTCTCCCCTTAGTCCCTCGCTGCAGTGAGCCTGTTGCCAGCAGGTCTCACTGAAAATAAAAAACCTAAATCTATACTTTCTTTCTAAGGGCTCAGGAGAGCCCCTAGTGTGCATCCAACCTCGGCCGGGCACAAAATCTAACTGAGGCTTGGAGGAGGGTCATAGTGGGAGGAGCCAGTGCACACCAGGTGACCTAAAGCTTTCTTTAGTTGTGCCCAGTCTCCTGCGGAGCCGCTATCCCCCATGGTCCTTACGGAGTTCCCAGCATCCACTAGGACGTCAGAGAAACATAAGAAGGTAGGTTAAGTATTACCAACAGCTATACTGTAAAAACATTCCAACAAAGGAAGTTTAATTGAAATACTATTTGGAGGATTATCCTTCCAAACTGAGCATCAACCAATGTTGTCACATCCAGTAGATAAGGTCTAGGTGAAGGTTTGAAGAGCTGACCACCCTGATGCCAAGCATAAATCTGCGGGGCCTGAAATCTGCATGTCCAGTGATTAACACTGGCCTTACACTCCTGGCAACTCAAGGTGAATTCCCTTTGTAAGCCTGCCCAGTGATCTCCACTGTTTGGAGATCGCATGCCTTGACTGGGTAAAACAGGTTGTATAATTGTTCATCATTACTTATACCTTACAGTGTGGTTATCAACTATCTTTTGTAAACTGGTTTAGGGTTAGTGGCAATTGCTCCTTTTACCCACTATAGTACCATATAAGGATTATCCATAAATTTTGTTTTATATAAAAAGAAAATTCTACTCTGTGCCTATAATTCATCATGGTCTACAAAGATATGCTTTGTTTTCAATAATCAATTTACATTTCCTACTTTTTACAGATTTGTGTAATTTATTTTTTTTGTATTCAGAAATAAAGTCCACAATTAAAAGGTATATTCACTAAAGTGCGGGTTTATAGAAGTGGAGATGTTGCCCATAGCAACCAGATTCTACTTCTTTATCTAACACTTTGTAGAAGATAAAAGCTACAGTCTGATTGGTTGCTAAGGGCAATATCTCAGTTTCTAAAAACACGCACTTTAGTAAATATAACCGTATGCTCATCACAGTATTCTGTTGAAAAAAATATAAACATCTAGCATTAACTATATCATTTATCTTACCTGCACAGGGACAGGATCCTTTAGATAATAGCCTTCAACAATTTGTTCTTTCCTGTAGTGTTCTATTATATCATCAATTCTGTTTAAAAACACATAAATTTTGAGTACTTACATAAAAGCAGTTAAATGGTTGTGTTTTGATTCTTATACAATATTTGACACTATACACTTCAAGCATCAAATTGACACGCACACAGCTCTACTATGTTCTGCTGGCCTACCTTTGGACCTTCAACCATTACTCAATCTAGCTTCAGGCTTGCCTTTTCCTGCTCACATCATGACACCATACAAGCTTGTTCTCGAGGGCCCCATACACTACAGCGACATGTCAGACGGACATGTCGCGGGCGATCACCCCCGGCAGCCTACCGGTGGGCAGGATCGCCCACGATACATCGTATGCTGTCCTCTTGCATATGATGTATCTTGGGCGATCCCAGCCATGCCTGTAGGGTCGGACAAATTTAATGCAGCACATTCAATCTGGAGGATCCAATCCGGTGCTCACGGGAACGTGCATCGGATACGCCTCCAAAATGCCCGATTTCATCCGATATATTGGGCCGAATGCCCAAAATCGGGCATTATCGTCCTAGTGTGTGGGGCCCTTTAGTAAGGCAATTAAATGAGTTGATACATCATCACACATTTATATACACTTTCTATCTGATTGGTTCCAAATTGTTGCCCCTACCCACTTCAAAACAGGATTTATACAGCCAAACGAGAGATGTAGAGTGAGGGGGGGGGAAATAAGATCAGACTCCATTAAATGCAATTATGTGCATTCTTTTATAATAGACAATAAATAAACTCCACCAGTATAACATCACTACAAGACAATATAGCACAACAGAATAACACACTACACATGCATCCCATATTAGTCAGAATTTTATACGGGGACATTAATAAATGTAGGCTACCATCACTGAAGAGATTTCAGACTGTATTAAAGATTATGCAATGAACTAAATTCAAAATAAACTGGCACAATATGTAATGTACATAAATAAGTAGAAAAGGAGTTTTATGGTAAGACTTACCATTGTTCAATATCTTTCTGGTACAATGGTATTCCACAGGGAATAACATCGGGGTGTAGAGTTGGATCTTAATCCGAGGCACCAACACGCTAAAGCTTTGACTGTTCCCAAGATGCACTGCACCGCCTCCTCTATAGCCCTGCCTCCAGGCACTGGAGCTCAGTTTTGTTAACCAGTCCAATGCAGTAGCAGGTAAAAGAGACAGTAGATGTTAGTCACAGACCCACATTCTCACGATAAGAATGCCATACAAACCTAAAGAAGATAAGTGCATCGGGGTGGGCACCCTGTGGAATCCAGTGTACCTCGCAGAAAGATTTAACTATGTTAAGTCTTACCATAAATCTCCTTTTCTACAGCAGGATACACTGGGATTCCACAGGGAATAATATCGGGGATGTCCTAAAGCAGTTCCTCATGGGAGGGGACGCACTGTAGCAGGCACAAGAACCCGGCGTCCAAAGAAAGCATCCTGGGAGGCGGAAGTATCAAAGGCATAGAACCTGATGAACGTGTTCACGGAGGACCACGTAGCCGCCTTACACAATTGTTCAGTGGACGCGCTACGGCGTGCTGCCCAAGAAGGTCCAACAGACCAAGTAGAATGAGCAATCAACATTCTAATCCATCTAGCCAAGGTCTGCTTATTCGCAGGACAGCCACGTTTGTGAAAACCAAAAAGTACAAAAAGAGAATCTGATCTCCTGATAGAGACAGTCCTTTCTACATATATACAGAGAGCCCGTACCACACCCAAAAACTGCTCTTTGGAGGACAAACCAGGAGAATTAAAAGCCGGAACCTCTTGGTTAAGGTGGAAAGAGGACACCACCTTAGGGAGATAACCAGGGCGAGTTCTAAGAACTGCCCGGTCACGGTGAAAAATCATAAAGGGTGGATGACAGTACTAAGCGCCTAAGTCTTACACCCACCTAGCAGAGGCAATAGCTAACAGAAAAATGACCTTAAGCGTAAGGCATTGAAGGTCCACAGACTCAAGAGGTTCAAACGGAGACTCTTGAAGAACATTAAGAACAACAGACAGATCCCATCGAGCCACAGGAGGGACATAGAGAGGCTGAATCCGTAGTACGCCCTGAGTGAATGTATTAACGCCGGGAATAGATACAGTTTTTCGCTGAAAACACACCAAGACAGAAATGTGAACCTTGAGGGAGGCCAGGCGAAGTCCTAAATCCAGGCCTTGTTGCAAAAAAGCCAGAAGTCTGGAAGTCCACGAACGCTGCTGGAGAATCCCTTGTCCTTGCTCCGAAGACCGGAACCTTGTGATTGTGTCGAGACGCCATCAGGTCTACGTCTGGTAAACCCCACTTGTCCACAATGAGTTGGAAGACATTACGGAAGAAGACTCCACTCCCCGGCGTGTATGTCCTGACGACTGAGGAAGTCCGCTTCCCAGTTGAGGACCCCCCGGAATGAACACTGCCGATATTTCTGGCAGAAGGCGTTCCGTCCATCAAAGAATTTTTGACACTTCCATCATTGCCATAAGGCTTCGAGTGACGCCTTGATGATTTATGTACGCCACTGTGGTGGCATTGTCGGATTGTACTTGAACATGCCTGTTCTGTACTAGAGGCAGGGCCAGTGTCAATGCATTGAACACTGCCCGCAATTCCAGAATGTTTAACGGGAGGAGAGATTCCTCCCTGGTCCACCGACCCTGTAGAGAGAGTGTTGCTCCAACGCCGCGCCCCAACCTCGCAGACTGGCAACCGTCATTAGGAGGACCTAGTAGGAGATCCAGAAGGGACGGCCCCTGCTAAACTGTTGGTCCTGTAGCCACCAGCTCAGTGACAGACGAACCTCCGGAGTCAAGGATATCACTTGAGACCTGATCCGATGAGGCAGGCCGTCCCACTTGGAAAGGATTAACCTCTGCAGAGGGCGAGAACGAAATTGAGTGTACTCTACCATGTCGAAAGCAGACCCCATGAGGCCTAGTACTTGCATCGCCAAGTGTATCGACACTCTTGGGCGAGAGAGAAAGCATTGTATCTTGTCCTGAAGTTTCGGGACCTTCTCTGGAGACAAGAACAAACGTTGGTTGTGTGTGTCTAGTAATGCTCCCAGGTGCACCATGCTCTGAGCAGGGACGAGTGAGAATTTCTTCCAGTTGATGAGCAACGCGTGGGCTTGTAGGAATTGGACCGTCAGCACCAGCAAGAGTGTAAATAGACTTCAAGCAACCCTCCACGCGCTTATCCGTCAGTTCCTTTAAAGAGGGGACGGTGGTGACAGGCAGAGTAGATGACACCACAAGACGTGCTACATGTGAGTCCACTGGTGGCAGGGTTTCCTACTTGTTACTCAACTCCGCAGAGATAGGATAACCAGCTAGCATCTTTATAGACAGGGCCAATTTCTTTCCTGGAGAAGACAAGGATTTCTGACGTATGTCAATTAAATGGTCAGAATGTGATAAGACTACTTTAGTAACCTTCTGACGTTTGAACTTATCAGGTTTCTTAGACGTATCAGGAGGGTCAATCTCATCATCAATGTGAAGAATCAGCTTGATAGCCTCCACTAGGTCAAGAACATCAATCTGTGTTGTAGAATCTTCATCAGAAGCAGCAGTATCAACATCTGATGGATCAGTATATTCCCCATCCAAATCAGAAGAATCATCTGAAATATTAGTGGATTGTGAGGAAGAAATGGCCCACTTAGATGACCCTTTGGTCCCAGTAGGGCGAGGGTTAAGTTTTTGTTTAACCAAGAACTGATTTAATTGCTGTAAAAGGGTTGACAGAGTATCTGCCCATGGTGGATTAACTACAGGGACAATATGTGGCTGTAATGGCATAGGAGGTCCCACAGGGGGCGTAAGTCGTGTTACAAGCGTATTCAGAATATTTGATAATGCAGCCCCAAGGTGGATCCTGATTTGCCACAGTTGCTGCGGGCTGATTAGGGGGTGCAGAACACCCAGTAACTGAGCCTCAGCAGAAATCTTGGTTAATTCGTGGCGCCAGCAATGCATGATGCAGGTGCGTCTGCGGATTTTCCGCCCTGTGTAGCAGACATTATTGGGAATGTAGCCTTAGGGCGGATCAGTACAATGTAGCCAGACAAACAATACCGGACAAAAAACCCCTAAAATATGAGACCGCAATTGCAGAGCACAAACAGAGGATTTAAGTGGTACGAGGTGACTGAAACACACAGTGAAAAATATATAACAGTATATCCTGTGGAACACTATATGGTATATATGAGACCCTGACGCACTTAAACCCCCAGGGCACAAAATATAGTGATAGCAATACGTGCGATACACAGAATAGAATCCACACAGCAGCTATAGGCACACAGTCAAAGGTACAATGCAGAAATTATTACATATAAAAAAATAAAACTGCACTGGACTAGCAATACTACATAAAGATATCACAATGTACAGTAACCACTGGATGTATATCACAGAATACTTGTACTAAATAATAGGATTTAAATACCTACCGGTAAATCCTTTTCTCTTAGTCCGTAGAGGATGCTGGGGGTCACATCAAGAACCATGGGGTATAGACGGGATCCGCAGGAGACATGGGCACTTTAAGACTTTCAAAGTGTGTGAACTGGCTCCTCCCTCTATGCCCCTCCTCCAGACTCCAGTTATAGGAACTGTGCCCAGGGAGACGGACATTTAGAGGAAAAGGATTTATTGTTAAACTAAGGTGCGATACACACCAGCTCACACCTCAAGCACGCCGTACAACATGGCATTCAACATAACTCAAGTCAACGGCATGAACGTCAGCAACAGGCTGACTAAAACGTAACACGTGTTGAAACGTAACAAAAAATTGCAGATACAGTACGCACTGGGACAGGCGCCCAGCATCCTCTACGGACTAAGAGAAAAGGATTTACCAGTAGGTATTAAATACTATTTTCTCATACGTCCGAGAGGATGCTGGGGTCACATCAAGAACCATGGGGTTATACCAAAGCTCTAGAATGGGTGGGAGAGTGCTGATGACTCTGCAGTACCGATTGACCAAACATGAGGTCCTCATCAGCCAGGTTAACAAACTTGTAGAACTTCGCAAAGGTGTTTTATCCCGACCAAGTAGCCGCTTGGCAAAGTTGTAATGCCGAGAACCCCCGGGCAGCCGCCCAGGACGAGCCCACCTTTCTGGTAGAATGGGCCTTCACCAATTACGGTAACGGCAATCCAGCCGTAGAATGAGCATGCTGAATCATATGACAGATCCAGCGCACAATTGTCTGCTTGGAAGCAGGAGCCCCAATCTTGTTGTGAGCATACAGGACAAACAGAGCCTCCGTTTTCCTAAACTGAGCCGTCCTGGCGACATAAATTTTCAAAGCTCTGACTACATCGAGAAACTTCGATTTTAGCAAGGCGTCAGTAGCCACTGGTACCACAATAGGTTGGTTCAAGTGGAACGACAAAACCACTTTCGGCAGAAATTGCTGACGAGTCCTCAACTCTGCTCTATCTTCATGGAAGATCAAATAAGGGCTCTTGTGAGACAAGGCCACTAATTCAGACACCCGCCTTGCGGATGCCAAGGCCAACAGCATGACGACTTTCCAAGTGAGGAATTTCAACTCTACGTTCTGTAAAGGTTCAAACCAATGAGATTGAAGGAATTGCAAACACCACGTTAAGATCCCATGGTGCCACTGGGATCACAAAGGGAGGTTGGATGTGTAACACGCCTTTCACAAAAGTCTGAACTTCTGGAAGGGAGGCCAATTGTTTTTGGAAAAAAAACGATAAGGCTGAAATTTGTACTTTAATTGAGCCCAACTTTAGGCCCGCATCCACACCAGCTTGTAGAAAATGGAGAAAACGTCCTAAGTGAAATTCTTCCGTAGGAGCCTTCCTGGATTCACACCAAGACACGTATTTTCTCCAAAAATGGTGGTAATGTTTAGACGTTACTCCTTTCCTGGCCTGAATAAGAGTGGGGATGACTTCCTTGGGAATACCCTTTCGGGCTAGGATCCGGCGTTCAACCGCCAAGCCGTCAAACGAAGTTGCGGTAAGTCTTGGAACACGCACGGCCCCTGCTGTAAAATATCCTCCCTCAGAGGAAGAGGCCAGGGATCTCCTATAAGTAATTCCTGAATATCTGGATACCAAGCCCTCCTTGAACAGTCTGGAACAATGAGGATCGCTTGAACCTTTGTTCTTCTTATGATCTTTATTACTTTTGGAACGAGTGGAAGCGGAGGAAACACATACACCGACTGAAACACCCACGGTGTAACTAGGGCGTCCACTGCTATTGCTTGAGGGTCTCTCGACCTGGAATAATATCTCTGAAGTTTCTTGTTGAGGCGAGACGCCATCATGTCTATTTGAGGAATTCCCCAAAGACTTGTCACTTCTGCAAAGACCTCTTGATGAAGACACCACTCTCCTGGATGGAGATTGTGTCTGCAGAGGAAGTCTGCTTCCCAGTTGTCCACTCCTGGAATGAAGATCGCTGACAGAGCGCTTGTATGCCTTTCCGCCCAGCGGAGAACCTTTGTGGCCTTTGCAATTGCCGCTCTGCTCTCTGTTCCGCCCTGGCGGTTTATGTACGCTACTGCGGTTATGTTGTCCGACTGAATTAAGACGGGCCGACTGCAAAGAAGATGTTCCGCTTGCAGAAGGCCGTTGTAAATGGCCCTTAGCTCCAGAACGTTTGTGTGTAGACAAATTTTCTGGCTTAACCATCTTCCCTGGAAGCTTTCCCCCTGTGTGACTGCTCCCCAGCTTCGGAGACTCGCATCCGTGGTCACTAAGATCCAGTCCTGGATTCCGAACCTGCGTCCCTCTAAGAGGTGAGAGCTGTGCAGCCACCACAGGAGTGAGATTCTGGTCTTGGAAGACAGGATTATCCTTCGGTGCATGTTCAGATGGGACCCGGACCACTTGTCCAACAGGTCCCACTGAAACACTCTGGCATGGAATCTGCCAAACTGAATGGCCTTGTAGGCCGCCACCATCTTCCCCAGCAACCGAGTGCATTGATGGATCGATATTTTTGCTGGTTTCAGAATTTGTTTGACCAGGTTCTGAATTTCCAGAACCTTTTCCACTGGAAGAAAAACTCTCCGTAATTCTGTGTCCAGAATCATTCCCAAAATCGACAGCCGTCTCGTTGGAACAAACTGTGATTTTGGCAAGTTTAGGAGCCAACCATGTTGCTGCAGAATTGTCAGGGAGAGCGTAATGTTCTGCAGTAATTGGTCCTTGGATCTCGCCTTTATCAGGAGATCGTTCAAGTACGGGATAATTGTGACTCCTTGCTTGCGCAGGAGAACCATCATTTCGGCCATTACTTTGGTGAAACTCATCGGAGCCGTGGACAGACCAAACGGCAACGTCTGAAAATAAGATTTTACTTACCGATAAATCTATTTCTCGTAGTCCGTAGTGGATGCTGGGGACTCCGTAAGGACCATGGGGATATAGCGGCTCCGCAGGAGACAGGGCACAATAATAAAAGCTTTAGGATCAGGTGGTGTGCACTGGCTCCTCCCCCTATGACCCTCCTCCAAGCCTCAGTTAGGATACTGTGCCCGGACGAGCGTGCATAATAAGGAAGGATATTGAATCCCGGGTAAGACTCATACCAGCCACACCAATTACACCGTACAACCTGTGATCTGAACCCAGTTAACAGTATGATAACAACGAAGGAGCCTCTGACAAGATGGCTCACAACAAGAATAACCCGATTTTTGTAACAATAACTATGTACAAGTATTGCAGACAATCCGCACTTGGGATGGGCGCCCAGCATCCACTACGGACTACGAGAAATAGATTTATCGGTAAGTAAAATCTTATTTTCTCTGACGTCCTAGTGGATGCTGGGGACTCCGTAAGGACCATGGGGATTATACCAAAGCTCCCAAACGGGCGGGAGAGTGCGGATGACCCTGCAGCACCGAATGAGAGACTCCATGTCCTCCTCAGCCAGGGTATCAAATTTGTAGAATTTAGCAAACGTGTTTGCCCCTGACCAAGTAACTGCTCGGCAAAGTTGTAAAGCCGAGACCCCTCGGGCAGTCGCCCAAGATGAGCCCCCTTCCTTTTGGAATGGGCTTTTACAGATTTTGGCTGTGGCAGGCCTGCCACAGAATGTGTAAACTGAATTGTATTACAAATCTTGTTGGGTGCATACAGGCTAAACAGCGAGTCAGATTTTCTGACTCCAGCCGTCCTGGAAACATATTTTTCAGGGCCCTGACAACGTCAAGTAACTTGGAGTCCTCCAAGTCCCTAGTACCCGCAGGTACCACAATAGGTTGGTTCATGTGAAAAACAGAAAACACCTTAAGGAGAAATTGAGGACGAGTCCTCAATTCTGCCCTGTCAGAATGAAAAATTAAGTAAGGGCTTTATATATGATAAAGCCGCCAATTCTGACACACGCCTGGCTGAAGCCAGGGCTAATAGCATCGTCACCTTCCATGTGAGATATTTTAAGTCCACAGTGGTGAGTGGTTCAAACCAATGTGACTTTAGGAAACTCAAAACAACATTGAGATCCCAAGGTGCCACTGGGGCACAAAATGAGGCTGTATATGCAGTACCCCTTTTACAAACATCTGAACGTCAGGCACTAAAGCCAGTTCTTTCTGGAAGAAATTCGACAGGGCCGAAATTTGAACCTTAATGGACCCTAATTTTAGGCCCATAGACAGTCCTGTTTTCAGGAAATGTAGGAAACGACCCAGTTGGAATTCCTCTGTAGGGGCCTTCTTGGCCTCACACCACGCAACATATCTTCACCAAATGCGGTGAAAATGTTTTGCGGTTACATCCTTCCTGTCTTTGACCAGGGTAGGGATGACTTCATCTGGAATGCCCTTTCAGGATCCGGCGTTCAACCGCCATGCCGTCAAACGCGGCCGCGGTAAGTCTTGGAACAGACAAGGCCCCTGCTGGAGCAGGTCCTTTCTTAAAGGTAGAGGCCACGGGTCTTCCGTGAACATCTCTTGAAGTTTCGGGTACCAAGTCCTTCTTGGCCAATCCGGAACCACGAGTATCGTTCTTACTCATCTCCCTCTTATGATTCTCAGTACTTTTGGTATGAGAGGCATAGGAGGGAACACATACTCTGACTGGTACACCCACAGTGTTACCAGAGCGTCCACCGCTATTGCCTGAGGGTCCCTTGACCTGGCGCAATATCTGTCTAGTTTTTTGTTCAGGCGGGACGCCATCATGTCCACCTTTGGTTTTTCCCAACGGTTTACAATCATGTGGAAGACTTCCCGATGAAGTCCCCACTCTCCCGGGTAGAGGTCATGCCTGCTGAGGAAGTCTGCTTCCCAGTTTTCCACTCCCGGAATGAACACTGCTGAGAGTGTTATCACATGATTTTTCGCCCAGCGAAGAATCCTTGTAGTTTCTGCCATTTCCCTCCTGCTTCTTGTGCCGCCCTGTTTACGTGGGCGACTGCCGTGATGTTGTCCCACTGGATCAATACCGGCTGACCTTGAAGCAGAGGTCTTGCTAAGCTTAGAGCATTGTAAATTGCCCTTAGCTCCAGTATATTTATGTGGAGAGAAGTCTCCAGACTTGATCACACTCTCTGGAAATTTTTTCCTTGTGTGACTGCTCCCCAGCCACTCAGGCTGGCATCCGTGGTCACCAGGACCCAGTCCTGAATGCCGAATCTGCGGCCCTTTCATAGATGAGCACTCTGCAGCCACCGCAGAAGAAACACCCTTGTCCTTGGAGACAGGGTTATCCGCTGATGCATATGAAGATGCGATCCGGACCATTTTTCCAGCAGATCCCACGGAAAGGTTCTTGCGTGAAATCTACCGAATGGGATCGCTTTGTAAGAAACCACCATTTTTCACAGGATCCTTGTGCAATGATGCACTGATACTTTTCCTGGTTTTAGGAGGTTCCTGACTAGCTCGGATAACTCCCTGGCTTTCTTCTCCGGGAGAAAACATCCTTTTCTGGACTGTGTCCAGAATCATCCCTAGGAACAGTAGACGTGTCGTCGGAAAAAACTGCGATTTTGGAATATTTAGAATCCACTCGTGCTGTCGTAGAACTACTTAAGATAGTGCTACTCCGACCTCCAACTGTTCTCTGGACCTTGCCCTTATCAGGAAAGCGTCCATATTTCTTTTAAGAAGAATCATCATTTCGGCCATTACCTTGGTAAAGACCCGGGGTGCCGTGGACAATCCAAACGGCAGCGTCTGAACTGATAGTGACAGTTCTGTACCACGAACCTGAGGTACCCTTGGTGAGAAGGCAAATTTGGACATGTAGGTAAGCGTCCCTGATATCCAGTGACACCATATCGTCCCCTTCTTCCTGGTTCGCTATCACTACTCTGAGTGACTCCATCTTGATTTGAACGCTTGTATGTAAGTGTTCAAATATTTCAGATCTCACCGAGCCGTCTGGCTTCAGTACCACAATATAGTGTGGAATAATACCCCTTCCCTTGTTGTAGAAGGGGTACTTTGATTATCACCTGCTGGGAATACAGCCTGTGAATTGTTCCCAATACTGCCTCCCTGTCGGAGGGAGACGTTGGTAAAGCAGACTTCAGGAACTTGTGAGGGGGAGACGTCTCGAATTTCCAATGTACACCTGGGATACTACGTGTAGGATCCAGGAGTCCACTTGTGAGTGAGCCCCCTGCGTGCTGAAACTCTTGAGATGACCCCCTACCGCACCTGAGTCCGCTTGTACTGCCCCAGCGTCATGCTGCGGACTTGGCAGAAGCTGTGGAGGGCTTCTGTTCCTGGGAATGGGCTGCCTGCTGCAGTCTTCTTCCCTTTCCTCTACCCCTGGGCAGATATGACTGGCCCTTTTGCCCGCCTGCCCTTATGGGGACGAAAGGACTGAGACTGAAAAGACTGTGTCCTTTTCTGCTGAGATGTGACTTGGGGTAACAAAAGGTGGATTTTTCAGCTGTTGCCATGGCCACCAGGTCCGATGGACCGCCCCTTTATACGGCAATACTTCCATGTGCCGTCTGGAATCTGCATCACCTGACCACTGTCGTGTCTTCGTCTGGCAGATATGGACATCACATTTACTCTTGATGCCAGAATGCAAATATCCCTCTGCGCATCTCGCATATATAGAAATGCATCTATAGTCAATAAAATCTTGTCCCTGTCAAGGGTATCAATATTTTCAGTCAGGAAATCCGACCAAGCCCCCTCAGCGCTGCACATCCAGGCTGAGGCGATTGCTGGTCGTAGTATAACACCAGTATGTGTGTATATACTTTTAGGATATTTTTCAGCTTCCTATCAGCTGGCTCCTTGAGGGCTGCCGTATCTGGAGACGGTAACGCCCCTTGTTTTTATAAGCGTGTGAGCGTCTTATCCACCCTAAGGTGTGTTTCCCAACTCGCCCTAACTTCTGGCGGGAAAAGGTATACCGCCAATAATTTTCTATCGGAGGAAACCCACGTATCATCACACACTTCATTTAATTTATCTGATTCAGGAAAAACTACAAGTAGTTTATTCACACCCTACATAATACCCTTATTTGTGGTACTTGTAGTATCAGAAATATGTAACACCTCCTTCATTGCCCTTAACATGAAACGTGTGGCCCTAAAGGAAAATACGTTTGTTTATTCACCGTCGACACTGGAGTCAGTGTCCGTGTCTGTGTCAACCGACTGAGGTAAATGGGCGTTTTTACAAGCCCCTGACGGTGTCTGAGACGCCTGGACAGGTACTAATTTGTTTGCCGGCCGTCTCATGTCGTCAACCGACCTTGCAGCGTGTTGACATTATCACGTAATTCCTAAATAAGCCATCCATTCCAGTGTCGACTCCCTAGAGAGTGACACCAATACAGGCAATTTGCTCCGCCTCCTCACCAACATCGTCCTCCTACATGTCGACACACACGTACCGACACACAGCACACACACAGGGAATGCTCTGATAGAGGACAGGACCCCACTAGCCCTTTGGGGAGACAGAGGGAGAGTTTGCCAGCACACACCAAAAACGCTATAATTATACAGGGACAACCCCTTATACAAGTGTTTTCCCTTATAGCATTTTTATATATGTAATCATATCGCCAAATAAGTGCCCCCCCTCTCTGTTTTAACCCTGTTTCTGTAGTGCAGGGGAGAGCCTGGGAGCCTTCCTCACAGCAGAGCTGAGCAGGAAAATGGCGCCGTGTGCTGAGGAGAATAGGCCCCGCCCCCTTTTCGGCGGGCTCTTCTCCCGGAGTTTGTGAGATCTGGCAGGGGTTAAATACATCCATATAGCCTCAAGGGCTATATGTGATGTATTTTAGCCATAAAAAGGTATTATACATTGCTGCCCAGGGCGCCCCCCCCAGCGCCCTGCACCCTCAGTGACAGTTGGTGACTGTTGGTGAAGTGTGCTGACAACAATGGCGCACAGCTGCAGTGCTGTGCGCTACCTTATGAAGACTGAAAGTCTTCTGCCGCCTGTTTCTGGATCTCTGGACCTCTTCAACTTCGGCATCTGCAAGGGGGGTCGGCGGCACGGCTCCGGGACGAACCCCAGGGTGAGACCTGTGTTCCGACTCCCTCTGGAGCTAATGGTGTCCAGTAGCCTAAGAAGCAAATCCATCCTGCACGCAGGTGAGTTTACTTCTCTCCCCTAAGACCCTCGTAGCAGTGAGCCTGTTGCCAGCAGGTCTCACTGAAAGAAAAAAACCTAACTTAAACTTTTATTCTAAGCAGCTCAGGAGAGCCACCTAGATTGCACCCTTCTCGGCCGGGCACAAAAATCTAACTGAGGCTTGGAGGAGGGTCATAGGGGGAGGAGCCAGTGCACACCACCTGATCCTAAAGCTTTTATTATTGTGCCCTGGCTCCTGCGGAGCCGCTATATCCCCATGGTCCTTACGGAGTCCCCAGCATCCACTAGGACGTCAGAGAAATTGGTAATGACAATCCTGAACTGTAAACCTCAGGTAAGCCTGATGTGGAGGATAAATGGGAACATTTAAGTAGGCATCCTTTATGTCTACCGACACCATAAAATCCCCCTCCTCCAGACTGGAGATCACTGCCCGGAGAGATTCCATCTTGAATTTAGGGATTTTAGGTTCAGGATTGGTCTGACTGAGCAGTCTGGCTTCGGGCCCACGAACAGGCTCGAATAAAAGCCTTCTCCCTGTTGCGACGGGGGAACCCTGACAATGACTTGATTGAGACACAATTTTTGTATTGCGGCGCATACCACCTCCATGTCCGGAAGAGAAGCTGGTAAGGCAGATTTGAAAAATCGGTGAGGAGGAACGTCTTGAAACTCCAGTTTGTACCCCTGGGACACTATTTCTAAAACCCATGGGTACAGGGCCGAACGAGCCCAGAACTGACTGAAGAGCTTGAGACGTGCCCCCACCGGTGCGTACTCCCGCAGAGGAGCCCCAGCATCATGCGGTGGATTTGGCAGAAGCCGGAGAGGACTTCTGCTCCTGGGAACCGGCCACGGCCGGTGATCGTTTCCCTTTTCCCTTTCCTCTAGTAGCAAGGAAGGAAGACCCTCTGCCTTTTCTGTATTTATTGGGCCGAAAGGACTGCATCTGATAGTGGTGTGCTTTCGTGGTGTGCTTTCTTTTGTGGTGCAGGCACACAAGGTAAAAATTATGACTAACCCACGGTAGCTGTAGATACCAAATCAGCGAGGCCGTCACCAAACAATACATCACCTTTATACGGTAGAGACTCCATAGCTTTCTTAGAGTCAGCATCAGCATTCCATTGATGAATCCACAATGCTCTCCTAGCTGAGACTGCCATGGCATTGGCCCTTGATCCCAAGAGGCCAATATCCCTCGCAGCTTCCTTTAGGTAGACTGCAGCGTCCCTGATATAACCTAGTGTCAAAAGAATGCTATCCCTATCCAGGGTATCTATTTCAGATGACAAGTTATCTGCCCATTTTTCGATAGCGCTACTCACCCACGCAGATGCAATGGCTGGTCTGAGTAGCGTACCCGTGGTGACATAAATGGATTTCAATGTATTTTCCTGCCTACGATCCGCAGGATCCTTTAGGGCTGCCGCGTCAGGGGACGGAAGAGGCACCTTTTTGGACAGCCGTGATAGAGCTTTGTCCACAATGGGGGGTGACTCCCATTTTTCCCTATCCCCAGAGGGAAACGGATACGCCACTGGAATCCTTTTGGCAATCTGAAACTTTGTCAGGATTTTCCCAAACCTTTTCACAAAGCGTGTTCAGTTCATGAGAGGGAGGAAACGTTAACTCAGGTTTCTTTCCTTTATACCAGGCATGTCCAAACTGCGGCCCTCCAGTTGTTGTGAAACTACATATCCCAGCATGCCCTGACACAGTTTTGCTGTCAGAGAATGCTAAAGCTGTGTTAAGGCATGCTGGGATGTGTAGTTTCTCAACAGCTGGAGGGCCGCAGTTTGGACATGCCTGCTTTATACATACAGACCCTAGTATCAGTAAAAGCAGGGTCCTCAGTGATATGTAATACGTCTTTTATTGCCACAATCATGTACTGAATGCTCTTTGCCAGTTTTGGATTTAATCTGGCATCACTATAGTCGACACTTGAGTCAGTGTCCGTGTCGGTATCCGTGTCTGCCAGCTGGACAAATTAACGTTTTTGTGACCCCGAGGGAGTCTGGACTTGTAACACATCCTCTACGGATTTCTTCCATGCCTGGTTCTGAGACTCAGATTTATCCAATCTCTTATTAATCAGAGCCACATTAGCATTCAAAGCACCCAAAACATTCACCCAATCAGGTGTCGGCGGTGCCGACAGGATCACTCCCACAGCCGTGTGTGTCCCTAACAGTCTCCTCCTGGGAAGAGCACTCCGCCTCAGACATGCCGACACACGTGCACCCAACACACACAGACACACTGGGCCTATAGGGGACAGACCCACAGTAAAGCCTGTCAGTGGGATACAGAGGGAGTTATTGCCAGCTCACACCCCAGCGCTCAATCCTGGTCTGAAACACCACTGAAAATGCCCCAGACCAGCAGCGCTTTTATAATTAACATATAATGCACCCTGATACTTATGCAGCAGTGTGAGGAAGGACCAGCGTCTCTGCAGCCTTGTGTAGAGAAAATGGTGCCGGGCTGTGAGGGTTAAGCTCCGCCCCCGTAATGGCGGGCTTCAGACCCCCTCTTTTCAAATAAATTTTTATACTGGCGGGGGTCCGGACAGTGCCCTGGCACTATGTCCGCTCTTGCCAGTTACTTATAGAGGTCATATATGCTGCCTAGAGCGCCGCACCCCCCCCCCCCCGCCCTGTACCCTGTAGTGCCGCTGTGTGTGGGAGCATGGTGCGCAGCGTGCGAGCGCTGCGGTACCTCAGAAGCCGTCACTGAAGTCTTCTTTTCTTCTTATACTCTCCTGTCTTCTGGTTCTGCAAGGGGGGTGACGGCGGGCTCTGGGAACGAGCATCTAGGCGTACCTAGCGATCAGACCCTCTGGAGCTAATGGTGTCCTGTAGCCAAAGAAGCAGAGCCTTTAAACTCACAGAAGTAGGTCTGACTTCTCTCCCCTAAGTCCCACGAAGCAGGGAGACTGTTGCCAGCAGTACTCCCTGAAAATAAAAAACCTAACATAAGTCTTTTTTAGAGAAACTCAGTAGAGCTCCTCAGAGTGCATCCAGTCTCACTGGGCACAGATTCTAAACTGGAGTCTGGAGGAGGGGCATAGAGGGAGGAGCCAGTTCACACCCTTTGAAAGTTTTAAAGTGCCCATGTCTCCTGCACATCCCGTCTATACCCCATGGTTCTTGATGTGACCCCAGCATCCTCTAGGGCAGGGGTGGGGAACCTTTTTTCTACCGAGGGCCATTTGGATATTTATAAAATCCTTCGGGGCCATAGAAAAATTCTCAACTTAAAAAAATTACCCTGCCCCCCAGTAGGTCTGCCCCTTAGAGGTACCAAAAAATGGGTGTGGCCAGTTAAAATGGGACGTGACACACATATGCCCCCAATAGTGCAGTGCCAGATCCACAATTGCCCCCACAGTGCCAGGTATACAAATGCCCCTCACCGTGCCAGGTATACAAATGCCCCCCCCACAGTGCCAGGTATACAAATGCCCCCCCACAGTGCCAGGTATACAAATGCCCCCCCACAGTGCCAGGTATACAAATGCCCCCCCCCTCACAGTGCCAGGTATACAAATGCCCCCCACAGTGCCAGGTATACAAAGCGGGAGTATGCAGCGCCGCTGGGGGAGGTGATGGAGCCGCAGCACAGAATGTCAGCATGACATACACAGCATCTAGTGCCTGTGCTGGGGCCCTTGAAGTCGTGTCTTCTTAAAAAGCTCTTATTAGGGCTGCCTAGCGCAGCTTCCCCTGTTAGTGACCTGCACTGCAGGCACCATCTCACAAACTGAGCTCCAGTACCTGGAAGCAGGGCTATAGAGGAGGCGGTGCAGTGCATCCTGGGAACAGACAAAGCTTTAACCTGTTGGTGCCTCAGATCAAGATCCAACTCCACACCCCAATGTTATTCTCTGTGGAATACCAGTGTACCCCGCTGCAGAAAGCAATAGTTATTTCACCTCAGCTTAAACCACAGATATTCAGTTAAAACCCTACTGCATACTTAGATATATTAACATTACATGCAACTCTTCACTGAAACTGAAAATACCTCAAACCTCTCTTGTAATATTCTTTAATAAAGCAAAAGCAGCAATTTAAGAATCAAGAGGAATATTTAACTACAAATGATTTAGAACTTTCCCACAGCTGCCAGGACCTATACTCGATGCTTCTACCGGGTTAAGCCGATATTAGGCTCTAGACATTGGCCTGATCATCGGCTATCAAGATTTCAGTGAGCAGTTGATAGATGTCTATGCACATGTGATATACTATATATAGTATATATCAATCAAATTCACCAAACATAGTAAACAAGTGGTAACTCAGAGAAGATTTTTTTACTTTTTAGCTACTATTTGTAATCAGCTCTAGTAGGCCAAATTGTAAGCCAAAACACCATAGAAGTAGTTTGAAGGTAAATTGGGTATCTGTAATTGCAACTTTTCCAGTTAGCTGCAATGACAACCTTACGTTGTAGAGTGTAAAATGAAACCATGTTAAGTCCTTGGGAAGAAATTTGTAGGACCGAATAGTCCTCAAATAACTGAAAGACATGGGACCCTCACAACTCTGAAGAAGAAGAATTGCTGGAAATAATTTTTTCACTTATTCATTTTAGGCATCAAAAATACATTTAACTTATTATTTTTCTAAGCTTTTGCTATAAATTGTAGAAGCTACATATCACTTTATTTTATCCTTCTGCCCAATGTTTCCTGTTGAGGGGAGCCCTACCAAGATCATAAAAGGCTTGGCTTTATGGCTGTGCCTCTTAAATAGTGACAAACGTTTCTGTTTAGCGCTTCAATTCCAATTACTCCACAGAGAATAATAAAAAAAAAAGTTTCTAAATGGTTAACATTGTGTATAATGTTACCTGTTGTAGTACCGACCTCCCATCATAAACTGATTATTTGGAGTTGGGCAGATCTTAAACCGCTGAATGTTTTCATTGGTCCGAAAGTACAAGGAATAATCACCAGGGGTATTGTCAGACGGCCTCACCAGGAAGCTGCTGATTTGGCCAACTGGAAAATGTGGAAGTGTGAAATAAATTCACATTAAAAAGGAAAAATGAAACCACAACAAACTATAAATAAATAATAAATTTATATCTATCTATATCTACCATACAAGCACACTATTTTACTAACACGTACACTATACAATATTTGAATACTTTTTAAATAAAAATAAGAATTTACTTACCGATAATTCTATTTCTCGTAGTCCGTAGTGGATGCTGGGGACTCCGTCAGGACCATGGGGTTTAGCGGCTCCGCAGGAGACAGGGCACAATAATAAAAGCTTTAGGATCAGGTGGTGTGCACTGGCTCCTCCCCCTATGACCCTCCTCCAAGCCTCAGTTAGGATACTGTGCCCGGACGAGCGTGCATAATAAGGAAGGATATTGAATCCCGGGTAAGACTCATACCAGCCACACCAATCACACCGTACAACCTGTGATCTGAACCCAGTTAACAGTATGATAACAACGAAGGAGCCTCTGAAAAGATGGCTCACAACAAGAAAAACCCGATTTTTGTAACAATAACTATGTACAAGTATTGCAGACAATCCGCACTTGGGATGGGCGCCCAGCATCCACTACGGACTACGAGAAATAGAATTATCGGTAAGTAAATTCTTATTTTCTCTAACGTCCTAAGTGGATGCTGGGGACTCCGTCAGGACCATGGGGATTATACCAAAGCTCCCAAACGGGCGGGAGAGTGCGGATGACTCTGCAGCACCGAATGAGAGAACTCCAGGTCCTCCTCAGTCAGGGTGTGCCCCTGACCAAGTAGCAGCTCGGCAAAGTTGTAAAGCCGAGACCCCTCGGGCAGCCGCCCAAGATGAGCCCACTTCCTTGTGGAATGGGCTTTTACTGATTTTGGCTGTGGCAAGCCTGCCACAGAATGTGCAAGCTGAATTGTACTACAAATCCAGCGAGCAATCGTCTGCTTAGAAGCAGGAACACCCATCTTGTTGGGTGCATACAGGCTAAACAGCGAGTCAGATTTTCTGACTCCAGTCGTCCTGGAAACATATATTTTCAGGGCCCTGACAACGTCAAGTAACTTGGAGTCCTCCAAGTCCCTAGTAGCCGCAGGTACCACAATAGGTTGGTTCATGTGAAAAACAGAAAACACCTTAAGGAGAAATTGAGGACGCGTCCTCAATTCTGCCCTGTCAGAATGAAAAATTAAGTAAGGGCTTTTATATGATAAAGCCGCCCATTCTGACACACGCCTGGCTGAAGCCAGGGCTAATAGAATCTTCACCTTCCATGTGAAATATTTTAATTCCACAGTGGTGAGTGGATCAAACCAATGTGACTTTAGGAAACTCAAAACAACATTGAGATCCCAAGGTGCCACTGGGGGCACAAAAGGAGGCTGTATATGCAGTACCCCTTTTACAAACGTCTGAACTTCAGGCACTGAAGCCAGTTCTTTCTAGAAGAAATTTGACAGGGTCGAAATTTGAACCTTAATGGACCCTAATTTTAGGCCCATAGACAGTCCTGTTTTCAGGAAATGTAGGAAACGACCCAGTTGGAATTCCTCTGTAGGGACCTTCTTGGCCTCACACCACGCAACATATTTTCGCCAAATGCGGTGAAAATGTTTTGCGGTTACATCCTTCCTGGCTTCGACCAGGGTAGGGATGACTTCATCTGGAATGCCCTTTCAGGATCCGGCGTTCAACTGCCATGCCGTCAAACGCAGCCGCGGTAAGTCTTGGAACAGACAAGGCCCCTGCTGGAGCAGGTCCTTTCTTAAAGGTAGAGGCCACGGTTCTTCCGTGAGCATCTCTTGAAGTTCCGGGTACCAAGTCCTTCTTGACCCATCCGGAACCACGAGTATCGTTCTTACTCATCTCCTTCTTATGATTCTCAGTACTTTTGGTATGAGATGCATAGGAGGGAACACATACCCTGACTGGTACACCCACAGTGTTACCAGAGCGTCCACCGCTATTGCCTGAGGGTCCCTTGACCTGGCGCAATATTTGTCTAGTTTTTTGTTCAGGCAGGACGCCATCATGTCCACCTTTGGTTTTTCCCAACGGTTTACAATCATGTGGAAGACTTCCCGCTGAAGTCCCCACTCTCCCGGGTGGAGGCTATGCCTGCTGAGGAAGTTTGCTTCCCAGTTTTCCACTCCTGGAATTAACACTGCTGAGAGTGTTATCACATGATTTTTCGCCCAGCGAAGAATCCTTGCAGTTTCTGCCATTTCCCTCCTGCTTCATGTGCCGCCCTGTCTGTTTACGTGGGCGACTGCCGTGATGTTGTCCCACTGGATCAATACCGGCTGACCTTGAAGCAGAGGTCTTGCTAAGCTTAGAGCATTGTAAATTGCCTTTAGCTCCAGTATATTTATGTGGAGAGAAGTCTCCAGACTTGATCACACTCCCTGGAAATTTTTTCCTTGTGTGACTGCTCCCCAGCCACTCAGGCTGGCATCCGTGGTCACCAGGACCCAGTCCTGAATGTCGAATCTGCGGCCCTTTCATAGATGAGCACTCTGCAGCCACCGCAGAAGAAAACACCCTTGTCCTTGGAGACAGGGTTATCCGCTGATGCATCTGAAGATGCGATCCGGACCATTTTCCCAGCAGATTCCACTGAAAGGTTCTTGCGTGAAATCTACCGAATGGGATCGCTTTGTAAGAAACCACCATTTTTCACAGGACCTTTGTGCAATGATGCACTGATACTTTTCCTGGTTTTAGGAGGTTCCTGACTAGCTCGGATAACTCCCTGGTCTTCTTCTCCGGGAGAAAACATCCTTTTCTGGACTGTGTCCAGAATCATTCCTAGGAACATTAGACGTGTCGTCGGAAAAAGCTGCGATTTTGGAATATTTAGAATCCACTCGTGCTGTTGTAGAACTACTTGAGATAGTGCTACTCCGACCGCCAACTGTTCTCTGGACCTTGCCCTTATCAGGAAAGCGTCCATATTTCTTTTAGGAAGAATCATCATTTCGGCCATTACCATGGTAAAGACCCGGGGTGACAATCCAAACGGCAGCGTCTGAACTGATAGTGACAGTTCTGTACCACGAACCTGAGATACCCTTGGTGAGAAGGGCAAAATTTGGACATGTAGGTAAGCGTCCCTGATATCCAGTGACACCATATCGTCCTGGTTCGCTATCACTGCTCTGAGTGACTCCATCTTGATTTGAACCCTTGTATGTAATTGTTCAAATCTTTTAGATCTCACCGAGCCGTTTGGCTTCAGTACCACAATATAGTGTGGAATAATACCCCTTCCCTTGTTGTAGGAGGGGTACTTTGATTATCACCTGCTGGGAATACAGCCTGTGAATTTTTTTCCAATACTGCCTCCCTGTCGGAGGGAGACGTTGGTAAAGCAGACTTCAGGAACTTGTGAGGGGAAGACGTCTCGAATTTCCAATGTACACCTGGGATACTACGTGTAGGATCCAGGAGTCCACTTGCGAGTGAGCCCACTGCGTGCTGAAACTCTTGAGATGACCCCCCACCGCACCTGAGTCCGCTTGTATGGCCCCAGCGTCATGCTGCGGACTTGGCAGAAGCTGTGGAGGACTTCTGTTCCTGGGAATGGGCTGCCTGCTGCAGTCTTCTTCCCTTTCCTCTAACCCTGGGCAGATATGACTGGCCTTTTGCCCGCCTGCCTTTATGGGTACGAAAGGACTGAGACTGAAAAGACTGTGTCCTTTTCTGCTGAGATGTGACTTGGGGTAACAAAAGTGGATTTTCCAGCTGTTGCCATGGCCACCAGGTCCGATGGACCGCCCCTTTATACGGCAATACTTCCATGTGCCGTCTGGAATCTGCATCACCTGACCACTGTCGTGTCTATAAACATCGTCTGGCAGATATGGACATCACATCTACTCTTGATGCCAGAATGCAAATATCCCTCTGCGCATCTCGCATATATAGAAATGCATCCTTAAAATGCTCTATAGTCAATAAAATATTGTTCCTGTCAAGGGTATCAATATTTTCAGTCAGGAAATCCGACCAAGCCCCCCCAGCGCTGCACATCCAGGCTGAGGCGATTGCTGGTCGCAGTATAACACCAGTATGTGTGTATATACTTTTTAGGATATTTTTCAGCTTCCTATCAGCTGGCTCCTTGAGGGCGGCCGTATCTGGAGACGGTAACGCCACTTGTTTTTATAAGCGTGTGAGCGCCTTATCCACCCTAAGGTGTGTTTCCCAACTCGCCCTCACTTCTGGCGGGAAAGGGTATACCTCCAATAATTTTCTATCGGAGGAAACCCACGTATCATCACACACTTTAATTTATCTGATTCAGGAAAAACTACAAGTAGATTATTCCCACCCTACATAATACCCTTATTTGTGGTACTTGTAGTATCAGAAATATGTAACACCTCCTTCATTGCCCTTAACATGTAACGTGTGGCCCTAAAGGAAAATACGTTTGTTTCTTCACCGTCGACACTGAAGTCAGTGTCCGTGTCTGTGTCGACCAACTGAGGTAAATGGGCGTTTTTACAAGCCCCTGACGGTGTCTGAGACGCCTGGACAGGTACTAATTTGTTTGCCGGCCGTCTCATGTCGTCAACCGACCTTGCATCGTGTTGACATTATCACGTAATTCCTAAATAAGCCATCCATTCCGGTGTCGACTCCCTAGAGAGTGACATCACCAATACAGGCAATTTGCTCCGCCTCCTCACCAACATCGTCCTCCTACATGTCGACACACACGTACCGACACACAGCACACACACAGGGAATGCTCTGATAGAGGACAGGACCCCACTAGCCCTTTGGGGAGACAGAGGGAGAGTTTGCCAGCACACACCAAAAACGCTATAATTATACAGGGACAACCCCTTATACAAGTGTTTTCCCTTATAGCATTTTCACATATGTAATCATATCGCCAAATAAGTGCCCCCCCTCTCTGTTTTAACCCTGTTTCTGTAGTGCAGTGCAGGGGAGAGCCTGGGAGCCTTCCTCACAGCAGAGCTGAGCAGGAAAATATCGCCGTGTGCTGAGGAGAATAGGCCCCGCCCCCTAAAACGGCGGGCTCTTCTCCCGGAGTTTGTGAGATCTGGCAGGGGTTAAATACATCCATATAGCCTCAAGGGCTATATGTGATGTATTTTAGCCATAAAAAAGGTATAATACATTGCTGCCCAGGGCGCCCCCCCCAGCGCCCTGCACCCTCAGTGACCGCTGGTATGAAGTGTGCTGACAACAATGGCGCACAGCTGCAGTGCTGTGCGCTACCTTATGAAGACTGAAAGTCTTCTGCCGCCTGTTTCTGGACCTCTGGACCTCTTCAACTTCGGCATCTGCAAGGGGGGTCGGCGGCACGGCTCCGGGACGAACCCCAGGGTGAGACCTGTGTTCCGACTCCCTCTGGAGCTAATGGTGTCCAGTAGCCTAAGAAGCAAATCCATCCTGCACGCAGGTGAGTTTACTTCTCTCCCCTAAGTCCCTCGTAGCAGTGAGCCTGTTGCCAGCAGGACTCACTGAAAATAAAAAACCTAACTTAAACTTTTATTCTAAGCAGCTCAGGAGAGCCACCTAGATTGCACCCTTCTCGGCCGGGCACAAAAATCTAACTGAGGCTTGGAGGAGGGTCATAGGGGGAGGAGCCAGTGCACACCACCTGATCCTAAAGCTTTTATTATTGTGCCCTGTCTCCTGCGGAGCCGCTAAACCCCATGGTCCTGACGGAGTCCCCAGCATCCACTTAGGACGTTAGAGAAACTGCATTTATATATGTATAAGCAGAAATAAAAACTGCTAATCTAAAACATACCAGTCATGAGCAGGTTATAGGCTTCCTGCTTGTTGATTTTCCCATGGAACCATCTTTTGAAGTACAGAAAAAGAGTAACAATTAGAGATACAGCAAAAATTAACACATACAGCATCAACATGCATGGAATAGAGCAGGCCCGGCCAACCTGTGGCTCTCCAGCTGTTGTAAAACTACAAGTCCCATCATGCTTTGCCACAGTTTTGCTACGAGGGAATGCTAAAACTGTGGCAGGGCATGCTGGGATGTGTAGTTTCACAACATCTGGAGAGCCACAGGTTGGCCAGGCCTGGAATAGAGCATAGGTTCTCAAACGGTCTTCAGGACCCCAAACAGTTCATGTTTTCCAGGCATCCTCAAAGAACAGCAAGTTAAGTAATTAGCTCCACTTGTGGATCTTTTAAAACGTGTCAAGTAATGAGTACACCTGTGTACTTGCTAGGTGGAAAACGCGATTTGTTTGGGGTCTTGAGGTCCGAGTTTGAGAACCACTTAAATAGAGCATGCACAGCTGTTGAGGTAATAGTACATCATATGAATCCAAAATAAAGAACAGAGGGTGTAGATTAAGCCTGGTGAAGTGATATAGTGGAAGGTGATAACGCACCAGCCAGCCAGCTCCTGTCATTTTTCAAACCCAGCCTGTGACATGGAAGTTAGGAGCTGATTAGCTGGTGCTTTATCACCTTCCACTTTATCACTTCACCAGGCTTAATAAATCTGACCCTGGAGTATGGAGAGTGTTCACAAAGGCCACCTTTCTATAAAAAAAAATATTGTGACAGTAATGGTAAAGTCTGTTTATGTACTAATACAAAACACACACTGAAAGGAATATGGTATCCAAAATTGTAAATGCTATTAAATTAGGAGTACAGGCAAAAATAATCCAAATAATGGGCACTAATACATGGCCTGATAGACCTATACACACACACACCTCTTGAGGAATGAAGACCATCAAGATAAGCATTTCATAAAATAAGAATTTACTTACCGATAATTCTATTTCTCGGAGTCCGTAGTGGATGCTGGGGTTCCTGAAAGGACCATGGGGAAATAGCGGCTCCGCAGGAGACAGGGCACAGGGCACAAAAAGTAAAGCTTTCCGATCAGGTGGTGTGCACTGGCTCCTCCCCCTATGACCCTCCTCCAGACTCCAGTTAGGTACTGTGCCCGGACGAGCGTACACAATAAGGGAGGAATTTTGAATCCCGGGTAAGACTCATACCAGCCACACCAATCACACTGTACAACCTGTGATCTGAACCCAGTTAACAGTATGAATAACAGCGGAGCCTCTGAAAAGATGGCTCACAACAACAATAACCCGATTTAGTTAGCAATAACTATGTACAAGTATTGCAGATAATCCGCACTTGGGATGGGCGCCCAGCATCCACTACGGACTCCGAGAAATAGAATTATCGGTAAGTTAATTCTTATTTTCTCTATCGTCCTTGTGGATGCTGGGGTTCCTGAAAGGACCATGGGGATTATACCAAAGCTCCCAAACGGGCGGGAGAGTGCGGATGACTCTGCAGCACCGAATGAGAGAACTCCAGGTCCTCTTTTGCCAGGGTATCAAATTTGTAGAATTTTACAAACGTTTTCTTCCCCGACCACGTAGCTGCTCGGCAAAGTTGTAATGCCGAGACCCCTCGGGCAGCCGCCCAAGATGAGCCCACCTTCCTTGTGGAATGGGCCTTAACAGATTTAGACTGTGGCAGGCCTGCCACAGAATGTGCAAGTTGAATTGTGCTACCAATCCCACGAGCAATCGACTGCTTAGAAGCAGAAGCACCCAGCATTGTTGGGTGCATACAGGATAAACAGCAAGTCAGATTTCCTGACTCCAGCCAACCTGGAAACTATATTTTCAGGGCCCTGATAACATCCAGCAACTTGGAGTCCTCCAAGTCCCTAGTAGCCGCAGGTACCACAATAAGCTGGTTCAGGTGAAACGCTGACACCACCTTAAGGAGAAACTGGGGACGAGTCCGCAGCTTTGCTCTGTCCGAATGGACAATCAGATATGGCTTTGTGAGATAAAGCCGCCAATTCTGACACTCGCCTGGCCGAGGCCAGGACCAACAGCATGGTCATTTTCCATGTGAGATATATCAAATCCACAGATTTGAGTTGTTTAAACCAATGTGATTTTTTAGGAATCCCAAAACTACGTTGAGATCGCCCAGTGCCACTGGAGACATCAAAGGGGCTGTATATGCAGTACTCCCTTAACAACTTCTGGACTTCAGGAACTGAAGCCAATTTCTTTCTGGAAGAAAATCAACAGGCCGAAATTTGAACCTTAATGGACCCAATTTGAGACCCATAGACACTCCTGTTTGCAGGAAATGTAGAAATTAACCTAGTTGAAATTCTTCCGTGGAGCCTTCCTGGACTCACACCCTGGCACATATTTTCACCTAAGTGGTGATAATGTTGTGCGGTCACCTCCTTCCTGGCTCTGACCAGGGTAGGGATGACCTCTTCCGGAATGCCTCTTTCCCTTAGGATCCGGCGTTCACCCGCCTTGGCGTCAACGCAGCTGCGGTAAGTCCCGGAACAGACACGGTTCTTGCCGAATCAAGACCCTTCTTAGTATCTCTTGAAGTTCCGGGAACCAAGTCCTTCTTGGCCAAACCGGAGCCACGAGTATAGTTCTTACTCCTCTCCTTCCTATCATTTTCAATACATTGGGTATGAAAAGCAGAGGATGGAACACATACACCGACTGGTACACCGACGGTGTTACCAGAGCGTCCCAGCTATTGCCTGAGTGTCTCTTGACCTGGCGCTTCAGGTGGGACGCCATCATAACCACCTTTGGTCTTTCCCAACGGTTTACAATCATGTGGAAACTTCCAGATTAAGTTTCCACTTTTCCGGGTGGAATTCATTTATGCTGAGGAAATCTTCCCAGTTGCCCACTCCCGGAATGAACACTGCTGACAGTGTTATCACATGATTTTCCGCCCAGCGAAGAATCCTTGCTGTCATTGCCCTCCTGCTTCTTGTGTCGCCCCGTCTGATAACGTGGGCGACCGCCATGATGATGTCCTACTGGATCAGCACCGGTTGACTTTGAAGCAGGAGTCTTCCTAGGCTCAGAGCATTGTAAATTGCCCTTAGCTCCAGTATATTCATGTGGAGAGAAGTCTCCAGACTTGACCACACTTCCTTGGAAATTTTTTCCCTGTGTGACTACTCCCCAGCCTCTCAGGCTGGTATCCGTGGTCCCCAGAACACAGTCCTGAATGCTGAGTGTGCTGCCCTCTAAAAGATGAGCACTCTGCAGCCCCCACAGAAGAGACACCCTTGTCCTTGGAGACAGGATTATCCGCTGATGCATCTGAAAATGCGATCCGGACCATTCGTCCAGCAAATCCCCTGAGATCTGCCGAATGGAATCGCTTCGTAAGAAGCCACCATTTTTCCCAGGACTCCTGTGCATTGATGCACTGATACTTGGCCTGGTTTTAGGAGGTTTCTGACTAGGTCGAATAACTCCTTGGCTTTTTCCTCCCGGAGGAACACCTTTTTCTGGACTATGCCCAGAATCATTCCTAGGAACAGCAGACGTATCGTCGGAAAACAGCTGCGATTCTTGGAATATTTAGAATCCAGTCGTGCTGTCGTAGAACTACTTTAGATAGTGCTCTTCCGACCTCCAACTGTTCTCTGGAACTTGCCCTTTTCAGGATATCGTCCAAGTAAGGGATAATTTAGATGCCTTTTTTCTTTGAAGAAACATCTTTTCGGCCATTACCTTGGTAAAAGGCCCGGGGTGCCGTGGATAATTCAAACGGCATCGTCTGAAACTGATATTGACAGTTCTGTACCACGAACCAGAGGTACCCTTGTTGAGAAGGGCAAATTTGAAACTGGAGGTAATCCTTGATGTCCAGGGACACCATATAGTCCCCTTTTTTCCGGTTCGCTATCACTGCTCTGAGTGACTCCATCTCGATTTGAACCTTTTATGTAAGTGTTCAAAGATTTCAGTTTAGACTATGTCTCACCAAGCCGTCTGGCTTCAGTACCACAATATAGTGTGGAAAAATAATACCCTTTTCCTTGTTGTAGGAGGGGTACTTTGATTATCACCTGCTGGATATACAGCTTGTGAATTGTTTCCAATGCTGCCTCCCTGTCGGAGGGAGCCGTTGGTAAAGCAGACTTCAGAAACCTGCGAGGAGAAGATGTCTCGACTCTCCAATCTGTACCCCTGGGATAATACTTGTACTATCTAGGGGTCAACCTGCGAGTGATCCCACTGCGCGCTGAGACTCTTGAGACTACCCCCCCACCTTGAGTCCGCTTGCATGGCCCCAGCGTCATGCTGAGGACTTGGCAGACGCGGTGGAGGGCTTCTTTTCCTGGGAAGGGGCTGCCTGCTGCAGTCTACTTCCCTTACCTCTATGTCTGGGCAGATATGACTGGCCTTTTGCCTGCATGCCCTCATGGGAAAGGAAGGATTGAGGCTGAAAAGACGGTGTCTTTTTCAGCTGAGATGTAACTTGGGGTAAAAAGGTTGGATTTTCCTTCCCTTTATACGGCAATACTTCCATGTGCCGTATGGGATCTGTATCACCTGACCACTGTCGTGTCCATGACATCTTCTGGGTGATATGGACAACGTACTTATCTTGATGCCAGAGAGCAAATATCCCTCTGTGCATCTCACGTACATATATATAGAATGCATCCTATTAAATGCTCTATATGAATAAAATATTTTCAGTCAGGGAATCCGACCAAGCCAACCCAGCACTGCATCTCCAGGCTGATGGCGATCGCTGGTCGCAGTATAACCACCGTATGTGTGTATATACTTTTTAGGATATCTTTCCAGCTTCCTATCAGCTGGCTCCTTGAGGGCGGCCGTATCTGGAGACGGTAACGCCACTTGATAAGTGTGTGAGCGCCTTATCACCCTAAGGGGTGTTTCCCAACGCGCCCTAATTTCTGGCGGGAAAGGGTATAACGCCAATATTTGCTATCGGGGTAACCCCACGCATCATCACACACTTCATTTTATTTTATCTGATTCAGGAAAAACTACAGGTAGTTTTTTCACTCCCACATAATACCCTTTTTTGTGGTACTTGTAGTATCAGAAATATGCAACACCTCCTTCATTGCCCTTAACGTGTGGCCCTAATGAGAAATACGTTTGTTTATTCACCGTCGACACTGGATTCAGTGTCCGTGTCTGTGTCTGTGTCGACCGACTGAGGTAAATGGGCGTTTTTAACGCCCCTGACGGTGTTTCTGAGACGCCTGGACCGGTACTAATAGTTTGTCGGCCGTCTCACGTCGTCAACCGACCTTGCAGCGTGTTGACATTCTCACGTAATTCCCTAAATAAGCCATCCATTCCGGTGTCGACTCCCTAGAGAGTGACATCACCATTACAGGCAATTTCTCCGCCTCCTCACCAACATCGTCCTCATACATGTCGACACACACGTACCGACACACAGCACACACACCGGGAATGCTCTGACAGAGGACAGGACCCACACTAGCCCTTTGGGGAGACAGAGGGAGAGTTTGCCAGCACACACCAAAACGCTATAATTATATAGGGACAACCTTATATAAGTGTTTTCCCTTATAGCATCTTTATATATATCTCAATATCGCCAAAATCAGTGCCCCCCCCTCTCTGTTTTAACCCTGTTTCTGTAGTGCAGTGCAGGGGAGAGCCTGGGAGCCTTCTCTCCAGGCTTTCTGTGAGAGAAAATGGCGCTGTGTGCTGAGGAGATAGGCCCCGCCCCTTTTTCGGCGGGCTCGTCTCCCGCTATTTAGTGAATCTTGGCAGGGGTTAAATATCTCCATATAGCCTCTGGGGGCTATATGTGAGGTATTTTTCGCCAAAAAAGGTTTTCATTTGCCTCCCAGGGCGCCCCCCTCCCAGCGCCCTGCACCCTCAGTGACTGCCGTGTGAAGTGTGCTGAGAGGAAAATGGCGCACAGCTGCAGTGCTGTGCGCTACCTTTAGAAGACTGCAGGAGTCTTCAGCCGCCGATTCTGGACCTCTTCTTACTTCAGCATCTGCAAGGGGGCCGGCGGCGCGGCTCCGGTGACCATCCAGGCTGTACCTGTGATCGTCCCTCTGGAGCTGATGTCCAGTAGCCAAGAAGCCAATCCATCCTGCACGCAGGTGAGTTCACTCCTTCTCCCCTAAGTCCCTCGTTGCAGTGATCCTGTTGCCAGCAGGACTCACTGTAAAATAAAAAACCTAAGCTAAACTTTCTCTAAGCAGCTCTTTAGGAGAGCCACCTAGATTGCACCCTTCTCGTCCGGGCACAAAAATCTAACTGGAGTCTGGAGGAGGGTCATAGGGGGAGGAGCCAGTGCACACCACCTGATCGGAAAGCTTTACTTTTTGTGCCCTGTCTCCTGCGGAGCCGCTATTTCCCCATGGTCCTTTCAGGAACCCCAGCATCCACAAGGACGATAGAGAAACTATGTTAATACACAGTCAAAACAAACACCCATTGTGAGAGCTGACAAGTCAGCTTCACAGAAGTACTTCCTTCCGAAACAAAAAGTGGCTATTTGATACATTCCCTGGATCAATCACACCCAGACTGTCCTCTCTTATGTTTAGATGCCCTTTCTTGCAAATAATGTCTAGTTATAGTGAATTTGACAGTCAGAAAATAAGCTATTCCAGTAAAGAGCTTCTGTGTAAATGAAGAATTTGGGACGGAAGTAATGCCATCCGAATTCACACAAGTTTGCCCCTTTAAAAATAAATGTCCCATTTCGGCTGGCAATAATTTACAAGGTATGCTTATGCCTTGTAAATGACTGCCTCTAAAAAAAACATCCGAGTTCAGCCGGCAACCCGCACTTTGTGCAAACTTGGATGGCATTACATTTCCATTTACAATTAAGGACAACATTTCAGACACATCTTTGCACAGTCCTCAACTATATTTATACATTTAAGCAACCTACAATGTCCTCATCAAAAACGAACATCCAAGGTGTGAAAACATGTACAGTGAAAGGTCAATTACATTTACAAGCTTGTGGAAAAAATAAGTCGAACCAGAAGCAGTCACAATCTAGATCGGTAATGAGACCTACTGTGCTGAATGAGCCAATAAAGTGCATCATTTAGTAGTACACACAAGGAAAGCACTCTAGCAGCATACGCTTGGCACTACTTCTGAATGTAAGGGATGGCACGGTATGGCCATGTGAGTGGAAGCAGGAGCATGTGTAAATTACTTACATCTTGCCTTCATGTGGATCTTCTTCCCTCCCCTATTGGAAAAAAAAAAAGGATAGGGTTTAATGGAACACACCACAGTCAGACACACACCTTGAAAACGTTAAGAACCTTTCAACCTCTAGATTTCTAGACTTCCCAAGGCTTGCACAAATCCGCCCACCTGACAACACTTTTTTATAATAAAATCAAAATTATGGCTATGAAGAGCTATACTCCGTATTCTCATCATCACACATTAGATACATAATAGGCATTACCACTTTTTTTTCTTTAAAATCCCAGAAAGCCCAAGATGTAGGCTGTTGCGGGTTCATACTTTTACATTTGTTAGACAGGAAAAAAAAAAACACACAGCTTATAATGTAATCAAACTCGATAAGTAAAGTCAATACCCATTTAAGTCCAAAAGTACTTATATTTCTAGGTTTTTTACTGCACATGGGTGCTATGTAATTCAGCTGGCCGTTTAGAATTATGAAAAGAAAACTAACCACTTCTTTCACCAAATCTTCAACTATAAGTCCTTGTTCGTTTGTACGAAGATTGGTTACCCACATCCATCCATCTTCTAATTCATTATGAACAATAAACATATCTCCTTTCAAGAAACTGCAAAAAGACAATGGGAATATTTATAACCATCTGGAATCTAAGAACTGGCTAACGTGTATGAAATTCAGACTTCTGGTATTAAGATAACTTTAATTCACACATCATTTTTAACATCATGATCTCTTTAAAACTACATAATGCTCTCTTTAAGCACTGTCACATGAGTGGTAGAAGATAAGTGTGTCAGTGGTAGAATTGCAGGTTACATATGTTTCTACAGGTAAAATAAAAAATCTTGTAAAAGGAAACAGGATTTTTATACTTATGTTATATCATATTCTATTGTGGGACACTGGGGTATAGAGGCTGGTCCAGGAGTTAAACACTTTATATGAATTCTGCACTATTTCTAAAAATGTTGACGACAAGAACAAATTTTGTTAATGGCAAGCATAAAAACAGCATCACTAACAAGAAATGAGTGTGCAGGCTGGGAACGCCAAATCCTCTAGTAAAATCAGATAACTGTAAATCATGTAAATAATAAAAAAAAAAAAAAAAAAAAAGATTTATGGTAAGACTTACCATGGTTAAATCTCTAATAGGTACACTGGATTCCACAGGGAATACATCGGTGGTGTAGTTGGGTCTTGATCCGAGGCAAAAAACAGGCTAAAGCTTTGACTGTTCCCAGGATGCACTGCACCGCCTCCTCTATAACCCTGCCTCTAGGCACTGGAGCTCAGTTTCGTTAACCAGTCAAATGCAGTAGCGGGTAAAAGAGAAGGCAGATGTTAATCACATAGAACCACATTCTCACGACAGGAGAAGGGACCAGCGGCTAATGCCATACAAACCCAAAGAAGCTAAGTGCGTCGGGGTGGGCGCCCTGTGGAATCCAGTGTACCTCGCAGAAAGATTTAACTACGGTAAATCTACCATAAATCTCCTTTTCTGCAGCGGGCTACACTGGGATTCCACAGGGAATACATCGGGGATGTCCAACAGCAGATCCTCATGGGAGGGGAAGCACTGTAACGGGCACAAGAACCCGGCGTCCAAAGGAAGCATCCTTGCAGGCGGAAGTATCAAAGGCATAAAACCTTTTCACTGAGGACCACGTACCCGCCTTGCACAATTGTTCCGCGGACACGCCTCGACGGGCCGCCCAAAAAGGTGCAACAGACCGAGTAGAATGGGCTTTGATAGCAGCAGGAGCTGGAAGACCAGCCTGTGCATAAGCTTGTGTAATCACTTTTCTCTAACGTCCTAGTGGATGCTGGGGACTCCGTAAGGACCATGGGGGATAGACGGGCTCCGCAGGAGACTGGGCACTCTAAGAAAGATTTAGTACTACTGGTGTGCACTGGCTCCTCCCTCTATGCCCTTCCTCCAGACCTCAGTTAGAATCTGTGCCCGGAAGGAGCTGGGTGCATTTCAGTGAGCTCTCCTGAGCTTGCTATTAAGAAAGTATTTTAGATAGGTTTTTTTATTTTCAGAGAGCTTCTGCTGGCAACAGACTCTCTGCTACGTGGGACTGAGGGGAGAGAAGCAAACCTACTAACTGCGGTTAGGTTGCGCTTCTTAGGCTACTGGACACCATTAGCTCCAGAGGGATCGAACACAGGAACTTAACCTTGGTCGTCCGTTCCCGGAGCCGCCCTCGCAGAGCCAGAAGACAGAAGCCGGCGGGTTGAAACAAGAAGACGTCAAAATCGGCGGCAGAAGACTCCTGTCTTCATATGAGGTAGCGCACAGCACTGCAGCTGTGCGCCATTGCTCCCACACTAACCCACACACTCCGGTCACTGCAGGGGGGGGGGCGCCCTGGGCAGCAATTGAGTACCTCCTGGCAAAAAGCAGCATATATACAGCTGGGCACTGTAAAATGCATGAGCTCCCGCCATTATTTTTACACAAAATCGCGGGACAGAAGCCCGCCGCTGATGGGGCGGGGCTTCTTCCTCAGCACTCACCAGCGCCATTTTCTCTCCACAGCTCCGCTGAGAGGAAGCTCCCCAGGTTCTCCCCTGCAGACTCACGGTAGAAAGAGGGTAAAAAGAGAGGGGGGGCACATAAATTTAGCGCATTAATCATATATACAGCAGCTACTGGGTAAACACTAAGTTACTGTGTAATTCCTGGGTTATATAGCGCTGGGGTGTGTGCTGGCATACTCTCTCTCTCTGTCTCTCCAAAAGGCCTTGTGGGGGTCCTGTCCTCATATAGAGCCCCTGTGTGTGTGGTGTGTCGGTACGCTTGTGTCGACATGTTTGACGAGGAGGGCTATGTGGAGGCAGAGCAGGTGCAGATATTGGATTGGATGGATATGTGGAAGGTGTTAAATGATAATGTAAACTCCTTGCATAAAAGGTTGTATAAAGCTGAAACCTTGGGACAGTCGGGGTCTCAGCCCATGCCTGATCCTACAGCGCAGAGGCCGTCAGGGTCTCAGAAGCGCCCACTATCCCAAATTGTTGACACAGATATCGACACGGATTCTGACTCCAGTGTCGATGGCGATGATGCAAAATTGCAGCATAAAATTGCTAAAGCCATCCGCTACATGATTATAGCAATGAAGGATGTATTGCACATATCAGAGGTAAACCCTGTCCCTGACAAGAGGGTTTATATGTATGGGGAGAAAAAGCAAGAGGTGACTTTTCCCCCTTCACATGAGTTAAATGAGTTATGTGAAAAAGCGTGGGATTCCCCCGATAGGAAAGTGCTGATTTCCAAAAGGTTACTTATGGCATACCCTTTCCCGCCAACGGACAGGATGCGCTGGGAATCCTCCCCTAGGGTAGAACAAAGCTCTGACATGCTTATCTAAGAAGGTGGCCCTGCCGTCACAGGATACGGCCTCCCTAAAGGATCCTGCGGATAGGAAGCAGGAAGGTATCCTGAAGTCTGTTTATACGCATTCAGGTACTCTACTGAGGCCGTCAATTGCGTTGGCCTGGATGTGTAGTGCTGTAGCAGCATGGACAGATAATCTGTCTGAGGAACTGGATACCTTGGACAAGGATACTATTTTACTGACCCTGGGGCATATAAAAGACGCTGTCCTATATATGAGGGATGCCCAGAGAGACATTTGCCTACTGGGCTCTAGAATAAATGCAATGTCGATTTCTGCCAGAAGGGTCCTGTGGACTCGGCAATGGACAGGTGATGCAGACTCCAAAAAGCACATGGAGGTTTTACCTTACAAGGGTGAGGAATTGTTTGGGGACGGTCTCTCGGACCTAGTTTCCACAGCTACGGCTGGGAAGTCAAATTTTTTGTCATATATTCCCTCACAGCCTAAGAAAGCACCGTATTACCAAATGCAGTCCTTTCGATCACAAAAAAGCAAGAAAGTCAGAGGTGCATCCTTTCTTGCCAGAGGCAGGGGTAGAGGAAAGAAGCTGCACCATACAGCTTGTTCCCAGGAACAGAAGTCCTCCCCGGCTTCCACTAAATCCACCGCATGACGCTGGGGCTCCACAGGTGGAGCCAGGAGCGGTGGGGGCGCGTCTCCGAAATTTCAGCCACCAGTGGGTTTGCTCACAGGTGGATCCCTGGGCTATACAGGTTGTGTCTCAGGGATACAAGCTGGAATTCGAAGTGATGCCCCCTCACCGTTACCTCAAATCGGCCCTGGCAGCTTCCCCCATGGAAAGGGAGGTAGTGTTAGCGGCAATTCACAACTTATATCTCCAGCAGGTGGTGGTAAAGGTTCCCCTCCTTCAACAGGGAAGGGGATACTATTCCACAATGTTTGTGGTACCGAAACCAGATGGTTCGGTCAGACCCATTTTGAATTTAAAGTCCCTGAACATTTATCTGAAAAGATTCAAGTTCAAAATGGAATCGCTCAGAGCGGTCATTGCAAGCCTGGAAGAGGGGGATTTTATGGTGTCTCTAGACATCAAGGATGCTTACTTGCATGTCCCCATTTATCCACCTCATCAGGAGTACCTCAGATTTGTGGTACAGGACTGTCATTACCAATTCCAGACGTTGCCGTTTGGGCTCTCCACGGCACCGAGAGTATTTACCAAGGTAATGGAGTCACAATTATCCCATACTTGGACGATCTCCTCATAAAGGCGAGGTCCAGAGAACAGTTGCTGATCAGCGTAGCACACTCTCAGGAAGTGTTGCAACAGCACAGCTGGATTCTGAATATCCCAAAGTCGCAGCTGATTCCTACGACGCGTCTGCCCTTTCTGGGCATGATTCTGGACACAGACCAGAAGGTGTTTCTCCCGGCGGAGAAGGCTCAGGAGCTCGTGTCTCTAGTCAGAGACCTCTAAAAACCGAAACAGGTGTCGGTGCATCACTGCACGCGATTCCTGGGAAAGATGGTGGCATCATACGAAGCCATTCCCTTCGGCAGGTTCCATGCGAGGATCTTTCAGTGGGATCTGTTGGACAAGTGGTCCGGATCGCATCTTCAGATGCATCGGCTGATCACCCTGTCCCCCAGGGCCAGGGTGTCCCTTCTGTGGTGGCTGCAGAGTGCTCACCTTCTCGAGGGCCGCAGGTTCGGCATACAGGACTGGGTCCTGGTGACCACGGATGCGAGCCTCCGAGGATGGGGGGCAGTCACTCAGGGAAGAAACTTCCAAGGGTTGTGGTCAAGTCAGGAGGCTTGTCTGCACATAAATATCCTGGAACTAAGGGCCATATACAACGCCCTGAGTCAAGCGGAGCCTCTGCTTCGCAACCAACCGGTGCTGATTCAGTCAGACAACATCACCGCAGTGGCTCATGTAAACCGCCAGGGCGGCACAAGAAGCAGGGTGGCGATGGCAGAAGCCACCAGGATTCTTCGTTGGGCGGAGAATCACGTGCAAGCACTATCAGCAGTGTTCATTCCGGGAGTGGACAACTGGGAAGCAGACTTCCTCAGCAGGCACGACCTCCACCCGGGAGAGTGGGGACTTCATCAAGAAGTCTTCACGCAGATTGCAAATCGATGGGAACTGCCACAGGTGGACATGATGGCATCCCGCCTCAACAAAAAGCTAAAAAGGTATTGCGCCAGGTCAAGGGACCCTCAGGCGATAGCTGTGGACGCACTAGTGACACCGTTGGTGTTCCAGTCGGTCTATGTATTTCCTCCTCTTCCTCTCATACCCAAGGTGCTGAGAATCGTAAGAAAAAGAGGAGTGAGAACAATACTCATTGTTACGGATTGGCCAAGAAGGACTTGGTACCCGGAACTGCAAGTAATGCTCACAGAGGACCCATGGCCGCTGCCTCTCAGACAGGACCTGTTGCAACAGGGGCCCTGTGTGTTCCAAGACTTACCGCGGCTGCGTTTGACGGCATGGCGGTTGAACGCCGGATCCTAGCGGAAAAAGGCATTCCGGATGAAGTTATTCCTACGCTAATAAAGGCTAGGAAGGACGTGACAGCAAAACACTATCACCGTATATGGCGAAAATATGTTGCTTGGTGTGAGGCCAGGAAGGCCCCTACAGAGGAATTCCAGCTGGGCCGGTTCCTGCACTTCCTACAGTCTGGAGTGACTATGGGCTTGAAGTTGGGGTCCATAAAGGTCCAGATTTCGGCCCTATCCATTTTCTTTCAAAAAGAACTGGCTTCTCTTCCTGAGGTTCAGACGTTTGTTAAGGGAGTGCTGCATATTCAGCCCCCTTTTGTGCCACCAGTGGCACCTTGGGATCTCAACGTGGTGTTGGGTTTCCTGAAATCCCACTGGTTTGAGCCACTTAAGACCGTGGAGCTAAAGTGTCTCACGTTGAAGGTGGTCATGCTATTGGCCTTAGCTTCGGCTAGGCGTGTGTCAGAATTGGCGGCTTTGTCATGTAAAAGCCCCTATCTGGTTTTCCATGTGGACAGGGCAGAATTGCGGACTCGTCCACAATTTCTGCCGAAGGTGGCGTCATCTTTTCATTTGAACCAACCTATTGTGGTGCCTACGGCTACTCGTGACTTGGAGGATTCCAAGGTGCTTGATGTAGTCAGGGCTTTGAAAATTTATGTGGCCAGAACGTCTGGAGTCAGGAAAACGGACTCGCTGTTTATCCTGTATGCATCCAACAAGCTGGGTGCTCCTGCTTCAAAGCAAACTATTGCTCGCTGGATCTGTAACACGATTCAGCAGGCTCATTCTGCGGCTGGATTGCCGCATCCAAAATCGATAAAAGCCCATTCCACAAGGAAAGTGGGCTCTTCTTGGACGGCTGCCCGAGGGGTCTCGGCATTACAGCTTTGCCGAGCAGCTACTTGGTCGGGTTCAAACACTTTTGCAAAATTCTGCAAGTTTGATACCCTGGCTGAGGAGGACCTTGTGTTTGCCCATTCGGTGCTGCAGAGTAATTCGCACTCTACCGCCCGTTTGGGAGCTTTGGTATAATCCCCATGGTCCTTACGGAGTTCCCAGCATCCACTAGGACGTCAGAGAAAATAAGAATTTACTCACCGGTAAATCTATTTCTCGTAGTCCGTAGTGGATGCTGGGAGCCCGTCCCAAGTGCGGATTGTCTGCAATACTTGTATATAGTTATTGCTTAATAAAGGGTTATGTTATGTTGGCATCCGTGGTTGATGCTTTGTTGATTGTTCATACTGTTAACTGGGTATGTTATCACAAGTTATACGGTGTGATTGGTGTGGCTGGTATGAGTGTTACCCTGGATTCCAAAATCCTTTCCTTGTAATGTCAGCTCTTCCGGGCACAGTTTCCTTAACTGAGGTCTGGAGGAGGGGCATAGAGGGAGGAGCCAGTGCACACCAGTAGTACTAAATCTTTCTTAGAGTGCCCAGTCTCCTGCGGAGCCCGTCTATCCCCCATGGTCCTTACGGAGTCCCCAGCATCCACTACGGACTACGAGAAATAGATTTACCGGTGAGTAAAATCTTATTTTTTAATCCATCTGGCCAAGGTTTGCTTATTCGCAGGCCAGCCACGTTTGTGGAAACCATAAAGTACAAAAAGGGTATCGGACCTCCTGAGAGAAGCAGTCCTCTCCATGTAAATACGGAGTGCCCGTACCACATCCAAAGACAGCTCTTTGGAGGAAAAACCAGAAGAGATAAAAGCCGGAACCACAATCTCTTGGTTAAGATGGAAAGATGACAACACCTTAGGTAGATAACCGGGACGAGTTCTGAGAACTGCCCGGACACAGTGAAAAATCAGAAAGGGTGGATGACAGGACAAAGCACCCAAGTCTGACACCCTCCTAGCAGAGGCAACAGCCAGCAGAAAAAAGACCTTAAGCGTAAGATATTTAAGGTCCACAGACTCAAGAGGTTCAAATGGAGAGACTCTTGTAGGGCATTCAAGACAACAGACAGATCCCATCGAACCACAGAAAGGACATAGGGAGGCTGAATCCGTAAAACACCTTGAGTGAAAGTATGAACGTCGGGAATAGACGCAATATTCCTCTGAAACCACACCGACAAGGCAGAAATATGAACCTTGAGGGAGGCCAGACGAAGATCTAAGTCTAGGCCATGTTGCAGAAAAGACAATAGTCTAGAATTTCTGAAATTGTATGCATCGTAATTCTTAGCAGCACACAAGGTGAAGTAATAATTCCAGACCCTGTAGTAGATCCGCGCAGAAGCCGGTTTACGGGCCTTTAGCATAGTTTGGATAACCGCCTCAGAGAATCCTTTGGCCCTCAGGAGTGATGCTTTAAGAGCCATACCATCAAAACCAGTCTGGCCAGGTCTGGGTAGACACAAGGGCCCTGAACGAGAAGGTCTGGGCGCTGAGGAAGTAGAAGAGGGCGCTCTATCTTTAGACCCTGCAGGTCCGAGAACCAATGCCGTCTGGGCCATGCTGTAGCGACTAGTAGTAGTATTCGTTTTTCTTGCTTGAACTTCCGTATTACCCTGGGCAGGAGTGACACTGGAGGGAACACATATGGCAGCCAAAAGTTCCATGAAATTGCCAATGCATACACGAACGCTGCTTGAGGATCCCTTGCCCTTGAGCTGAAGACAGGAACCTTGTGATTGTGTCGAGACGCCATCAGGTCTACATCTGTGTAGACCCCACTTGTCCACTAGGAGTTGAAAGACTTCCAGATGAAAACTCCACTCTCCGGCGTGCACGTCCTGACGACTGAGGAAGTCCGCTTCCCAGTTGAGGACTCCCGGAATGAACACTGCCGATATTGCTGGCAGATGGCGTTCCACCCAACAAAGGATTTTTTTACACTTCCATCATTGCCATGCGCTTTGAGTGCCGCCTTGATGGTTTATGTACGCCACCGTGGTGGCGTTGTCTGATTGTACTTGAACAGGCCTGTTTTGTACCAGAGGTAGGGCCAGTGTCAATGCATTGAACACTGCCGCAATTCTAGAATGTTTATTGGGAGGAGAGAATTAATCCCTGGTCCACCGACACTGGAGAGAGTGTTGCTTCAATACCGCACCCCAACCTCGCAAACTGGCATCCGTTGTCAGAAGGACCCAGTTGGAGATTCAGAATGGACAGACCCTGCTAAACTGTTGGTCCTGGAGCCACCAGTTCAGTGACAGACGAACCTCCGGAATCAACGAGATCATTTGAGACTTGATCCGATGAGGCAGGCCGTCCCACTTGGAAAGGATTAACCTCTGCAAAGGGCGGGAATGAAATTGAGCGTACTCTACCACGTCGAAAGCAGACACCATGAGGCCTAGTACTTGCATCACCGAGTATCGACACGCTTGGGTGAGAGAGGAAGTATTTGATCCTGTCCTGAAGTTTCATGACTTTCCCTTGAGACGGAAACAATCTCTGGTTGTATGTGTCCAGCAGTGACCCCAGTTGCACCATGCTCCGAGCAGGGACCAGTGAGGACTTTTTCCAGTTGATGAGCCACCCGTGGGCTTGTAGAAATTGGACCGTCAGTTCCAGATGACGGAAGAGAACATCTTGGGAGTTCGCGATGATCAGCAAGTCGTCCAGACACGGCAGGATCCTGATTCCCTGACGGCGGAGAAGGACAGTCATCACGGTCATGACCTTGTTCCCTGACGGCGGAGAAGGACAGTCATCACGGTCATGACCTTGGTGAAGATTCATGGGGCCATGGCCAGTACAAATGGCAGGGCCTGGAATTGGATGCCAATAGCAAACCGCAGATATTGTTGATGCGAGAAGGCAATAGGTATATGCAGGTAAGCATTCTGTATTTCCAGGGATACCATATAGTCTTCGTGTTCCATTGCCAGTACAATAGAGCGCAGAGTTTCCATACGGAATTTGGACACTCACAAATTTGTTCAATGATTTGAGGTTGAGTATAGGCCGGAAGGACCCATTTGGCTTCGGTACTAGAAACAGGATCGAATAATTACCCCTGCCCCTCTGGGACAGAAGTACCGGCACTACCACTCCTGTGTCCAGGAGGGATTGCATAACCAAGCTTAGAGCTTTCACTTTCAACGGATCCGAAGGGATAACTGTTGAGAACAACTGGCGATGGGGACGTCTTTTGAAAGAGATTGCGTTCCCGTGAGAGACAACTTCCCGCACCCAGGCGTCCGAAGTGGTCTTTAACCAGGCCTGGGCGAACTGCAGAAGTCGGCCTCCCACCCTGGGGTCCCCCAGGGGAAGGCCCATCCAGTCATGCAGCAGGCTTGACGGGCAGTCCAGGATTGTTTAGATTTGGGCTTAGTGGTTTTGGAAGCACGAGCCTGTCTTGGGTACGCTTGACCTTTTGCTTTACCTGAAGGTTGAAAGGAACGTAAAGTGGTACTCTTAGCCTTCGGAGCCAAAACGCAGTCTTAGCAGTCGCTAAGTCACAATCTTGTTCAGATCCTCCCCAAAAAGGATGTTTCCCTTAAAAGGGAGCACTTCCAAGGTCTTTTTGGAGTCCAGATCCATCTGCCCGGAACTTAACCACAGAATTCGGCGAGCCAAGATAGACATAGTAGACACCTTGGCCGCCATAACACCTGCCTCAGAGGCGGCCTCCTGAATACAGTGGGAGGCTGTGATAATATAAGACAGATATTGTCAGAGGCAGCTCATTCACAATTGCCTGAACCCATGCTTCAATTCCTTTCGCAGCCCAGGAGGCTGCCATAGTGGGCTTATGTAGAGCACCTTTAAGGGAGTAAATAGACCTCCAGCATCCCTCCACGCACTTATCCGTCGGTTCCTTCAGTGAGGTGACAGTGGTGACAGGCAGAGTAGATGACACCACAAGATGGGCCACATGAGAGTCCACCGGCGGTGGAGTTTCCCACTTGTTACTCAACCCGCAGGGATAGGATAACAAGTTAGCATCTTTTTAGACAGGGAAAATGTCTTTCCTGGAGACGCCAAGGATTCTTGACGTATGTCAATTAAATGGTCAGAATGTGGTAATACTACTTTAGTAACCTTCTGACGTTTGAACTGACCAGGTTTCTTAGAAGCAGTACTGGGCTGCATCTCATCATCTATTTGGAGAATCACCTTAGTAGCCTCCACTAGGTCAAGAACATCAACCTGGGTTGTAGATTCCTCATCAGAAGCGGCTGTATCAGTGTCTGATGGATCAGTATATCCCCATCCTCATCAGAAGAATTATCCAAAATATTAGTGGATTGTGACGAAGAAATGGCCCGCTTAGATGACCCCTTGGCCCCAGAGGGGCGTGGGGTAGACTTTTGTCTAACCAAAGATTGATTTAGTTGTTGTAACTGGGTAGACAGAGTATCCGCCCAAGGCGGATTAACTACAGGGACAATATGTGGCTGTAATGGCACAGGAGGTCCCACAGGGGGGCGTAAAATGTGTCACAAGCGTATTCAGCATACTTGAGTACGCTGCCCAAGGTGGGTCCTGATTGGCCACAGGTGCTGCGGGCTGACTGGGAGGTGTATGGCATCCAGTGCCTGAACCATCAGTTAAAACTTCCCCCTCAGGTAAATCCGTGGTGCCAGCACTGCATGATTCAGAAGCGGCCGCGGATTTCCTGCCCTGTGTGGCAGACATTATGGGGAATGTAGCCTTAGAGCGTAACAGTACAATACAGCCAGACAAACACAATACCTGCAAATAACCCACTGTGTTATGCGACAGTAAATACAGGGCACAAACAGAGGATTTAAGTGGTATGACATGACTGAGATACACAGAAAAAAAAAATACCAAACAGTATATACTGTGTAGCTATATAGTGATAGGAAGTAGTTTGATACACAAGAATGGAATTCACTCAGCAGCTACAGGCACACTCAGTCACAGGTACAATGCAGAAATTATTACAGATAGACAATAAAACTGCACTGGACTAGTAAAACTACATATAGCTATGTATAATATAGATATAACAATGCACAGTAGCTACTGGATGTATATCACAGAATACTTGTACTAAATATTCAGATAGCAATACACTTGTTCTTAACTAACACGGTCTAAAATGACATGTAGAATACTTAAGTGTCTGTAAATGCACAGCACTTATGAGACAGGCGGCTTTACAGAGGAGACAGTGCCCTGCAGTGCAGTAGATCAGCCCAGTTAGCAGTGTAAAGATGGCGCCAAAATCTTAGTCAGGGAGTGGGGGAGACTGAAATGCAGCTCTGGGGCGAGAACACCAGCAGTAGATGGCGCCCAGAGCTGGGAGAGGGGCTACAGGTCAGCACCTTATCGCCTATGCTGGTCCTCACCACCAGGTACTGTGGAGCATATGTAAAACGGATTTTAGTAAATCCGAACTGTGCCCCCTCTTCCCTGGTGGCTATTGTGGGGGTCCCTGTGCAGTACAGTGTCCACGCCAGTGGTGTGGTTAGTCTCCTGGGACCGTGATTTACCGGCGGGTCCCACCTGGGGAACCCTCTTACCTCCTGTAGAGCGTCAGCAGTGGTGTGCCTGATGACCTGTGCACCTCAGCTGCAAGTACCCGGGAACCCGGCCACGGGAGTATGCAGCGCTGCTGGGGAGGTGATGGAGCCGCAGCACAGTATGTCAGAATGCCATAAAGTGCTGCAGCCCTTGAAGTCTTCTTAAAAAGCTCTTTTCAGGGATGCCTAACGCAGCCCCACCTGTTAGTGACCTGCACTGCAGGCACCAACTTACAAACTGAGCTCTAGTGCCTGGAGGCGGGGTTATAGAGGAGGCGGTGCAGTGCATCCTGGGAACAGTCAACGCTTTAGCCTGTTGGTGCCTCGGATCAAGATTCTACTTTTACCCCAATGTATTCCTTGTGGAATCCCAGTGTACCCTGCTGCAGAAAAAAAAAAAAAATTATGAGATTTTCTTACCTGGTAAAATTCTTTTCTACTAATCCATGGGGGAAATAGGTATTACACTGGGGTATGGGCAGGAAGAGAGCTGGCAACCAGTTAACTTTTTCTACCCAGCAGCGTCCCTGGTTACTTCTGACCTATACTCCGCCCTCAGCCCCAGGCAGACGAGTTAAGTTAGCAAGCCCAAGGCAGGAGCAAGAAAGAAAAGAAAAGGAAAACTGGCACACACCTAGGTCCAAATACAAAGAAGATGTAGACAGGGGAGCCAGAAACAGAACAAAACCCCGCAAACCAGTTGCTTCAGGGCAGGCACCCTGTGTCCCCTATGGATTATAAGAAAAATAAGATTTTACTCACCGGTAAATCTATTTCTCGTAGTCCGTAGTGGATGCTGGGAACTCCGTAAGGACCATGGGGAATAGCAGCTCCGCAGGAGACTGGGCACAACTAAAGAAAGCTTTAGGACTACCTGGTGTGCACTGGCTCCTCCCTCTATGACCCTCCTCCAGACCTCAGTTAGGATACTGTGCCCGGAAGAGCTGACACAATAAGGAAAGGATTTTGAATCCCGGGTAAGACTCATACCAGCCACACCAATCACACCGTATAAATCGTGATACTATACCCAGTTAACAGTATGAAATATAACTGAGCCTCTCAACAGATGGCTCAACAATAACCCTTTAGTTAAACAATAACTATATACAAGTATTGCAGACAATTCGCACTTGGGACGGGCGCCCAGCATCCACTACGGACTACGAGAAATAGATTTACCGGTGAGTAAAATCTTATTTTCTCTGACGTCCTAGTGGATGCTGGGAACTCCGTAAGGACCATGGGGATTATACCAAAGCTCCCAAACGGGCGGGAGAGTGCGGATGACTCTGCAGCACCGAATGAGCGAACTCTAAGTCCTCCTCAGCCAGGGTATCAAACTTGCAGAATTTAGCAAATGTGTTTGACCCCGACCAAGTAGCTGCTCGGCAAAGTTGTAAAGCCGAGACCCCTCGGGCAGCCGCCCAAGAAGAGCCCACCTTCCTCGTGGAATGGGCTTTTACAGATTTAGGATGCGGCAGTCCAGCCGCAGAATGTGCAAGTTGAATCGTGCTACAGATCCAGCGAGCAATAGTCTGCTTTGAAGCAGGCGCACCCAACTTGTTGGGCGCATGCAGGATAAATAGCGAGTCAGTCTTTCTGACTCCAGCTGTCCTGGAAACATAGATTTTTAGGGCCCGGACTACGTCCAGCAACTTGGAGTCCTCCAAGTTACGAGTAGCCGCAGGCACCACAATAGGCTGGTTCAAATGAAACGCTGAAACCACCTTTGGGAGAAATTGGGGACGAGTCCTCAATTCCGCCCTATCCATATGGAAAATCAGATAAGGGCTTTTACAAGACAAAGCCGCCAATTCTGACACACGCCTGGCCGAAGCCAAGGCCAACAGCATGACCACTTTCCACGTGAGATATTTTAGTTCCACGGTTTTAAGTGGTTCAAACCAATGCGACTTTAGGAAATCCAACACCACGTTGAGATCCCAAGGTGCCACTGGGGGCACAAAAGGGGGCTGAATATGCAGCACTCCCTTAACAAATGTCTGAACTTCAGGTAGTGAAGCCAGTTCTTTTTGGAAGAAAATCGATAGAGCCGAATCTGGACCTTAATGGAACCCAATTTTAAGCCCATAGTCACCCCCTGACTGTAGGAAGTGCAGAAATCGACCTAGCTGAAATTCCTCCGTTGGGGCCTTCCTGGTCTCACTCCACGCAACATATTTCCGCCATATGCGGTGATAATGGTTTGCGGTCACTTCTTTCCTAGCTTTAATAAGCGTAGGGATAACTTCCTCCGGAATGCCCTTTTCCTTCAGGATCCGGCGTTCAACCGCCATGCCGTCAAAAGCAGCCGCGGTAAGTCTTGGAACAGACCGGGCCCCTGCTGCAGCAGGTCCTGTCTGAGCGGCAGAGGCCATGGGTCCTCTGAGATCATTTCTTGAAGTTCTGGGTACCAAGCTCTTCTTGGCCAATCCGGAACAATGAGTATAGTTCTTACTCCTCTCCTTCTTATTAGTCTCAGTACCTTGGGTATGAGAGGCAGAGGAGGGAACACATACACCGACCGGTACACCCACGGTGTTACCAGAGCGTCCACAGCTATCGCCTGAGGGTCCCTTGACCTGGCGCAATATCTTTTTAGCTTTTTGTTGAGGCGGGACGCCATCATGTCCACCTGTGGCCTTTCCCACCGGTGTACAATCATTTGGAAGACTTCTGGATGAAGTCCCCACTCTCCCGGGTGGAGGTCGTGTCTGCTGAGAAAGTCTGCTTCCCAGTTGTCCACTCCGGGAATGAACACTGCTGACAGTGCTAACACATGATTTTCCGCCCATCGGAGAATCCTTGTGGCTTCTGCCATTGCCATCCTGCTTCTTGTGCCGCCCTGTCGGTTTACATGGGCGACCGCCGTGATGTTGTCTGACTGGATCAGCACCGGCTGGTGTTGAAGCAGGGGTCTTGCCTGACTTAGGGCATTGTAAATGGCCCTTAGTTCCAGAATATTTATGTGTAGGGAAGTCTCCTGACTTGTCCATAGTCCCTGGAAGTTTCTTCCCTGTGTGACTGCCCCCCAACCTCGAAGGCTGGCATCCGTGGTCACCAGGACCCAGTCCTGTATGCCGAATCTGCGGCCCTCTAGAAGATGAGCACTCTGCAGCCACCACAACAGCGACACCCTGGTCCTTGGAGACAGGGTTATCAGCCGATGCATCTGAAGATGCGATCCGGACCACTTGTCCAACAGATCCCACTGAAAAATCCTTGCATGGAACATTCCGAATGGAATTGCTTCGTAAGAAGCCACCATCTTTCCCAGGACTCGCGTGCAGTGGTGCACCGACACCTGTTTTGGTTTCAGGAGGTCTCTGATTAGAGATGACAACTCCTTGGCCTTCTCCTCCGGGAGAAATACTTTTTTCTGTTCTGTGTCCAGAACCATCCCCAGGAACAGTAGACGCGTTGTAGGAACCAGCTGCGACTTTGGAATATTCAGGATCTAGCCGTACTGTTGTAGCACTTCCCGAGCTAGTGCTACACCGATCAACAACTGTTCCCTGGACCTCGCCTTTATAAGGAGATCGTCCAAGTACGGGATAATTAAAACTCCCTTTCTCCGAAGGAGTATCATCATTTCGGCCATTACCTTGGTAAATACCCTCGGTGCCGTGGACAGACCAAACGGCAACGTCTGGAATTGGTAATGACAGTCCTGTACCACAAATCTGAGGTACTCCTGGTGAGGAGGGTAAATGGGGACATGCAGGTAAGCATCCTTGATGTCCAGTGATACCATGGAATCCCCCTCGTCCAGGCTTGCAATCACCGCCCTGAGCGATTCCATCTTGAACTTGAACCTTCTTATATAAGTTTTCAAGGATTTTAAATTTAAAATGGGTCTCACCGAACCGTCCGGTTTCGGTACCACAAACATTGTGGAATAGTAACCCCGTCCTTGTTGAAGGAGGGGTACCTTGATTATCACCCGCTGAGAATACAGCTTGTGAATCGCCTCCAGCACTGCCTCCCTGTCCGGGGGAGCTGTCGGCAAGGCAGATTTGAGGAAACGGCGAGGGGGAGACGTCTCGAATTCCAGCTTGTACCCCTGAGATACTACTTGTAGAATCCAGGGATCCACCCGTGAGCGAGCCCACTGGTCGCTGAAGTTCTTGAGACGGGCCCCCACCGTACCTGGCTCCGCCTGTGGAGCCCCAGCGTCATGCGGTGGACTTAGAGGAAGCGGGGGAGGGCTTTTGTTCCTGGGAACTGGCTGTATGTTGCAGCTTTTTCCCTCTACCTCTGCCTCTGGGCAGAAAGGACGCGCCTCTAACCCGCTTGCCTTTCTGGGGCCGAAAGGACTGTACCTGATAATACGGTGCTTTCTTTGGCTGTGAGGGAACATGGGGTAAAAATGCTGACTTCCCAGCTGTCGCTGTGGAAACGAGGTCCGAGAGACCATCCCCAAACAACTCCTCACCCTTGTAAGGCAATACTTCCATGTGCCTTTTAGAATCTGCATCTCCTGTCCACTGCCGAGTCCACAATCCTCTCCTGGCAGAAATGGACATTGCGTTTATTTTAGATGCCAGCCGGCAAATATCCCTCTGTGCATCTCTCATGTACAAGACAGCGTCTTTAATATGCTCTACGGTTAGCAATATAGTGTCCCTGTCTAGGGTATCAATGTTTTCCGACAGGGAATCTGACCACGCAGCTGCAGCACTGCACATCCATGCTGAAGCAATAGCCGGTCTCAGTATAATACCTGAGTGTGTATATACAGACTTCAGGATAGCCTCCTGCTTTCTATCTGCAGGCTCCTTTAGGGCGGCCGTGTCCGGAGACGGTAGTGCCACCTTTTTTGACAGACGTGTGAGCGCTTTATCCACCCTAGGGAATGTCTCCCAACATGACCTGTCCTCTGGCGGGAAAGGGTACGCCATTAGTAACTTTTTAGAAATTACCAGTTTCTTATCGGGGGAAGCCCACACTTCTTCACACACTTCATTTAATTCATCAGATGGGGGAAAAACCACTGGTAGTTTTTTCTCCCCAAACATAATACCCTTTTTTGTGGTACCTGGGGTAATATCAGAAATATGCAACACATTTTTCATTGCCGTAATCATGTAACGGGTGGCTCTATTGGAATGTACACTAGTCTCATCATCGTCGACACTGGAGTCAGTATCCGTGTCGACATCTGTGTCTGCTATCTGAGGTAGCGGGCGTTTTAGAGCCCCTGATGGCTTTAGAGACGTCTGGGCAGGCACAGGCTGAGAAGCCGGCTGTCCCACTTCTGCTATGTCGTCAAACCTTTTATGTAAGGAGTCGACACTGTCGCGTAATTCCTTCCACATAACCATCCACTCAGGTGTCGACCCCGCAGGGGGTGACATCACATTTATCGGCACCTGCTCCGCCTCCACATAAGCCTCCTCATCAAACATGTCGACACAGCCGAACCGACACACCGCACACACACAGGGAATGCTCTGACTGAGGACAGGACCCCACAAAGCCCTTTGGGGAGACAGAGAGAGTATGCCAGCACACACCAACAGCGCTATATAACACAGGGATTAACACTATAACTGAGTGATTTTTCTCAATATAGCTGCTTGTATACACAATATTGCGCCTAAAATTAGTGCCCCTTCTCTCTTTTTTACCCTATGTAGTTTGGAAACTGCAGGGGAGAGCCTGGGAGCGATCCTTCCAGCAGAGCTGTGAGGGAAAATGGCGCCAGTGTGCTGAGGGAGATAGCCCCGCCCCTTTTTCGGCGTACTTCTCGCGCTTTTTTTTATGTATATCTGGCAGGGGTATTTTACACATATATAGTCTCTATGACTATATTATGTGTTATTTGCCAGCCAAGGTACTCAATATTGCAGCCCAGGGCGCCCCCCCCCACCCCAGCGCCCTGCACCCATCAGTGACCGGAGTGTGAGGTGTGCATGGGAAGCAATGGCGCACAGCTGCAGTGCTGTGCGCTACCTTGATGAAGACCGAAGTCTTCTGCCGCCGATTTCCAGGACCCTCTTCTTGCTTCTGGCTCTAAGGTGGACGGCGGCGCGGCTCCGGGACCGGACGACCGAGGCTGGGCCTGTGTTCGATCCCTCTGGAGCTAATGGTGTCCAGTAGCCTAGAAGCCCAAGCTAGCTGCAAGCAGGTAGGTTCGCTTCTCTCCCCTTAGTCCCTCGTAGCAGTGAGTCTGTTGCCAGCAGATCTCACTGAAAATAAAAAACCTAAAATAAACTTTATTTTTCTAAGAGCTCAGGAGAGCCCCTAGTGTGCATCCAGCTCAGCCGGGCACAAAATTCTAACTGAGGCCTGGAGGAGGGTCATAGAGGGAGGAGCCAGTGCACACCAGGTAGTCCTAAAGCTTTCTTTAGTTGTGCCCAGTCTCCTGCGGAGCCGCTATTCCCCATGGTCCTTACGGAGTTCCCAGCATCCACTAGGACGTCAGAGAAAGGATTTAACCAAGCAAGATAAATCTCTTTTTCTTCATCCCATGGGGGACACAAGGATTACACTGGGATGTCCCAAAGCGATTCCCCTAAGGGAGCGGATATGCCTGAGCCCTGTAAACCACAACTGTGAGGGCGAAAGTGTCAAAGTAGTAGAACTAGAAAATCGTATAGGCAGAGGACGCTTTGCAAAGTTGCTATCCAGAGGCGCCACATCAAGCTGGCCAAGAAGTTCCCACCAACCGGGTTGAAGGAGCGGACACTACGAACAGAAAAGGAAGGTCCACTGCTGTACAAGTATGGCAGATAGGAAAACAGAGACCTGTGGCTACAGTCTGCGTAGTAATCAACCAGCTCCATTTAAGAAAAGCATAATGGCAAAGAGACTCTGGGTTACTAAGATTCCTACTATGGTCAAGAGCAATCTGGAAAGCCCATACAACAACCAAGGACGCCTCCTCCGGTGAAGAATCCAGTGTATGAAAGAAAGGAATCACAATCTATAGATGTGAAACCACGTAATACCCGAGGGAGGCAGTACAATCAACCAAAAAATGGCCTGGTCCAAGAGATGAGCCAGAACTGAAGAGTGAGAAGAGAATGCACTTAGGTCCGATACCCATCAGGCCATGGCAAGCGAATAGACTGCTGTGTATGTAAGCCCACAGCATCCAAAGGCTCAAACAGAACTGAAAGCAGAGCCCTAAAATCCCAAATCAGTCTCCAGTAAAACCACTGGAAGAACAAATGGGGACTGTACGCAGTGAACACCCTGTAGTTTGTACATTAGGTAACAGCAAAAACAACCCCAAAAAGAGCACATAAAGGGCAGACACAAGCACCAACAATAAAGACAGGCAGAGGCCTAATTCAGGACCTGCCAGCAAGAAAAAGGACTCCCATGAGTCGATTCAACCAGTGGAAAAACCTCTAATCGAATACTAGGTGAAGGAAGTCCTTCTACCCGAACACAATAAGAAATTGTAGGAGAAGGTGGTTAACGAACATTAAGCATGGTATGAATGACCAATCTTGAGGACTCGTGAGCTCACAGGATGGATGTGCTAAAAGCTACCCGGACGAGAGATGTGCAAGACATGGACGGAAGCACGCCAGGGAGTGTCGATAGAAAAGCAGGGAAGATCCATGAACCAAGCCCTTCACAGTCAGTACGAAGCCACAAGGATCACCGTGCTGTCCTCCAACTGCAACCTGAGGAATACCCATTGATCCAGGAAGAGTGGATGTAGAGTAAAAGGAAGGTGTACCGAACCTCCAAAAAGTCCACTAGAAGAGCTCCTGGAACAGCACCTCGATGGCTTTGATGAGTGCTGAGACGCCATTATGACAATGGCTGGCGAGCCCCAGAGGAGAAACAGAAGTGGAAAGATGTCTGGATGAAGAGCCCCTTCGCCCAAATGAACGACCTGGCGGCTTTGGAAATCCGCCTACCCGTCGCAGACTCTGAAAATATAGGATGCATCTGAATGAATAGAGCATAGCCCTGGGAGACCACTCCTCTTACCCAGGCATCGCCATGGACTTCATTCAAGCATCGGTGGAAAAGCAGTTGGAGGCCTGCCCTCATGCTGCAGGCTGGCAGCTGACAGGGCAACTGGTAGATCACGGCCGTTTACCTCATAGCACGAAGCTCCTGGAGGGGGAAAACTGGAAACCAGAAACACAGTCCCTTGGTTATGCCTTGTGGCCCAAAGGAACGAAACTTAATATCTTGCAACCTGGTCTGCCTCAGGAGGAAGGGAGTTGTATTCGGAGCCACTATCAAATCCCCAACATTGTTGAACAAATGGATCTCTGACTAAAGAAGAGCTCCCAGGTGCTTTTTCGTCAGTGCAGCAGGAGCAAGGCCAGAGGGCTGTCCTGGTTGCCCACCAATCCCATGAAGGCTACAATGCCATGAAGGCTATGATACCAGTGCTATAAGTACCTCATCAAGATAGTAGTACTCCACCCTGATATGTCCCAAGAGACAAGAACTTGTCTCTGTGGTTACCAGACCCGGGCCATCCCCAAGGGTGTTTGCCCAGCGTCCGATGGCCTTAGCTTTGATAGTACAAATTACCTTGAAGAAGATTCCAGTGCTCTATTCATTGGATGCCATGTAGCGGGAGTATTCGTAACTATGTGGGCTATGAGAACCAGAGAGTTAAACAGTGCCGCTCCTGCAGACATCAAACGGAAACTGGCCTGCCTGGGGGAACGGTAAAGGCATACCTCCCTACTTTTAGAAGCTGGGAAGAGGGACACTGAAGTGCAGCCGAAATTAGGGGGCATGGCTTCATGGTTTTCGCTGCTGTGGGGGGCATGCCGAGCGCTCTATGAGTTACTAGCAAGTCCCCTGTCCTTCTCTCCATGTGAATAGATGCTGGAGGCACCTGCTTTAATAGAAGTTAAAGCAGGTGTCTAATAGCAAGGTTGTTAAAGGAGTTAAAAATAAATAGTTCATGAATAGAAATATGAGGCGCGGTGATAATAATAAGATTTTACTTACCGATAAATCTATTTCTCGTAGTCCGTAGTGGATGCTGGGGACTCCGTCAGGACCATGGGGATTAGCGGCTCCGCAGGAGACAGGGCACAAAAATAAAGCTTTAGGATCAGGTGGTGTGCACTGGCTCCTCCCCCTATGACCCTCCTCCAAGCCTCAGTTAGGATACTGTGCCCGGACGAGCGTACACAATAAGGAAGGATTTTGAATCCCGGGTAAGACTCATACCAGCCACACCAATCACACCGTACAACTTGTGATCTGAACCCAGTTAACAGTATGACAAACGTAGGAGCCTCTGAACAGACGGTTCACAACAATAACAACCCGATTTTTTTGTAACAATAACTATGTACAAGTATTGCAGACAATCCGCACTTGGGATGGGCGCCCAGCATCCACTACGGACTACGAGAAATAGATTTATCGGTAAGTAAAATCTTATTTTCTCTGACGTCCTAGTGGATGCTGGGGACTCCGTCAGGACCATGGGGATTATACCAAAGCTCCCAAACGGGCGGGAGAGTGCGGATGACTCTGCAGCACCGAATGAGAGAACTCCAGGTCCTCTTTAGCCAGGGTATCAAATTTGTAGAATTTTACAAACGTGTTCTCCCCCGACCACGTAGCTGCTCGGCAGAGTTGTAATGCCGAGACCCCTCGGGCAGCCGCCCAGGATGAGCCCACCTTCCTTGTGGAATGGGCCTTGACAGATTTAGGCTGTGGCAGGCCTGCCACAGAATGTGCAAGTTGAATTGTGCTACAAATCCAACGAGCAATCGTCTGCTTAGAAGCAGGAGCACCCAACTTGTTGGGTGCATACAGTATAAACAGCGAGTCAGATTTTCTGACTCCAGCCGTCCTTGAAATATATATTTTCAATGCCCTGACAACGTCCAGCAACTTGGAATCCTCCAAATCGCTAGTAGCCGCAGGCACCACAATAGGCTGGTTCAGGTGAAACGCTGACACCACCTTAGGCAGAAACTGAGGACGCGTCCGCAGTTCTGCCCTGTCCGAATGGAAAATCAGATATGGGCTTTTATACGATAAAGCCGCCAATTCTGACACTCTCCTGGCTGAAGCCAGGGCCAGTAGCATGGTTACTTTCCATGTAAGATATTTCAAATCCACCGATTTGAGTGGCTCAAACCAATGGGATTTGAGAAAATCCAAAACTACGTTAAGGTCCCACGGAGCCACTGGGGGCACAACCGGGGGCTGTATATGTAGTACTCCTTTTACAAAAGTCTGGACTTCAGGAACTGAAGCCAATTCTTTCTGGAAGAAAATCGACAGGGCCGAAATTTGAACCTTAATGGACCCCAATTTGAGGCCCATAGACAATCCTGTTTGCAGGAAATGTAGGAATCCTCCGTGGGGGCCTTCCTGGCCTCACACCACGCAACATATTTTCTCCAAATGCGGTGATAATGTTGTGCAGTCACCTCCTTCCTGGCTTTTACCAGTGTAGGAATGACCTCTTCCGGAATGCCTTTTTCCCTTAGAATTCGGCGTTCAACCGCCATGCCGTCAAACGCAGCCGCGGTAAGTCTTGGAATAGACACGGTCCCTGCTGAAGCAGGTCCCGTCTTAGAGGTAGAGGCCACGGATCTTCCGTGAGCATCTCCTGAAGTTCCGGGTACCAAGTTCTTCTTGGCCAATCCGGAGCCACGAGTATCGTTCTTACTCCCCTTTGCCGTATAATTCTCAGTACTTTTGGTATGAGAGGCAGAGGAGGAAACACATACACTGACTGGAACACCCACGGTGTTACCAGAGCGTCCACAGCTATTGCCTGAGGGTCTCTTGACCTGGCGCAATACCTGTCCAGTTTTTTGTTGAGGCGAGACGCCATCATATCCACCTTTGGTTTTTCCCAACGGTTCACAATCATGTGGAAGACTTCTGGATGAAGTCCCCACTCTCCCGGGTGTAGATCGTGTCTGCTGAGGAAGTCTGCTTCCCAGTTGTCCACTCCCGGAATGAACACTGCTGACAGTGCTATCACATGATCTTCCGCCCAGCGAAGAATCCTTGCAGCTTCTGCCATTGCTCTCCTGCTTCTTGTGCCGCCCTGTCTGTTTACGTGGGCGACTGCCGTGATGTTGTCCGACTGGATCAACACCGGCTGACCCTGAAGCAGGGGTTTTGCCAGGCTTAGAGCATTGTAAATCGCTCTTAGCTCCAGTATATTTATGTGAAGAGACATCTCCAGGCTTGACCATACTCCCTGGAAGTTTCTTCCCTGTGTGACCGCTCCCCAGCCTCTCAGACTGGCATCCGTGGTCACCAGGACCCAGTCCTGTATGCCGAATCTGCGGCCCTCTAACAGATGAGCACTCTGCAACCACCACAGAAGAGACACCCTTGTCCGTGGCGATAAGGTTATCCGCTGATGCATCTGCAGATGCGATCCGGACCATTTGTCCAGCAGATCCCACTGAAAAGTTCTTGCGTGAAATCTGCCGAATGGAATCGCTTCGTAAGAAGCCACCATTTTTCCCAGGACCCTTGTGCAATGATGCACTGACACTTTTCCTGGTTTTAGGAGGTTCCTGACTAGCTCGGATAACTCCCTGGCTTTCTTCTCCGGGAGAAACACCTTTTTCTGGACTGTGTCCAGAATCATCCCTAGGAACAGCAGACGTGTCGTCGGAAACAGCTGCGGTTTTGGAATATTTAGAATCCACCCGTGCTGTCGTAGAACTACTTGAGATAGTGCTACTCCGACCTCCAACTGTTCTCTGGACCTTGCCCTTATCAGGAGATCGTCCATTTTCTTTGAAGAAGAATCATCATTTCGGCCATTACCTTGGTAAGGACCCGGGGTGCCGTGGACAATCCAACCGGCAGCGTCTGAAACTGATAGTGACAGTTCTGTACCACGAACCTGAGGTACCCTTGGTGAGAAGGGCAAATTGGGACATGGAGGTAAGCATCTGTCCCGGGACACCATATAGTCCCCTTTTTCCTGGTTCGCTATCACTGCTCTGAGTGACTCCATCTTGATTTGAACCTTTTTATGTAAGTGTTCAAATATTTCAGATTTAGAATAGGTCTCACCGAGCCGTCTGGCTTCAGTACCACAATATAGTGTGGAATAATACCCCTTTCCTTGTTGTAGGAGGGGTACTTTGATTATCACCTGCTGGGAATACAGCTTGTGAATTGTTTCCACTACTGCCTCCCTGTCGGAGGGAGACGTTGGTAAAGCAGACTTCAGGAACCTGCGAGGGGGAGACGTCTCGAACTTCCAATCTGTACCCCTGGGATACTACATGTAGGATCCAGGGGTCCACTTGCGAGTGAGCCCACTGCGTGCTGAAACTCTTGAGACGACCCCCCACCGCACCTGAGTCCGCTTGTACGGCCCCAGCGTCATGCTGAGGACTTGGCAGAAGCGGTGGAGGGCTTCTGTTCCTGGGAATGGGCTGCCTGCTGCAGTCTTCTTCCCTTTCCTCTATCCCATGGCAGATATGACTGGCCTTTTGACCGCTTGCCCTTATGGGGACGAAAGGACTGAGGCTGAAAAGACGTTGTCTTTTTCTCCTTTATACGGCAATACTTCCATGTGCCGTTTGGAATCTGCATCACCTGACCACTGTCGTGTCCATAAACAACTTCTGGCAGATATGGACATCGCACTTACTCTTGATGCCAGAGTGCAAATATCCCTCTGTGCATCTCGCATATATAGAAATGCATCCTTTAAATGCTCTATAGTCAATAAAATACTGTCCCTGTCAAGGGTATCAATATTTTCAGTCAGGGAATCCGACCAAGCCACCCCAGCGCTGCACATCCAGGCTGAGGCGATCGCTGGTCGCAGTATAACACCAGTATGTGTGTATATACTTTTTAGGATATTTTCCAGCCTCCTATCAGCTGGCTCCTTGAGGCGGCCCTATCTGGAGACGGTACCGCCACTTGTTTTGATAAGCGTGTGAGCGCCTTATCCACCCTAAGGGGTGTTTCCCAACGCGCCCTAACTTCTGGCGGGAAAGGGTATACCGCCAATAATTTTCTATCGGGGGAAACCCACGCATCATCACACACTTCATTTAATTTATCTGATTCAGGAAAAACTACAGGTAGTTTTTTCACACTCCACAAAATACCCTTTTTTGTGGTACTTGTAGTATCAGAAATATGTAACACCTCCTTCATTGCCCTTAACAAGTAACGTGTGGCCCTAAAAGAAAAATACGTTTGTTTCTTCACCGTCGACACTGGAGTCAGTGTCCGTGTCTGTGTCGACCGACTGAGGTAAAAAGACGTTTTAACGCCCCTGACGGTGTTTGAGACGCCTGGACAGGTACTAATTGGTTTGCCGGCCGTCTCATGTCGTCAACCGACCTTGCAGCGTGTTGACATTATCACGTAATTCCTTAAATAAGCCATCCATTCCGGTGTCGACTCCCTAGAGAGTGACATCACCATTACAGGCAATTGCTCCGCCTCCTCACCAACATCGTCCTCATACATGTCGACACACACGTACCGACACACAGCACACACACAGGGAATGCTCTGATAGAGGACAGGACCCCACTAGCCCTTTGGAGAGACAGAGGGAGAGTTTGCCAGCACACACCAAAACGCTATAAATATACAGGGACAACCTTTATATAAGTGTTTTTCCCTTATAGCATCTTAATATATATAATCATATCGCCAAATAAGTGCCCCCCCTCTCTGTTTTAACCCTGTTTCTGTAGTGCAGTGCAGGGGAGAGCCTGGGAGCCTTCCCACCAGCATTTCTGTGAGGGAAAATGGCGCTGTGTGCTGAGGAGAATAGGCCCCGCCCCCTTTTCGGCGGGCTTCTTCTCCCGTTTTTCTGAGACCTGGCAGGGGTTAAATACATCCATATAGCCCCAGGGGCTATATGTGATGTATCTTTTAGCCAGTATAGGTATTTCATTGCTGCCCAGGGCGCCCCCCACAGCGCCCTGCACCCTCAGTGACCGCTGGTGTGAAGTGTGTGACAACAATGGCGCACAGCTGCAGTGCTGTGCGCTACCTCATGAAGACTGAAAAGTCTTCTGCCGCCGGTTTCTGGACCTCTTCACTTTTCGGCATCTGCAAGGGGGTCGGCGGCACGGCTCCGGGACCGGACTCCATGGCTGGGCCTGTGTTCGATCCCTCTGGAGCTAATGGTGTCCAGTAGCCTAAGAAGCCAATCCATCCTGCACGCAGGTGAGTTCACTTCTTCTCCCCTAAGTCCCTCGTTGCAGTGAGCCTGTTGCCAGCAGGACTCACTGTAAAATAAAAAACCTAAAAACTTTTTCTAAGCAGCTCTTTAGGAGAGCCACCTAGATTGCACCCTGCTCGGACGGGCACAAAAACCTGAGGCTTGGAGGAGGGTCATAGGGGGAGGAGCCAGTGCACACCACCTGATCCTAAAGCTTTATTTTTGTGCCCTGTCTCCTGCGGAGCCGCTAATCCCCATGGTCCTGACGGAGTCCCCAGCATCCACTAGGACGTCAGAGAAAATTAGATAGATAGCGGAGACTGCATGTGTAGAAAGCAGCCAGGATGATTCTTCTGGGTGTAGGGCCTGGACTTCCCAAAAGAAAACTGTAGACACTAAGGGGGATATTCATTGATTTGAAAAGTCGGTTGGGTGTCTGTTTTCCCCCCATCTATTAGATAGGAAAAAACAGACAACCCAAATGACTTTTCAAACAATTAAATACCCCCCTGTCACTAAAATTATTTAACAATAAAATATCACCCATATCTACCAAAGGCAAAAGAAACAAACGCTATTTAAACAAAAAAGGGTTTAGTTTGTATGTTCTAGGATAAACCTAAATTGCACTCCAACACTCACTGCATATAAAACAAAAATCATTTAAGTATTATGTGAAAATGTTCATGCATATCAGCTGAAAATGTCTAACTATTCTTTAAATACTGAACTCAATTATATGACACACCTGATTTCATCTGTTTCTGGGACTTTAGTATAAGGAAGAATAGCACGTACTCTACGTCTGTCTTCAACAGGCTAAAAAAAAATAAAGGGAAAAAAAGGATTTTTAATTACAATAGCTATTAGATTGCCTATACTCACAAAGTAATATACATTTAAGTAACACTATGTAGCCCTGTGATAAACACCAAACAGAAGCCATCAGCAATAGCAGCAGATATTACTGGTATTGCTGATGGCTTCTGTTTGCTGTTTATCACAGGGTTACAAAACAGCAGCAATGTACGTCTAGATTCAGATCACCTGCATTCACAAACCCACTGTATTGTACCTCAGTACGGGACACCCTAATGTCTTCATCTCATAGATGCATAATTAGGACTTTCTTTTTTAACAGGACAACCCGTTCATTTAAGTGTTCGCAAAAATGTAATTCAGGGGGCTAAATTCATAAACCTGGGTTAAAATAAGATTTTACTTACCGATAAATCTATTTCTCGGAGTCCGTAGTGGATGCTGGGGTTCCTGAAAGGACCATGGGGAATAGCGGCTCCGCAGGAGACAGGGCACAAAAAGTAAAGCTTTTCCAGATCAGGTGGTGTGCACTGGCTCCTCCCCCTATGACCCTCCTCCAGACTCCAGTTAGGTACTGTGCCCGGACGAGCGTACACAATAAGGGAGGATTTTGAATCCCGGGTAAGACTCATACCAGCCACACCAATCACACCGTACAACCTGTGATCTAAACCCAGTTAACAGTATGATAACAGCGGAGCCTCTGAAAGATGGCTTCCTTCAACAATAACCCGAATTAGTTAACAATAACTATGTACAATTTATGCAGATAATCCGCACTTGGGATGGGCGCCCAGCATCCACTACGGACTCCGAGAAATAGATTTATCGGTAAGTAAAATCTTATTTTCTCTATCGTCCTAGTGGATGCTGGGGTTCCTGAAAGGACCATGGGGATTATACCAAAGCTCCCAAACGGGCGGGAGAGTGCGGATGACTCTGCAGCACCGAATGAGAGAACTCCAGGTCCTCCTTAGCCAGAGTATCAAATTTGTAAAATTTTACAAACGTGTTCTCCCCTGACCACGTAGCTGCTCGGCAAAGTTGTAACGCCGAGACCCCTCGGGCAGCCGCCCAAGATGAGCCCACCTTCCTTGTGGAGTGGGCCTTTACAGATTTAGGCTGTGGCAGGCCTGCCACAGAATGTGCAAGTTGGATTGTGCTACAGATCCAACGAGCAATCGTCTGCTTAGACGCAGGAGCACCCATCTTGTTGGGTGCATACAATATAAACAACGAGTCAGATTTTCTGACTCCAGCTGTCCTTGCAATATATATTTTTAATGCTCTGACAACGTCCAGTAACTTGGAGTCCTCCAAGTCACTTGTAGCCGCAGGCACTACAATAGGCTGGTTCAGATGAAATGCTGACACCACCTTAGGGAGAAAATGCGGACGAGTCCGCAGTTCTGCCCTGTCCGAATGGAAAATCAGATATGGGCTTTTGTAAGATAAAGCTGCCAATTCTGATACTCTCCTGGCAGAAGCCAGGGCTAGAAGCATGGTCACTTTCCAAGTGAGATATTTCAAATCCACCTTATTTAGTGGTTCAAACCAATGAGATTTTAGAAAGTCCAAAACCACATTGAGATCCCACGGTGCCACTGGAGGCACCACAGGAGGCTGTATATGCAGCACTCCCTTAACAAAGGTCTGGACTTCAGGGACTGAAGCCAATTCTTTTTGAAAGAAAATCGACAGGGCCGAAATTTGAACCTTAATAGATCCCAATTTGAGACCCATAGACAATCCTGATTGCAGGAAATGTAGGAATCGACCCAGTTGAAATTCCTCCGTCGGAGCACTCCGATCTTCGCACCACGCAACATATTTTCGCCAAATTCGGTGATAATGTTGCACGGTTACTTCCTTCCTTGCTTTTTTTTTTTTTTTTTTTTTAATTCAATAATTTTTTATTGGTTTTTCATTTTGCAGTTAAACAATACAACAAAACTACCAAACAAACAGACAGTATTCCAGATAAGGGAATACGCAGATTCCCATCCAAAAATTTCAATCACAGCATGTGTAACTTGCATGCTCCTCTCTTGCATATACATTTATAAATCAGGAGAAGTGCCATATATGGAGACAAATTATTCAGATATATTAAGCATGCACATCTCAGAAACTACCCAACCATCTATACTGTACAACATATAACCTCAAACACGGGCAAATGGGTGGCTGGCCGCGGTCCCATGGGCGATACACGAGAGGGAAAAACAACGCCATCAGTACAGACCCACCTACATAATTCAACACATTCCCCATGGTACATGGCCCATCCCTCCATCCCATCATCATATTGGTCACACTATAGCAAGTAATCAGTCACTATGGTTCGTTGAACTAGGAGAGCTGAGCCATCTGCCCCATAGGTCGTGATACTTTTTCCTTGCTTTTCTGGCCATGTATACATATTTTTCGTGAGCCGCCGTTTCATTGACAAGCGAAACCCATGACTGTACTGTGGGAACATCCTTGGCCAACCATAGTCTAGCGACACACACCTTGGCTAAAGCACACAAATTAATCAGATATCGTCTGCTAGGAGCATCCAGGGCCTCTTCCTCCAAAGCCGACAACACACATACCACCGGAGTACACAGATCCAATGGAATACCAGTCGACACCAGAATGTTAATAATACCAGACCAAAACACTGCCATCCTGGGGCAAAGCCAAATAATATGCCAAAAATCAGCATCCAGACTGCCACATTTAGGACATCTGGTAGTATGAGTACCGCCCATGCGGGCCAATCTCACTGGTGTCATGTACACTCTGTGTATTATGAACAACTGGATTTGCTGATATCTAGTGGTAGTGGTAGATAACCGTGGGGAGCAAAGAGCACTCTCCCATACCTCATCAGAAATTGTTCCCAGGTCTGATTCCCATTTATTTCTAAGAGAGGATAATGGGTCAGAGTAGTGAGACCGGAGCATACTTGTATAAATACTGGATACCAAATGCCCGTTACCCAGATTCTGTAAAAGTGACTTGACTGGGGAGGCCAGAATCTTCGGAGGGGTATTAGAAAACTGTACATTAATCGCATGTCTCAGTTGCAAATAACGGTAAAAATAAGAGGAGGGTAAATTATAGTCCTGTTGGAGCTGCTGGAAAGATTTCAATATATCGCCATTATACAATTGCCCCAGGGATGTTACCCCCCACCTACCCCACACCGCCCTGGTATGGAGCGAGGCTAATTCTGGGAGACCAAGGACATTATGTAACGGAGTGTCTGGGTCTATACCCTGGCCCAGCAGTATAGTATGTACCCGCTTCCACACAAGAGTGGCCTGCCTTATTATAGGGACCCTAGACAATTTAGTATTCCCACAGAGTAACAACTGCAACGGCGTGCCATCAGGATACTCCTGCAGAAACATTTGTGAGTGTAAGGTGAGATTGTCGGAGTCAGACATCCACTCCCAGATATGTGCCAACTGCGCTGCATAATAGTAAAATTTAAAAACAGGGAGGGCCAGTCCTCCCGTCAGTCTTGGTCTAGACAGGGTGTCAATCTTCAACCGTGCTCTCCTGCTAGCCCAAATCAAGGAAGACAGTAGGCTGTCAATTTGCCTGAATACTTTTAAGCCGATATATATAGGTGACTGCTGAAGGACATAAAGGAGCTTAGGGAGGTACACCATTTTCACTAAGTTGACCCTACCAGTAATAGTCAGAGGCAAAGCCCCCCAAACCTTAATTTTTGAGCGGAGATAAACAATCTGCGGCATAATATTAAGAGAAACATAAGTACAAGGGTCATTTGATACCCAAATACCCAGATACTTAAAGGAGTCTACCCACTTAAGCGGGATATGGATCAATGGGGCTACCGGGATTGGACCCTTAAGTGGAGTGATGTTGGATTTGTCCCAATTAATTTTGAGGCCGGAGAATTGTCCATGGGTATTGATCATATCCAGAATTATTGGCATAGAGGAGACATAATCCTGAACAAATAGCAAGAGATCATCAGCATATAATGCTATTCTATCTTCTCTTGTGCCCACCTTAATACCCATAATATCGGGACTAGCTCTAATCAAACATGCCAGTGGCTCAATAGCGACGGCGAACAATGTGGGGGAGAGCGGGCAACCCTGTCTCGTTCCCCTGGACAAAGGGAAGGAATGTGATACGTATCCATTCACTGAGACCCTGGCCATGGGCAGAGAATAGAGCAATCTAACATATTTAATAAAATTGGGACCCATGCCAAATCTACTCATGGTTTCCCATAAGAAGGCCCACTCCACCGAATCAAAGGCCTTTGCGGCATCTAACGAGGCTACAACAGAAGAGCAGGCCTCCCCACGAGAAACCTGAAAATGAGTGAACAAGCGCCTTAAATTAACGGCAGTGGATGTACCAGGCATAAAGCCTGTTTGGTCCGGGTGAATGATTTGGGTTATAACCCGATTGAGTCTGGAAGCCAGGACCTTAGCCAGGATTTTAATATCCGTGGGTAGCAGAGAGATAGGACGATATGACTCAACCCTCTTGGGGTCTTTATCTGGCTTGGGAATCACTATGATCAATGCCTCCGCCATAGAAGGGGGAAGCATATTTTGCTCAAATATAGTATTGAATAGTGTAAGCAACTGAGGGGCGAAAAATCGAGCGTGTTTCTTATACAACTCCGATGGGATACCATCAAGGCCGGAGGCCTTACCATCTGGAGATGCGGTGATCGCTGCCTCTACCTCCTCCAACGACAGAGGAGCATCAAGAAGAGCTCTAGACTCACTGGAGATACAGGGCAACTGGATTTGATCCAAGTAATTACACAAATCTAGCGGGGAACATGTTAGTGTGGAGCTATATAACGCTTGATAATATGATACAAATTCCGTGACAATTTGGGGGGTGCGGTCTAACACTGTCCCGGCCGAGTTCACAACCTCTAGCACCGTATGAGAGGAACGGTCCCCCCTTGTAAGATTAGCCAAATAAGAGCCCGGTCTATCCCCTGTAGCGTAGTGAACATGCGAGGAGAATAGAAGCCTGTGCTGGGTTTTCCCCCATAGATACTCCTTCCATTCTTTCTGAGCATGGAGCCAGTCTAATTTAGAGTTGTCCAAGCCATCCCGTATGTATACCATCTCAGAAGCAGTAACCCGAGCCTCAAGCTCAGCCTCGTGTTTCTTAAAAGAGGATTTAAGACTACCCACTCTTTTGATCAAAGTTCCTCTCATGAAAGCTTTAAAGGTATCCCACAATAAGGAGATGTCGGTAGTGTCCGTATGTGAATTAAAAAATTCTAGCCAGCTAGCTTCCAATTCGGATCCCTCACCCATATGCGTGAGCCAGAAGGGGTTAAATTTCCATACTGCTTGGCCCCTCTGACAGCTTAAGTCAATATGTACCGATACAGGGGAGTGAACCGAAATACCCCTAGTCTCATATTTAACACCATGTATCATAGGCAGGAGCTCCCGAGTGAGGAGAGCCAAGTCTATCCTAGAGAAGGAAGTGTGGGAGTGGGAGAAACACGAATATTGCCTTAGGTCAGGATATTTCAATCTCCAGGGATCGACCAAGCCCAGCTCAGAGACAATATCTGCAAATGGAGACCGCTTCGGCTGGGGGTTGGAGGACGCCATGGAGAACCTATCCAGTTCATGGTTTAAGACATTGTTAAAGTCACCCATACATATTGCAGCCACACCCGGGGACGCGGCCATGAAGGTAGATACTTTTTTAAGAACGTCAGGCGAGTAAGGAGGGGGCACATATACAGCTAGCAACAGTAAAGGGACGGAGTTGATTTTACATTTTAGAAACACATATCTCCCCCATTGATCTGTTTGTACACTATCAAGCAAGAAAGGAACAGACTTTCTAATCAGAATCGACACTCCCCGGGACGCCGCGGTATGCGTGGAATGGAAAGCCCACCCCACCCACGGCTTTTTAAGGGACATAAGTCTAGTGCCTACCAAGTGGGTCTCCATCAAACAGATTACATCCGATGCATATTGTTTGATCTGTCTAAGTACCAGGGAACGCTTGATTTTGTCATTGATCCCCCTCACATTCCAGGACAGTAACCTAACCAGAGCCATACCATAGCACTTTCAATGATAAAACAGATGACCCGCGACCAGCCACCTCCAGCACACATCCACCCACCCATACCCGTGAGCAGCTGCAACAGAATCACATCTGAAACAAGCACATTGCACGTCAGAGGATACAAACAAAACAATACTGTCTTAACATAACCCCCACCCCCACCCCGTATACCACTGAAAACTTGCAGCATACCTGATTCCCTAACAAACAACTCTCCCAAAGAGCGAACACTAGCGACTAAGGCAAGAAATACCTTTACACATTTTGCAAAATCAAGAAACAAAGAAAAAACAAAACCAAAAGGGGGCCAAGAATTCAATGACCTTGCGGCAGGAGTAACCTCCAGCTAAATTCAAGTCCCCCCTAGGGCCGTCAGAACAGCCCCATCTAAAGAACTATTTTGGACCATACATCGGGACAGAGATATACCCAGGCGGACCTGAGAGTAACATATAGATCTGAACAGGATGCTAGTCCAGGGCAACAGGAGGCAGATATAAGGACATAAGTGAGCACCGTAGCATATTAGTGAAAGCAGAATAACAATTCTAAAGATATCCCCGCATTTACCCCGCCAGCAATGATCACACATCCCTCAGAAACCCAATGCTTGAGTTCAGTCAGCGGCCAACGCCCGCCGTGCCGGAAAGTGTCTGTCCAACCACACCGAAGCCTCACGGGGAGTCAAGAAGAATTTAGTGTCTCCATCTGAAACCACACGCAGTTTAGATGGAAAGAGCATGGCATAGGGGATGTTCAGTTCACGCAGCCTGCGTTTCACAGGGACAAACTGAGCTCTATCCTTTTGCACATCAATAGCGAAATCCGGAAAGACTGAGATCGGAGAACCGTTCCACTTGAGGGGGCCCCTAGTGCGGGCCAATTTCAGAATCACATCCCTATCCCGGTAATGAAGCAGCTTGGCAATGAAAGTACGGGGAGGTGCCCCTGGAGGTAAAGGACGCATCGGAACTCTGTGAGCGCGTTCCACCGCAAAATGTGAGGTGAACTCTTCCGCTCCAAACGCATCCAACAGCCACTTCTCAAGAAATTTTTCAGGGGAGGCACCCTCCTCTTTCTCAGGGAGGCCGACGAAGCGAACGTTGTTCCGCCTCAATCTCCCCTCCATATCGGTCATCTTTTTATTTACCTCCAACATCTGCGACTCCAGGGCAGAAGTACGTCTGCCAATTGGCGTAACCGTGTCCTCCAACGTGGATACCCGCGTCTCAACTTCACCGACTCTCTCTCGCACCCGCTGAAGGTCCTGATGAATAATAGATAAGTCCGCCTGGACCTGACCGATCCTGTCGGCCAAGCGGGCTTCGCTGGCCGTGACCGCATCCAGCACCTTTTGCAATGCCGCATCCGTAGCCTCCGCAGAAGAGGAGCCAGCCGACGGAGAAGGCGGCGATGAGGTCGACTGTACCTCCCCCCCCTGTTGGGACCGTGTCGGAGGGTTTCTAGCATATTTCTCTAACTTCGCCGCAGCCGCGGTAGATTGATGTGGCTTGACCATTGCAGCCAAGTCGGTGACAGAGAGCAAGGAATTGTAGTATATCAGAACTGTCCAGGTGCTACGTGTGTAACTGTGAAGTATATCAAAACTGCCCAGCTGCCGCCTATGGATATATAGTATATCAAAACTGTCCAGTGGGTGTTTATGGAGAGGGCAGTACAACAAATCCGTCCAGGAACAGCCTGTCTAGATGCTGCCCGGAAGTATCTGCTGGGGGCCAACAGGATAATGTACTGAATGCCTCACACAGTGTCCCAGTATATGTGATGTAGCAGGCAACAGGGCAGCCCAGCAAAGGAGCCACTAGTAGCTTATATAGAATGTAGGGAGATCTTAATATAAGGATGCTCACACACGTCTGCCCCAGGGCAAGCTCCGTCCCCCCAGCAATGTGAATGCTTCTCCAAGAGGCAGACAGGGGAGTTATGTAGGAGCCGCAGCGGTAGGCAGGAGATCGGCGGCGAGACCCGCGGCAGCGCTATAGCAGGGGTCAGGCAGAGTGCTCACCAGTGCCTATGCGGCTCAGCACAGCAGCAGCAGCAGGAGCGGAGACGGGCAGCATAGGAGGCGGCCGCCAGGCACAGTCTCCAGCGCGGAGAAAGGAGAGCGGCGGCTCACGTGGTGTAACAGGTCCCGGCGCCCCGCTCACACATCAGTCCGGCTGCAGCGGGGATCAAACGCACAGCTCCCACTCCAACACGGCTGCCCCACCGAGGGTTTACACAGGTATTGGGGCTATTTTCGGGCCCACGGGGGGACACAGGATCTGTTTGTCGGATATTGAAGCTGGAGAGCCACAGAGCCTGTGTGCTACTCCATGTCCGCCTTGGCCACCTTCCTTCCTTGCTTTAATCAAAGTAGGAATGACTTCTTCCGGCATGCCTTTTTCCTTTAGGATCCGGCGTTCAACCGCCATGCCGTCAAACGCAGCCGCGGTAAGTCTTGAAACAGACAGGGACCCTGCTGAAGCAAGTCCCTCCTTAGAGGTAGAGGCCACGGATCGTCCGTGATCATCTCTTGAAGTTCCGGGTACCAAGTCCTTCTTGGCCAATCCGGAACCACTAGTATCGTTCTTACGCCTCTTTGCCGTATAATTCTCAATACTTTTGGTATGAGAGGCAGAGGAGGAAACACATACACCGACTGGTACACCCAAGGCGTTACCAGCGCGTCCACAGCTATTGCCTGCGGATCTCTTGACCTGGCGCAATACCTGTCCAGTTTTTTGTTGAGGCGAGACGCCATCATGTCCACCATTGGTCTTTCCCAACGGGTTACCAGCATGTGGAAGACTTCTGGATGAAGTCCCCACTCTCCCGGGTGAAGATCGTGTCTGCTGAGGAAGTCTGCTTCCCAGTTGTCCACTCCCGGGATGAACACTGCTGACAGTGCTATCACATGATTCTCTGCCCAGCGAAGAATCCTTGCAGCTTCTGCCATTGCACTCCTGCTTCTTGTGCCGCCCTGTCTGTTCACATGGGCGACTGCCGTGATGTTGTCCGACTGGATCAACACCGGTTTTCCCTGAAGCAGAGGTTCTGCCTGGCTTAGAGCATTGTATATTGCTCTTAGTTCCAGAATGTTTATGTGAAGAGACGTTTCCAGACTCGTCCATACTCCCTGGAAGTTTCTTCCTTGTGTGACTGCTCCCCAGCCTCTCAGGCTGGCGTCCGTGGTCACCAGGATCCAATCCTGTATGCCGAATCTGCGGCCCTCCAATAGATGAGGACTCTGCAACCACCACAGAAGCGACACCCTTGTCCTTGGAGACAGGGTTATCCGTAGGTGCATCTGAAGATGCGACCCTGACCATTTGTCCAACAGATCCCTTTGGAAAATTCTTGCGTGGAATCTGCCGAATGGAATTGCTTCGTAAGAAGCCACCATTTTTCCCAGGACTCTTGTGCATTGATGTACAGACACCTTTCCTGGTTTTAGGAGGTTCCTGACAAGCTCGGATAACTCCTTGGCTTTTTCCTCCGGGAGAAAAACCTTTTTCTGAACCGTGTCCAGAATCATCCCTAGGAACAGCAGACGAGTTGTCGGCATTAACTGGGATTTTGGAATATTCAGAATCCACCCGTGCCGTTTTAGCACTTCTTGAGACAGTGCTAATCCCATCTCTAGCTGTTCTCTGGACCTTGCCCTTATTAGGAGATCGTCCAAGTATGGGATAATTAATATGCCTTTTCTTCGAAGAAGAATCATCATCTCGGCCATTACCTTTGTAAAGATCCGAGGTGCCGTGGACAATCCGAACGGCAGCGTCTGAAACTGATAGTGACAGTTTTGTACAACGAACCTGAGGTACCCCTGGTGTGAGGGGTAACTTGGAACGTGGAGATACGCATCCTTGATGTCCAAGGATACCATAAAGTCCCCCTCTTCCAGGTTCGCTATCACTGCTCTGAGTGACTCCATCTTGAACTTGAACTTCTTTATGTACAGGTTCAAGGACTTCAGATTTAGAATAGGCCTTACCGAGCCATCCGGCTTCGGTACCACAAAAAGAGTGGAATAATACCCCTTCCCTTGTTGTAGAAGAGGTACCTTGACTATCACCTGCTGAGAGTACAGCTTGTGAATGGCTTCCAAAACCGTCTCCCTTTCGGAGGGGGACGTTGGTAAAGCAGACTTCAGGAAACGGCGAGGTGGATCTGTCTCTAATTCCAACCTGTACCCTTGAGATATTATCTGCAGGATCCAGAGATCTACCTGCGAGTGAGCCCACTGCGCGCTGTAATTTTTGAGACGACCGCCCACCGTCCCCGAGTCCGCTTGAGAAGCCCCAGCGTCATGCTGAGGCTTTTGTAGAAGCCGGGGAGGGCTTCTGTTCCTGGGAAGGAGCTGCGTGTTGCTGTCTCTTCCCTCGTCCTCTGCCTCGTGGCAGATATGAATAGCCCTTTGCTCTCTTATTTTTAAAGGAACGAAAGGGCTGCGGTTGAAAGGTCGGTGCCTTTTTCTGTTGGGGAGTGACTTGAGGTAGAAAGGTGGATTTCCCGGCTGTAGCCGTGGCCACCAAATCTGATAGACCGACTCCAAATAACTCCTCCCCTTTATACGGCAAAACTTCCATATGCCGTTTTGAATCCGCATCGCCTGTCCACTGTCGCGTCCATAAAGCTCTTCTGGCCGAAATGGACATAGCACTTACCCGTGATGCCAGTGTGCAGATATCCCTCTGTGCATCACGCATATAAAGAAATGCATCCTTTATTTGTTCTAACGACAGTAAAATATTGTCCCTGTCCAGGGTATCAATATTTTCAATCAGGGACTCTGACCAAACTACCCCAGCGCTGCCCATCCAGGCAGTCGCTACAGCTGGTCGTAGTATAACACCTGCATGTGTGTATATACTTTTTTGGATATTTTCCATCCTCCTATCTGATGGATCTTTAAGTGCGGCCGTCTCAGGAGAGGGTAACGCCACTTGTTTAGATAAGCGTGTTAGCGCCTTGTCCACCCTAGGAGGTGTTTCCCAGCGCTCCCTAACCTCTGGCGGGAAAGGGTATAAAGCCAATAATTTCTTTGAAATTATCAGCTTTTTATCAGGGCAACCCACGCTTCATTACACACGTCATTTAATTCTTCTGATTCAGGAAAAACTATAGGTAGTTTTTTCACACCCCACATAATACCCTGTTTAGTGGTACCTGTAGTATCAGCTAAATGTAACGCCTCCTTCATTGCCAAAATCATATAACGTGTGGCCCTACTGGAAAATACGGTTGATTCGTCACCGTCATCACTGGAGTCAGTGCCTGCGTCTGGGTCTGTGTCGACCGACTGAGGCAAAGGGCGTTTCACAGCCCCTGACGGTGTTTGAGTCGCCTGGACAGGCACTAATTGATTGTCCGGCCGCTTCATGTCGTCAAACGACTGCTTTAGCGTGTTGACACTATCCCGTAGTTCCATAAATAAAGGCATCCATTCTGGTGTCGACTCCCTAGGGGGTGACATCCTCATATTTGGCAATTGCTCCGCCTCCACACCAATATCGTCCTCATACATGTCGACACACACGTACCGACACACAGCAGACACACAGGGAATGCTCCTAACGAAGACAGGACCCACTAGCCCTTTGGGGAGACAGAGGGAGAGTTTGCCAGCACACACCAAAAGCGCTATATATATATCAGGGATAGCCTTATAATAAGTGCTCCCTTATAGCTGCTTTGTTATATCAAAATATCGCCATAAATTTGCCCCCCCCTCTCTGTTTTACCCTGTTTCTGTAGTGCAGTGCAGGGGAGAGACTTGGGAGCCGTCCTGACCAGCGGAGCTGTGAGAGGAAATGGCGCCGTGTGCTGAGGAGATAGGCCCCGCCCCTTTTCTGGCGGGCTCGTCTCCCGCTATTTAGAGAAATCAGGCAGGGGTTAAATATCTCCATATAGCCTCTAGGGGCTATATGTGAGGTATTTTTAGCCTTTTTATAGGTTACATTTGCCTCCCAGGGCGCCCCCCTCCCAGCGCCCTGCACCCTCAGTGACTGCGTGTGAAGTGTGCTGAGAGGAAAATGGCGCACAGCTGCAGTGCTGTGCGCTACCTTTAGAAGACTGCAGGAGTCTTCAGCCGCCGATTCTGGACCTCTTCTGACTTCAGCATCTGCAAGGGGGCCGGCGGCGCGGCTCCGGTGACCATCCAGGCTGTACCTGTGATCGTCCCTCTGGAGCTTGATGTCCAGTAGCCAAGAAGCCAATCCATCCTGCACGCAGGTGAGTTGACTCCTTCTCCCCTCAGTCCCTCGCTGCAGTGATCCTGTTGCCAGCAGGAATCACTGTAAAATAAAAAACCTAGCTAAACTTTTTCTAAGCAGCTCTTTAGGAGAGCCACCTAGATTGCACCCTTCTCGGCCGGGCACAAAAATCTAACTGGAGTCTGGAGGAGGGTCATAGGGGGAGGAGCCAGTGCACACCACCTGATCTGGAAAAGCTTTACTTTTTGTGCCCTGTCTCCTGCGGAGCCGCTATTCCCCATGGTCCTTTCAGGAACCCCAGCATCCACTAGGACGATAGAGAAATTTATATATTTAGTTTGCTAAAGTAATTAGTGAATACCAGTTTTAGAATCACTGTTTTAACAATTTTAGATGCTTCTAAACACCACTAAAATATAAGAAGTTTTTGTTCCCACATCCAGAGTTATATACGATTTATACATAAACATAGTGGGCCAAATGTAATAGCCTCTGATTTACTTAAAGTGCAGATGTTTTGGCAATTTAATGATGGTTTTACTAAAAAAGAAAATCGCTGATTTAAATGTTACTGCCAAATTGTCAAAACATCTGCTCTTTCAGCAATTCAGAGTCAATTACATTTGACCTCCAGTTTTAAGTTACTACAGTACTGTAAAAGCTATTTAGATTAACAGTAGAACTTACAATTGTTAAATTGCACAAATATATATCAAGCATCTTATCTGACTTGCCTCTGGGGGCGCTACAGGAAAAAGGAGTTTTTCTTCTTTCAGTAAACATGAAACATGACTATAATATCCTATGAGATCTGAAAGTGAAGAAAACCGTCTTCCCCCAATGTAGAAGTCACCACACATTGCTATAATCCTGCAGGGCACAAAAAAACAAGAGATTAGAAACTGACCATTTCTATAGAAGTAACTGTGGGCAAATTAGAAACATTACATTCATAAAACACCTTCTTTAGGTGTAAAATGGCAAATGAGAGCCTATTATACAAAACAGGAAACAACCAATCACTAAGCATTACATCAATGATATAATCTAAAGCTGAAACATTCAAAAAAGTTGTAAATCTCAAAAACAGCTCCAAACTAAAACACAGGAATTAATTTAATAGAAAGCTTTAACATACATTAGAATATATAAGGCATGTCTTGATGAATTTCTCCAAAACGTTGAAACTTTATTTTTGTAAGAAAAAACATGAAGAGCAGAGCGTTATGCACACACTTATCACACAAACCCAACAATAATCTGCGTGTAATATTCACCATTTTGTTTACAAAAGGTAGCGTCATGGCCAGCATCACACAGAAAGCTGCCTATCTCCCCTGCACAGCAACACCATTAATCTTTTGACTGGAGAGAATATGGGGTTGGGATAGCACAACAGCTGCAAACTTGTGTCAGATGAGCAGTCGGCTCTAAAGGCTATGAGAACTTGCTACTAGTACAGGCTGGAAAGCAGCACGGAACCTTATTGTAAACAGTCCAGCAATACTCTCCTCCGGCTGCCACAGTGAATTCCAGCTACTGTAAATTAGGCATATAACCACATCTGATGTAATTCTTCCCTAAGTCAATAAAGTTTGACCTACACTATAATGTACAGCTACTGCACAATTATGCATAGAGCAGGATCACACAGGCAATTTAGAATGTGGCGATGTTCTCCAGGAAGCCAAGGATACTCACCACCAGCATAACATGAATTTGAATGGAATAGTGATCCTACAGTGTTAGACAGACAGTGGTTTGACCAAAATGACTGGTTTGTTTTTACAAGGAGCTCTGGATGTCCAATGCTCAATCCAATTATCCATGAAGAGTGCAAGTTGACCTTGCAATGGCTTTTCTACCCCATTGCTGGCACCACAACTCTCAAACATTGCAGCCTGAACTCGGACATTTCTGCCCACAGCCCTGTTGGGCTACGAACAAAAATCCATACGCCTGGGGTTATCGCAAGTGCATCAAATAGCTTCACTTACTTAAGGTCGCTAGAAGATCACACATAACTCAAGTTACTTATTGCATACTCTTTCGCTTCCGTGAGACTATAAGAGGGGAATTTTATTAGCAGCTGTAATTTACCGCAAGCTAATTGAAGCAGCAGGGCTGTTCAATTAGCCCCGAATTCAGACTGCAGTCAATTAGATTTTTTTTTTTCCAAATAGCCTCTTTTCTGGTGCCGCAACAGTGTTAACCCATAGGTCCAGTAACTTACCGTATACCATTTCTGGGTTAACGCCCGATAATATGGTATTTACCGGGCAAAAAAAAAAGGGTTTCTAATTGAATAGGCCCAGTCATTAAAGTCCAAGGCAACCACTTTTTTCACATGCCAAAAATAACCGAATCTAATTGAATTCCCCCCTTAATCGGTTTTACCACAAAAAAAAACCTGTAGTACTGTACAAAACTGATCACTGAACGTGAAGCAGTTAATTGACAAACATGATCATCAATTGTAGTAAAGTGTAAATATTTCCTCATAGAAAGAGATAAGGGTATCCTGAGAAAATAAGAATTTACTTACCGATAATTCTATTTCTCATAGTCCGTAGTGGATGCTGGGGACTCCGAAAGGACCATGGGGAATAGCGGCTCCGCAGGAGACAGGGCACAAAAGTAAAAGCTTTAGGACTACCTGGTGTGCACTGGCTCCTCCCCCCATGACCCTCCTCCAAGCCTCAGTTAGGATACTGTGCCCGGACGAGCGTACACAATAAGGAAGGATTTTGAATCCCGGGTAAGACTCATACCAGCCACACCAATCACACCGTACAACTTGTGATTTGAACCCAGTTAACAGCATGATAACAGAGGAGCCTCTGAAAAGATGGCTCACAACAATAATAACCCGATTTTTGTAACAATAACTATGTACAAGTATTGCAGACAATCCGCACTTGGGATGGGCGCCCAGCATCCACTACGGACTATGAGAAATAGAATTATCGGTAAGTAAATTCTTATTTTCTCTGACGTCCTAGTGGATGCTGGGGACTCCGAAAGGACCATGGGGATTATACCAAAGCTCCCAAACGGGCGGGAGAGTGCGGATGACTCTGTAGCACCGAATGAGAGAACTCCAGGTCCTCCTCAGCCAGGGTATCAAATTTGTAGAATTTAGCAAACGTGTTTGCCCCAGACCAAGTAGCTGCTCGGCAAAGTTGTAAAGCCGAGACCCCTCGGGCAGCCGCCCAAGATGAGCCCACTTAACGTGTGGAATGGGCTTTTACAGATTTTGGCTGTGGCAGGCCTGCCACAGAATGTGCAAGCTGAATTGTACTACAAATCCAACGAGCAATCGTCTGCTTAGAAGCAGGAGCACCCAGCTTGTTGGGTGCATACAGAATAAACCGCGAGTCAGATTTTCTGACTCCAGCCGTCCTGGAAACATATATTTTCAGGGCCCTGACTACGTCCAGCAACTTGGAATCCTCCAAGTCCCTAGTAGCCGCAGGCACCACAATAGGCTGGTTTAAGTGAAATGCTGAAACCACCTTAGGGAGAAATTGAGGACGAGTCCTCAATTCTGCCCTATCCGTATGAAAAATTAGGTAAGGGCTTTTATAGGATAAAGCCGCCAATTCTGATACACGCCTGGCTGAAGCCAGGGCTAACAGCATTACCACTTTCCATGTGAGATATTTTAAGTCCACAGTGGTGAGTGGTTCAAACCAATGTGATTTTAGGAATCCCAAAACTACATTGAGATCCCAAGGTGCCACTAGAGGCACAAAAGGAGGCTGTATATGCAGTACCCCCTTGACAAACGTCTGAACTTCAGGAACTGAAGCTAGTTCTTTTTGGAAGAATATTGACAGGGCCGAAATTTGAACCTTAATGGACCCTAATTTTAGGCCCATAGACAGTCCTGTTTGCAGGAAATGCAGGAAACGACCCAGTTGAAATTCCTCTGTAGGGGCCTTCCTGGCCTCACACCACGCAACATATTTACGCCAAATACGGTGATAATGTTGCACAGTTACATCCTTCCTGGCTTTGATCAGGGTAGGGATGACTTCATCCGGAATGCCTTTTTCCTTCAGGATCCGGCGTTCAACCGCCATGCCGTCAAACGCAGCCGCGGTAAGTCTTGGAACAGACATGGTCCCTGCTGGAGCAGGTCCTTTCTTAGAGGTAGAGGCCACGGGTCTTCAGTGAGCATCTCTTGAAGTTCCGGGTACCAAGTCCTTCTTGGCCAATCCGGAGCCACGAGTATAGTCTTTACTCCTCTTCTTCTTATGATTCTCAGTACCTTGGGTATGAGAGGCAGAGGAGGGAACACATACACTGACTGGTACACCCACGGTGTTACCAGAGCGTCCACAGCTATTGCCTGAGGATCCCTTGACCTGGCGCAATATCTGTCCAGTTTTTTGTTGAGGCGGGAAGCCATCATGTCCACCTTTGGTTTTTCCCAACGGTTCACAATCATGTGGAAGACTTCTGGGTGAAGTCCCCACTCCCCCGGGTGGAGATCGTGTCTGCTGAGGAAGTCTGCTTCCCAGTTGTCCACTCCCGGAATGAACACTGCTGACAGTGCTATCACATGATTTTCCGCCCAGCGAAGAATCCTTGCAACTTCCGTCATTGCCCTCCTGCTTCTTGTGCCGCCCTGTCTGTTTACGTGGGCGACTGCCGTGATGTTGTCCGACTGGATCAACACCGGCTGACCCTGAAGCAGAGGCCTTGCCTGACTTAGGGCATTGTAAATGGCCCTTAGTTCCAGGATATTTATGTGAAGTGACGTTTCCATGCTTGACCACAAGCCCTGGAAATTTCTTCCCTGTGTGACTGCTCCCCAGCCTCTCAGGCTGGCATCCGTGGTCACCAGGACCCAATCCTGAATGCCGAATCTGCGGCCCTCTAGGAGATGAGCACTCTGTAACCACCACAGGAGAGAAACCCTTGTCCTTGGAGACAGGGTTATCCGCTGATGCATTTGAAGATGCGATCCGGACCATTTGTCCAGCAGATCCCACTGAAAAGTTCTTGCGTGGAATCTGCCGAATGGAATCGCTTCGTAAGAAGCCACCATCTTTCCAAGGACCCTTGTGCATTGATGCACTGACACTTGGCCTGGTCTTAGGAGGTTCCTGACTAGGTCGGATAACTCCCTGGCTTTCTCCTCCGGGAGAAACACCTTTTTCTGTACTGTGTCCAGAATCATCCCTAGGAACAGCAGACGTGTCGTCGGAATCAGCTGCGATTTTGGAATATTTAGAATCCATCCGTGCTGTCGTAGTACTACTTGAGATAGTGCTACTCCGACCTCTAACTGTTCTCTGGACCTTGCCCTTATCAGGAGATCGTCCAAGTAAGGGATAATTAAGACGCCTTTTCTTCGAAGAAGAATCATCATTTCGGCCATTACCTTGGTAAAGACCCGGGGTGCCGTGGACAATCCAAACGGCAGCGTCTGAAACTGATAGTGACAGTTCTGTACCACAAACCTGAGGTACCCTTGGTGAGAAGGGCAAATTGGGACATGGAGGTAAGCATCCTTGATGTCCAGAGACACCATATAGTCCCCTTCTTCCAGGTTCGCTATCACTGCTCTGAGTGACTCCATCTTGAACTTGAACCTTTTTATGTAAGTGTTCAAGGATTTCAGATTTAAAATAGGTCTCACCGAGCCGTCCGGCTTCGGTACCACAAACAGCGTGGAATAATACCCCTTTCCCTGTTGTAGGAGGGGTACCTTGATTATCACCTGCTGGGAATACAGCTTGTGAATGGCTTCCAATACCGCCTCCCTGTCGGGGGGAGACGTTGGTAAAGCAGACTTCAGGAACCGGCGAGGGGGAGACGTCTCGAATTCCAATTTGTACCCCTGAGATACTACCTGCAGGATCCAGGGGTCCACTTGCGAGTGAGCCCACTGCGCGCTGAAATTCTTGAGACGGGCCCCCACCGTGCCAGAGTCCGCTTGTAAGGCCCCAGCGTCATGCTGAGGACTTGGCAGAAGCGGGGGAGGGCTTCTGTTCGTGGGAAGAGGCTGTCTGCTGCAGTCTTTTTCCCCTTCCTCTGCCCCGGGGCAGATATGAGTGGCCTTTTGCCCGCTTGCCCTAATGGGGACGAAAGGACTGAGCCTGAAAAGACGGTATCTTTTTCTGCTGAGAGGTGACCTGGGGTAAAAAGGTGGATTTCCCAGCCGTTGCCGTGGCCACCAGGTCCGATAGACCGACCCCAAATAACTCCTCCCCTTTATACGGCAATACTTCCATATGCCGTTTGGAATCCGCATCACCTGACCACTGTCGCGTCCATAACCCTCTTCTGGCAGAAATGGACAGCGCACTTACTCTTGATGCCAGAGTGCAAATATCCCTCTGTGCATCTCGCATATATAGAAATGCATCCTTTAAATGCTCTATAGTCAATAATATATTGTCCCTGTCCAGAGTATCAATATTTTCAGTCAGGGAATCCGACCAAGCCACCCCAGCACTGCACATCCAGGCTGAGGCGATTGCTGGTCGCAGTATAATACCAGTATGTGTGTATATACTTTTTAGGATATTTTCCAGCTTCCTATCAGCTGGCTCTTTGAGGGCGGCCGTATCAGGAGACGGTAACGCCACTTGTTTTGATAAGCGTGTGAGCGCCTTATCTACCCTAGGGGGTGTTTCCCAACGCGCCCTAACCTCTGGCGGGAAAGGGTATAATGCCAATAATTTTTTAGAAATTAGCAGTTTTTTATCGGGGGAAACCCACGCTTCATCACACACCTCATTTAATTCATCTGATTCCGGAAAAACTACGGGTAGTTTTTTCACACCCCACATAATACCCTTTTTTGTGGTACTTGTAGTATCAGAAATGTTCAAAACCTCCTTCATTGCCGTGATCATGTAACGTGTGGCCCTACTGGAAAATACGTTTGTTTCCTCACCGTCGACACTGGAGTCAGTGTCCGTGTCTGTGTCGACCACCTGAGGTAACGGGCGCTTTAGAGCCCCTGACGGTGTTTGAGACGCCTGTACAGGTATTAACTGATTTGCCGGCTGTCTCATGTCGTCAACAGTCTTTTGTAAAGTGCTGACACTATCACGTAATTCTTTCCATAAGACCATCCAGTCAGGTGTCGACTCCCAAGGGGGTGACATCACTAACACAGGCAATTGCTCCGCCTCCACACCATTTTCCTCCTCATACATGTCGACACAACGTACCGACACAGCACACACACAGGGAATGCTCTGATAGAGGACAGGACCCCACTAGCCCTTTGGGGAGACAGAGGGAGAGTTTGCCAGCACACACCAGAGCGCTATATATATATATATATATATATATATATAGGGATAACCTTATAAAGCGTTTTTCCCTGATATAGCTGCTGTATATATTTATCTGCCAAATTAGTGCCCCCCCCTCTCTTGTTTTACCCTGTTTCTGTAGTGCAGGACTGCAGGGGAGAGTCAGGGAGCCTTCCTCCAACGGAGCTGTGAGGAAAAAATGGCGCCAGTGTGCTGAGGAGATAGGCTCCGCCCCCTTCTCGGCGGCCTTTCTCCTGCTTTTTTAAGGAAAAATTGGCAGGGGTTAAATGCATCCATATAGCCCAGGAGCTATATGTGATGTATTTTTTGCCAAATAAGGTGTTTTTATTGCGTCTCAGGGCGCCCCCCCCCCCCAGCGCCCTGCACCCTCAGTGACCGGAGTGTGAAGTGTGCTGAGAGCAATGGCGCACAGCTGCGGTGCTGTGCGCTACCTTATTGAAGACAGGACGTCTTCTGCCGCCGATTTTCCGGACCTCTTCAGTCTTCTGGCTCTGTAAGGGGGCCGGCGGCGCGGCTCTGGGACCCATCCATGGCTGGGCCTGTGATCGTCCCTCTGGAGCTTATGTCCAGTAGCCTAAGAAGCCCAATCCACTCTGCACGCAGGTGAGTTCGCTTCTTCTCCCCTTAGTCCCTCGGTGCAGTGAGCCAGTTGCCAGCAGGTCTCACTGAAAATAAAAAACCTACTTTAAACTTTTACTCTAAGCAGCTCAGGAGAGCCCCTTAGTATGCACCCTTCTCGTTCGGGCACAAAAATCTAACTGAGGCTTGGAGGAGGGTCATGGGGGGAGGAGCCAGTGCACACCAGGCAGTCCTAAAGCTTTTACTTTTGTGCCCAGTCTCCTGCGGAGCCGCTATTCCCCATGGTCCTTTCGGAGTCCCCAGCATCCACTAGGACATCAGAGAAAAATAAGAATTTACTTACCGATAATTCTATTTCTCATAGTCCGTAGTGGATGCTGGGGACTCCGTAAGGACCATGGGGAATAGCGGCTCCGCAGGAGACTGGGCACATCTAAAGAAAGCTTTAGGACTAACTGGTGTGCACTGGCTCCTCCCCCTATGACCCTCCTCCAAGCCTCAGTTAGGATACTGTGCCCGGACGAGCGTACACAATAAGGAAGGATTTTGAATCCCGGGTAAGACTCATACCAGCCACACCAATCACACCGTATAACTTGTGATCTGAACCCAGTTAACAGTATGATAACAGAGGAGCCTCTGAAAAGATGGCTCCCAACAATAATAACCCGATTTTTGTAACAATAACTATGTACAAGTATTGCAGACAATCCGCACTTGGGATGGGCGCCCAGCATCCACTACGGACTATGAGAAATAGAATTATCGGTAAGTAAATTCTTATTTTCTCTAACGTCCTAAGTGGATGCTGGGGACTCCGTAAGGACCATGGGGATTATACCAAAGCTCCCAAACGGGCGGGAGAGTGCGGATGACTCTGCAGCACCGAATGAGAGAACTCCAGGTCCTCCTCAGCCAGGGTATCAAATTTGTAGAATTTAGCAAACGTGTTTGCCCCTGACCAAGTAGCTGCTCGGCAAAGTTGTAAAGCCGAGACCCCTCGGGCAGCCGCCCAAGATGAGCCCACTTTCCTTGTGGAACGGGCTTTTACAGATTTTAGCTGTGGCAGGCCTGCCACAGAATGTGCAAGCTGAATTGTACTACAAATCCAACGAGCAATAGCCTGCTTAGAAGCAGGAGCACCCAGCTTGTTGGGTGCATACAGAATAAACAGCGAGTCAGATTTCCTGACTCCAGCCGTCCTGGAAACATATTTTCAGGGCCCTGACAACATCCAGCAACTTGGATTCCTCCAAGTCCCTAGTAGCCGCAGGCACCACAATAGGTTGGTTCAGGTGAAAACGCTGGAACCACCTTAGGGAGAAACTGAGGACGAGTCCTCAATTCCGCCCTGTCCGAATGGAAAATCAGATAAGGGCTTTTACAGGATAAAGCCGCCAATTCTGACACGCGCCTGGCCCAGGCCAGGGCCAACAGCATGACCACTTTCCATGTGAGATATTTTAACTCCACAGATTTAAGTGGTTCAAACCAATGTGACTTTTGGAACCCAAACTACATTGAGATCCCAAATTGCCACTGGAGGCACAAAAGGAGGCTGTATATGCAGTACCCCTTTTACAAACGTCTAAACTTCAGGGACTGAAGCTAGTTCTTTTTTGGAAGAAAATTGACAGGGCTGAAATCTGAACCTTAATGGACCCCAATTTCAGGCCCATAGACACTCCTGTTTGCAGGAAATGTAGGAATCGACCCAGTTGAATTTCCTCCGTCGGGCCTTACTGGCCTCGCACTACGCAACATATTTTCGCCAATTGCGGTGATAATGTTTTTGCGGTTACATCCTTCCTGGCTTTAGATCAGGATATGGATGACTTCATCCGGAATGTCTTTTTTCCTTCAGGATCCGGTGTTCAACCGGCATGCCGTCAAACGCAGCCGCGGTAAGTCTTGGAACAGACAGGGTCCTTGCTGGAGCAGGTCCCTTCTTAGAGGTAGAGGCCACGGATCCTCCGTGAGCATCTCTTGAAGTTCCGGTTACCAAGTCCTTCTTGGCCAATCCGGAGCCACGAATATAGTGCTTTCTCCTCTCCATCTTATCAATCTCAGTACCTTGGGTATGAGAGGCAGAGGAGGGAACACATACACTGACTGGTACACCCACGGTGTTACCAGAGCGTCTACAACTATTGCCTGAGGGTCTCTTGACCTGGCGCAATACCTGTCGAGTTTTTTAATCATGTGGACGACTTCTGGGTGAAGTCCCCACTCTCCCGGGTGGAGGTCGTGCTGAGGAAGTCTGCTTCCCAGTTGTCCACTCCCGGAATGAATACTGTTGACAGTGCTATCACATGATTTTCCGCCCAGCGAAGAATCCCTGCAGCTTCTGCCATTGCCCTCCTGCTTCTTGTGCCACCCTGTCTGTTTACGTGGGTGACTGCCATGATGTTGTCCGACTGGATCAACACCGGCTGACCTTGAAGCAGAGGTCTTGCTAAGCTTAGAGCATTGTAAATGGCCCTTAGCTTCAGGATATTTATGTGAAGTGATGTATCCAGGCTTGACCTTAAGCCCTGGATATTCCTTCCCTGTGTGACTGCTCCCCAGCCCCGCAGGCTGGCATCCGTGGTCACCAGGACCCAGTCCTGAATGCCGAATCTGCGGCCCTCTAGAAGATGAGCACTCTGCAACCACCACAGGATGGATACCCTTGTCCTTGGTGACAGGGTTATCCGCTGATGCATCTGAAAATGCGACCCGGACCATTTGTCCAGTAGGTTCCACTGGAAAGTTCTTGCGTGGAATCTAACGAATGGGATTGCTTCGTAGGAAGCCACCATTTTTACCCAGAACCCTTGTGCATTGATGCACTGAGACTTGGTTCGGTTTTAGGAGGTTCCTGACTAGCTAGGATAACTCCCTGGCTTTCTCTTCCGGGAGAAACACCTTTTTTCTGGACTGTGTTCCAGGAACATCCCTAGGAAACAGAAGACAAGTCGTCGGAACCAGCTGCGATTTTGGAATATTGAGAATCCAATCGTGCTGCCGCAACACTACCTGAGATAGTGCTACACCGACTTCCAACTGTTCCCTGGATCTTACCCTTATCAGGGAATCGTCCAAGTAAGGGATAACTAAAATTCCCTTCCTTCGAAGGGATATCATTTCGGCCATTACCTTGGTAAAGACCCGGGGTGCCGTGGACCATCCCTACGGCAGCGTCTGAACCGATAGTGACAGTTCTGTACCATAACCTGAGGTACCCTTGGTGAGAAGGGTAAATTTTGACATGAAGGTAAGCATCCTTGATGTCCCGAGACATCATGTAGTCCCCTTCTTCCAGGTTCGCAATCACTTCTCTGAGTGACTCAATCTTGAATTTGAACCTCTGTATGTAAGTGTTCAAAGATTTTAGATTTTAGATTTAGAATCGGTCTCACCGAGCCGTCTGGCTTCGGTACCACAATAGTGTGGAATAATACCCCGTTCCCTGTTGCAGGAGGGGTACCTTGATTATCACCTGCTGGGAATACAGCTTGTGAATGGCTTCCAAAACTGCCTCCCTGTCAGAGGGAGACGTCGGTAAAGCCGACTTTTGGAAACGGCGAGGTGGAGACGTCTCGAATTCCAATATGTACCCTTGAGATATTACCTGAAGGATCCAGGGGTCTACTTGCGAGTGAGCCCACTGCGCACTGAAATTCATTGAGAACGGGCCCCCACCGTGCCTGAGCTTGTAAGGCCCTAGCGTCATACTGAGGGCTTTGCAGAGGCGGGAAAGGGTTTCTGTTCCTGGGAACTGGGTAATCTCTTCAGCCTTTTTCCTCTCCCTCTGTTACGAGCAGAAAAGAGGAACCTTTTGTCCGCTTGCCAACAAAGGACTGCGCCTGATAATACGGCGTCTTATTTTGAGAGGCGACCTGGGGTACAAACGTGGATTTCCCAGTTGTTGCCGTGGCCACCAGGTCTAAAAGACCGACCCCAAATGTCCCCTTTCAAAGGCAATACTTCCAAATGCCGTTTGGAATCCGCATCACCAGACCATTTTACTGGTAGAATTGGACAACGCACTTATACTTGATGCCAGTCGGCAAATATTCCGCTGTGCATCATGCATATATAGAAATGCATCTTTTAAATGCTCTATAGGCAATAATATACTATCCTTATCTAGGATATCAATATTTCCAGTCAGGGAATCCGACCATGCCAACCCAGCTCTGCACCTCCAGGCTGAGGCGATTGCTGGTCGCAGTATAACACCAGTATGTGTGTGAATACATTTTTGGATACCCTCCTGCTTTCTATCAGCAGGATCCTTAAGGGCGGCCATCTCATGAGAGGGTAGAGCCCTTGTTCTTACAAGCGTGTGAGCGCCTTATCCCCCCTAGGGGGTGTTTCCCAACGCACCCTAACCTCTGGCGGGAAAGGGTATACAGCCAATACTTTTTAAGAAATTATCAATTGTTATCGGGGGGAAACCCACGCATCATCACACACCTCATTTTATTTCTTAGATTCAGGAAAACTACAGGTAGTTTTTCCCTCACCGAACATAATACCCCTTTTTGGTGGTACTCGTATTATCAGAAATGTATAAAACATTTTCCATTGTCTCAATCATGTAACGTGTGGCCCTACTGGAAATCACGGTGGTCTCTTCACCGTCGACACAGGAGTCAGTATCCGTGTCGGCGTCTGTATCTGCCATCTGAGGTAACGGGCGCTTTAGAGCCCCTGACGGCCTATGAGAATTCTGGACAGGCACAAGCTGAGTAGCCGGCTCTCATGTCAACCACTGTTTTTTTATATAGAGCTGACACTGTCACGTAATTTTCAACAGTACATCCACTCAGGTGTCGACCCCCTAGGTGGTGACATCACTGTTACAGACACTCTGCTCCATCTCCACATCATTTTTCTCCTCATACATGTCGACACAAACGTACCGACACACAGCACACCCACAGGGAATGCTCTGATCGAGGACAGGACCCCACTAGCCCTTTGGGGAGACAGAGGGAGAGTATGCCAGCACACACCAGAGCGCTATATATATATATATGCAGGGATAACCTTATATAAGTGTTTTTCCCCTTATAGCTGCTGTATGTTTTAATACTGCGCCTAATTAGTGCCCCCCTCTCTTTTTTTAACCCTTTCTGTAGTGTAGTGACTGCAGGGAAGAGCCAGGGAGCTTCCCTCCAACTGAGCTGTGAGGGAAAATGGCGCCAGTGTGCTGAGGAGATAGGCTCCGCCCCCTTTTCGGCGGCTTTATCTCCCGTTTTTCTGTATATTCTGGCAGGGGTTAAATGCATCCATATAGCCCAGGAGCTATATGTGATGTATTTTTTGCCATGTAAGGTATTTCTATCATGTTTTATTGCGTCTCAGGGAGCCCCCCCCAGCGCCCTGCACCCTCAGTGACCTGAGTATGAAGTGTGCTGAGAGCAATGGCGCACAGCTGCAGTGCTGTGCGCTACCTTATTGAAGACAGGAACGTCTTCTGCAGCCGATTTTTCCGGACCTCTTCGCTCTTCTGGCTCTGTAAGGGGGCCGGCGGCGCGGCTCCGGGACCCATCCAGGCTGGGCCTGTGATCGTCCCTCTGGAGCTAATGTCCAGTAGCCAAGAAGCCCAATCCACTCTGCACGCAGGTGAGTTCGCTTCTTCTCCCCTTAGTCCCTCGATGCAGTGAGCCTGTTGCCAGCAGGTCTCACTGAAAATAACAAACCTAAACTAAAACTTTCACTAAGGAGCTCAGGAGAGCCCCTAGTGTGCACCCTTCTCGTCGGGCACAGAAATCTAACTGAGGCTTGGAGGAGGGTCATAGGGGGAGGAGCCAGTGCACACCAGTTAGTCCTAAAGCTTTCTTTAGATGTGCCCAGTCTCCTGCGGAGCCGCTATTCCCCATGGTCCTTACGGAGTCCCCAGCATCCACTTAAGACGTTAGAGAAATAAGATTTTACTTACCGGTAAATCTATTTCTCGTAGTCCGTAGTGGATGCTGGGGACTCCGTAAGGACCATGGGGAATAGACGGGCTCCGCAGGAGACAGGGCACTCTAAGAAAGAATTAGGACTACTGGTGTGCACTGGCTCCTCCCTCTATGTCCCTCCTCCAGACCTCAGTTAAGAAAACTGTGCCCGGAAGAGCTGACAGTACAAGGAAAGGATTTTGGAATCCAGGGTAAGACTCGTACCAGCCACACCAATCACACCGTATAACTTGTGATAACTTACCCAGTTAACAGTATGAACAACAACAGAGCATCAGACAACCTGACGCAAACATAACATAACCCTTAGGTAAGCAATAACTATATACAAGTATTGCAGAAGAAGTCCGCACTTGGGACGGGCGCCCAGCATCCACTACGGACTACGAGAAATAGATTTACTGGTAAGTAAAATCTTATTTTCTCTAACGTCCTAGTGGATTGCTGGGGACTCCGTAAGGACCATGGGGATTATACCAAAGCTCCCAAACGGGCGGGAGAGTGCGGATGACTCTGCAGCACCGAATGAGCAAACACAAGGTCCTCCTCAGCCAGGGTATCAAACTTGCAGAATTATGCAAACGTGTTTGAACCCGACCAAGTAGCTGCTCGGCAAAGCTGTAATGCCGAGACCCCTCGGGCAGCCGCCCAAGACGAGCCCACCTTCCTTGTGGAATGGGCTTTTACAGATTTTTGATGCGGCAATCCAGCCGCAGAATGAGCCTGCTGAATCGTGTTACAGATCCAGCGAGCAATAGTTTGCTTTGAAGCAGGAGCACCCAGCTTGTTGGATGCATACAGGATAAACTGCGAGTCAGTTTACCTGACTCCAGCCGTTCTGGCCACATAAATCTTCAAAGCCCTGACTACATCTAGTAACTTGGAATCCTCCAAGTCACGAGTAGCCGCAGGCACCACAATAGGTTGGTTCAAATGAAAAGATGACACCACCTTCGGCAGAAATTGCGGACAAGTCCGTAATTCTGCCCTGTCCATATGGAAAACCAGATAGGGGCTTTTACATGACAAAGCCGCCAATTCTGACACACGCCTAGCCGAAGCTAAGGCCAATAGCATGACCACTTTCCACGTGAGACACTTTAACTCCACGGTCTTAAGTAGCTCAAACCAGTGAGATTTCGGGAAACTCAACACCACGTTAAGATCCCAAGGTGCCACTGGTGGCACAAAAGGGGGCTGAATATGCAGCACTCCCTTTACAAACGTCTGAACCTCAGGAAGAGAAGCCAGTTCCTTTTGAAAGAAAATGGATAGGGCCGAAATCTAGACCTTTATGGACCCTAATTTTAAGCCCATAGTCACTCCCGACTGTAGGAAGTGAAGGAACCGGCCCAGCTGGAATTCCTCTGTAGGGGCCTTCCTGGCCTCACACCAAGCAACATATTTTCGCCATATACGGTGATAATGTTTTGCTGTCTCGTCCTTTCTAGCCTTTATCAGCGTAGGAATAACTTCATCCGGAATGCCTTTTTCCGCTAGGATCCGGCGTTCAACCGCCATGCCGTCAAACGCAGCCGCGGTAAGTCTTGGAACAGACAGGGCCCCTGTTGCAACAGATCCTGTCTGAAAGGCAGAGGCCATGGGTCCTCTGAGCATTTCTTGCAGTTCCGGGTACCAAGTCCTTATTGGCCAATCCGGAACAATGAGTATTGTTCTCACTCCTCTTTTTCTTACGATTCTCAGCACCTTGGGTATGAGAGGAAGAGGAGGAAAACATAGACCGACTGGAACACCCACGGTGTTACTAGTGCGTCCACAGCTATCGCCTGAGGGTCTCTTGACCTGGCGCAATACTTTTGTAGCTTTTTGTTGAGGCGGGATGCCATCATGTCCACCTGTGGCAGTTCCCATCGATTTGTAATCTGTGTGAAGACTTCTTGATGAAGTCCCCACTCTCCCGGGTGGAGGTCGTGCCTGCTGAGGAAGTCTGCTTCCCAGTTGTCCACTCCCGGAATGAACACTGCTGACAGTGCTTGCACGTGATTCTTCCTCCCAACGAAGAATCCTGGTGGCTTCTGCCATCGCCACCCTGCTTCTTGTGCCGCCCTGGCGGTTTACATGAGCCACTGCGGTGATGTTGTCTGATTGAATCAGCACCGGTTGGTTGCGAAGCAGAGGCTCCGCTTGACTCAGGGCGTTGTATATGGCCCTTAGTTCCAGGATATTGATGTGCAGACAAGCCTCCTGACTTGACCACAGCTCTTGGAAGTTTTTTCCCTGAGTGACTGCCCCCCACCCTCGGAGGCTTGCATCCGTGGTCACCAGGACCCAGTCCTGTATGCCAAACCTGCGGCCCTCGAGAAGGTGAGCACTCGGCAGCCACCACAGAAGAAACACCCTGGCCCTGGGGGATAGGGTGATCCGCCGATGCATCTGAAGATGCGATCCGGACCACTTGTCCAACAGATCCCACTGAAAGTTCCTCGCATGGAACCTGCCGAAGGGAATGGCTTCGTATGACGCCACCATCTTTCCCAGGATTCGCGTGCATAGATGCACTGACACCTGTTTTGGTTTTAAGAGGTCTCTGACCAGAGTCACAAGCTCCTGGGCGTTCTCCTCCGGGAGAAACGCTTTCTTCTGGTCTGTGTCCAGAATCATGCCCAGGAAGGGAAGTCTCGTCGTAGGAATCAGCTGCGACTTTGGAATATTGAGAATCCAGCCGTGCTGTTGTAACACCTCTCGAGAGTGTGCTACGCTGATCAGCAACTGCTCTCTGGACTTCGCCTTTATGAGGAGATCGTCCAAGTATGGGATAATTGTGACTCCTTGCTTTCGCAGGAGCACCATCATTTCCGCCATTACCTTGGTAAATATTCTCGGTGCCGTGGATAGACCAAACGGCAACGTCTGAAATTGGTAATGACAGTCCTGTACCACAAATCTGAGGTACTCCTGATGAGGTGGATAAATGGGGACATGCAGGTAAGCATCCTTTATGTCCAGAGACACCATAAAATCCCCCTCTTCCAGGCTTGCGATGACCGCTCTCAGCGATTCCATCTTGAACTTGAACCTTTTCAGGTAAATGTTCAGGGATTTTAAATGCAATATGGGTCTGACCGTACCGTCCGGTTTCGGAACCAAAAACATTGTGGAATAGTAACCCCTTCCCTGTTGAGGGAGGGGAACCTGTACCACCACCTGCTGGAGATATAATTTGTGAATTGCCGCTAACACTACTTCCCTTTCTATGGGGGAAGCTGGCAGGGCCGATTTGAGGTAACGGTGAGGGGGCATCACTTCGAATTCCAGCTTGTATCCCTGAGACACAATCTGTATAGCCCAGGGATCCACCTGTGAGCGAACCCACTGGTGGCTGAAATTTCGGAGACGCGCCCCCACCGCTCCTGGCTCCACCTGTGGATTTAGTGGAAGCCGGGGAGGACTTCTGTTCCTGGGAACTAGCTGTATTGTGCAGCTTCTTTCCTCTACCCCTGCATCTGGCAAGAAAAGACGCACCTCGGACTTTCTTGCCTCTGTGCGATCGAAAGGACTGCATTTGGTAATATGGTGCTTTCTTAGGTTGTGAGGGAATATATGGCAAAAAAATTGACTTCCCAGCCGTAGCTGTGGAAACTAGGTCCGAGAGACCGTCCCCAAACAATTCCTCACCCTTATAAGGTAAAACCTCCATGTGCTTTTTTGAGTCGGCATCACCTGTCCATTGCCGAGTCCACAGGACCCTTCTGGCAGAAATTGACATTGCATTTATTCTAGAGCCCAGTAGGCAAATGTCTCTCTGGGCATCCCTCATATATAGGACAGCGTCTTTTATATGCCCCAGGGTCAGTAATATAGTATCCTTGTCCAAGGTATCAAGTTCCTCAGACAGAGTATCTGTCCATGCTGCTACAGCACTACACATCCAGGCCGACGCAATTGCTGGCCTCAGTAGGGTACCTGAATGTGTATAAACGGACTTCAGGATACCCTCCTGCTTCCTATCCGCAGGATCCTTTAGGGAGGCCGTATCCTGTGACGGCAGGGCCACCTTCTTAGATAAGCGTGTCAAAGCTTTGTCTACCCTAGGGGAGGATTCCCAGCGTAACCTGTCCGCTGGCGGGAAAGGATACGCCATAAGTAACCGTTTGGAAATCAGCACTTTCCTATCAGGAGAATCCCAAGCTTTTTCACAGAACTCATTTAACTCATGTGAAGGGGGAAAAGTCACTTCTTGCCTTTTTCCCCCAAACATATAAACCCTCTTGTCAGGGACCGGGTTTACCTCTGAAATGTGCAATACATCCTTCATTGCTATAACCATGTAGCGGATGGCTTTAGCCATTTTAGGCTGCAACTTTGCATCATCGCCATCGACACTGGAGTCAGAATCCGTGTCGATATCTGTGTCAACAATCTGGGATAGTGGGCGCTTCTGAGACCCTGACAGCCTCTGCGCTGTAGGATCAGGCATGGGTTGAGACCCTGACTGTCCCAAGGCTTCAGCTTTATCCAACCTTTTATGCAAGGAGTTTACATTATCATTTAACACCTTCCACATATCCATCCAATCAGGTGTCGGCGCCGTCGGCGGCGACCCCACATTCATCTGCACCTGCTCTGCTTCCACATAGCCTTCCTCGTCAAACATGTCGACACAATCGTACCAACACACCACACACACAGGGGATGCTCTATTTGAGGACAAAACCCCCACAAGGCCTTTTGGAGACACAGAGAGAGAGAGTATGCCAGCACACACCCCAGCGCTATATAACCCAGGAATTACACAGTAACATAGTGTTTACCCAGTAGCTGCTGTATTAGTGATTTTGCGCTAAATTTATGTGCCCCCCCTCTCTTTTTACCCTCTTTCTACCGTGATTCTGCAGGGGAGAGCCCGGGGAGCTTCCTCTCAGCGGAGCTGTGGAGAGAAAATGGCGCTGGTGAGTGCTGAGGAAGAAGCCCCGCCCCCTCAGCGGCAGGCTTCTGTCCCGCGATTTTGTGTAAAATAATGGCGGGGGCTCATGCATATTACAGTGCCCAGCTGTCTATATGCTCTATTATGCCAGGAGGTACTCAATTGCTGCCCAGGGCACCCCCCCCCCCTGCGCCCTGCACCCTACAGTGACCGGAGTGTGCGGGTTTAATGTGGGAGCAATGGCGCACAGCTGCAGTGCTGTGCGCTACCTCATATGAAGACAGGAGTCTTCTGCCGCCGATTTTGAAGTCTTCTTGCTTCTCTCGCCGGCTTCTGTCTTCTGGCTCTGCGAGGGGGGCGGCGGCGCGGCTCCGGGATCGGACGACCAAGGGTGAGTTCCTGTGTTCGATCCCTCTGGAGCTAATGGTGTCCAGTAGCCTAAGAAGCACGACCTATCCGCAGTTAGTAGGTTTGCTTCTCTCCCCTCAGTCCCACGTAGCAGAGAGTCTGTTGCCAGCAGATCTCTCTTAAAATAAAAAATCCTAATAAAATACTTTCTTATTAGCAAGCTCAGGAGAGCTCACTAAAGTGCACCCAGCTCTGTCCGGGCACAGATTCTAACTGAGGTCTGGAGGAGGGACATAGAGGGAGGAGCCAGTGCACACCAGTAGTCCTAATTCTTTCTTAGAGTGCCCTGTCTCCTGCGGAGCCCGTCTATTCCCCATGGTCCTTACAGAGTCCCCAGCATCCACTAGGACGTTAGAGAAATAATGATTTGTATTAATTGGAATACAGTTGTTCATTAAGGCTAAAGGTGGATACGCATTAGGCGATGTGCTCTATGAGCGACGTCACCTAGTGTTTCTCCTCCCGGGATAGGCCTACCGATGGCGGGCATACACACGGTGCAATATCGCTAATGATATCGCATAGTGACATCATGCCGCGGCCAGCCGGAGCATGCAGCTTTGGACGATGAGTTCAAATTGAGCTGCATACACGGCCGACACCGTGGGTCGTTAACGACCCGCGCATCACTCGGCGGCAAACACACTTAGCAATAAAGTAAACGTCGCTGAGGAAGGGTCAAAATGAGCGATGTCATTTAATTTTGTGTACCCACCTTTAGTTCTACCAAACCAGCAGTACCTTTCACATAGGATTTTCAAGCATATGCCCTAGAAAAAACTAATCCAAAAACATAGGCAAAAATTAAAACCAGAGCCTTTGGCTGTCTCAGTCGGCAAAATAACCATTTATATGAAGGATTGCTGCCTTGTAATTTCCCATACCACAGATGAACAAAATCCAAGCATAAGAGTGCAATGACTATACATCTTACATCGATGTTTTAAAAAAAATATCCATGAAAAAGAGAAGCTTCATAGATGTAGTGAGCTATTGAATAATATGCTAAATAATATAATTTATAAAGATAATTACCAGAATAAAATGCGAAATATGGGCTCAGCAGGGAGACGCATTAAAAAAAAAAAATCCTTTAGCAGGCTGGATTTATGCTTGATCACACCGAAAAGTGCGGTGTTACAGTAAGTAAGGTTCTTCATTTACCCATAAAAATGATTTGTTTTATACATCTTCATCACACAAAGATCAGTATCTCTAGTAGCTTAGTTGTCTGTACAGATGGCTAGCCTGGCCATATTAGCTTTCTTGGTGATAGTGAATTTGTAGTCAGCGTTTACCAGTGGATTAAATACACTGGTCTAGTTTATAAGCAGTGCAGTATTGATACTGGTGTCATTATATTAATGATATCACTTCAGAACGAAACTGCTCGTAATCCTTTGTCACAACACTCAGGACTGATTCCATGCCCTGGCACTAATGAATAGCACTTCACATAGCTGTTGGTGATCATTGAAACCACTACCTCATTTGTTCATATTTACTAAACAAATCAGTGATCATGAAATCCCTCTTCTGCCAGATACTATCCTTTTACTAAAATAAGAATTTACTCACCGGTAATTCTATTTCTCGTAGTCCGTAGTGGATGCTGGGGACTCCGTCAGGACCATGGGGAATAGCGTCTCCGCAGGAGACAGGGCAAAAAATTTAAAAGTTTGACCACTAGGTGGTGTGTACTGGCTCCTCCCCCTATGACCCTCCTCCAAGCCTCAGTTAGGATACTGTGCCCGGACGAGCGTACACAATAAGGAAGGATTTTGAATCCCGGGTAAGACTCATACCAGCCACACCAATCACACCGTACAACTTGTGATCTGAACCCAGTTAACAGTATGATAACGTAGGAGCCTCTGAAAAGATGGCTCACAACAATAAACAACCCGATTTTTTTGTAACAATAACTATGTACAAGTATTGCAGACAATCCGCACTTGGGATGGGCGCCCAGCATCCACTACGGACTACGAGAAATAGAATTACCGGTGAGTAAATTCTTATTTTCTCTGACGTCCTAGTGGATGCTGGGGACTCCGTCAGGACCATGGGGATTATACCAAAGCTCCCAAACGGGCGGGAGAGTGCGGATGACTCTGCAGCACCGAATGAGAGAACTCCAGGTCCTCCTTAGCCAGGGTATCAAATTTGAAGAATTTTACAAACGTGTTCTCCCCTGACCACGTAGCTGCTCGGCAGAGTTGTAATGCCGAGACCCCTCGGGCAGCCACCCAAGATGAGCCCACCTTCCTTGTGGAGTGGGCATTGACAGATTTAGGCTGTGGCAGGCCTGCCACAGAATATGCCAGTTGAATTGTGCTACAAATCCAACGAGCAATCGTCTGCTTAGAAGCAGGAGCACCCAGCTTGTTGGGTGCATACAGTATAAAGAGCGAGTCAGATTTTCTGACTCCAGCCGTCCTTGAAATATATATTTTCAATGCTCTGACAACGTCCAGCAACTTGGAATCCTCCAAATCGCTAGTAGCCGCAGGCACCACAATAGGCTGGTTCAGGTGAAACGCTGATACCACCTTAGGCAGAAAATGAGGACGCGTCCTCAATTCTGCCCTGTCCGAATGGAAAATCAGATATGGGCTTTTATACGATAAAGCCGCCAATTCCGACACTCTCCTGGCTGAAGCCAGGGCCAGTAGCATGGTTACTTTCCATGTAAGATATTTCAAATCTACCGATTTGAGTGGCTCAAACCAATGGGATTTGAGAAAATCCAAAACTACATTGAGATCCCACGGTGCCACTGGGGGCACAACCGGGGGCTGTATATGTAGTACTCCTTTTACAAAAGTCTGGACTTCAGGAACTGAAGCCAATTCTTTCTGGAAGAAAATCGACAGGGCCGAAATTTGAACCTTAATGGACCCTAATTTGAGGCCCATAGATAATCCTGTTTGCAGGAAATGTAGGTATCGACCCAGTTGAAATTCCTCTGTCGGGGCCTTCCTGGCCTCACACCATGCAACATATTTTCTCCAAATGCGGTGATAATGTTGTGCAGTCACCTCCTTCCTGGCTTTGACCAGGGTAGGGATGACCTCTTCCGGAATGCCTTTTTCCCTTAGGATCCGGCGTTCAACCGCCATGCCGTCAAACGCAGCCGCGGTAAGTCTTGGAATAGACACGGTCTCTGCTGAAGCAGATCCCTTCTTAGAGGTAGAGGCCACGGATCTTCCGTGAGCATCTCCTGAAGTTCCGGGTACCAAGTCCTTCTTAGCCAGTCCGGAGCCACTAGTATCGTTCTTACTCCCCTTTGCCGTATAATTCTCAGTACCTTGGGTATGAGAGGCAGAAGAGGGAACACATACACTGACTGGTACACCCATGGTGTTACCAGAGCGTCCACAGCTATTGCCTGAGGGTCTCTTGACCTGGCGCAATACCTGTCCAGTTTTTTGTTGAGGCGGGACGCCATCATGTCCACCATTGGTCTTTCCCAATGGACTACAATCATGTGGTGAACACTGCTGACAGTGCTATCACATGATTTTCCGCCCAGCGAAGAATCCTTGCAGCTTCTGCCATTGCCCTCCTGCTTCTTGTGCCGCCCTGTCTGTTTACGTGGGCGACTGCCGTGATGTTGTCCGACTGGATCAACACCGGCTGACCCTGAAGCAGAGGTTTTGCCAGGCTTAGAGCACTGTAGATTGCTCTTAGTTCCAGTATATTTATGTGAAGAGACGTTTCCAGGCTTGACCACACTCCCTGGAAGTTTCTTCCTTGTGTGACCGCTCCCCAGCCTCTCAGGCTGGCATCCGTGGTCACTAGGACCCAGTTCTGTATGCCGAATCTGCGGCCCTCTAACAGATGAGCACTCTGCAACCACCATAGCAGAGAGACCCTTGTCCTTGTCGACAATTTTATCCGCTGATGCATCTGCAGATGCGATCCGGACCATTTGTCTAGCAGATCCCACTGAAAAATTCGTGCATGGAATCTGCCGAATGGAATCGCTTCGTAAGAAGCCACCATTTTTCCCAGGACTCTTGTGCATTGATGCACAGACACTGGCCCTGGTTTTAGGAGGTTCCTGACGAGTTCGGATAACTCCCTGGCTTTCTCCTCCGGAAGAAATACCTTTTTCTGAACAGTGTCCAGAATCATCCCTAGGAACAGCAGACGTGTCGTCGGGATCAGTTGGGATTTTGGAAAATTCAGAATCCAACCGTGCTGTTGGAGCACTACTTGAGTTAGTGTTACTCCGACAACCAGCTGTTCTCTGGATCTTGCCCTTATCAGGAGATCGTCCAAGTAAGGGATAATTAATACGCCTTCTCTTCGAAGAAGGATCATCATTTCGGCCATTACCTTGGTAAAGACCCTGGGTGCCGTGGACAATCCAAACGGCAGCGTCTGAAACTGATAATGACAGTTTTGTACCACGAACCTGAGGTACCCTTGGTGTGAAGGGCAAATTGGGACATGAAGGTAAGCATCCTTGATGTCCAAGGACACCATAAAATCCCCTTCTTCCAGATTCGCTATCACTGCTCTGAGTGACTCCATCTTGAACTTGAATTTTTGTATGTACAGGTTCAGAGATTTCAGATTTAGAATAGGTCTTACCGAGCCGTCCGGCTTCGGTACCACAAATAGCGTTGAGTAATACCCCTTTCCCTGTTGTAGAAGGGGTACCTTGATTATCACCTGCTGAGAATACAGCTTGTGAATGGCTTCCAATACAGTCGCCCTGTCTGAGGGAGACGTTGGCAAAGCAGATTTTAGGAACCGGCGAGGGGGAGACTTCTCGAATTCCAACCTGTAACCCTGAGATACTACCTGCAGGATCCAGGGGTCCACCTGCGAGTGAGCCCACTGTGCGCTGAAATTCTTGAGGCGACCCCCCACCGCCCCTGAGTCCGCTTGTAAGGTCCCAGCGTCATGCTGAGGCCTTTGCAGAAGCCGGGGAGGACTTCTGCTCCTGGGAAGGGGCTGCTTGCTGCAGTCTCTTACCCTTTCCTTTGCCTCGGGGCAAATATGAATGTCCTTTTGCTCGCTTGTTCTTATAGGAACGAAAGGACTGCGGCTGAAAAGACTGCGTCTTTTTCTGCTGGGAGGGGACTTGAGGTAAAAAGGTGGACTTCCCGGCTGTTGCCGTGGCTACCAAATCCGATAGACCGACCCCAAATAATTCCTCCCCTTTATACGGCAATACTTCCATATGCCGTTTGGAATCCGCATCGCCTGACCACTGTCGTGTCCATAGACTTCTTCTGGCAGATATGGACATCGCACTTACTCTTGATGCCAGAGTGCAGATATCCCTCTGTGCATCTCGCATATAAAGGAATGCATCCTTTAATTGCTCTATAGTCAATAAAATACTGTCCCTATCCAGGGTATCAATATTTTCAGTCAGGGAATTCGACCAAGCCACCCCAGCACTGCACATCCAGGCTGAGGCGATTGCTGGTCGCAGTATAACACCAGTATGTGTGTATATACTTTTTAGAGTATTTTCCAGCCTCCTATCAGCTGGATCCTTGAGGGCGGCCGTATCAGGAGACGGTAACGCCACTTGTTTGGATAAACGTGTGAGCGCCTTGTCCACCCTAGGGGGTGTTTCCCAGCGCGCCCTAACCTCTGGCGGGAAAGGGTATAACGCCAATAACTTCTTTGAAATTAGCAGTTTTTTATCAGGGGTAACCCACGCTTCATCACACACGTCATTCAATTCCTCTGATTCAGGAAAAACTACAGGTAGTTTTTTCAGACCCCATATAATACCCCTTTTTGTGGTACTTGCAGTATCAGAGATATGCAAAGCCTCCTTCATTGCCGTGATCATATAACGTGTGGCCCTGCTGGAAAATACGTTCGTTTCTTCACCGTCGACACTAGATTCGGTGTCCGTGTCTGGGTCTGTGTCGACCGACTGAGGCAAAGGGCGTTTTACAGCCCCTGACGGTGTTTGAGACGCCTGTACAGGTACTAACTGGTTTGCCGGTCGTCTCATGTCGTCAACCGACTTTTGCAGCGTGCTGACATTATCACGTAATTCCATAAACAAAGCCATCCATTCCGGTGTCGACTCCCTAGGGGGTGACATCACCATTACCGGCAATTGCTCCGCCTCCACACCAACATCGTCCTCATACATGTCGACACACACGTACCGACACACAGCAGACACACAGGGAATGCTCTGATAGAAGACAGGACCCCACTAGCCCTTTGGGGAGACAGAGGGAGAGTTTGCCAGCACACACCAAAGCGCTATAATTATATAGGAACAACCTTATATAAGTGTTGTTTCCTTATAGCTGCTTAAATATATATAATATCGCCAAAAATGCCCCCCCTCTCTGTTTTTTACCCTGTTTCTGTAGTGCAGTGCAGGGGAGAGCCTGGGAGCCTTCCTAGCAGCGGAGCTGTGTAGGAAAATGGCGCTGTGTGCTGAGGAGATAGGCCCCGCCCCCTATTCCAGCGGGCTCTTCTCCCGGTTTTTCTGAGACCTGGCAGGGGTGAAATACATCCATATAGCCTCATGGACTATATGTGATGTATTCTTTTTAGCCAGAAAGGTATTAACATTGCTGCCCAGGGCGCCCCCCCCCCAGCGCCCTGCACCCTCAGTGACCGCCGGTGTGAAGTGTGCCTGAGCGCAATGGCGCACAGCTGCAGTGCTGTGCGCTACCTCATGAAGACTGAAAAGCCTTCAGCCGCCGGTTTCTGGACCTCTTCTTACTTCGGCATCTGCAAGGGGGTCGGCGGCGCGGCTCCGGTGACCCATCCAGGCTGTAATTGTGATCGTCCCTCTGGAGCTAGTGTCCAGTAGCCTAAGAAGCAAATCCATCCTGCACGCAGGTGAGTTCACTTCTTCTTCCCTAGGTCCCTCGTTGCAGTGAGCCTGTTGCCAGCAGGACTCACTGAAAATAATAAAACTATCAAAACTTTTACTCTAAGCAGCTCTTTATGAGAGCCACCTAGATTGCACCCTGCTCGGACGGGCACAAAAACCTAACTGAGGCTTGGAGGAGGGTCATAGGGGGAGGAGCCAGTACACACCACCTAGTGGTCAAACTTTTAAATTTTGTGCCCTGTCTCCTGCGGAGCCGCTATTCCCCATGGTCCTGACGGAGTCCCCAGCATCCACTAGGACGTCAGAGAAAATATGTTTCTCAGACATAACAGATCAATGTGATCGCATTTCAAGTGTGCCTCTACTTGTATCATCCTTGGGCGTCTTAAGCAAAGATAATTTACATGTTTTGAAAACAATGCAGAAAAAACTGTGGAAACTTGTTTTCACTTGCAAAAAGTGTACATAATCACTATAATAAGCAAAGAACATCTTTTGTTCCAGAGCAATATTCAGAATATTCCTTAGAAATGCTGCACATGAAAGTCTGCATTCGCGTGCAATGAGTGGAGTGTGGTTATAACATTAAACCAGATATCTAACATTTCAGATTTTAATTTGAAGGCTTAAAGCTCACATTATGGAAAGCTGCACAGTGTGTGTACATTTACACTTGTGCTGTAGTACATGGGCTAAGAAAGGGTTGGGGCTGAAATGCCGGCGGGCAGGATGCCGGTGACCAGAATACCAGCCATGGCATCCCACTGTTTAGAATCCCGACAAGGGTCTGGACGCCAGCAACCCCTCATCCCCTTACTCCCGGGAGTGCCCAACCCTAACCCCCCACTCCGCAGGCTAAACCTAACACTCCCCAGGGGTGCCTAACCCTACCCCCAAGCCTAAATGTATCCTACATACGATAACACCCCCCCTCCCTCCAAGGAATTACCTCTCTGGCGGCCCAGCAGTCAGTTGATCGGGATCCTGGCACCGGCATTCCAATCAGTATCGGATTCCGGCGTCAGTCTTTTGACAGCCAGGATCCTGACCGGATCACCCTAAGAGGGCCACATTACCGACACTGTGTTTGAAATCAGTTTCCTTTTTTCCTCATTATTGCTGTATGCAACTGTGGATCCGTGTGTAGAGTCCTGCTTTCCCTCCCTCCCACAGTCTCGCTCCTGTCTGTACGACAGTCGCAAGATGGGGGAGGGAGGTACTGTAGCTCCATTATGCACAGACCCACTACTGCACAAGCAGTCACTGGAAGTCCAGTGACCTATGCATTCTTCTCATCCTCAAGCCTTGTTCCTGGTAGCGTGACTACTCTTGCGGTATCTTGAGCACTAAACGTGGGTGTTGGACTGTCAGGAGGCTCCAGGGTCCCCACCTTCGCAGAGACCCAAGAGGTACGAGGCTGGCAGTGGCTCAAGAACAAGAGAGATCACAGAGAGTGTGACTAAGAGCAGCAGTGCAGCATAGAGGGGGGAATCATTACAGGTAAGTGCAGAGACAATGTACATATACCTGAATGTGGGGACAATATCATACAGTGTGCATATACAATGTTTTGTCAAGAAATACATTGCGTTTTTAGAATTACAGTGTCAGCTGGGTGTAAAGGGCGTGTGGGAAACTCAGGTTACACAACACCGTTTTCCATTACAGACAAATGATTTCGAGTTGTGCTTATTTGGCCTGCTTGTTAATTCATATAATACGAGATGGGGGCCTCAAAACATTAGCACGGCAGTCACTGGGATACTCAGCGGTACCCTATGGTGTTTATTGGAATGCTCAGTGTACTCCATAGATAATCACTATTTATTTTGAGACAAACCTGTAAGGTGTTTAGTATCCAGTATAAATAGTTAATGTAACTTTATTTAGTGATATCTTTGTTTGCAGTGTGTTATTGTTTGTTAATTATATTCATGCTTATATTTTCTCATTTTAGTTTTGATATAAAATTATTAACAGTTATGTTGTAACGTTTACAAAGAAGAAAAAGGATAAAATAAGAATTTACTTACCGATAATTCTATTTCTCATAGTCCGTAGTGGATGCTGGGGACTCCGTCAGGACCATGGGGAATAGCGGCTCCGCAGGAGACAGGGCACAAAAAGTAAGCTTTTAGGATCACATGGTGTGTACTGGCTCCTCCCCCTATGACCCTCCTCCAAGCCTCAGTTAGGTACTGTGCCCGGACGAGCGTACACAATAAGGAAGGATCTTGAATCCCGGGTAAGACTCATACCAGCCACACCAATCACACCGTACAACTTGTGATTTGAACCCAGTTAACAGTATGATAACAACGAAGAAGCCTCTGAAAAGATGGCTCACAACAATAATAACCCGATTTTTGTAACAATAACTATGTACAAGTATTGCAGACAATCCGCACTTGGGATGGGCGCCCAGCATCCACTACGGACTATGAGAAATAGAATTATCGGTAAGTAAATTCTTATTTTCTCTAACGTCCTAGTGGATGCTGGGGACTCCGTCAGGACCATGGGGATTATACCAAAGCTCCCAAACGGGCGGGAGAGTGCGGATGACTCTGCAGCACCGAATGAGAGAACTCCAGGTCCTCCTTAGCCAGAGTATCAAATTTGTAAAATTTTACAAACGTGTTCTCCCCTGACCACGTAGCTGCTCGGCAAAGTTGTAATGCCGAGACCCCTCGGGCAGCCGCCCAAGATGAGCCCACCTTCCTTGTGGAGTGGGCATTTACAGATTTAGGCTGTGGCAGGCCTGCCACAGAATGTGCAAGTTGGATTGTGCTACAGATCCAACGAGCAATCGTCTGCTTAGACGCAGGAGCACCCATCTTGTTGGGTGCATACAGGATAAACAGCGAGTCAGATTTTCTGACTCCAGCCGTCCTTGATATATATATTTTCAATGCTCTGACAACGTCCAGCAACTTGGAGTCCTCCAAGTCGCTAGTAGCCGCAGGCACCACAATAGGCTGGTTCAAGTGAAAAGCCGAAACCACCTTAGGCAGAAACTGAGGACGCGTCCGCAGTTCTGCCCTGTCCGAATGGAAAATCAGATATGGGTTTTTGTACGATAAAGCCGCCAACTCTGATACTCTCCTGGCTGAAGCCAGGACCAGTAGCATGGTTACTTTCCATGTAAGATACTTCAAATCTACCGATTTGAGCGGCTCAAACCAATGGGATTTGAGAAAATCCAAAACTACGTTGAGATCCCACGGTGCCACTGGAGGCACAATCGGGGGCTGTATATGTAGTACACCTTTGACAAAGGTTTGTACTTCAGGCACTGAAGCCAATTCTTTCTGGAAGAAAATCGATAAGGCCGAAATTTGAACCTTAATAGACCCCAATTTGAGGCCCATAGACAATCCTGCCTGCAGGAAATGTAGGAATCGACCCAATTGAAATTCCTCCGTTGGGGCCTTCTTGGCCTCACACCACGCAACATATTTTCTACAAATGCGGTGATAATGTTGTGCGGTCACTTCCTTCCTGGCTTTAATCAAGGTAGGAATAACTTCCTCTGGAATGCCCTTTTCTTTTAGAATCCGGCGTTCAACCGCCATGCCGTCAAACGCAGTCGCGGTAAGTCTTGGAACATACAAGGTCCCTGCTGAAGCAGATCCCTTCTTAACGGTAGAGGCCACGGCTCTTCCGTGAGCATCTCTTGAAGTTCCGGGTACCAAGTCCTTCTCGGCCAATCCGGAGCCACGAGTATTGTTCTTACTCCCCGTAGCCGTATAATTCTCAGTACCTTTGGTATGAGAGGCAGAGGAGGAAACACATACACGGACTGGTACACCCACGGTGTTACCAGAGCGTCCACAGCTATTGCCTGAGGGTCTCTTGACCTGGCGCAATATCTGTCCAGTTTCTTGTTGAGGCGGGACGCCATCATGTCCACCTTTGGTTTTTCCCAACGGTTCACAATCATGTGGAAGACTTCTGGATGAAGTCCCCACTCTCCCGGGTGGAGGTCGTGTCTGCTGAGGAAGTCTGCTTCCCAGTTGTCCACTCCCGGAATGAACACTGCTGACAGTGCTATGACATGATTTTCCGCCCAGCGAAGAATCCTTGCAGCTTCTGTCATTGCTCTTCTGCTTCTCGTGCCGCCCTGTCTGTTTACGTGGGCGACTGCCGTGATGTTGTCCGACTGGATCAACACCGGCTGACCCTGAAGCAGCGGTTTTGCCAGGCTTAGAGCATTGTAAATCGCTCTTAGCTCCAGTATATTTATGTGAAGAGACGTCTCCAGGTTTGACCACACGCCCTGGAAGTTTCTTCCCTGTGTGACTGCTCCCCAGCCTCGTAGGCTGGCATCCGTAGTCACCAGGACCCAGTCCTGTATGCCGAATCTGCGGCCCTCTAACAGATGGGCACTCTGCAACCACCACAGAAGAGACACCCATGTTCTTGGTGACAGAGTTATCCGCTGATGCATGTGCAGATGCGATCCGGACCATTTGTCCAGCAGATCCCACTGAAATATTCGTGCGTGGAATCTGCCGAATGGAATTGCTTCGTAAGAAGCCACCATCTTTCCCAGGACTCTTGTGCATTGATGTACTGACACATTTCCTGGTTTTAGGAGGTTCCTGACAAGTTCGGATAACTCCCTTGCTTTCTCCTCCGGGAGAAACACCTTTTTCTGAACAGTGTCCAGAATCATTCCCAGGAACAGCAGACGTGTCGTCGGGGTCAATTGAGATTTTGGAAGATTCAGAATCCACCCGTGTTGTTGAAGCACTACTTGGGTTAGTGCTACTCCGACTTCCAGCTGTTCTCTGGACCTTGCCCTTATCAGGAGATCGTCCAAGTAAGGGATAATTAATACGCCTTTTCTTCGTAGAAGAACCATCATTTCGGCCATTACCTTGGTAAAGACCCGAGGTGCCGTGGACAAACCAAACGGCAGCGTTTGAAACTGATAATGACAGTTTTGTATCACGAACCTGAGATACCCTTGGTGTGAAGGGTAAATTGGGACATGCAGATAAGCATCTTTTATGTCCAGGGACACCATGAAGTCCCCTTCTTCCAGATTCGCTATCACTGCTCTGAGTGACTCCATCTTGAACTTGAATTTCTGTATGTACAGGTTCAAGGATTTCAGATTTAGAATAGGTCTTACCGAACCGTCCGGCTTCGGTACCACAAATAGTGTGGAATAATACCCCTTTCCCTGTTGTAGGAGGGGTACCTTGACTATCACCTGCTGAGAATACAGCTTGTGAATGGCTTCCAATACCGTCGCCCTTTCTGAGGGAGACGTTGGTAAAGCAGACTTTAGGAACCGGCGAGGGGGAGACTTTTCGAATTCCAACTTGTAACCCTGAGATACTACCTGCAGGATCCAAGGGTCCACCTGTGAGCGCGCCCACTGTGTGCTGAAAATCTTTAGTCGACCCCCCACCGCCCCTGAGTCCGCTTGCACAGCCCCAGCATCATGCTGAGGGCTTTGTAGAAGCCGGGGAGGGCTTCTGTTCGTGGGAAGTAGTTGCTTGCTGCACCCTCTTACCCCTTCCTTTGCCTCTGGGCAAATATGACTGTCCTTTTGCCCGCTTGTTCTTATAGGAACGAAAGGACTGCGGCTGAAAAGACGGTGTCTTTTTCTGTTGGGAGGTGACCTGAGGTAAAAAAGTGGATTTTCCGGCTGTTGCCGTGGCCACCAGATCCGATAGACCGACCCCAAATAATTCCTCTCCTTTATACGGCAATACTTCCATATGCCGTTTGGAATCCGCATCACCTGACCACTGTCGCGTCCATAAACTTCTTCTGGCAGATATGGACATCGCACTTACTCTCGATGCCAGAGTGCAAATATCCCTCTGAGCATCTCGCATATAAAGAAAAGCATCCTTTAAATGCTCTATAGTCAATAAAATACTGTCCCTATCCAGGGTATCAATATTTTCAGTCAGGGAATCCGACCACACCACCCCAGCACTGCACATCCAGGCTGAGGCTATTGCTGGTCGCAGTATAACACCAGTATGTGTGTATATACTCTTCAGGGTAGTTTCCAGCCTCCTATCAGCTGGATCCTTGAGGGCGGCCGTATCAGGAGACGGTAACGCCACTTGTTTTGATAAGCGTGTGAGCGCCTTATCCACCCTAGGGGGTGTTTCCCAGCGCGCCCTAACCTCTGGTGGGAAAGGGTATAATGCCAATAACTTCTTTGAAATTAGCAGTTTTCTATCGGGGTTAACCCACGCTTCATCACACACGTCATTCAATTCCTCTGATTCTGGAAAAGCTACAGGTAGTTTTTTCACACCCCACATAATACCCCCCTTTGAGGTACCTGCAGTATCAGAGATATGCAAAGCCTCCTTCATTGCCGTGATCATATAACGTGTGGCCCTATTGGAAAATACGTTTCTTTCTTCACCGTCGACACTAGATTCATCTGTGTCGGTACCTGTGTCGACTGACTGAGGTAAGGGACGTTTTACAGCCCCTGACGGTGCCTGAGACGCCTGGACAGGTACTAACTGGTTTTCCGGCCGTCTCATGTCGTCAACTGACTTTTGCAGCGTGCTAACATTATCACGTAATTCCGGTGTCGACTCCCTAGAGGGGTGACATCACCATTACCGGCAATTGCTCCGCCTCCACACCAACATCGTCCTCATACATGTCGACACACACGTACCGACACACAGCAGACACACAGGGAATGCTCTTATCGAAGACAGGACCCCACTAGCCCTTTGGGGAGACAGAGGGAGAGTTTGCCAGCACACACCAAAGCGCTATAAAAATGTATATAAACAACCCTAAAAGGTGTTGTTTCTGTTATATGCGCTTAATATATAAAAATATCGCCAAAATATGCCCCCCTTCTCTGTTTTACCCTGTTTCTGTAGTGCAGTGCAGGGGAGAGTCCTGGGAGCCTTCCTCACAGCGGAGCTGAGCAGGAAAATGGCGCTGTGTGCTGAGGAGAATAGGCCCCGCCCCCTAAAACGGCGGGCTCTTCTCCCGGAGTTTGCGATATATGGCAGGGGTTAAATACATCCATATAGCCTCAAGGGCTATATGTGATGTATTTTAGCCATAGAAAAAGGTATTATACATTGCTGCCCAGGGCGCCCCCCCCAGCGCCCTGCACCCTCAGTGACAGTTGGTGACTGTTGGTGAAGTGTGCTGACAACAATGGCGCACAGCTGCAGTGCTGTGCGCTACCTTATGAAGACTGAAAGTCTTCTGCCGCCTGTTTCTGGACCTCTGGACCTCTTCAACTTCGGCATCTGCAAGGGGGGTCGGCGGCACGGCTCCGGGACCGGACTCCATGGCTGGGCCTGTGTTCGATCCCTCTGGAGCTAATGGTGTCCAGTAGCCTAAGAAGCAAATCCATCCTGCACGCAGGTGAGTTCACTTCTCTCCCCTAAGTCCCTCGTAGCAGGGAGCCTGTTGCCAGCAGGACTCACTGAAAATAAGAAACCTAAAAAACTTTTTCTAAGCAGCTCTTTATGAGAGCCACCTAGATTGCACCCTGCTCGGACGGGCACAAAAACCTAACTGAGGCTTGGAGGAGGGTCATAGGGGGAGGAGCCAGTACACACCATGTGATCCTAAAAGCTTACTTTTTGTGCCCTGTCTCCTGCGGAGCCGCTATTCCCCATGGTCCTGACGGAGTCCCCAGCATCCACTAGGACGTTAGAGAAATAATGTTGGGCCATGTATACTCCCTTCTAAATAAAAGGGGGGTACATATGGATCTTACTGTGGGGGGCTCCAATCTGGTATCTTGGTTAGGGGGTCATTCCGTGTCAAATTAACACTGATTTTACCTCACCACCTCAGATTTTGATAACATTCTTATATGGAGAGTATATATGTAGTCTGCAAAAAATACAAAATATTATTTAAATATCTCATGCAGTTTCCAAAACATGGCTATGTAAAGTTTCCAAAAATCTGTCAAAAACGCACAACCAGCATATTTTCAAATTGCCATAGCAGCTCTCCTAATTAAGCCTGAGAGGTGGGAGTGGTGTCATTTTACAGTGTTTTTCTGCTTTTTCCTATAATACACAGTTCGATTTTACTGTCTCTTACTCAACCTATCTTCTTTTCAATACTCCCTTTGATGGTATTAAATAGTTCAGTTTTCTGCCACCCTGATACTTATTTTCAGTGATGTTTACTGACGCAGCTATGTTTATATACCTTCTACTTGTATTGAACTGTAAGTCACTGGGTGGTATTCAATTCTTTTCACCCCCTTCCACACCCGTTCTGTCCCTGCTGACGAGTGTGGTATAATAATTTCAGCTCGCTACCCCTGGGGTAGCGAGGGCACCAAACCCTTTACGGGTATAAACCTGATTACTATGGGCGCAATGTGTGTGATAACGGGTATCACTTTAGAAAGGAGATTGGACGTGATATATCATTTGAATACCGCCCATTATTGTCTTCACGTTTTGCTTGTTTACTCTGTAATTGGGTGCTGTGGATCCTATGTGGCGACATATAAATAAATAAAAATAAGACAACACAATAAGCTTTGTGGTTAAATACTTTTTTCAAAATCAAACTCAAAATTTTTGTTGATTATCTCAAAAAGTGAGTCGACAAAATTTCAGGAAACAGTCTATATTAATGTTAAATGTTTGTAAAAATTTAAAAAGTGGGAAGATAATGGGTTCATAGTTAGAAATAATTTTAAAGCAAGGTAGTCTATTCAAAAAACCCGGGTGTATTACAAGTAGTAATAGGAAGTCTCTAGCTAAACTAGGAGAGCTGCTATGGCGATTTGAAAACATGCTGGTTGTGCATTTTTGACAGATTTTTTAAATCTATACATAGCCATAATTTGGAAACTGCATGAGATTTTTAAATAAAATTTGGTATTTTTCTTAGACTACATATACTCCCCATGTACCAAATTTGAACAAAATCTGAGCTGGTGAGATAAAACTTTAACAAAAAGTGTGTTGACTAGACACTGAATGACCCCATGGGATCTTAATCCAGCTCTGCTTGTCATTTCTAAACTAGATCAAATGTGAAAGATCTGTATTCAAAAATAATGTAGCAATATTGCAATGCATTCATTATCAAGAACCTTCAAATGTGGTCGTGAACACTTTCCTTTCTTAAATATCTACAACATCATTTTAAAGAGACCAAACTGCGTTTTTCAAAAATGTAACCAGTCACTGCATAGCACAGCATTTACAGTATGCAAGACTGTGGGGTCAATCCAATTAGATGCGAGTTGCAAGTTTGTTTCATGAAACTCAGACTTTGTGCAAATGTGCGCACCCGATCATTCTTCAATCCAATTAAAAATGCCTATTCGTGATACTCGCAGTGAGAGTTTGCAAACTGTCTGTCAAATACGACGTGAGAGAAGTGCATGAGAAAGTGGAGTGACTTTCCTGGACCCGAAAAGTGTGACAATTTTGCTAGCAGAATCATACAGAAGGCTGTTAGTGTGTGTAAGGAAGGTACTGGAGGTTTTTAAACAGTGCTAAATGGCTGACTGGTGGATTTGTTTTTGTTTTTTACTTAAAAATTGTAAAAAGCAAACTTTTGTTTACTTTCATACAAAAAAACGAAAATGCCCTCAAAAAGTAGGGGGAAAATAAAAGATGCTTTTGGGGTGATTTGAGGAGACATAAAAAATGTACAAAATTTTTATTTAAAAATGATTTTCTAAAATAAATTAAACTTGGGGTGCATAAAGCAATGAAAAGTTGATTTTGGAGTAACTGAACCCAAAAAAATTACATGGTAATTAATAAACTAAGCTAATTAGAAACTTTCAATTACCCAAGTAGTCGGGGTGTCCAAGGGGCTCTGCATGTTGTCCAGACATTTTAACCTTAAAGTAATGATATTCCCTGCCATCTCGCCCTCAGTGAGGTGCAAACAGAAAAATGTGAGTTTACTTTGACTGGCTCAATGTGAGTTCCTAATTGGATTGCAAAATTAATTTGCAATGCAAATTTACAGAGAAAACAGCAACTCGCACCTAAGCGGATTGACCTCTGTGGCTGGAAATAATAAAGAACAATTTTCTTCAATTGTGTAATCCACGACTGCAGCAGAAAAAGAAACAAAAAAAGGAAATGTTAAGATCAGCCGGAGAATCTGAGAAAAATGCTGCCTTTATTTTTCTACTCACCTGAAATGGGTGACCACATTTGTTTTACTGAGAAATGAAAGTACAAAAGACCCCGGCCTACGATCACTCTCCCTAATAAGATAGCTTCCAGTCCTCCCGGCCTGGTACAGCCGCTCCTCCGCAATGGTTCTATCCAGCTTGCCATGATACCACCTGAAATGAAACAGTGGGGAATATTTAACCACGTATATGTATTTAAAAATATGATTTAAAAGTTATATATCATTTACACTAGCTTCCTCTAAATTGTAAACTCTTAAGCCAACTTTTCCCAGGCAGTCTGATATCTGGGCCTTCTCAACCTTATATAATGTATGTCTATTTTCTCTTTTCTAGGATTTGCTGATTGTATGATTTTTATTATTCTTACCTAAGAGTCAAAGAGAAAATACCATCCATAAGACTTATAACATCAAGCTCAAGTCTCAGTGACCCCAATTAATGCAAACAATATCTGTAATGAGACCATGGATTTTCAAAACCTGTCAAGATGGGAGTGCCTCCATGTTAAGCCTCTGACAATTATAAGCAGAAGGAAAAAATAAGATTTTACTTACCGATAAATCTATTTCTCGTAGTCCGTAGTGGATGCTGGGACTCCGTAAGGACCATGGGGATATAGCGGCTCCGCAGGAGACAGGGCACACAATAATAAAAGCTTTAGGATCAGGTGGTGTGCACTGGCTCCTCCCCCTATGACCCTCCTCCAAGCCTCAGTTAGGATACTGTGCCCGGACGAGCGTGCATAATAAGGAAGGATATTGAATCCCGGGTAAGACTCATACCAGCCACACCAATCACACCGTACAACCTGTGATCTGAACCCAGTTAACAGTATGATAACAACGAAGGAGCCTCTGAAAAGACGGCTCACAACAAGAATAACCCGATTTTTGTAACAATAACTATGTACAAGTATTGCAGACAATCCGCACTTGGGATGGGCGCCCAGCATCCACTACGGACTACGAGAAATAGATTTATCGGTAAGTAAAATCTTATTTTCTCTGACGTCCTAGTGGATGCTGGGACTCCGTAAGGACCATGGGGATTATACCAAAGCTCCCAAACGGGCGGGAGAGTGCGGATGACCCTGCAGCACCGAATGAGAGAACTCCATGTCCTCCTCAGCCAGGGTATCAAATTTGTAGAATTTAGCAAACGTGTTTGCCCCTGACCAAGTAACTGCTCGGCAAAGTTGTAAAGCCGAGACCCCTCGGGCAGTCGCCCAAGATGAGCCCTCTTCCTTTTGGAATGGGCTTTTACAGATTTTGGCTGTGGCAGGCCTGCCACAGAATGTGTAAACTGAATTGTATTACAAATCCAGCGAGCAATCGTCTGCTTAGAAGCAGGAGCACCCATCTTGTTGGGTGCATACAGGCTAAACAGCGAGTCAGATTTTCTGACTCCAGCCGTCCTGGAAACATATTTTTCAGGGCCCTGACAACGTCAAGTAACTTGGAGTCCTCCAAGTCCCTAGTACCCGCAGGTACCACAATAGGTTGGTTCATGTGAAAAACAGAAAACACCTTAAGGAGAAATTGAGGACGAGTCCTCAATTCTGCCCTGTCAGAATGAAAAATTAAGTAAGGGCTTTATATATGATAAAGCCGCCAATTCTGACACACGCCTGGCTGAAGCCAGGGCTAATAAAATATCTCACATGGAAGGTGACGATGCTAAGTCCACAGTGGTGAGTGGTTCAAACCAATGTGACTTTTGGAAACTCAAAACAACATTGAGATCCCAAGGTGCCACTGGGGCACAAAAGGAGGCTGTATATGCAGTACCCCTTTTACAAACATCTGAACGTCAGGCACTAAAGCCAGTTCTTTCTGGAAGAAATTCGACAGGGCCGAAATTTGAACCTTAATGGACCCTAATTTTAGGCCCATAGACAGTCCTGTTTTCAGGAAATGTAGGAAACGACCCAGTTGGAATTCCTCTGTAGGGGCCTTCTTGGCCTCACACCACGCAACATATCTTCACCAAATGCGGTGAAAATGTTTTGCGGTTACATCCTTCCTGTCTTCGACCAGGGTAGGGATGACTTCATCTGGAATGCCCTTTCAGGATCCGGCGTTCAACCGCCATGCCGTCAAACGCGGCCGCGGTAAGTCTTGGAACAGACAAGGCCCCTGCTGGAGCAGGTCCTTTCTTAAAGGTAGAGGCCACGGGTCTTCCGTGAACATCTCTTGAAGTTTCGGGTACCAAGTCCTTCTTGGCCAATCCGGAACCACGAGTATCGTTCTTACTCATCTCCCTCTTATGATTCTCAGTACTTTTGGTATGAGAGGCATAGGAGGGAACACATACTCTGACTGGTACACCCACAGTGTTACCAGAGCGTCCACCGCTATTGCCTGAGGGTCCCTTGACCTGGCGCAATATCTGTCTAGTTTTTTGTTCAGGCGGGACGCCATCATGTCCACCTTTGGTTTTTCCCAACGGTTTACAATCATGTGGAAGACTTCCCGATGAAGTCCCCACTCTCCCGGGTAGAGGTCATGCCTGCTGAGGAAGTCTGCTTCCCAGTTTTCCACTCCCGGAATGAACACTGCTGAGAGTGTTATCACATGATTTTTCGCCCAGCGAAGAATCCTTGTAGTTTCTGCCATTTCCCTCCTGCTTCTTGTGCCGCCCTGTCTGTTTACGTGGGCGACTGCCGTGATGTTGTCCCACTGGATCAATACCGGCTGACCTTGAAGCAGAGGTCTTGCTAAGCTTAGAGCATTGTAAATTGCCCTTAGCTCCAGTATATTTATGTGGAGAGAAGTCTCCAGACTTGATCACACTCTCTGGAAATTTTTTCCTTGTGTGACTGCTCCCCAGCCACTCAGGCTGGCATCCGTGGTCACCAGGACCCAGTCCTGAATGCCGAATCTGCGGCCCTTTCATAGATGAGCACTCTGCAGCCACCGCAGAAGAAACACCCTTGTCCTTGGAGACAGGGTTATCCGCTGATGCATCTGAAGATGCGATCCAGACCATTTTTCCAGCAGATCCCACGGAAAGGTTCTTGCGTGAAATCTACCGAATGGGATCGCTTTGTAAGAAACCACCATTTTTCACAGGATCCTTGTGCAATGATGCACTGATACTTTTCCTGGTTTTAGGAGGTTCCTGACTAGCTCGGATAACTCCCTGGCTTTCTTCTCCGGGAGAAAACATCCTTTTCTGGACTGTGTCCAGAATCATCCCCAGGAACAGTAGACGTGTCGTCGGAAAAAACTGCGATTTTGGAATATTTAGAATCCACTCGTGCCGTCGTAGAACTACTTAAGATAGTGCTACTCCGACCTCCAACTGTTCTCTGGACCTTGCCCTTATCAGGAAAGCGTCCATATTTCTTTTAAGAAGAATCATCATTTCGGCCATTACCTTGGTAAAGACCCGGGGTGCCGTGGACAATCCAAACGGCAGCGTCTGAACTGATAGTGACAGTTCTGTACCACGAACCTGAGGTACCCTTGGTAAGAAGGCAAATTTGGACATGTAGGTAAGCGTCCCTGATATCCAGTGACACCATATCGTCCCCTTCTTCCTGGTTCGCTATCACTACTCTGAGTGACTCCATCTTGATTTGAACGCTTGTATGTAAGTGTTCAAATATTTCAGATCTCACCGAGCCGTCTGGCTTCAGTACCACAATATAGTGTGGAATAATACCCCTTCCCTTGTTGTAGAAGGGGTACTTTGATTATCACCTGCTGGGAATACAGCCTGTGAATTGTTCCCAATACTGCCTCCCTGTCGGAGGGAGACGTTGGTAAAGCAGACTTCAGGAACTTGTGAGGGGGAGACGTCTCGAATTTCCAATGTACACCTGGGATACTACGTGTAGGATCCAGGAGTCCACTTGTGAGTGAGCCCCCTGCGTGCTGAAACTCTTGAGATGACCCCCTACCGCACCTGAGTCCGCTTGTACGGCCCCAGCGTCATGCTGCGGACTTGGCAGAAGCTGTGGAGGGCTTCTGTTCCTGGGAATGGGCTGCCTGCTGCAGTCTTCTTCCCTTTCCTCTACCCCTGGGCAGATATGACTGGCCCTTTTGCCCGCCTGCCCTTATGGGGACGAAAGGACTGAGACTGAAAAGACTGTGTCCTTTTCTGCTGAGATGTGACTTGGGGTAACAAAAGGTGGATTTTTCAGCTGTTGCCATGGCCACCAGGTCCGATGGACCGCCCCTTTATACGGCAATACTTCCATGTGCCGTCTGGAATCTGCATCACCTGACCACTGTCGTGTCTTCGTCTGGCAGATATGGACATCACATTTACTCTTGATGCCAGAATGCAAATATCCCTCTGCGCATCTCGCATATATAGAAATGCATCTATAGTCAATAAAATCTTGTCCCTGTCAAGGGTATCAATATTTTCAGTCAGGAAATCCGACCAAGCCCCCTCAGCGCTGCACATCCAGGCTGAGGCGATTGCTGGTCGTAGTATAACACCAGTATGTGTGTATATACTTTTAGGATATTTTTCAGCTTCCTATCAGCTGGCTCCTTGAGGGCTGCCGTATCTGGAGACGGTAACGCCCCTTGTTTTTATAAGCGTGTGAGCGCCTTATCCACCCTAAGGTGTGTTTCCCAACTCGCCCTCACTTCTGGCGGGAAAGGGTATACCGCCAATAATTTTCTATCGGAGGAAACCCACGTATCATCACACACTTCATTTAATTTATCTGATTCAGGAAAAACTACAAGTAGTTTATTCACACCCTACATAATACCCTTATTTGTGGTACTTGTAGTATCAGAAATATGTAACACCTCCTTCATTGCCCTTAACATGAAACGTGTGGCCCTAAAGGAAAATACGTTTGTTTCTTCACCGTCGACACTGGAGTCAGTGTCCGTGTCTGTGTCTGTGTCGACCGACTGAGGTAAATGGGCATTTTTACAAGCCCCTGACGGTGTCTGAGACGCCTGGACAGGTACTAATTTGTTTGCCGGCCGTCTCATGTCGTCAACCGACCTTGCAGCGTGTTGACATTATCACGTAATTCCTAAATAAGCCATCCATTCCAGTGTCGACTCCCTAGAGAGTGACATCACCAATACAGGCAATTTGCTCCGCCTCCTCACCAACATCGTCCTCCTACATGTCGACACACACGTACCGACACACATAGGGAATGCTCTGATAGAGGACAGGACCCCACTAGCCCTTTGGGGAGACAGAGGGAGAGTTTGCCAGCACACACCAAAAACGCTATAATTATACAGGGATAACCCCTTATACAAGTGTTTTCCCTTATAGCATTTTTATATATGTAATCATATCGCCAAATAAGTGCCCCCCCTCTCTGTTTTAACCCTGTTTCTGTAGTGCAGTGCAGGGGAGAGCCTGGGAGCCTTCCTCACAGCAGAGCTGAGCAGGAAAATGGCGCCGTGTGCTGAGGAGAATAGGCCCCGCCCCCTTTTCGGTGGGCTCTTCTCCCGGAGTTTGTGAGATCTGGCAGGGGTTAAATACATCCATATAGCCTCAAGGGCTATATGTGATGTATTTTAGCCATAAAAAGGTATTATACATTGCTGCCCAGGGCGCCCCCCCCAGCGCCCTGCACCCTCAGTGACAGTTGGTGACTGTTGGTGAAGTGTGCTGACAACAATGGCGCACAGCTGCAGTGCTGTGCGCTACCTTATGAAGACTGAAAGTCTTCTGCCGCCTGTTTCTGGACCTCTGGACCTCTTCAACTTCGGCATCTGCAAGGGGGGTCGGCGGCACGGCTCCGGGACCGGACTCCATGGCTGGGCCTGTGTTCGATCCCTCTGGAGCTAATGGTGTCCAGTAGCCTAAGAAGCAAATCCATCCTGCACGCAGGTGAGTTTACTTCTCTCCCCTAAGTCCCTCGTAGCAGTGAGCCTGTTGCCAGCAGGACTCACTGAAAATAAAAAACCTAACTTAAACTTTTATTCTAAGCAGCTCAGGAGAGCCACCTAGATTGCACCCTTCTCGTCGGGCACAAAAATCTAACTGAGGCTTGGAGGAGGGTCATAGGGGGAGGAGCCAGTGCACACCACCTGATCCTAAAGCTTTTATTATTGTGTGCCCTGTCTCCTGCGGAGCCGCTATATCCCCATGGTCCTTACGGAGTCCCAGCATCCACTAGGACGTCAGAGAAAATAAGATTTTAAACCTACCGGTAAATCTTTTTCTCGTAGTCCGTAGGGGATGCTGGGACTCCGTAAGGACCATGGGGATAGACGGGCTCCGCAGGAGACATGGGCACTTTAAGAAAGACTTTGACTCTGGGTGTGCACTGGCTCCTCCCTCTATGCCCCTCCTCCAGACCTCAGTTAGAGAAACTGTGCCCAGAGGAGACGGACAGTACAAGGAAAGGATTTTTGTAATCCAAGGGCAAGATTCATACCAGCCACACCAATGACACCGTATAACTTGTGAAATATTACCCAGTTAACAGTATGAAAAAACAACATAGCATCAGTCCAAGACCGATGAAACTATAACATAACCCTTATGTAAGCAACAACTATATACAAGTCTTGCAGAAGTAGTCCGCACTTGGGACGGGCGTCCAGCAACCTCTACGGTCTACGAGAAAAAAATTTACCGGTAGGTTTAAAATCTTATTTTCTCTAACGTCCTAGAGGATGCTGGGACTCCGTAAGGACCATGGGGATTATACCAAAGCTCCCAAACGGGCGGGAGAGTGCGGATGACTCTGCAGCACCGATTGAGCAAACAGGAGGTCCTCCTCAGCCAGGGTATCAAACTTATAGAACTTTGCAAAGGTGTTTCACCCCGACCAAGTAGCAGCTCGGCACAGCAGTAGTGCCGAGACCCCTCGGGCAGCCGCCCAAGAAGAGCCCACCTTCCTAGTGGAATGGGCTTTAACCGATTTCGGTAATGGCAATCCTGCCGTAGAATGCGCCTGCTGAATCGTGTTACAGATCCAGCGAGCAATAGTCTGCTTTGAAGCAGGGCCGCCAACTTTGTTGGCTGCATACAGGACAAACAGTGCTTCTGTTTTTCTGATCCTAGCAGTTCTGGCCACATAAATTTTCAAAGCCCTGACCACATCAAAGGACTCGGAATCCTCCAAGTCACGTGTAGCCACAGGCACGACAATAGGTTGGTTCATATGAAAAGATGAGACCACCTTAGGCAGGAATTGAGGACGGGTCCGCAATTCCACTCTATCCATATGGAAAACCAGATAGGGGCTTTTATGTGATAAAGCCGCCAATTCAGACACTCGCCTAGCCGAAGCCAAGGCTAACAACATGACCACCTTCCAGGTGAGATATTTCAACTCCACTGTCTTAAGTGGTTCAAACCAATGTGACTTAAGGAAACTTAACACCACGTTAAGGTCCCAAGGCGCCACCGGAGGTACAAAAGGAGGCTGAATATGCAGAACTCCCTTCACAAAAGTCTATACTTCAGGTAATGAGGCCAATTCCTTTTGAAAGAAAATGGATAAGGCCGAGATCTGAACTTTAATGGAGCCTAATTTTAGGCCCAAATTCACTCCAGTTTGTAGGAAGTGAAGAAAACGGCCCAGCTGGAATTCTTCCGTAGGAGCATTCCTGGCCTCACACCAAGAAACATATTTTCTCCATATTCGGTGATAATGTTTAGATGTCACGTCCTTCCTAGCCTTTATTAGCGTAGGAATGATATCATCCAGAATACCTTATTCCGCTAGGATCCGGTGTTCAACCGCCATGCCGTCAAACGCAGCCGCGGTAAGTCTTGGAACAGACAGGGGACCTTGTTGTAACAAGTCCTGTCTTAGAGGAAGAGGCCACGGATCGTCTGTGAGCATTTCTTGCTGATCCGGATACCAAGTCCTTCGTGGTGAATCTGGAACAATGAGAATTGTTCTTACTCCTCTTTTTCTTATTATCCTCAACACCTTGGGTATGAGAGGAAGAGGAGGAAACACATATACCAACTGAAACACCCATGGTGTCACTAGGGCGTCCACAGCTACTGCCTGAGGGTCTCTTGACCTGGCGCAATACCTTTGTAGCTTTTTGTTGAGACGGGACGCCATCATGTCTATTTGGGGTAGTCCCCATCGACTTGCAATCTGCGCGAAGACTTCCAGATGAAGTCCCCACTCTCCCGGATGCAGATCGTGTCTGCTGAGGAAGTCTGCTTCCCAGTTGTCCACTCCCGGAATGAACACTGCTGACAGAGCGCTTACATGATTCTCCGCCCAGCGAAGAATCCTGGTGGCTTCCGCCATTGCCACTCTGCTCATTGTGCCGCCTTGGCGGTTTACATGAGCTACTGCGGTGATGTTGTCTGACTGGATCAGAACTGGTCGATTGCGAAGTAAGATCTCCGCTTCACGTAGGGCGTTGTATATGGCCCTTAGTTCCAGGATGCTGATGTGAAGACAAGTCTCTTGACTTGACCAAAGTCCTTGGAAATTTCTTCCCTGTGTGACTGCTCCCCAACCTCGGAGGCTCGCGTCTGTGGTCACCAGGATCCAGTCCTGAATGCTGAACCTGCGGCCCTCTAGAATGTGAGCACTGTTTAGCCACCACAGGAGAGATACTCTGGCCCTGGGGGACAGGGTGATCCTCTGATGCAATTGCAGATACGACCCGGACCATTTGTCCAATAGGTCCCATTGGAAGGTCCTTGCATGGAATCTGCAGTATGGAATGGCTTCGTATGTTGCCACCATCTTTCCCAGAACTTGAGTGCAATGATGTACTGACACTTGTTTTGGTTTCAACAAGTTCATGACTAGAGTCATGAGTTCCTGTGCTTTTTCTGTCGGAAGAAAAACCCTATTCTGGTCTGTGTCCAGAATCATGCCCAAGAAGGGCAGACGAGTTGTAGCATTCAGCTGCGACTTTGGAATATTGAGAATCCAGCCGTGTCGCTGTAACACATTCAGTGAAAGTGATACGCTGCTCAGCAACTTCTCCCTTGATCTCGCTTTTATGAGGAGATCGTCCAAGTACGGGATAATTGTGACACCCTGCTTGCGCAGGAGCACCATCATTTCCGCCATTACCTTGGTGAAAATTCTTGGGACCGTGGAAAGCCCAAACGGCAACGTCTGAAATTGGTAATGACAATCCTGTACCGCAAATCTCAGGTACGCCTGATGAGGAGGATATATGGGGACATACAGGTATGCATCCTTTATGTCCAGAGATACCAAAAAATCTCCCCCTTCCAGGCTGGCGATGACCGCCCTGAGCGATTCCATCTTGAACTTGAACCGTTTTAAGTAAAGGTTCAGGGATTTTAAATTCAAAATGGGTCTGACCGAACCGTCCGGTTTCGGAACCACAAACAGAGTTGAGTAGTACCCCTGCCCTCTTTGAAGCAGGGGAACCTCTACCACCACTTGTTGCAGACACAATTTGTGAATTGCCTGTAAAACTCTCTCCCTTTCCAGGGGTTGTTTCGGTAGGGCCGATTTGAAAAACCGGCGAGGAGGCACTTCTTCGAATTCTAGCTTGTAACCCTGGGAAACAATTTCTATTGCCCATGGATCCACCTGTGAGTGGACCCAGACGTGGCTGAACAGTCGAAGACGTGCCCCCACAGGAGCTGACTCCCTCAGGGGAGCCCCAGCGTCATGTGGTGGATTTAGCAGAGACCGGGGAGGACTTCTGTTCCTGGGAACTAGCTGTGGTGTGTGCAGCTTTTCCCCCCTGCCCTTACCTCTGGCAAGAAAGGACGATCCACATGCTCTCTTGCTTTTATTGGAACGAAAGGACTGCATTTGATAATGAGGCGCTTTCTTAGATTGTGAGGGAATATATGGCAAAAAATTTGATTTACCTGTCGTAGCTGTGGAGACGAGATCAGAGAGGCCCTCTCCGAACAATTCCTCACCCTTGTAAGGCAAAGACTCCATATGCCTCTTGGAGTCGGCATCACCTGTCCACTGCCGGTTCCATAAGCCACGCCTAGCAGAAATAGACATAGCGTTTATTCTGGAACCCAGTAAACTAATGTCTCTTTGAGCATCTCTCATATATAAGACAGCATCTTTTATATGCCCTAGGGTCATTAAAATGGTATCCTTATCAAGAGTCTCAATATCTGCTGATAAGGAATCTGTTCATGCTGCTACAGCACTACAAACCCAGGCTGACGCAATAGCCGGTCTGAGTAACCTACCAGAATGTGCGTTAATGGACTTCAAGGTAACCTCCTGCTTGCGGTCAGCAGTATCCTTGAGGGTAGCTGTATCTTGGGATCGAAGCGCTATCTTTTTTGATAAGCGTGTTAAAGCTTTGTCCACCATAGGGGAGGATTCCCACCGTATTCTGTTGTGTGACGGGAAAGGATACGCTATAAGAATCCTTTTGGGAATCTGCAGTTTTTTGTCTGGAGTTTCCCACGCTTTTTCGCATAAATCGTTCCGCTCATGTGAGGAAGGAAAGGTGACCTCTGGTTTCTTTCCCTTAAACATGTGCACCCTCGTGTCAGAGACAGGGGGTTCCTCAGTGATATGCAAAACATCTTTAATAGCGATAATCATATATCGAATACATTTTGCCACCCTTGGCTGCAATTTTGCATCTTCGTAGTCGACACTGGAGTCTGAGTCCGTGTCGGTATCTGTGTCAGCTATTTGGGATAGTGGGCGCTTCTGAGACCCCGAAGGTCCAGGCGACATTGGGACAGGCATGGGTTGACTCCCTGACTGTAACCCAGCTTCAGCTTTGTCTAATCTTTTGTGCAGTAAATTAACATTTGCACTCAACACATTCCACATATCCATCCAGTCAGGTGTCGGCACTGCTGACGGAGATCATTCATACACTCCCCCTCCTCCTTAGATGAGCCTTCAATCTCAGACATGTCGACACACGTACCGACACACCGCACACACACAGGGAAGCCCTTTTTCTGAAGACAGGTTCCCCACCAGGCCCTTTGGAGAGACAGAGAGGGAGTATGCCAGCACACACCCCAGCGCTATATGACCCAGGAAAAACACTGTGTTTACCTAGTAGCGCTTTGTAATCTGTATTGCGCCAAATATGTGCCCCCCCTCTACTTAAAAACCCTCTTTCACCGTGTGTCAAGCAGGGGAGAGTCCGGGGAGCTTCCTCTCAGCGGTGCTGTGGAGAAAAGATGGCGCTGGTGAGTGCTGAGGGAGAAGCCCCGCCCCCTCGGCGGCGGGCTTCTGTCCCGCTCGAAATAATTCAAATTATGGCGGGGGCTCTCTATATACATGTACAGTGCCCAGCTGTACATGTATATACACTTATATGCCATATAGGAGGTTTAAATTGCTGCCCAGGGCGCCCCCCCCCCCCCCTGCGTCCTGCACCCTTACAGTGACCGGAGTGTGTGAGGTGAATGGGAGCAATGGCGCACAGCTGCAGTGCTGTGCGTTACCTCCGTGAAGAATCTTAAGTCTTCTGCCACCTGTGATGATCTTTTCCTCACATACTCACCCGGCTTCAATCTTCCGGCTCTGCGAGGAGGACGGCGGCGCGGCTCTGGGACAGACGGCGAGGGTGAGACCTGCGTACCGATCCCTTTGGAGCTAATGGTGTCCAGTAGCCTAAGAAACAGAGCCCAGAAACTCAGAGAAGTGGGTCTGTTTCTCTCTCCTCGGTCCCTCGATGCAGGGAGTCTGTTGCCAGCAGGCTCCCTGAAAATAAAAAACCTAACAAACATGCTTTCTTACAGGAAACTCAGGAGAGCTCCTGAAATGCACCCAGCTCCTCTGGGCACAGTATCAAACTGAGGTCTGGAGGAGGGGCATAGAGGGAGGAGGGGCATAGAGGGAGGAGCCAGTGCACACCCAGAGTCAAAGTCTTTCTTAAAGTGCCCATGTCTCCTGCGGAGCCCGTCTATCCCCATTTTCCTTACGGAGTCCCAGCATCCTCTAGGACGTTAGAGAAAAAAAGTTTATGTTGAACGGTGCACTTTGGTTATGATATTTTAACATTTACAACTTTTATTAAATCTATGTAAAACATAATTCTCCCGCAGTTACCACCAGCAAAACACCACAATCCGTAGATAGGAATAAACTGAAATCATTATAAAAACAAGGTACATTGGACGTACTTCGTCTCTCAATATATATTGGTTTCTCAGTTATTTCCCGGATAAGTACAGTCTGTACATTAGTGATAATATCTGCATCAATATTAATAAGCTTTATGTTAAATAGCTTCATCAGTATCATCTAAATAAGGGATTTCGGTGTCGTTCCGATTCTCAAGACCAGATGACATCGCTATTGGGTACCCAGCTTTAGAGGTTAATTCCTATTGAACATGAATTCCACTAATGTCCACACAGGTAACTTGTGTCGATGCCAGTGGAAAATGTTTTCCATTCTATGGCTTAGTACACATAAATGTACCCGTAAAGTTTAGCTGTACTAATAATTTCAATGACATACTTAAAATGTAATGCAATGCAGATTGTCCCCGAGATATAGACAGGGACAGATATTGTACTGAATGATATGCTCATACTGGTTCCCATTTCCCCCCAGTGGATTAAACTGCATAGGTATACTGAGCTGTTCTCATATAAATGCTGGACGATTACCTGTATCACATACAGCTGTCCAAATAAGTTTCTACATAAACGTAAGATCCTTCTCTTTTGACACATCATTAACGTTTTATAACCGGAGCAGAAATGCAGATTGCTTTATGTTATATAAGAAAATTCACATCTAATGCCTATTCAAACTTAGAACATAGTATCACTAATGGAGCACACTAAGAGGACCAGTACATGCCAACGCACATTTGCACAGATAGTTCTTACAGGTGTCTATTTAGGTAGTCAGGTGCCAATCCATTAACACCACAATTCCCTACATACAAAAGAAAACACAAAACACCACGCACAAAACGTCACTAGCGGTACAATATTTATTCATAAAACTTTTATTTGGGTTTGTTATAACTTATATCAAGACAGATAAATAACAATAATATAATACATCAAGTGATCAGTACATCTTTACCTGGAATAGATCATCCCCATAATATCATTTCACATTCCATAATGAATTAACATTGTGCACTCTTTGTATTAAAGCTTAAAATGTTATCATGCTAGGCTCCATAGCCAATTTAATATGATTATTATGCTAGTATAAGGTCGAAGTTTAATGTCTCATAAAATACTTTTCTACTGGAGTGTAATTTTACATAGTATAATGTAAACATTAATGTACAACTTATTCAGGAGTTACTAAGGATAAACATGGTTATTGTTAGCACAAATTACTAGCCTCCCTCATTGAGGGGTCTAGTCATGAAGCGGTGAAAAGAGTGGAGAAGTGAACCAGTGGTGAAGTTGCCCATGGCAACCAATCAGTTGCTCTATACATATATAATACGCGAACTATAAATGTTACTTCAATGCTGATTGGTTGCCATGGGCAACTTCTCCACTGGCTCTCTTCTCCACACTTTTCACTGCTTCATGAATAGACCCCTTAGACAGTTTAAATTTCAACTGTCCGGCGAAGTGTCGCCGGAGACTGCCGTCATGCCCTGCTACTCAATTATCCCCCTTTTACGGTGGTGCCAACATAGAGATGCGGGGAAAAACTTGTGATGCCAGCCGGTGCATTGTGCCATTCTGTAACAGCACACTGCGTCAATTTCAGCAATTGAATCCACCCAAATAACACCTTATCCATAATTAATGATCTGTATTTCTCTACTCATTAAGACTAGTGGAATGAGCCTTCTAAGTAATTTTTTCTCCTTGACATTGGAACACGTTAATAATATAACTATTATTAATAATGAGATTTATGGTAAGAACTTACCGTTGTTAAATCTTTCTGCGAGGTACACTGGGCTCCAAAGGGAATAACATTGGGGTGTAGAGTAGGATCTTGATCCGAGGCACCAACAGGCTCAAACCTTTGACCTTCATCCCAGAATGCCTAGCACAGCCTCCTCTATTACTCCGCCTCCGTGCACAGGAGCTCAGTTTTTGTTAACCAGTCCAATGCAGTAGTAGGCAAGAGAGACGACAACTGTTAGTAGCCACATACACCACATTCTCACGACAGGAGAAAGTGTCAGCGGCTAATGCCATACCAACCCAAAGAAGCTAAGTGCGTCAGGGTGGGCGCCTTGTGGAGCCCAGTGTACCTCGCAGAAAGATTTAGCAACAGTAAGTTCTTACCATAAATCTCGTTTTCTGCTGCGGGGTACACTGGGCTCCAGAGGGAATGGCATTGGGGATGTCCTAAAGCAGTTCCTTATGGGAGGGGACGCACTGTAGCGGGCACAAGAACACGGCGTCCAAAGGAAGCATCCTGGGAGGCGGAAGTATCGAATGCATAAAACCTTATGAACGTGTTCACTGAGGACCACGTAGTCGCCGTGCACAATTGCTCAGGGGTCGCACCACGGCGGGCCGCCCAAGAAGGTCCAACCGACTGAGTAGAATGGGCCTTTATGGTAGCAGGTAGCTGGAAGGCCAGCCTGTACATAAGCATGTCACCATTCAAATCCATCTCGCTAGGGTCTGCTTGTGAGCAGGCCAACCACGTTTGTGAAAACCAAATAGAACAAAAAGAATCCGACTTTCCTAATGGAGGCAGTTCTCTTCACGTACATACGGAGATCCCGTACCACATCCAAAGACCGCTCTTTGAAAGACAATTCAGGAGAGGCAAATGCCGGAACCACAATCTCCTGATTAAGGTGGAAAGAAGACACCACCTTAGGTAAATACCCGGGACGTGTTCTAAGAACCGCCCGATCACGGTGAAAAATCAGATATGGTGACCTACAAGATAAGGCACCCAAATCAGACACCCGTCTAGCAGGGGCAATATACAGCAGAAACAAACCTTAAGAGAAAGCCACTTAAGGTCTGCCAATTCAAGGGGCTCAAACGGAGACTCTTGCAACGCCTCTAGAACCACCGACAAGACCCAAGGAGCCACAGGAAGGGACACAAGGAGGTTGAATCCGCAACACACCATGAGTGAATGTATGAACATCAGGTAGAGTCGGCCTGGGGGCTTAACCCTATATCTGCAGATATACGCAACTAAGATCTCCGTATTTTCTGACTATTCTGTAGTAATATTTTTCACTCGGTGTGCATTAGGGAACACATTGTTTTTTCCTACACAGAATTACCCCTCCCCTTTTAGCACCTGAGTGACATCACAATGTGATTGAGCAGCTTACCATTTTGTGCAGAGTTGCAATTATTCTCTGAAACTAAACCGACAAGGCAGAAATATGAACCTTGATGGAGGTCAGACGAAGGCCCAAGTCCAGGCCCTGTTGTAGAAAGGCCAAAAGTTTGGCCGTACTAAACTTGTAAGCATCATGATTGTTAGATGCGCACCAAGCAAAGTAAGAATTCCAGACCCTATGGTAAATCCGAGCAGAAGCCGGTTTCCGGGCCTTCAACATAGTTTGAATGACTGCCTCAAAAAATCCTTTGGCCCTCAAGACAGAAGCTTCAACAGCCACGCCGTCAAAGCCAACCGGACTGAACGAGGAGATCTGGGTGCTGCAGAAGTAAAAGGGGACGCTCTAACGAGAGACCCTGAAGGTCCGAGAACCAATGCCGTCTGGGCCACGCTGGAGCGATCAGAAGTAGGATTCCTCCTTCTTGCTTGAACTTCCTTATTACTCTGGGCAGGAGTGACACCGGAGGGAACACGTATGGCAGCTGAACGTTCCATGGAATTGCCAGTGCGTCCACGAACGCTGCTAGAGAATCCCTTGTCCTTGCTCTGAAGACCGGAACTTTGTGATTGTGTCGAGACGCCATCAGGTTCACATCTGGTAGGCCCCACCTGTCAACGAGGAGTTGAAGCACTTCAGGATGGAGGCTCCACTCTCTACTCTCCGGCATGTACGTCCTGATGACTGAGAAAGTACACTTCCCAGTTTAGGACCCCTGGAATGAATACTGCCGATATGGCTGGCAGATGGCGTTCCGCCCACTGAAGAATCCTTGATACTTCCCTCATTGCCATGCGGCTTAGAGCGCCGCCTTGATGAGTGATGTACGCCACCGTGGTGGCGTTGTCTGACTGTACTTGAACAGGTCTGTTCTGTATTAAATGCTGGGCCAAGTTCAGAGCATTGAACACAGCCCGCAGTTCTAGAATGTTTATTGGGAGGACAGATTCCTCCTTGGTCCACCGACCCTGAAGTGAGTGTTGCTCCAACACCGAGCCCCAACCTCTCAGACTGGCATCCATCGTCAGAAGGACCCAGTTGGAGACCCAGAAGGGACGACCCCTGCTCAATCGTTGGTCTTGGAAGCCACCAGCTCAGTGACAGACGGACGGACCTCCAGAGAAAAGGAGATCATTTGAGACCTGATCCGGTGAGGCAGGCCGTCCCACTTGGCAAGAATCAGCTTCTGCAAAGGGCGGGAATGGAATTGAGCACCATGTCGAAAGCCGACACCATGAGACCTAGCACTTGCATTGCCGAATGTATCGACACTTGCAGACAAGATAGGAAGCATTAAATCCTGTCCTGAAGCTTCAAGACTTTCTCCTGAGACAAAAACAACCGCTGGCTGTAAGTGTCCAACAATGCCCCCAGGTGCACCATGCTCTGAGCAGGGACCAGGGAAGATTTCTTCCAGTTGATGAGCCACCCGTGGGCTTGCAGAAACAGGATAGTCAGATCCAGATAGCGTAGGAGAATTTCTGGAGAATTTGCCAGGATCAACAAATCGTCCAGGTACGGTAGGATCCTGACCCCTTGACGGCGGAGTACAGCCGTCATTACCGCCATGACCTTGGTGAAGACTCGCGGAGCCGTGGTCAAACCAATAGGTAACGCCCGAAATTGGTAATGGATATTGCCAACCGCAATCCTCAGGTACTGCTGATGCGACACTGCAATGGGAGTATGCAGGTAAGCATCCTGTATGTCCAGGGAGACCATATAATCCCCAGGTAACAATAGAGCGAAGAGTTTCCATACGAAACTTGGAGACCCTCATAAATTTGTTCAAGGACTTGAGGTTGAGAATGGGCCGGGAGGACCCCTTTGGTTTCGGGACTAGGAACAGCGGTGAATAGTACCCCTTGCCTCTTTGAACCAGAGGCACTTGTACTACCACTCCTGTGTCCAGGAGGGACTGTACCACCGAAAAAAGAGTTTTTGCCTTCACCTAATCCTAAGGGACGTCTGTCAGGCAAAAAATCGATGAGGGGGACAATTCTTGAAGGATACGCCGTAACTTCATAGAAACATAGAATTTGACGGCAGATAAGAACCACTTGGCCAATATAGTCTGCCCCTTTTTTTATCCTTTAGGTAATCTCAACCCTTTTTGAACCTTAATTCTTTGTTAATTCTTTGTAAGGAACTTCATATGCCTATCCCAAGCATGTTTAAATTGCTCTACAGTCTTAGCTTCTACCACCTCTGATGGGGGGGGGGGGGGGGGGGGCTATTCCACTTATCCACTACCCTTTCTGTGAAGTAATTTTTCCTTAAATTTCTCCAGAACCTGCCTCCCCTCCAGTTTCAGTGTATGTCCTCGAGTGCTAATACTTCTCTTCCTTTGAAGAATGTTTCCCTCCTGAACTTTTTTAAAACCTTTGGTATATTCGAAAGTTTCTATCATGTCCCCCCTTTCCCTTCTCTGCTCCAAACTATACATGTTAAGATCTTTTAGCCTTTCCGGGGTTAAATTTTGTGATGTAGGCCATGCACCATTTTAGTTGCACTTCTTTGTACACTCTCTAATGTATTTATATCCTTCTGGAGATACAGTATGGTCTCCAGAACTGGACACAGTACTTCGAGTGATGACTTCCCGTATCCAGGCATCGGAAGTGGTCCTCAACCATTCCTGGGTATACCCTAGAAGTCGGCCTCCCACCCTGGGATCCCCCAGAGAAAGGTCTGCCCCGTCATGCGGCAGGCTTTTCAGTTTTGGAAGCAGGCTGACGGGCAGCCCAGGCCCTTTTGGGTTTGGGCTTACTGGGTTTGAACATGCGAACCTGTTTCGGGTACACCTGACATTTTGCTTTCCCTGAAGGACAAAAGGCGCGAAATGGAGTACTTTTAGCTTTCGGCAGCGAAGGAGCTGTACTAGGTAGACATGCTGTTTCAGCAGAGGCTAAGTCAGCCACTATCTTGTTGAGATAGTCTCCGAAAAGAATGGTTTTCTTAGAGTCCAGATCCACAGACCAGGACCGTAACCAGAGAATCCGGCGAGCCAAAATTGACATAGTAGAAGCCTTGGCCACCAGAATACCGGAATCAGAAGCCGCCTTCTTAATGTAATGAGAAGCTGTGACAAGATAAGACAGACATTGTCTAGCATGATCAGAAGCGTTGGAAGGCAAATCCGCCTCCAGCTCCAGAGCCCACTCTTCAACAGCCTATGCAGCCCATGACGCTGCAATGGTGGGCCTATGCGCAGCACCAATTAGGGTGTAAATTGCCTTTAAACAACCCTCCACGCGCTTATCCGTCGGTTCTTTCAGAGACGTGACGGTTGTTAACGGCAGAGCTCAGGATACCACCAGCCACGTCACCTGCGAATCCATTGGCGGGGGTGTTTCCAATTTTTACTTCGCTCCGCAGTAAGGGGGTAGCGAGCCAGCATCTTCTTGTGGGTCGAGAACTTCTTTCCTGGATTTCCCCAGGACTCCTGACGTATGTCAACTAAATGGTCAGAATGACGTAAAACTTGTTTAACCACTGACGTTTAAACCTGTCCGGTTCCTTAGGGGCAGTATCAGGCTCCAGGTCATCAGTAATTTGAAGAATGGTCCTGATAGCCTGCAACAAGTCAGGAACATCCACCTGTGAAACAGATTCCCCATCAGAAGCGTCGGGATCAGAATCTGTGGGATCAGTATAAACGCCATCCTCATCAGACGAGTCTGGGACGTTGGTGGATTGTGAGGAAGTAATGGCCCGCTTAGAGGACCCCTTGGTCTTAGACGGGCGAAGGTTAGACTTCTGAGTAGTCAGTGATTGGTTAAATTGCTGTACCTGAGCGGACAGCTGATCGGCCCATGGCAGGTTAACCGCGGGGACCATAAGCGGTTGTACCGGAACAGGAGGTCCCATAGGGGGCGTTAGTCTAGTTACCAGCGTATTCAATAGCATGGAGAAGGTAACCCAAGGTGGGTCATTTTTAATCCCCGTTGCTACAGTCCCACTTGGGGGTAAGGAACCCCTAGAATATGAACCGTCAGCTGCTATGTTTTCCTCAAATGTGCCTGCAGCGTCACCACCACGCAATGAGGGATCAGCTCCAGCACCATTGCCCTTTGTAGCTGACATATCCGAAAGCACAATATAAGGCAACAGTGTACAATATCAGCAGCACAACACCGGACAAGAACGCCCTGTGCAGTGTATCAGCAAAAACAGTGAATTCAAGAGGTATATGGCGACTAAAAATCAGAGAAAAATACACACTGAGTATATCCTGTGAACTACCTATATTAAATGATAAACCTGACTCACTTAAGGTGTGTACACACGGTGAGATATTTTCTTTCGATTTTGACTATATAGTCAAAATGGCAAGAAAAGTTAGTGCAAATCGCAAAGTGTTATGCCGCTTGCAATCCCGATTCGAAGTCCCGCGGGGTCGGCATCGCAAGAAAAGATAGACCGTGCAGGCAAGTCAATCCTTGCTAGATCGGTGTACTATCTAGTTCATCTCACATCAATTACATCTCACATAAGCCAAAATCGTAAGCACACACAGTCCATATCTCAGGAAAAGTTAGTCAAAATTGGTGGTGCTGGGCTCTGGGGAGTTAAGGGAAAATCGCGAAGTGAAAATCGGGCATAGCAAGGATCTCACCGTGTGTACACACCTTTAGCCCCCTCAGGTTATAGAATACAGGGATAGCAATGTGAGTGATACACACGAAATGCAGGTCACACAGCAGCTATATGCACACAAACATAGTCACATTGTACAATGCAGAAATTATGACAAGCAAAACTGCACTGGACTAGCAATACAGTGTAGTACTATGTATAGCTATACACTCAATAGATAAAACAATGCACAGTAAAGACTGGATGTATATCACAGGGTACTTGTACTATATAACCCTGACTAAATGCACTGTTTCTTAACTAACACTATCAGCAGACATGTAGAATACTTAAGTGCCCTGTAAAATGCACAGCGCGGACATGCAGGCGGTTTTACAGAGGAGGATTTGCCCAGACAGTCACAGGATCAGCTCAGCTTGTCATAATGGCGCCCAAACGCTGACAGGGAGTGAGGGAGAAAAATAAGAATTTACTTACCGATAATTATATTTCTCGTAGTCCGTAGTGGATGCTGGGAACTCCGTAATAACCATGGGGGGATAGCGGCTCCGCAGGAAACTGGGCACAAAAGTAAAGCTTTAGGACTACCTGGTGTGCACTGGCTCCTCCCCCTATGACCCTCCTCCAAGCCTCAGTTAGGATACTGTGCCCGGACGAGCGTACACAATAAGGAAGGATTTTGAATCCCAGGTAAGACTCATACCAGCCACACCAATCACACCGTACAACCTGTGATCTGAACCCAGTTAACAGCATGATAACAGAGGAGCCTCTGAAAAGATGGCTCACAACAATAATAACCCGATTTTTGTAACAATAACTATGTACAAGTATTGCAGACAATCCGCACTTGGGATGGGCGCCCAGCATCCACTACGGACTACGAGAAATAGATTTATCGGTAAGTAAAATCTTATTTTCTCTGACGTCCTAGTGGATGCTGGGACTCCGTAAGGACCATGGGGATTATACCAAAGCTCCCAAACGGGCGGGAGAGTGCGGATGACCCTGCAGCACCGAATGAGAGAACTCAAGGTCCTCCTCAGCCAGGGTATCAAATTTGTAGAATTTAGCAAACGTGTTTGCCCCTGACCAAGTAACTGCTCGGCAAAGTTGTAAAGCCGAGACCCCTCGGGCAGTCGCCCAAGATGAGCCCCCTTCCTTTTGGAATGGGCTTTTACAGATTTTGGCTGTGGCAGGCCTGCCACAGAATGTGTAAACTGAATTGTATTACAAATCCAGCGAGCAATCGTCTGCTTAGAAGCAGGAGCACCCATCTTGTTGGGTGCATACAGGCTAAACAGCGAGTCAGATTTTCTGACTCCAGCCGTCCTGGAAACATATTTTTCAGGGCCCTGACAACGTCAAGTAACTTGGAGTCCTCCAAGTCCCTAGTACCCGCAGGTACCACAATAGGTTGGTTCATGTGAAAAACAGGAGAAATTGAGGACGAGTCCTCAATTCTGCCCTGTCAGAATGAAAAATTAAGTAAGGGCTTTATATATGATAAAGCCGCCAATTCTGACACACGCCTGGCTGAAGCCAGGGCTAATAGCATCGTCACCTTCCATGTGAGATATTTTAAGTCCACAGTGGTGAGTGGTTCAAACCAATGTGACTTTAGGAAACTCAAAACAACATTGAGATCCCAAGGTGCCACTGGGGCACAAAAGGAGGCTGTATATGCAGTACCCCTTTTACAAACATCTGAACGTCAGGCACTAAAGCCAGTTCTTTCTGGAAGAAATTCGACAGGGCCGAAATTTGAACCTTAATGGACCCTAATTTTAGGCCCATAGACAGTCCTGTTTTCAGGAAATGTAGGAAACGACCCAGTTGGAATTCCTCTGTAGGGGCCTTCTTGGCCTCACACCACGCAACATATCTTCACCAAATGCGGTGAAAATGTTTTGCGGTTACATCCTTCCTGTCTTCGACCAGGGTAGGGATGACTTCATCTGGAATGCCCTTTCAGGATCCGGCGTTCAACCGCCATGCCGTCAAACGCGGCCGCGGTAAGTCTTGGAACAGACAAGGCCCCTGCTGGAGCAGGTCCTTTCTTAAAGGTAGAGGCCACGGGTCTTCCGTGAACATCTCTTGAAGTTTCGGGTACCAAGTCCTTCTTGGCCAATCCGGAACCACGAGTATCGTTCTTACTCATCTCCCTCTTATGATTCTCAGTACTTTTGGTATGAGAGGCATAGGAGGGAACACATACTCTGACTGGTACACCCACAGTGTTACCAGAGCGTCCACCGCTATTGCCTGAGGGTCCCTTGACCTGGCGCAATATCTGTCTAGTTTTTTGTTCAGGCGGGACGCCATCATGTCCACCTTTGGTTTTTCCCAACGGTTTACAATCATGTGGAAGACTTCCCGATGAAGTCCCCACTCTCCCGGGTGGAGGTCATGCCTGCTGAGGAAGTCTGCTTCCCAGTTTTCCACTCCCGGAATGAACACTGCTGAGAGTGTTATCACATGATTTTTCGCCCAGCGAAGAATCCTTGTAGTTTCTGCCATTTCCCTCCTGCTTCTTGTGCCGCCCTGTCTGTTTACGTGGGCGACTGCCGTGATGTTGTCCCACTGGATCAATACCGGCTGACCTTGAAGCAGAGGTCTTGCTAAGCTTAGAGCATTGTAAATTGCCCTTAGCTCCAGTATATTTATGTGGAGAGAAGTCTCCAGACTTGATCACACTCTCTGGAAATTTTTTCCTTGTGTGACTGCTCCCCAGCCACTCAGGCTGGCATCCGTGGTCACCAGGACCCAGTCCTGAATGCCGAATCTGCGGCCCTTTCATAGATGAGCACTCTGCAGCCACCGCAGAAGAAACACCCTTGTCCTTGGAGACAGGGTTATCCGCTGATGCATCTGAAGATGCGATCCGGACCATTTTTCCAGCAGATCCCACGGAAAGGTTCTTGCATGAAATCTACCGAATGGGATCGCTTTGTAAGAAACCACCATTTTTCACAGGATCCTTGTGCAATGATGCACTGATACTTTTCCTGGTTTTAGGAGGTTCCTGACTAGCTCGGATAACTCCCTGGCTTTCTTCTCCGGGAGAAAACATCCTTTTCTGGACTGTGTCCAGAATCATCCCTAGGAACAGTAGACGTGTCGTCAGAAAAAACTGCGATTTTGGAATATTTAGAATCCACTCGTGCTGTCGTAGAACTACTTAAGATAGTGCTCCTCCGACCTCCAACTGTTCTCTGGACCTTGCCCTTATCAGGAAAGCGTCCATATTTCTTTTAAGAAGAATCATCATTTCGGCCATTACCTTGGTAAAGACCCGGGGTGCCGTGGACAATCCAAACGGCAGCGTCTGAACTGATAGTGACAGTTCTGTACCACGAACCTGAGGTACCCTTGGTGAGAAGGCAAATTTGGACATGTAGGTAAGCGTCCCTGATATCCAGTGACACCATATCGTCCCCTTCTTCCTGGTTCGCTATCACTACTCTGAGTGACTCCATCTTGATTTGAACGCTTGTATGTAAGTGTTCAAATATTTCAGATCTCACCGAGCCGTCTGGCTTCAGTACCACAATATAGTGTGGAATAATACCCCTTCCCTTGTTGTAGAAGGGGTACTTTGATTATCACCTGCTGGGAATACAGCCTGTGAATTGTTCCCAATACTGCCTCCCTGTCGGAGGGAGACGTTGGTAAAGCAGACTTCAGGAACTTGTGAGGGGGAGACGTCTCGAATTTCCAATGTACACCTGGGATACTACGTGTAGGATCCAGGAGTCCACTTGTGAGTGAGCCCCCTGCGTGCTGAAACTCTTGAGATGACCCCCTACCGCACCTGAGTCCGCTTGTACGGCCCCAGCGTCATGCTGCGGACTTGGCAGAAGCTGTGGAGGGCTTCTGTTCCTGGGAATGGGCTGCCTGCTGCAGTCTTCTTCCCTTTCCTCTACCCCTGGGCAGATATGACTGGCCCTTTTGCCCGCCTGCCCTTATGGGGGACGAAAGGACTGAGACTGAAAAGACTGTGTCCTTTTCTGCTGAGATGTGACTTGGGGTAACAAAAGGTGGATTTTTCAGCTGTTGCCATGGCCACCAGGTCCGATGGACCGCCCCTTTATACGGCAATACTTCCATGTGCCGTCTGGAATCTGCATCACCTGACCACTGTCGTGTCTTCGTCTGGCAGATATGGACATCACATTTACTCTTGATGCCAGAATGCAAATATCCCTCTGCGCATCTCGCATATATAGAAATGCATCTATAGTCAATAAAATCTTGTCCCTGTCAAGGGTATCAATATTTTCAGTCAGGAAATCCGACCAAGCCCCCTCAGCGCTGCACATCCAGGCTGAGGCGATTGCTGGTCGTAGTATAACACCAGTATGTGTGTATATACTTTTAGGATATTTTTCAGCTTCCTATCAGCTGGCTCCTTGAGGGCTGCCGTATCTGGAGACGGTAACGCCCCTTGTTTTTATAAGCGTGTGAGCGCCTTATCCACCCTAAGGTGTGTTTCCCAACTCGCCCTAACTTCTGGCGGGAAAGGGTATACCGCCAATAATTTTCTATCGGAGGAAACCCACGTATCATCACACACTTCATTTAATTTATCTGATTCAGGAAAAACTACAAGTAGTTTATTCACACCCTACATAATACCCTTATTTGTGGTACTTGTAGTATCAGAAATATGTAACACCTCCTTCATTGCCCTTAACATGAAACGTGTGGCCCTAAAGGAAAATACGTTTGTTTCTTCACCGTCGACACTGGAGTCAGTGTCCGTGTCTGTGTCTGTGTCGACCGACTGAGGTAAATGGGCGTTTTTACAAGCCCCTGACGGTGTCTGAGACGCCTGGACAGGTACTAATTTGTTTGCCGGCCGTCTCATGTCGTCAACCGACCTTGCAGCGTGTTGACATTATCACGTAATTCCTAAATAAGCCATCCATTCCAGTGTCGACTCCCTAGAGAGTGACATCACCAATACAGGCAATTTGCTCCGCCTCCTCACCAACATCGTCCTCCTACATGTCGACACACACGTACCGACACACATCACACACACAGGGAATGCTCTGATAGAGGACAGGACCCCACTAGCCCTTTGGGGAGACAGAGGGAGAGTTTGCCAGCACACACCAAAAACGCTATAATTATACAGGGACAACCCCTTAATACAAGTGTTTTCCCTTATAGCATTTTTATATATGTAATCATATCGCCAAATAAGTGCCCCCCCTCTCTGTTTTAACCCTGTTTCTGTAGTGCAGTGCAGGGGAGAGCCTGGGAGCCTTCCTCACAGCAGAGCTGAGCAGGAAAATGGCGCCGTGTGCTGAGGAGAATAGGCCCCACCCCTTTTTCGGCGGGCTCTTCTCTCGGAGTTTGTGAGATCTGGCATGGGTTAAATACATCCATATAGCCTCAAGGGCTATATGTGATGTATTTTAGCCATAAAAAGGTATTATACATTGCTGCCCAGGGCGCCCCCCCCAGCGCCCTGCACCCTCAGTGACAGTTGGTGACTGTTGGTGAAGTGTGCTGACAACAATGGCGCACAGCTGCAGTGCTGTGCGCTACCTTATGAAGACTGAAAGTCTTCTGCCGCCTGTTTCTGGACCTCTGGACCTCTTCAACTTCGGCATCTGCAAGGGGGGTCGGCGGCACGGCTCCGGGACCGGACTCCATGGCTGGGCCTGTGTTCGATCCCTCTGGAGCTAATGGTGTCCAGTAGCCTAAGAAGCAAATCCATCCTGCACGCAGGTGAGTTTACTTCTCTCCCCTAAGTCCCTCGTAGCAGTGAGCCTGTTGCCAGCAGGACTCACTGAAAATAAAAAACCTAACTTAAACTTTTATTCTAAGCAGCTCAGGAGAGCCACCTAGATTGCACCCTTCTCGGCCGGGCACAAAAATCTAACTGAGGCTTGGAGGAGGGTCATAGGGGGAGGAGCCAGTGCACACCACCTGATCCTAAAGCTTTTATTATTGTGCCCTGTCTCCTGCGGAGCCGCTATATCCCCATGGTCCTTACGGAGTCCCAGCATCCACTAGGACGTCAGAGAAATAGAATTATCGGTAAGTAAATTCTTATTTTCTCTGACGTCCTAGTGGATGCTGGGAACTCCGTAAGGACCATGGGGATTATACCAAAGCTCCCAAACGGGCGGGAGAGTGCGGATGACTCTGCAGCACCGAATGAGAGAACTCCAGGTCCTCCTCAGCCAGGCTATCAAATTTGTAGAATGTAGCAAACGTGTTTGCCCCTGACCAAGTAGCTGCTCGGCAAAGTTGTAACGCCGAGACCCCTCGGGCAGCCACCCAAGATGAGCCCACCTTCCTTGTGGAATGGGCTTTTACAGATTTTGGCTGTGGCAGGCCTGCCACAGAATGTGCAAGCTGAATTGTACTACAAATCCAACGAGCAATAGTCTGCTTAGAAGCAGGAGCACCCAGCTTGTTGGGTGCATACTGGATAAACAGCGAGTCAGATTTCCTGACTCCAGCCGTCCTGGAAACATATATTTTCAAGGCCCTGACTACGTCCCACAACTTGGAGTCCTCCAAGTCACTAGTAGCCGCAGGTACCACAATAGGTTGGTTCAGATGAAACACTGAAACCACCTTAGGGAGAAAATGAGGACGAGTCCTCAATTCCGCCCTGTCTGAATGGAAGATCAGATAAGGGCTTTTACAGGATAAAGCCCGCCAATTCTGACACGTGCCTGGCCGAGGCCAGGGCCAATAACATGACCACTTTCCATGTGAGATATTTTAACTCCACAGATTCAAGTGGTTTAAACCAATGTGACTTTAGGAACCCCAAAACTACATTGAGATCCCAAGGTGCCACTGGAGGCACAAAAGGAGGCTGTATATGCAGTACCCCTTTTACAGACGTCTGAACTTCAGGTAGTGAAGCTAGTTCTTTCTGGAAGAAAATTGACAGGGCCGAAATTTGAACCTTAATGGACCCCAATTTTAGGCCCATAGACACTCCTGTTTACAGGAAATGCAGGAATCGACCTAGTTGAAATTCCTCCATCGGGGCCTTACTGGCCTCGCACCACGCAACATATTTTCGCCAAATGCGGTGATAATGCTTTGCGGTTACATCCTTCCTGGCTTGACCAGGGTAGGGATGACTTCATCCGGAATGCCTTTTTCCTTCAGGATCCGGCGTTCAACCGCCCTGCCGTCAAACGCAGCCGCGGTAAGTCTTGGAATAGACAGGGTCCTTGCTGGAGCAGGTCCCTTCTTAGAGGTAGAGGCCACGGGTCCTCCGTGAGCATCTCTTGAAGTTCCGGGTACCAAGTCCTTCTTGGCCAATCCGGAGCCACTAGTATAGTTCTTACTCCCCTCCGTTTTATAATTCTCAGTACCTTTGGTATGAGAGGAAGAGGAGGGAACACATACACTGACTGGTACACCCACGGTGTTACCAGAGCGTCCACAGCTATTGCCTGAGGGTCCCTTGACCTGGCGCAATACCTGTCCAATTTTTTGTTTAGGCGGGACGCCATCATGTCCACCTTTGGTTTTTCCCAATGGTTTACAATCATGTGGAAGACTTCTGGGTGAAGTCCCCACTCTCCCGGGTGGAGGTCATGCCTGCTGAGGAAGTCTGCTTCCCAGTTGTCCACTCCCGGAATGAACACTGCTGACAGTGCTATCACATGATTTTCCGCCCAGCGAAAAATCCTTGCAGCTTCTGCCATTGCCCTCCTGCTTCTTGTGCCGCCCTGTCTGTTTACGTGGGCGACTGCCGTGATGTTGTCCGACTGGATCAGCACCGGCTGACCTTGAAGCAGAGGTCTTGCTTGGCTTAGGGCATTGTAAATGGCCCTTAGCTCCAAAATATTTATGTGAAGTGATGTCTCCAGGCTTGACCACAAGCCCTGGAAATTTCTTCCCTGTGTGACTGCTCCCCAGCCTCGCAGGCTGGCATCCGTGGTCACCAGGACCCAGTCCTGAATGCCGAATCTGCGGCCCTCTAGAAGATGAGCACTCTGCAACCAACACAGGAGAGACACCCTTGTCTTTGGTGACAGGGTTATTGGCTGATGCATCTGAAGATGCGATCCGGACCATTTGTCCAGCAGGTCCCACTGGAAAGTTCTTGCGTGGAATCTGCCGAATGGAATTGCTTCGTAGGAAGCCACCATTTTTCCCAGGACCCTTGTGCACTGATGCACTGACACTTGGCCTGGTTTTAGGAGGTTTCTGACTAGTTCGGATAACTCCCTGGCTTTCTCCTCCGGGAGAAAACACCTTTTTCTGGACTGTGTCCAGGATCATCCCTAGGAATAGAAGACGTGTCGTCGGGATCAGCTACGATTTTGGAATATTGAGAATCCAACCGTGCTGCCGCAGCACTATCTGAGATAGTGCTACCCCGACTTCCAACTGTTCCCTGGATCTTGCCCTTATCAGGATATCGTCCAAGTAACTGGGACTAACTGGGTAACTGAGTAACTGGGGCTTGGAGGAGGGTCAAAGTGGGAGGAGCCAGTGCACACCAGGTAGTCTAAGATCTTTCTAGAGTGCCCAGCCTCCTTCGGAGCCCGCTATTCCCCATGATCCTTACGCATCCACTAGGACGTTAGAGAAAACTCCCTTCTTTCGAAGGAGTATCATCATTTCGGCCATTACCTTGGTAAAGACCCGGGGTGCCGTGGACAATCCAAACGGCAGCGTCTGAAACTGATAGTGACAGTTCTGTACCACAAACCTGAGGTACCCTTGGTGAGAAGGGTAAATTGGGACATGTAGGTAAGCATCTTTGATGTCCAGAGAGACCATATTGTCCCCTTCTTCCAGGTTTGCAATCACTGCTCTGAGTGACTCCATCTTGAATTTGAACCTTTGTATGTAAGTGTTCAAGGATTTTAGATTTAAAATTGGTCTCACCGAGCCGTCCGGCTTCGGTACCACAAATAGTGTGGAATAGTACCCCTTTCCCTGTTGCAGGAGGGGTACCTTGATTATCACCTGCTGGGAATACAGCCTGTGAATGGCTTGCAATACTGTCTCCCTGTCTGAGGGAGACGTCGGTAAAGCAGACTCTATGAAACGGCGAGGGGGAGACGTCTCGAATTTCTTGAGACGGGCCCCCACCGTGCCTGAGACCGCTTGTAAAGCCCCAGCGTCATGCTGAGGACTTTGCGGAGGCGGGAGAGGGCTTTTGTTCCTGGGAATTGGCTGCTTGCTGCAGCCTTTTTCTTCTCCCTCTGCCACGGGGCAGAAATGAGGCGCCTTTTGCCCGCTTGCCCTTATGGGGCCGAAAGGACTGCGCCTGATAATATGGCGTCTTCTTAGGTTGAGAAGCTACCTGGGGTAAAAATGTGGATTTTCCAGCCGTTGCCGTGGCCACCAGGTCTGTTAGACCTACCCCAAATAACTCCTCCCTTTTATAAGGCGATACTTCCATATGCCTTTTGGAATCAGCATCACCTGACCACTGTCTTGTCCATAACCCTCTTCTGGCAGAAATGGACAGCGCACTTACTCTTGATGCCAGTCGGCAAATATCCCTCTGTGCATCACGCATATATAGAAATGCATCCTTTAAAATGCTCTATAGTTAGTAATATACTGTCCCTATCTAGGGTATCAATATTGTCAGTCAGGGAATCCGACCAAGCCACCCCAGCACTGCACATCCAGGCTGAGGCGATTGCTGGTCGCAGTATCACACCCGTGTGAGTGTATATACATTTTAGGATATTTTACTGCTTTCTGTCAGCAGGTTCCTTAAGGGCGGCCGTATCCGGGGACGGTAGTGCCACCTGTTTAGACAAGCGTGTGAGCGCTTTATTCACCCTAAGGGGTGTTTCCCAACGTGCCCTATCCTCTGGCAGGAAGGGGTATGATGCTAATAACTTTTTAGGAATTAACAGTTTTTATCGGGGGAAACCCACGCATCATCACACACTTCATTTAATTCCTCAGATGCAGGAAAAATAAGAATTTACTTACCGATAATTCTATTTCTCGGAGTCCGTAGTGGATGCTGGGGTTCCTGAAAGGACCATGGGGAATAGCGGCACCGCAGGAGACAGGGCACAAAAGTAAAGCTTTCCGATCAGGTGGTGTGCACTGGCTCCTCCCCCTATGACCCTCCTCCAAGCCAGTTAGGTACTGTGCCCGGACGAGCGTACACAATAAGGGAGGAATTTTGAATCCCGGGTAAGACTCATACCAGCCACACCAATCACACCGTACAACTTGTGATCTAAACCCAGTTAACAGTATGATAAGAGCGGAGCCTCTGAAAAGATGGCTCACAACACTAATAACCCGATTTTTGTAACTATGTACAAGTATTGCAGATAATCCGCACTTGGGATGGGCGCCCAGCATCCACTACGGACTCCGAGAAATAGAATTATCGGTAAGTAAATTCTTATTTTCTCTATCGTCCTAGTGGATGCTGGGGTTCCTGAAAGGACCATGGGGATTATACCAAAGCTCCCAAACGGGCGGGAGAGTGCGGATGACTCTGCAGCACCGAATGAGAGAACTCCAGGTCCTCCTTAGCCAGGGTATCAAATTTGTAGAATTTAGCAAACGTGTTTGCCCCTGACCAAGTAGCTGCTCGGCAAAGTTGTAAAGCCGAGACCCCTCGGGCAGCCGCCCAAGATGAGCCCACCTTCCTTGTGGAATGGGCATTTACATATTTTGGCTGTGGCAGGCCTGCCACAGAATGTGCAAGCTGAATTGTATTACACATCCAACTAGCAATAGTCTGCTTAGAAGCAAGAGCACCCAGTTTGTTGGGTGCATACAGGATAACAGCAAGTCAGTTTTCCTGACTCCAGCCGTCCTGGAACATATTTTCAGGGCCCTGACAACATCTAGCAACTTGGAGTCCTCCAAGTCCCTAGTAGGTGCAAGGCACCACAATAAGCTGGTTCAGGTGAAACACTGACACCACCTTAGGGAGAGAACTGGGGACGAGTCCGCAGCTCTGCCCTGTCCGAATGGACAAACAGATATGGGCTTTTTTGAGAAAAAACCACCAATTTGACACTCGCCTGGTCCAGGCCAGGGCCAAGAGCATGGTCACTTTTCATGTGAGATGCTTCAAATCCACAGATTTGACTGGTTTTAAACCAATGTGATTTGAGGAATCCCAGAACTACGTTGAGATCCCACAGTGCCACTGGAGGCACAAAAGGGGGTTGTATATGCAATACTCCCTTGACAAACTTCTGGACTTCAGGAACTGAAGCCAATTCTTTCTGGAAGAAAATCGACAGGGCCGAAATTTGAACCTTAATGGACCCCAATTTGAGGCCCATAGACACTCCTGTTTGCAGGAAATGCAGGAAACGACCGAGTTGAAATTTCTTTGTGGGGCCTTCCTGGCCTCACACCACGCAACATATTTTCGCCACATGTGGTGATAATGTTGTGCGGTCACCTCCTTTCTGGCTTTGACCAGGGTAGGAATGACCTCTTCCGGAATGCCTTTTTCCCTTAGGATCCGGCTTTCCACCGCCATGCCGACATACGCAGCTGCGGTAAGTCTTGGAACAGACATGGTACTTGCTGAAGCAAGTCCCTTCTTAGCGGCAGAGGCCATAAGACCTCTGTAAGCATCTCTTGAAGTTCCGGGTACCAAGTCCTTCTTGGCCAATCCGGAGCCATGAGTATAGTTCTTACTCCTCTACGTCTTATAATTCTCAGCACCTTAGGTATGAGAAGCAGAGGAGGGAACACATACACCGACTGGTACACCCACGGTGTTACCAGAACGTCCACAGCTATTGCCTGAGGGTCTCTTGACCTGGCGCAATACCTGTCCCGTTTTTTGTTCAGACGGGACGCCATCATGTCCACCTTTGGTATTTCCCAACGGTTTACAATCATGTGGAAAAAACTTCCCGATGAAGTTTCCACTCTCCCGGGTGGAGGTCGTGCCTGCTGAGGAAGTCTGCTTCCCAGTTTCCATTCCCGGGATGAAACACTGCTGACAGTGCTATCACATGATTTTCCGCCCAGCGAAAAGTCCTTGCAGTTTTTGCCATTGCCCTCCTGCTTCTTGTGTCGCCCTGTCTGTTTACGTGGGCGACTGCCGTGATGTTTTTCCCACTGGATCAATACCGGCTGACCTTGAAGCAGAGGTCTTGCTAAGCTTAGAGCATTATAAATTTACCCTTAGCTCCAGTATATTTATGTGGAGAAAAGTCTCCAGACTTGATCACACTCCCTGGAAATTTTTTCCTTGTGTGACTGCTCCCCAGCCTCTCGGGCTGGGCTCCGTGGTCACCAGCATCCAATCCTGAATGCCGAATCTGCGGCCCTCTAGAAGATGAGCACTCTATAACCACCACAGGAGAGACACCCTTGTCCTTGGATATAGGGTTATCCGCTGATGCATCTGAAGATGCGATCCGGACCATTTGTCCAGCAGATCCCACTGAAAAGTTCTTGCGTGAAATCTGCCGAATGGAATTGCTTCGTAGGAAGCCACCATTTTTACCAGGACCCTTGTGCAATGATGCACTGTTTTTAGGAGGTTCCTGACTAGCTCGGATAACTCCCTGGCTTTCTCTTCCGGGAGAAACACCTTTTTCTGGACTGTGTCCAGAATCATCCCTAGGCACAGCAGACGTGTCGTCGGGATCAGCTGCGATTTTGGAATATTTAGAATCCACCCGTGCTGTTGTAGCAGTATCCGAGATAGTGCTACTCCGACCTCCAACTGTTCCCTGGACTATGCCCTTCTCAGGAGATCGTCCAAGTAAGGGATAATTAAGACGCCTTTTCTTCGAAGAAGAATCATCATTTCGGCCATTACCTTGGTAAAGACCCGGGGTGCCGTGGACAATCCAAACAGCAGCGTCTGAAACTGATAGTGACAGTTCTGCACCACGAACCTGAGGTACCCTTAGTGAGAAGGGCAAATTTGGGACATAGAGGTAAGCATCCCTGATGTCCCGGGACACTATATAGTCCCCTTCTTCCTGGTTCGTTATCACTGCTCTGAGTGACTCCATCTTGATTTGAACCTTTGTAAGTGTTCAAAAAAAAAATTTTTAGAATAAGTCTCACCTAGCCTTCTGGCTTCAGTACCACAATATAGTGTGGAATAATACCCCTTTTCTTGTAGTAGGAGGGGTAATTTAATTATCACCTGCTGGGAATACAGCTTGTGAATTTTTTTTCCCATACTGCCTCCTTGTCGGAGGGAGACCTTGGTAAAGCAGACTTCAGGAGCCTGCGAAGGGGAAACGTCTCGACATTCCAATCTGTACCCCTGGGATACTACTTGTAGGATCCAGGGGTCCTGTACGGTCTCAGCGCCATGCTGAGAAGTTGTCAGAAGCGGTGGAACGCTTCTGTTCCTGGGAATGGGCTGCCTGCTGCAGTCTTCTTCCCTTTCCTCTATCCCAGGGCAGATATGATCTTATAGGGACGAAAGGACTGAGGCTGAAAAGACGGTGTCTTTTTCTGCAGAGATGTGACTTAGGGTAAAAATGGTGGATTTTCCAGCAGTTGCCGTGGCCACCAGGTCCGATGGACCGACCCCAAATAACTCCTCTTCCTTTATACGGCAATACACCTTTGTGCCGTTTGGAATCTGCATCACCTGACCACTGTCGTGTCCATAACATCTTCTGGCAGTTATGGACATCGCATTTACTCTTGATGCCAGAGTGCAAATATCCCTCTGTGCATCTCGCATATATAGAAATGCATCCTTTAAATGCTCTATAGTCAATAAAATACTGTCCCTGTCAAGGGTATCAATATTTTTAGTCAGGAAATCCGACCAAGCCACCCCAGCTCTGCACATCCAGGCTGAGGCGATCGCTGGTCGCAGTATAACACCAGTATGTGTGTATATACTTTTTATGATATTTTCCAGCCTCCTGTCAGCTGGTCCTTGAGGACGGCCCAATCTATAGACGGTACCGCCACTTGTTTTGATAAGCGTGTGAGCGCCTTATCCACCCTAAGGGGTGTTTCCCAACGCGCCCTAACTTCTGGCGGGAAAGGGTATACCGCCCATAATTTTCTATCGGGGGGAACCCACGCATCATCACACACTTTATTTAATTTATCTGATTCAGGAAAAACTATGGTAGTTTTTTCACATCCCACATAATACCCTCTTTTGTGGTACTTGTAGTATCAGAAATATGTAACACCTCCTTCATTGCCTTTAACGTGTGGCCCTAATAAGGAATACGTTTGTTTATTCACCGTCGACACTGGATTCAGTGTCCCTGTCTGTGTCTGTGTCGACCGACTAAAGTAAACGGGCGTTTTAAAACCCCTGACTGTGTTTTTGAGACGTCTGGACCGGTACTAATTGTTTGTCGGCCGTCTCATGTCGTCAACCGACCTTGCAGCGTGTTGACATTATCACGTAATTCCCTAAATAAGCCATCCATTCCGGTGTCGACTCCCTAGAGAGTGACATCACCATTACAGGCAATTGCTCCGCCTCCTCACCAACATCGTCCTCCTACATGTCGACACACACGTACCGACACACAGCACACACACAGGGAATGCTCTGATAGAGGACAGGACCCACTAGCCCTTTGGAGAGACAGAGGGAGAGTTTGCCAGCACACACCAAAAACGCTATAATTATATAGGGACAACCTTATATAAGTGTTTTCCCTTATAGCATCTTTTTTATATATTTCTAACGCCAAATTAGTGCCCCCCCTCTCTGTTTTAACCCTGTTTCTGTAGTGCAGTGCAGGGGAGAGCCTGGGAGCCTTCCCTCCAGCCTTTCTGTGAGGGAAAATGGCGCTGTGTGCTGAGGAGATAGGCCCCGCCCCTTTTTCGGCGGCCTCGTCTCCCGCTCTTAACGGATTCTGGCAGGGGTTAAATATCTCCATATAGCCTCCGGAGGCTATATGCGAGGTATTTTTAGCCAAAATAGGTATTCATTTGCCTCCCAGGGCGCCCCCCTCCCAGCGCCCTGCACCCTCAGTGACTGCCGTGTGAAGTGTGCTGAGAGGAAAATGGCGCACAGCTGCAGTGCTGTGCGCTACCTTTAGAAGACTGAGGAGTCTTCTGCCGCCGATTCTGGACCTCTTCTTACTTCAGCATCTGCAAGGGGGCCGGCGGCAAGGCTCCGGTGACCATCCAGGCTGTACCTGTGATCGTCCCTCTGGAGCTGATGTCCAGTAGCCAAGAAGCCAATCCATCCTGCACGCAGGTGAGTTCACTTCTTCTCCCCTAAGTCCCTCGTTGCAGTGATCCTGTTGCCAGCAGGACTCACTGTAAAATAAAAAACCTAAGCTAAACTTTTCTAAGCAGCTCTTTAGGAGAGCCACCTAGATTGCACCCTTCTCGGCCGGGCACAAAAATCTAACTGGCTTGGAGGAGGGTCATAGGGGGAGGAGCCAGTGCACACCACCTGATCGGAAAGCTTTACTTTTGTGCCCTGTCACCTGCGGAGCCGCTATTCCCCATGGTCCTTTCAGGAACCCCAGCATCCACTAGGACGATAGAGAAAACTACAGGCAGTTTTTTCTCACCCAACATAATACCCTTTTTAGTGGTACTGGTATTATCAGAAATGTGTAAAAACATTTTCCATAGCCTCAATCATGTAACGTGTGGCCCTACTGGAAGTCACATTCGTCTCTTAATCGTCGACACTGGAGTCAGTATCCGTGTCGGCGTCTGTATCTGCCATCTGCGGTAACGGGCGTTTTAGAGCCCCAGATGGCTTTTGAGACACCTGGACAGGCACAGGCTGAGTCGCCGGCTGTCTCATGTCATCAATCTTTTGTAAAGAGCTGACACTGTCACATAATTCCTTCCATAAGCTCATCCACTCAGGTGTCGACTCCCTAGGGGGTGACATCTCTGTTACAGGCAATTGCTCCGCCTCCACCTCATTTACCTCCTCATACATGTCGACACAACGTACCGACACCCAGCACACACACAGGGAATGCTCTGATGGAGGACAGGACCCCACTAGCCCTTTGGGGAGACAGAGGGAGAGTATGCCAGCACACACCAGAGCACTATATATATATATATATATACACAGGGATAACCTTATATAAGTGTTTTTCCCCTTATAGCTGCTGTATTGTTATACTGCGCCTAATTAGTGCCCCCCTCTCTTTTTTAACCCCTTTCTGTAGTGTAGTAACTGCAGGGGAGAGCCAGGGAGCTTCCCTCCAACGGAGCTGTGAGAGAAAATGGCGCCAGTGTGCTGAGGAGATAGGCTCCGCCCCTTTCTCGGCGGCCTTTTCTCCTGTTTTTCTGTGGAATCTGGCAGGGGTTAAAATTAATCCATATAGCCCTGGGGGCTATATGTGATGTATTTTCGCCAGCCAAGGTGTTTTTATTGCTGCTCAGGGCGCCCCCCCCTAGCGCCCTGCACCCTCAGTGACCGAAGTGTGCTGAGGAGCAATGGCGCACAGCTGCAGTGCTGTGCGCTACCTTGGTGAAGACAGGATGTCTTCTGCCGCCGATTTTTTCCGGACCTCTTCTTGCTTCTGGCTCTGTAAGGGGGCCGGCGGCGCGGCTCTGGGACCGAGCTCCGAGGCTGGGCCTGTGTTCGGTCCCTCTGGAGCTAATGGTGTCCAGTAGCCTAAGAAGCCCAATCCACTCTGCACGCAGGTGAGTTCGCTTCTTCTCCCCTTAGTCCCTCGATGCAGTGAGCCTGTTGCCAGCAGGTCTCACTGAAAATAAAAAACCTAAAACTAAACCTTCACTAAGAAGCTCAGAAGAGCCCCTAGTGTGCACCCTTCTCGGCCGGGCACAAAAATCTAACTGAGGCTTGGAGGAGGGTCATAGGGGGAGGAGCCAGTGCACACCAGGAAGTCCTAAAGCTTTACTTTTGTGCCCAGTCTCCTGCGGAGCCGCTATCCCCCCATGGTCCTTACGGAGTTCCCAGCATCCACTAGGACGTCAGAGAAATAAGATTTTACTCACCGGTAAATCTATTTCTCGTAGTCCGTAGTGGATGCTGGGAACTCCGAAAGGACCATGGGGAATAGCGGCTCCGCAGGAGACTGGGCACAACTAAAGAAAGCTTTTAGGTCACCTGGTGTGCGCTGGCTCCTCCCACTATGACCCTCCTCCAAGCCTCAGTTAGGACACTGTGCCCGGACGAGCTGACATAATAAGGAAGGATTTTGAATCCCGGGTAAGACGCTTACCAGCCACACCAATCACACCGTATAACTCGTGATACCATACCCAGTTTAACAGTATGAAAACAACTGAGCCTCTCAACAGATGGCTCAACAATAACCCTTTAGTTAACAATAACTATGTACAATTATTGCAGACAATCCGCACTTGGGACGGGCGCCCAGCATCCACTACGGACTACGAGAAATAGATTTACCGGTGAGTAAAATGTTATTTTCTCTGACGTCCTAGTGGATGCTGGGAACTCCAAAAGGACCATGGGGATTATACCAAAGCTCCCAAACGGGCGGGAGAGTGCGGATGACTCTGCAGCACCGAATGAGAGAACTCAAGGTCCTCCTCAGCCAGGGTATCAAATTTGTAGAATTTTGCAAACGTGTTTGCCCCTGACCAAGTAGCAGCTCGGCAAAGTTGTAAAGCCGAGACCCCTCGGGCAGCCGCCCAAGATGAGCCCACCTTCCTTGTGGAATGGGCTTTTACTGATTTAGGATGCGGCAGTCCAGCCGCAGAATGCGCCAGCTGAATTGTGCTACAAATCCAGCGAGCAATAGTCTGCTTAGAAGCAGGAGCACCCAGCTTGTTGGGTGCATACAGGATAAATAGCGAGTCAGTTTTCCTGACTAGCCGTCCTGGAAACATAAATTTTCAAGGCCCTGACTACGTCCAGCAACTTGGAATCCTCCAAGTCCCTAGAAGCCGCAGGCACCACAATAGGTTGGTTCAAGTGAAAAGCTGATACCACCTTAGGGAGAAACTGGGGACGAGTCCTCAATTCCGCCCTATCCATATGGAAAATCAGATAAGGGTTTTTACAAGACAAAGCCGCCAATTCTGACACACGCCTGGCTGAAGCCAAGGCCAATAACATGACCACTTTCCACGTGAGATATTTTAGATCCACGGTTTTAAGTGGCTCAAACCAATGTGTATTTAAGAAACTCAACACCACGTTGAGATCACAAGGTGCCACTGGAGGCACAAACGGGGGCTGACTATGCAGCACTCCTTTCACAAACGTCTGAACTTCAGGCAGTGAAGCTAGTTCTTTCTGGAAGAAAATCGACAGAGCCGAGATCTGTACCTTAATGGAGCCTAATTTTAGGCCCATAGTCACTCCTGCTTGTAGGAAATGCAGAAATCGACCTAGTTGAAATTCCTCTGTTGGGGCCTTTTTGGCCTCACACCAAGCAACATATTTCCGCCATATGCGGTGATAATGCTTTACAGTTACATCTTTCCTGGCTTTAATCAGCGTAGGAATGACTTCCTCCGGAATGCCCTTTTCCTTCAGGATCCGGCGTTCAACCGCCATGCCGTCAAACGCAGCCGCGGTAAGTCTTGGAACAGACAGGGCCCCTGCTGCAGCAGGTCCTGTCTGAGCGGCAGAGGCCATGGGTCCTCTGAGATCATCTCTTGAAGTTCCGGGTACCACGCTTGTCTTGGCCAATCCGGAACCACGATTATTGTTCTTACTCCTCGTTTTCTTATTATTCTCAGTACCCTTGGTATGAGAGGCAGAGGAGGGTACACATAAACTGACTGGTACACCCACGGTGTCACTAGAGCGTCCACAGCTATCGCCTGAGGGTACCTTGACCTGGCGCAATATCTCTCTAGTTTTTTGTTTAGGCGGGACGCCATCATGTCCACCTGTGGTCGTTCCCATCGATTTACAATCAGCGTGAAGACTTCTGGATGAAGTCCCCACTCTCCCGGGTGGAGGTCGTGCCTGCTGAGAATGTCTGCTTCCCAGTTGTCCACTCCCGGAATGAACACTGCTGACAGTGCTAGTACGTGATTTTCCGCCCATCGGAGAATCCTTGTGGCTTCTGCCATTGCCATCCTGCTTCTTGTGCCGCCCTGTCGATTTACATGGGCGACTGCCGTGATGTTGTCTGACTGGATCAGTACCGGCTGGTGTAGAAGCAGGGATTTTGCCTGACTTAGGGCATTGTAAATGGCCCTTAGTTCCAGAATATTTATGTGTAGGGAAGTTTCCTGACTCGACCATAGTCCTTGGAAGTTTCTTCCCTGTGTGACTGCCCCCCAGCCTCGAAGGCTGGCATCCGTGGTCACCAGGACCCAGTCCTGTATGCCGAATCTGCGGCCCTCTAGAAGATGAGCACTCTGCAGCCACCACAGCAGAGACACCCTGGTTCTTGGAGACAGGGTTATTAGGCGATGCATCTGAAGATGCGATCCGGACCATTGGTCCAACAGGTCCCACTGAAAGATTCTGGCATGGAACCTGCCGAAAGGAATTGCTTCGCAAGAAGCCACCATCTTTCCCAGGACCCGCGTGCAGTGATGCACCGATACCTGTTTCGGTTTCAGGAGGTCTCTGACTAGAGATGACAGCTCCTTGGCTTTCTCCTCCGGGAGAAACACTTTTTTCTGGACTGTATCCAGAATCATACCCAGGAACAGTAGACGTGTCGTCGGAACCAGCTGTGATTTTGGAATATTCAGAATCCAACCGTGCTGGTGTAGCACCTCCTGAGATAGTGCTACTCCCACCAACAACTGCTCCTTGGACCTCGCTTTTATTAGGAGATCGTCCAAGTACGGGATAATAAAAAAACTCCCTTTCTTCGAAGGAGTATCATCATTTCCGCCATTACCTTTGTAAACACCCTCGGTGCCGTGGAGAGTCCAAACGGCAGCGTCTGGAATTGGTAATGGCAATCCTGTACCACAAATCTGAGGTACTCCTGGTGAGGATAGTAAATGGGGACATGCAGGTAAGCATCCTTGATGTCCAGGGATACCATGTAATCCCCCTCGTCCAGGCTTGCAATAACCGCCCTGAGCGATTCCATCTTGAACTTGAATTTTTTTATGTATGTGTTCAAGGATTTCAAATTTAAAATGGGTCTCACCGAACCGTCCGGTTTCGGTACCACAAATAGTGTGGAATAGTAACCCCGTCCTTGTTGAAGTAGGGGCACCTTGACTATCACCTGCTGGGAATACAGCTTGTGAATTGCCTCTAGCACAGCCTCCCTGCCTGAGGGAGTTGTCGGCAAGGCAGATTTTAGGAACCGGTGGGGTGGAGACGCCTCGAATTCCAGTTTGTACCCTTGAGATACTATTTGCAGGATCCAGGGATCCACCTGTGAGCGAGCCCACTGATCGCTGAAATTTTTGAGGCGGCCCCCCACCGTACCTGGCTCCGCATGTGGAGCCCCACCGTCATGCGGCAGACTTGGAAGAAGCGGGGGAGGACTTTTGCTCCTGGGAACCTGCTGTTTGTTGCAGCCTTTTTCCCCTACCTCTGCCTCTGGACAGAAAGGACCCGCCTTTTCCACGCCTGTTTTTCTGAGTCCGAAAGGACTGTACCTGATAAAACGGCGCCTTTTTAGGCTGTGAGGGAACATGGGGTAAAAATGCTGACTTCCCAGCAGTTGCTGTGGAAACTAGGTCCGAGAGACCATCCCCAAATAACTCCTCACCCTTATAAGGCAAAACTTCCATGTGCCTTTTTGAATCTGCATCCCCTGTCCACTGGCGAGTCCATAAGCCTCTCCTAGCAGAAATGGACAATGCACTTATTTTAGATGCCAGCCGGCAGATCTCCCTCTGTGCATCTCTCATGTATAAGACTGAGTCTTTTATATGCTCTATGGTTAGCAGAATAGTGTCCCTGTCTAGGGTGTCAATATTTTCTGACAGGGAATCTGACCACGCAGCGGCAGCACTGCACATCCATGCTGACGCAATAGCTGGTCTAAGTATAATGCCTGAGTGTGTATATACAGACTTCAGGATCGCCTCCTGCTTTCTATCAGCAGGTTCCTTGAGGGCGGCCGTATCCGGAGACGGTAGTGCCACCTTTTTAGACAAACGTGTGAGCGCTTTATCCACCCTAGGGGGTGTCTCCCAACGTGACCTATCCTCTGGCGGGAAAGGGAACACCATTAGTAACTTCTTAGAGATTACCAATCTTTTATCAGGGAAAGCCCACGCTTCTTCACACACTTCATTTAATTCTTCTGATGGGGGAAAAACTACGGGTAGTTTTTTCTCCCCAAACATAATACCCTTTTTAGTGGTACCTGGGTTTATATCAGAAATTTGTAACACCTCTTTCATTGCTTCAATCATGCAACGAACGGCCTTAGTGGACATTAGACTAGACTTATCGTCGTCGACACTGGTGTCAGTATCCGTGTCGACATCTGCGTCTGCCATCTGAGGTAGCGGGCGTTTTAGAGCCCCCGATGGTCTTAGAGACGCCTGGACAGGCACGAGCTGAGAAGCCGGCTGTCCCGCATTTGGCATGTCGTCAAATTTTTTGTGTAAGGAATCGACACGTGCACGCAATTCCTTCCATAAGTCCATCCACTCAGGTGTCTGCCCCGCAGGGGGTGACATCCCTTCTATAGGCATCTGCTCCGCCTCCACATCATTATCCTCATCAAACATGTCGACACAGCCGTACCGACACACCGCACACACACAGGGAATGCTCTAACAGAGGACAGGACCCACCAAAGCCCTTTGGGGAGACAGAGTGAGAGTATGCCAGCACACACCAGAGCGCTATATAATGTAGGGACTAACTGAATTATGTCCCCTATAGCTGCTGTTATATATATATATACTGCGCCTAAATTTAGTGCCCCCCCTCTCTTTTTTACCCTTTTCTGTAGTGTAGACAGCAGGGGAGAGGCAGGGAGCTTCCTTCCAGCGGAGCTGTGAGGGAGAAATGGCGCCAGTGTGCTGAAGGAGATAGCTCCGCCCCTTTTTTGCGGACTATTCTCCCGCTTTTTTATGGATTCTGGCAGGGGTAATTATCACATATATAGCCTCTAGGGCTATATATTGTGGTATTTTTGCCAGCCAAGGTGTTTTTATTGCTGCTCAGGGCGCCCCCCCCTAGCGCCCTGCACCCTCAGTGACCGGAGTGTGAAGTGTGTATGAGGAGCAATGGCGCACAGCTGCAGTGCTGTGCGCTACCTTGGTGAAGACTGATGTCTTCTGCCACCGATTTTCCGGACCTCTTCTTGCTTCTGGCTCTGTAAGGGGGACGGCGGCGCGGCTCCGGGACCGAACACCAAGGCCAGTTCAATGCGGTCGATCCCTCTGGAGCTAATGGTGTCCAGTAGCCTAAGAAGCCCAAGCTAGCTGCAAGCAGGTAGGTTCGCTTCTTCTCCCCTTAGTCCCTCGCTGCAGTGAGCCTGTTGCCAGCAGGTCTCACTGTAAAATAAAAAACCTAATTATATACTTTCTTTCTATAAGCTCAGGAGAGCCCCTAGTGTGCATCCAACCTCGGCCGGGCACAAAATCTAACTGAGGCTTGGAGGAGGGTCATAGTGGGAGGAGCCAGTGCACACCAGGTGACCTAAAAGCTTTCTTTAGTTGTGCCCAGTCTCCTGCGGAGCCGCTATTCCCCATGGTCCTTTCGGAGTTCCCAGCATCCACTAGGACGTCAGAGAAAGATAGAGATGCAACTCGAGGGCGGGAACATTTACTCTAAATGGCGCCCTGGGGCTGGGGGAGGGGTTACAGGTCAAAGCCTTATCCCCTGCTGGACTTCACCACCGGGTACTGTGGGCTTATATAAACGGTTTATGAGAGAAAACCGACCTGTGCCCTTGCCCTTGTGGTCTAGTGGGATCCCTGTACTACCACAGTGTCCACACCAGCGAGCGCAGCCCGCCTCCCACCGGCCGCGCAGGATCGCAATTTACAGCTGGTCCCGACGAGGGGACCCACTTACCTCCTCCCTGAGTGCGGCCACACGATCCAGGAGAACAGCGAACGTGTGTGTGTGACTAACTGGAAGAAAACCGGAGCATCCTCTGTAGGTACCCGGCAACCAGGGCGCGGGAGTGTACAGCGCCGCTGGGGGAGGTGATGGAGCTGCAGCAAGAGATGTCTGACTGACATCTAACACAGTCAGTGTCTCTGCTGCAGCCCTTGAAGTCTTCATTTTTCTTTAAAAGCTTCTTCTCAGGGCTGCTGGAGCAGCCCCCCTGTTGTATGCCTGTTTACTGCATGGCACCAACTACAAAACTGAGCTCCTGTGCACGGAGGCAGGGTTATAGAGGCGGCGGTGCTAGGCATTCTGGGAAGAAGGTCAAAGCTTTGAGCCTGTTTGTGCCTCGGATCAAGATCCTACTCTACACCTCAATGTCATTCCCTGTGGAGCCCAGTGTACCCCGCAGCAGAAAATGATACTATTTGATCTTATTATTTCTTCGTAATAAATCCTGGGAATGTTAGCAAATGCTGCTCTAGATATAGTCATTCAATTTAGTTTTCCAGGCACGTTAGGGCATCTTATTTTTTAATAGGCTACTAATGGTAGCTACACATCAAACTGAACCCATCTGCTGCAGACAGACTGTTTGCTTGACTCAGCTGGAAATATAGTGAGCATATGCGCAGTTCTACAGACATATGCACACTCCTCCTCATCTACCCACTGTATTTTGCGTGGGACGATGATAAACACAGACCAGACATTTCACACATTCAGTCATGGAAACCAGAGAAGCCACTTGACAGGAAAGAGAGCAGAGAACACTTGTGTAAAGTTTTCTTGGTCAAAATGAGGTTGATAAATAGTATCACCTAATTAATAAGATTTTACTTACCGATAAATCTATTTCTCATAGTCCGTAGTGGATGCTGGGGACTCCGTCAGGACCATGGGGAATAGCGGCTCCGCAGGAGACAGGGCACAAAAGCAAGCTTTTAGGATCACATGGTGTGTACTGGCTCCTCCCCCTATGACCCTCCTCCAAGCCTCAGTTAGGTACTGTGCCCGGACGAGCGTACACAATAAGGAAGGATCTTGAATCCCGGGTAAGACTCATACCAGCCACACCAATCACACCGTACAACTTGTGATTTGAACCCAGTTAACAGTATGATAACAATGAAGTAGCCTCTAAAAAAGATGGCTCACAACAATAATAACCCGATTTTTTGTAACAATAACTATGTACAAGTAATGCAGACAATCCGCACTTGGGATGGGCGCCCAGCATCCACTACGGACTATGAGAAATAGATTTATCGGTAAGTAAAATCTTATTTTCTCTAACGTCCTAGTGGATGCTGGGGACTCCGTCAGGACCATGGGGATTATACCAAAGCTCCCAAACGGGCGGGAGAGTGCGGATGACTCTGCAGCACCGAATGAGAGAACTCCAGGTCCTCCTCAGCCAGGGTATCAAATTTGTAGAATTTTGCAAACGTGTTTGCCCCTGACCAAGTAGCTGCTCGGCAAAGTTGTAAAGCCGAGACCCCTCGGGCAGCCGCCCAAGATGAGCCCACCTTCCTTGTGGAATGGGCATTTACAGATTTTGGCTGTGGCAGGCCTGCCACAGAATGTGCAAGCTGAATTGTACTACAAATCCAACGAGCAATAGTCTGCTTAGAAGCAGGAGCACCCAGCTTTTTGGGTGCCTACAATATAAACAGCAAGTCAGACTTTCTGACTCCAGCCGTCCTGGAATTATATATATATATATATATATATATATATATATATATTTTCAGGGCCCTGACAACGTCTAGCAACTTGGAGTCCTCCAAGTCCCTAGTAGCCGCAGGCACCACAATAGGTTGTTTCAGGTGAAACGCTGACACCACCTTAGGAAGAAACTGGGGACGAGTCCGCAGTTCTGCCCTGTCCGAATGGAAAATCAAATATGGGCTTTTGTAAGACAAAGCCGCCAATTTTGACAATCGCCTGGCCGAGGCCAGGGCCAACAGCATGGTCACTTTCCATGTGAGATATTTCAAATCCACAGATTTGAGTGGTTCAAACCAATATGATTTGAGGAATCCCAACACTACGTTGAGATCCCACGGTGCCACTGGAGGCACACAAGGGCTGTATATGCAATACTCCCTTGACAAACGTCTGGACTTAAGGAACTGAAGCCAATTCTTTCTGGAAGAAAATCTATAGGGCCGAAACTTGAACCTTAATGGACCCCAATTTGAGGCTCATAGACACTCCTGTTTGCAGGAAGTGCAGAAATCGACCTAGTTGAAATTTTTTCGTGGGGCCTTCCTGGCCTCACCCACGCAACATATTTTTACCACATGTGGTGATAACGTTGTGCGGTCACCTCCTTCCTGGCTTTGACCAGGGTAGGTATGACCTCTTCCGGAATGCCTTTTCCCTTAGGATCCGGCGTTCAAACCACCATGCCGTCAAACGCAGTCGCGGTAAGTCTTGGAACAGACAAGGTCCCTGCTGGAGCAGGTCCTTTCTTAAAGGCCGATGCCACGGTTCCTCTTGGAACAGACATGGTACTTGCTGAAAGCAAATCCCTTCTTAGCTCCCGAGGCCATTAGTCCTCTGTGAGCATCTCTTGAAGTTCCGGTTACCAAGTCCCTCTTGGCCAATCCGGAGCCACGAGTATAGTTCTTACTCCTCTATGTCTTATAATTCTCAATACCTTGGTTATGAGAAGCAGAGGAGGGAACACATACACCGACTGTTACACCCACGGTGTTACCAGGACGTCCACAGCTATCGCCTGAAGGTCTCGTGACCTGGCGCAATACCTGTCCCATTTTTTGTTCGGGCGGGACGCCATCATGTCCACCTTTGGTCTTTCCCAACGGTTCACAATCATGCGGAAAACTTCCCGATGAAGTTTCCACTCTCCCGGGTGGAGGTCGTGCCTGCTGAGGAAGTCTGCTTCCCAGTCGTCCACTCCCGGAATGAACACTGCTGACAGTGCTATCACATGATTTTCCGCCTAGCGAAAAATCCTTGCAGTTTTGCCACTGCCCTCCTGCTTCTTGTGTCGCCCTTTCTGTTTACGTGGGCGACTGCCGTGATGTTATCCCACTGGATCAATACCGGCTGACCTTGAAGCAGAGGTCTTGCTAAGCTTAGAGCATTATAAATTTGCTCTTAGCTCCAGTATATTTATGTGGAGAGAATTCTCCAGACTTGATCACACTCCTTGTGTGACTGCTCCCCAGCCTCTCAGGCTGGCCTCCGTGGTCACCAGCATCCAATCCTGAATGCCGAATCTGCGGCCCTCTAGAAGATGAGCACTCTGTAATCACCACAGGAGAGACACCCTTGTCCTTGGATATAGGGTTATCCGCTGATGCATCTGAAGATGCGATCCGGACCATTTGTCCAGCAGATCCCACTGAAGAGTTCTTGCGTGAAATCTGCCGAATGGAAGCGCTTCGTAATAAGCCACCATTTTTACCAGGACTCTTGTGCAATGATGCACTGACACTTTTACTGGTTTTAGGAGGATCCCGATTAGCTCGGATAACTCCCTGGCTTTCTCCTCTGGGAGAAACACCTTTTCCTGGACTGTGTCCAGAATCATCCCTAGGACCAGCAGACGTGTCGTCGGAACAACTGCGGTTTTGGAATATTTAGAATCCAACTGTGCTGTCGTAGAACTACTTGAGATAGTGCTACTCCGACCTCCAACTGTTCTCTGGACCTTGTTCTTATCAGGAGGTCGTCCATTTTCTTTGAAGACGAATCCTCCTTTCGGTCATTACCTTGGTAAGGACCCGGGGTGCCTTGGACAATCCAACGGCATCGTCTTGAAACTGATAGTGACAGTTCTGTACCACGAACCTGAGGTACCCTTGGTGAGAAAAGGCAAATTTTGGGACATGGAGGTAAGCATCCCTGATGTCCCGGGACACCATATAGTCCCCTTGTTCTTTGCTATCACTGCTCTGAGTGACTCCATCTGGATTTGAACCCTTGCAAGTGTTCAAATTTTTCAGATTTAGAATAGGTCTCACCTAGCCTTCAGTACCACCATATAGTGTGGAGTAATACCCCTTTCCTTGTTGTCGGAGGGGTAATTTTATTATCACCTGCTGGGAATACAGCTTGTGAATTGTTTTCAATACTGCCTCCCTGTCGGAGGGAGACATTGGTACAGCAGACTACAGGAACCTGCGAGGGGGGAAACCTCTCGACATTCCAATCTGTACCCCTTGGATACTACTTGTAGGATCCAGGGGTCCTGTACGGTCCCAGCGTCATGCTGAGAACTTGGTAGAAGCGGTGGAGGGCTTCTGTTCCTGGGAATGGGCTGCCTGCTGCAGTCTTCTTCCCTTTCCTCTATCCCTGGGCAGATATGACTCTTATAGGGACGAAAGGACTGAGGCTGGAAAGACGGTGTCTTTTTCTGCAGAGATGTGACTTAGGGTAAAAAACGGTGGATTTTCCAGCAGTTGCCCTGGCCACCAGGTCCCATGGACCGACCCCAAATAACTCCTCCCCTTTATACGGCAATACCTCTTTGTGCCGTTTGGAATCTGCATCACCTGACCACTGTCGTGTCCATAAACATCTTCTTGCAGATATGGACATCGCATTTACTCTTGATGCCAGAGTGCAAATATCCCTCTGCGCATCTCGCATATATAGAAATGCATCCTTTAAATGCTCTATAGTCAATAAAATACTGTCCCTGTCAAAGGTATCAATATTTTTAGTCAGGGAATCCGACCAAGCCACCTCAGCTCTGCACATCCAGGCTGAGGCGATCGCTGGTCGCAGTATAACACCAGCATGTGTGTGTATACTTTTTAGGATATTTTTCAGCCTCCTATCAGCTGGCTCCTTAAGTACGGCCCTATCCGTAGATGGTACCGCCACTTGTTCTGATAAGCGTGTGAGCGCCTTATCCACCCTGAGGGGTGTTTCCCACCGCGCCATAACTTCTGGCGGGAAAGGGTATACCGCCAATAATTTTCTATCGGGGGAAACCCACGCATCATCACACACTTCATTTAATTTATCTGATTCAGGAAAAACTACAGGTAGTTTTTTCACCTCACACATAATACCCTTTTTTGTGGTACTTGGAGTATCAGAAATATGTAACACCTCCTTCATTGCCCTTAACGTGTGGCCCTAAAAGAAAATACGTTTGTTTCTTCACCGTCGACACTGAAATCAGTGTCCGTGTCTGGGTCTGTGTCGACCGACTGAGGTAAATGGGCATTTTACAGCCCCTGACGGTGTTTGAGACGCCTGGACTGATACTAATTTGTTCGCCGGCCCTCTCATGTCGTCAACCGGCTTGCAGCGTGTTGACATTGTCACGTAATTTCCATAAATAAGCCATCCATTCCGGTGTCGACTCCCTAGAGAGTGACATCACCATTACAGGCAATTTGCTCCGCCTCCTCACCAATATTTTCCTCATACATGTCGACACACACGTACCGACATACAGCACACACATAGGGAATGCTCTGATAGAGGACAGGACCCACTAGCCCTTTGGGGAGACAGAGGGAGAGTTTGCCAGCACACACCAAAACGCTATAATTATCCAGGGACAACCTTTATATAAGTGTTCCTTTTATAGCATTTTAATATATATACATATCGCCAAATCAGTGCCCCCCCTCTCTGTTTTAACCCTGTTTCTGTAGTGCAGTGCAGGGGAGATCATGGGAGCCTTCCCACCAGCCTTTCTGTGAGGGAAAATGGCGCTGTGTGCTGAGGAGAATAGGCCCCGCCCCCTTTTCGGCGGGCTTCTTCTCCGGAGTTTTAGATATCTGGCAGGGGTTAAATACATCCATATAGCCTCAAGGGCTATATGTGATGTATTTTTCGCCATACAGGTATTATACATTGCTGCCCAGGGCGCCCCCCCCCCAGCGCCCTGCACCCTCCGTGACCGCTGTGTGAAGTGTGCTGACAACAATGGCGCACAGCTGCAGTGCTGTGCGCTACCTGATGAAGACTGAGAGTCTTCTGCCGCCTGGTTCCGGACCTCTTCATCTTCAGCATCTGCAAGGGGGGTCGGCGGCGCGGCTCCGGGACGAACCCCAGGGCGAGCCCTGTGTTCCGACTCCCTCTGGAGCTATGTCCAGTAGCCTAAGAATCCAATCCATCCTGCACGCAGGTGAGTTGAAAATCTCTCCCCTAAGTCCCTCGATGCAGTGAGCCTGTTGCCAGCAGGACTCACTGAAAATAAAGAACCTAAAAACTTTTTCTAAGCAGCTCCTTAAGAGAGCCACCTAGATTGCACCCTTCTCGGCCGGGCACAAAAACCTAACTGAGGCTTGGAGGAGGGTCATAGGGGGAGGAGCCAGTACACACCATGTGATCCTAAAAGCTTGCTTTTGTGCCCTGTCTCCTGCGGAGCCGCTATTCCCCATGGTCCTGACGGAGTCCCCAGCATCCACTAGGACGTTAGAGAAAATAAAATATAGTGATCTTAAAATGGCTGTAACTATATTCCACCAAGAAAACTAATGAAAAACTTTTTCAAAGGGCAGAAAATGACAATGGCTCAAACACTGAACAAACCAGAGCAAATAATAAGAATTTACTTACCGATAATTCTATTTCTCGGAGTCCGTAGTGGATGCTGGGGTTCCTGAAAGGACCATGGGGAATAGCGGCTCCGCAGGAGACAGGGCACAAAAGTAAAGCTTTTACAGGTCAGGTGGTGTGTACTGGCTCCTCCCCCCATGACCCTCCTCCAGACTCCAGTTAGGTACTGTGCCCGGACGAGCGTACACAATAAGGGAGGATTTTGAATCCCGGGTAAGACTCATACCAGCCACACCAATCACACCGTACAACTTGTGATCTAAACCCAGTTAACAGTATGATAACAGAGGAGCCTCTGAAAGATGGCTTCCTAAACAATAACCCGAATTAGTTAACAATAACTATGTACAAGTATTGCAGATAATCCGCACTTGGGATGGGCGCCCAGCATCCACTACGGACTCCGAGAAATAGAATTATCGGTAAGTAAATTCTTATTTTCTCTATCGTCCTAAGTGGATGCTGGGGTTCCTGAAAGGACCATGGGGATTATACCAAAGCTCCCAAACGGGCGGGAGAGTGCGGATGACTCTGCAGCACCTAATGAGAGAGCTCCAGGTCCTCCTTTGCCAGGGTATCAAATTTGTAAAAATTTACAAACGTGTTCTCCCCTGACCACGTAGCTGCTCGGCAGAGTTGTAATGCCGAGACCCCTCGGGCAGCCGCCCAAGATGAGCCCACCTTCCTTGCGGAATGGGCCTTAACAGATTTAGGCTGTGGCAGGCCTGCCACAGAATGTACAAGTTGAATTTTGTTACAAATCCAACGAGCAATCGACTGCTTAGAAGCAGGTGCACCCAACTTGTTGGGTGCATACAGTATAAACAGCGAGTCAGATTTTCTGACTCCAGCCGTCCTTTAAATGTATATTTTTAAGGCTCTGACAACGTCCAACAACTTGGAGTCCTTCAAGTCGTCTGTAGCCGCAGGCACTACAATAGGCTGGTTCAGGTGAAACGCTGATACCACCTTAGGGAGAAAATGCGGACGCGTCCGCAGCTCTGCCCTATGTCGAATGGAAAATTAAATAAGGGCTTTTATAAAACAAAGCCGCCAGTTCAGATACTCTCCCGGCCGAAGCCAGGGCCAGTAACATAGTCACTTTCCATGTGAGATATTTCAAATCCACATTCTTTAGTGGTTCAAACCAATTGGATTTGAGGAAATCTAAAACTACATTTAGATCCCACGGTGCCACCTTAGGCACCACAGGAGGCTGTATATGCAGTACTCCTTTGATAAAAATCTGGACCTCGGGACTGAGGCCAATTCTTTTTGGAAGAATATTGATAGGGCCGAAATTTGAACCTTAATAGATCCCAATTTGAGACCCATAGACAATCCTGATTGCAGGAAATGTAGGTAAACGACCCAGTTGAAATTCCTCCATCGGAGCACTCCGCTGCTCGCACCACGCAACATATTTTCGCCAAATACGGCGATAATGCTTCGCGGTGACTTCCTTCCTTGCCTTTATCAAGGTAGGAATGACTTCTTCTGGAATGCCTTTTCCTTTTAGGATCTGGCATTCAAACGCCATGCCGTCAAACGCAGCCGCGGTAAGTCTTGAAAAAGACAAGGATCCTGCTGAAGCAGGTCCCTTCTCAGAAGTAGAGGCCACGGATCGTCCGTGACCATCTCTTGAAGTTCCGGGTACCAAGTCCTTCTTGGCCAATCCGGAGCCACTAGTCTTACTCCTCTTTGCCGTATAATCCTCAATACCTTTGGTATGAGAGGCAGAGGAGGAAACACATATACCGACTGGTACACCCAAGGTGTTACCAGCGCGTCCACAGCTATTGCCTGCGGATCTCTTGACCTGGCGCAATACCTGTCCAGTGTTTTGTTGAGGCGAGACGCCATCATGTCCACCATTGGTTTTACCCAACGGTTTAATAGCATGTGGAAAACTTCTGGATGAAGTCCCCACTCTCCCGGGTGAAGGTCGTGTCTGCTGAGGAAGTCTGCTTCCCAGTTGTCCACGCCCGGGATGAATACTGCTGACAGTGCTATCACGTGATTCTCCGCCCAGCGAAGGATCCTGGCAGCTTCTGCCATTGCCCTCCTGCTTCTTGTGCCGCCCTGTCTGTTTACATGGGCGACTGCCGTGATGTTGTCCGACTGGATCAACACCGGTCTTCCTTGAAGCAGAGGTTCCGCCTGGCTTAGAGCATTGTAGATTGCTCTTAGTTCCAGAATGCTTATGTGAAGAGACTTTTTCAGGCTCGACCACACTCCCTGGAAATTTCTTCCCTGTGTGACTGCTCCCCAGCCTCTCAGGCTGGCATCCGTGGTCACCAGGATCCAATCCTGCATGCCGAATCTGCGGCCCTCCAATAGATGAGCCTCCTGCAACCACCACAGAAGGGATACCCTTGTCCTCGGCGACAGGGTTATCCGCAGGTGCATCTGAAGATGCGACCCTGACCATTTGTCCAACAGATCCCTTTGCATGGAATCTGCCGAAAGGGATTGCTTCGTAAGAAGCTACCATTTTTTCCCAGGACTCTTGTGCATTGATGTACAGACACCTTTCCTGGTTTTAGGAGGTTCCTGACCAGGTCAGATAACTCCTTGGCTTTTTCTTCGGGAAGAAAAACCTTTTTCTGAACTGTGTCCAGAATCATCCCCAGGAACAGCAGACGAGTTGTCGGCATTAATTGGGATTTTGGAATATTCAGAATCCATCCGTGCTGCTTTAGCACCTCTTGAGATAGTGCTAAACCCATCTCTAGCTGTTCTCTGGACCTTGCCCTTATTAGGAGATCGTCCAAGTATGGGATAATTAATACGCCTTTTCTTCGAAGAAGAAATATTATCTCGGCCATTACCTTTGTAAAGACCCGAGGTGCCGTGGACAAACCAAACGGCAGTGTCTGAAACCGATAGTGACAGTTTTGTACAACGAACCTGAGGTACCCCTGGTGTGAGGGGTAATTGGAACGTGGAGATACGCATCCTTGATGTCCAAGGATACCATAAAGTCCCCTTCTTCCAGGTTCGCTATCACTGCTCTGAGTGACTCCATCTTGAACTTGAACTTCTTTATGTACAGGTTCAAGGACTTCAGATTTAGAATAGGCCTTACCGAGCCATCCGGCTTCGGTACCACAAAAAGAGTGGAATAATACCCCTTCCCTTGTTGTAGAAGAGGTACCTTGACTATCACCTGCTGAGAATACAGCTTGTGAATGGCTTCCAAAACCGTCTCCCTTTCTGAGGGGGACGTTGGTAAAGCAGACTTCAGGAAACGGCGAGGTGGCTCTGTCTCTAATTTCAACCTGTACCCCTGAGATATTATCTGCAGGATCCAGGGATTTACCTGCGAGTGAGCCCACTGCGCGCTGTAATTCTTGAGACGACCGCCTACCGCCCCCGAGTCCGCTTGCGAAGCCCCAGCGTCATGCTGAGGCTTTTGTAGAAGCCGGGGAGGGCTTCTGTTCCTGGGAAGGAGCTGCCTGTTGCTGTCTCTTCCCTCGTCCTCTGCCTCGTGGCAGATATGAATAGCCCTTTGCTCTCTTATTTTTAAAGGAACGAAAGGGCTGCGGTTGAAAGGTCGGTGCCTTTTTCTGTTGGGGAGTGACTTGAGGTAGAAAGGTGGATTTCCCGGCCGTAGCCGTGGCCACCAAATCCGATAGACCGACCCCAAATAACTCCTCTACGCATCGTCTGTCCACTGTCGTGTCCATAAAGCTCTTCTGGCCGAAATGGACATAGCACTTACCCGTGATGCCAGTGTGCAGATATCTCACTGTGCATCACGCATATAAAGAAATGCATCCTTTATTTGTTCTAACGACAGTAAAATATTGTCCCTGTCCAGGGTATCAATATTTTCGATCAGGGACTCTGACCAAACTACCCCAGCACTGCACATCCAGGCAGTCGCAATAGCTGGTCGTAGTATAACACCTGCATGTGTGTATATACCTTTTTGGATATATTCCATCCTCCTATCTGATGGATCTTTAAGTGCGGCCGTCTCAGGAGAGGGTAACGCCACTTGTTTTGATAAGCGTGTTAGCGCTTTGTCCACCCTAGGAGGTGTTTCCCAGCGCTCCCTAACCTCTGGCGGGAAAGGGTATAAAGCCAATAACTTCTTTGAAATTAGCAGTTTTTTATCGGGGCACCCCACGCTTCATCACACACGTCATTTAATTCTTCTGATTCGGTAAAAACTACTGGTAGTTTTTTCACACCCCACATAATACCCTGTTTAGTGGTACCTGTAGTATCAGCTAAATGTAACATCTCCTTTATTGCCAAAATCATATAACGTGTGGCCCTACTGGAAAATACGGTTGATTCGTCACCTTCACCACCGGAATCAGTGCCTGTGTCTGGGTCTGTGTCGACCGACTGAGGCAAGGGGCGTTTTACAGCCCCTGACGGTGTTTGAGGCGCCTGGACAGGCACTAATTGAGTGTCCGGCCGCCTCATGTCGGCAAACAACTGCTTAAGCGAGTTGACGCTATCCCGTAATTCCACAAATAAAGGCATCCATTCTGGTGTCGACCCCCTAGGAGGTGACATCCTCATATTTGGCAATTGCTCCGCCTCCACACCAATAACGTCCTCATACATGTCGACACACACGTACCGACACACAGCAGACACACAGGGAATGCTCTATACGAAGACAGGACCCACTAGCCCTTTGGGGAGACAGAGGGAGAGTCTGCCAGCACACACCAAAAAGCGCTATATATGACAGGGATAGCCTTATGATTAAGTGCTCCCTTATAGCTGCTTTTATATTAATATATTGCCATTTATTTTGCCCCCCCTCTTTGTTATACCCTGTTTCTGTAGTGCAGTGCAGGGGAGAGACCTGGGAGCCTTCCTGACCAGCGGAGCTGTGACAGAAAATGGCGCCGTGTGCTGAGGAGATAGGCCCCGCCCCTTTTTCGGCGGCTCGTCTCCCGCTATTTAGTACATTTAGGCAGGGGTAAATATCTCCATATAGCCTCTGGGGCTATATGTGAGGTATTTTTAGCCTTTTTAAAGGTTTTCATTTGCCTCCCAGGGCGCCCCCCCCCCAGCGCCCTGCACCCTCAGTGACTGCCGTGTGAAGTGTGCTGAGAGGAAAATGGCGCACAGCTGCAGTGCTGTGCGCTACCTTAAGAAGACTGCAGGAGTCTTCAGCCGCCGATTCTGGACCTCTTCTTGCTTCAGCATCTGTGAGGGGGCCGGCGGCGTGGCTCCGGTGACCATCCAGGCTGTACCTGTGATCGTCCCTCTGGAGCTTCATGTCCAGTAGCCAAGAAGCCAATCCATCCTGCACGCAGGTGAGTTCACTTCTTCTCCCCTCTGTCCCTCGTTGCAGTGATCCTGTTGCCAGCAGGAATCACTGTAAAATAAAAAACCTAAGCTAAACTCTCTAAGCAGCTCTTTATGAGAGCCACCTAGAATTGCACCCTTCTCGGCCGGGCACAAAAATCTAACTGGAGTCTGGAGGAGGGTCATGGGGGGAGGAGCCAGTACACACCACCTGACCTGTAAAAGCTTTACTTTTGTGCCCTGTCTCCTGCGGAGCCGCTATTCCCCATGGTCCTTTCAGGAACCCCAGCATCCACTTAGGACGATAGAGAAAAGAAAAAAATAGAAGATGAAAACTAGCAAATTATTTAAAGAGGTTCTGCCTGGGACCAGAGACATTAGCCGAATACTTCTTTGAATGGTAATAGTAGGTTGCAAAGTTCTTTTATCCAAGCAAGACAGAAGGTCTCCCCAGACTGCTTCCCCAAATACCAAGATTCCACCTCAGCAGTATCTTGTAACTAGGGATGGACTATGGCAAGCCCCATCCCACCTGCCATAAGAGAGATAGTGATGTCTTTAGTTCCAGCTGCTGCTTAGTGTTGGGCGGACAAAAAGTCCAACAGTGGGAGACATCCAGTGTTGACCAGAAAAATATTTCTCTTCAAATCACAGAAATACTTAAGCCATAAGCATGAACTAAAAAAAAAAAAAAAAACCACACACTGCAAAAGGATGGCTTGTTCAGTGATCCAAAGTGCCCCAACTTCACAAAAATGCCAGTGAAATTTGGAAAATAAAAAACATACAAATAAAGCAGCTGCGGAGCAGCTTAAACAGAAATTATTGCCCTCAAGGGCAAAAAACTAAATCTGGGCATACATGCTACAATAATCTGGACATACTGCCTAGATAATTGTTCAGTGTATGCAGGCGACCGTTTCGATGCCGAAAAGGTCCAGCGATAATTTCTAACTTGGAAGTCGGCCTACAGTATGTTTATGTACAGAGCTACAGTATGTGTATGTAGGTCTGACAGGCATTTTATCTGCATGCGTAATGGTAAGCTTTAGATACGATTGACTACTTAGCCCGGATGAGATGTAGTGGGGAGTTTACAGTTTAGTCTTAAAAGATGAAGCCACTCCTTAAAAGGTATCTTCTAGGAGATGTTGACAACACAATTTTGACAATCATATCAACACTGCTGAAATGCCAACATGCAACATGTCATATACACAATGGGGCCAATTAAATTGTTTTGTGGGTGCCCAAATGTACTTGGCGCCTGCTGGGGCTATTCAATTGTTGTCCCCGTATGCGTGCCCATTAGTACCGGGTTTAGCCATGTAAAGCAGCTATACCAGTCTTAAGTCCCGGTTGAGCGCTCAAATCACAGCGTTAACGCACATTTCAGCTTGCAGCTCAGGAGGCTGCGATCTGAAATGTCTCTCCCCAGCTGTATGCGCACCCAAACGGAGCAAGAATTTACTTGCTTCATTGGGCGTCATCTAGTTGCGCCCGGTGTGGAAAACAATTGAATCGGCCCCTATGTCAACAAGTGAAATACCTATTGTCTTAAATATCGACATTAGGGTTAGGGCTATGGGAAGGCAAGGTTAGATGGAGAATATTCACCAAAACCTGTACTACTTCAGCGGTCTGCTTCCGCCGAAACCCGGAAGCCGCTGTCAGGAGCAGGTCTCACTGCTAGACTATCAAGGATATTGTGTCGACATTCTACCATGTCGCTATTTTTGCAGGGTCCACATGATGAAAGTTGACATGCTGCATGCTGACATTATGAATGACGGCCTTCTATGCCACCACCACTTCTAGACTGTAAGGTAGTGTTTTCCCCAAGAATGTATGAAAGAGAATAAAATGTATAGTTGATGTTATAGTAGTCTAAAATATCCCAAGATCCCTACACAGAAAAGGATTAAAAAAAAAAAAAAATCAAATCTTCACATGTGACAATCAGAACAGTTTTTGGAATTTCCAAAATGCACGGCTTCATTAACATAAATGCTGTAGTTTCAAAACATGCAGCTGTCTAATGCTGGCTGCAATCCCTGTGTCAGTGTAACTGGGAAGGTCTAACAGGAAGTGACAGACTCCGATCATTTCTGCAAATGGGGTGGTCTTCAGTATGCCGTCGGCTGGGATCCCGGCTACCAGCATACCGGCGCCGGGATCCCGACCGCTGGCATGCCGACACATTCTCCCTCTTGAGGGTCAACGACCCCCCTGGAAGGAGAATAAATAGCAAGGCGCGCTAAGCGCACCCGCAGCGTGGAGAGCCCGCAAGGGGCTCATTAGCGCTCGCCCAGCTGTCGGTATGCCGGCGCCTGTATGCTGGCCCCCGGCCGCCAGCCACTCATACTACACCTCTGCAAATGTTCCAGGGCAGGAATGGATTTCTGCAGGAGCAGAAGAATGTTTAGCATGTATTATGGTTGCAAAGCTGTAAAAGTAACTTTTAAAATTGTATATACACACACACTATAATAAGAATTTACTTACCGTTAATTCTATTTCTCGGAGTCCGTAGTGGATGCTGGGGTTCCTGAAAGGACCATGGGGAATAGCGGCTCCGCAGGAGACAGGGCACAAAAGTAAAGCTTTTACAGGTCAGGTGGTGTGTACTGGCTCCTCCCCCTATGACCCTCCTCCAGACTCCAGTTAGGTACTGTGCCCGGACGAGCGTACACAATAAGGGAGGATTTTGAATCCCGGGTAAGACTCATACCAGCCACACCAATCACACCGTACAACTTGTGATCTAAACCCAGTTAACAGTATGATAACAGAGGAGCCTCTGAAAGATGGCTTCCTAAACAATAACCCGAATTAGTTAACAATAACTATGTACAAGTATTGCAGATAATCCGCACTTGGGATGGGCGCCCAGCATCCACTACGGACTCCGAGAAATAGAATTATCGGTAAGTAAATTCTTATTTTCTCTATCGTCCTAAGTGGATGCTGGGGTTCCTGAAAGGACCATGGGGATTATACCAAAGCTCCCAAACGGGCGGGAGAGTGCGGATGACTCTGCAGCACCGAATGAGAGAACTCCAGGTCCTCCTTTGCCAGGGTATCAAATTTGTAAAAATTTACAAACGTGTTCTCCCCTGACCACGTAGCTGCTCGGCAGAGTTGTAATGCCGAGACCCCTCGGGCAGCCGCCCAAGATGAGCCCACCTTCCTTGCGGAATGGGCCTTAACAGATTTAGGCTGTGGCAGGCCTGCCACAGAATGTACAAGTTGAATTTTGTTACAAAACCAACGAGCAATCGACTGCTTAGAAGCAGGTGCACCCAACTTGTTGGGTGCATACAGTATAAACAGCGAGTCAGATTTTCTGACTCCAGCCCTCCTTTAAATGTATATTTTTAAGGCTCTGACAACGTCCAACAACTTGGAGTCCTTCAAGTCGTCTGTAGCCGCAGGCACTACAATAGGCTGGTTCAGGTGAAACGCTGATACCACCTTAGGGAGAAAATGCGGACGCGTCCGCAGCTCTGCCCTATGTCGAATGGAAAATTAAATAAGGGCTTTTATAAGACAAAGCCGCCAGTTCAGATACTCTCCCGGCCGAAGCCAGGGCCAGTAACATAGTCACTTTCCATGTGAGATATTTCAAATCCACATTCTTTAGTGGTTCAAACCAATTGGATTTGAGGAAATCTAAAACTACATTTAGATCCCACGGTGCCACCTTAGGCACCACAGGAGGCTGTATATGCAGTACTCCTTTGATAAAAATCTGGACCTCAGGGACTGAGGCCAATTCTTTGTGGAAGAATATTGATAGGGCCGAAATTTGAACCTTAATAGATCCCAATTTGAGACCCATAGACAATCCTGATTGCAGGAAAAGTAGGAAAACGACCCAGTTGAAATTCCTCCATCGGAGCACTCCGCTGCTCGCACCACGCAACATATTTTCGCCAAATACGGCGATAATGCTTCGCGGTGACTTCCTTCCTTGCCTTTATCAAGGTAGGAATGACTTCTTCTGGAATGCCTTTTCCTTTTAGGATCTGGCATTCAACGCCATGCCGTCAAACGCAGCCGCGGTAAGTCTTGAAAAAGACAAGGATCCTGCTGAAGCAGGTCCCTTCTCAGAAGTAGAGGCCACGGATCGTCCGTGACCATCTCTTGAAGTTCCGGGTACCAAGTCCTTCTTGGCCAATCCGGAGCCACTAGTCTTACTCCTCTTTGCCGTATAATCCTCAATACCTTTGGTATGAGAGGCAGAGGAGGAAACACATATACCGACTGGTACACCCAAGGTGTTACCAGCGCGTCCACAGCTATTGCCTGCGGATCTCTTGACCTGGCGCAATACCTGTCCAGTGTTTTGTTGAGGCGAGACGCCATCATGTCCACCATTGGTTTTACCCAACGGTTTAATAGCATGTGGAAAACTTCTGGATGAAGTCCCCACTCTCCCGGGTGAAGGTCGTGTCTGCTGAGGAAGTCTGCTTCCCAGTTGTCCACGCCCGGGATGAATACTGCTGACAGTGCTATCACGTGATTCTCCGCCCAGCGAAGGATCCTGGCAGCTTCTGCCATTGCCCTCCTGCTTCTTGTGCCGCCCTGTCTGTTTACATGGGCGACTGCCGTGATGTTGTCCGACTGGATCAACACCGGTCTTCCTTGAAGCAGAGGTTCCGCCTGGCTTAGAGCATTGTAGATTGCTCTTAGTTCCAGAATGCTTATGTGAAGAGACTTTTTCAGGCTCGACCACACTCCCTGGAAATTTCTTCCCTGTGTGACTGCTCCCCAGCCTCTCAGGCTGGCATCCGTGGTCACCAGGATCCAATCCTGTATGCCGAATCTGCGGCCCTCCAATAGATGAGCCTCCTGCAACCACCACAGAAGGGATACCCTTGTCCTCGGCGACAGGGTTATCCGCAGGTGCATCTGAAGATGCGACCCTGACCATTTGTCCAACAGATCCCTTTGCATGGAATCTGCCGAAAGGGATTGCTTCGTAAGAAGCTACCATTTTTTCCCAGGACTCTTGTGCATTGATGTACAGACACCTTTCCTGGTTTTAGGAGGTTCCTGACCAGGTCAGATAACTCCTTGGCTTTTTCTTCGGGAAGAAAAACCTTTTTCTGAACTGTGTCCAGAATCATCCCCAGGAACAGCAGACGAGTTGTCGGCATTAATTGGGATTTTGGAATATTCAGAATCCATCCGTGCTGCTTTAGCACCTCTTGAGATAGTGCTAAACCCATCTCTAGCTGTTCTCTGGACCTTGCCCTTATTAGGAGATCGTCCAAGTATGGGATAATTAATACGCCTTTTCTTCGAAGAAGAAATATTATCTCGGCCATTACCTTTGTAAACACCCGAGGTGCCGTGGACAAACCAAACGGCAGCGTCTGAAACTGATAGTGACAGTTTTGTACAACGAACCTGAGGTACCCCTGGTGTGAGGGGTAATTGGAACGTGGAGATACGCATCCTTGATGTCCAAGGATACCATAAAGTCCCCTTCTTCCAGGTTCGCTATCACTGCTCTGAGTGACTCCATCTTGAACTTGAACTTCTTTATGTATAGGTTCAAGGACTTCAGATTTAGAATAGGCCTTACCGAGCCATCCGGCTTCGGTACCACAAAAAGAGTGGAATAATACCCCTTCCCTTGTTGTAGAAGAGGTACCTTGACTATCACCTGCTGAGAATACAGCTTGTGAATGGCTTCCAAAACCGTCTCCCTTTCTGAGGGGGACGTTGGTAAAGCAGACTTCCGGAAACGGCGAGGTGGCTCTGTCTCTAATTTCAACCTGTACCCCTGAGATATTATCTGCAGGATCCAGGGATTTACCTGCGAGTGAGCCCACTGCGCGCTGTAATTTTTGAGACGACCGCCTACCGCCCCCGAGTCCGCTTGCGAAGCCCCAGCGTCATGCTGAGGCTTTTGTAGAAGCCGGGGAGGGCTTCTGTTCCTGGGAAGGAGCTGCCTGTTGCTGTCTCTTCCCTCGTCCTCTGCCTCGTGGCAGATATGAATAGCCCTTTGCTCTCTTATTTTTAAAGGAACGAAAGGGCTGCGGTTGAAAGGTCGGTGCCTTTTTCTGTTGGGGAGTGACTTGAGGTAGAAAGGTGGATTTCCCGGCCGTAGCCGTGGCCACCAAATCCGATAGACCGACCTCAAATAACTCCTCTACGCATCGCCTGTCCACTGTCGTGTCCATAAAGCTCTTCTGGCCGAAATGGACATAGCACTTACCCGTGATGCCAGTGTGCAGATATCTCTCTGTGCATCACGCATATAAAGAAATGCATCCTTTATTTGTTCTAACGACAGTAAAATATTGTCCCTGTCCAGGGTATCAATATTTTTGATCAGGGACTCTGACCAAACTACCCCAGCACTGCACATCCAGGCAGTCGCAATAGCTGGTCGTAGTATAACACCTGCATGTGTGTATATACCTTTTTGGATATTTTCCATCCTCCTATCTGATGGATCTTTAAGTGCGTCCGTCTCAGGAGAGGGTAACGCCACTTGTTTTGATAAGCGTGTTAGCGCTTTGTCCACCCTAGGAGGTGTTTCCCAGCGCTCCCTAACCTCTGGCGGGAAAGGGTATAAAGCCAATAACTTCTTTGAAATTAGCAGTTTTTTATCGGGGCACCCCACGCTTCATCACACACGTCATTTAATTCTTCTGATTCGGTAAAAACTACTGGTAGTTTTTTCACACCCCACATAATACCCTGTTTAGTGGTACCTGTAGTATCAGCTAAATGTAACATCTCCTTTATTGCCAAAATCATATAACGTGTGGCCCTACTGGAAAATACGGTTGATTCGTCACCTTCACCACCGGAATCAGTGCCTGTGTCTGGGTCTGTGTCGACCGACTGAGGCAAGGGACGTTTTACAGCCCCTGACGGTGTTTGAGGCGCCTGGACAGACACTAATTGAGTGTCCGGCCGCCTCATGTCGGCAAACGACTGCTTAAGCGAGTTGACGCTATCCCGTAATTCCACAAATAAAGGCATCCATTCTGGTGTCGACCCCCTAGGAGGTGACATCCTCATATTTGGCAATTGCTCCGCCTCCACACCAATAACGTCCTCATACATGTCGACACACACGTACCGACACACAGCAGACACACAGGGAATGCTCTATACGAAGACAGGACCCACTAGCCCTTTGGGGAGACAGAGGGAGAGTCTGCCAGCACACACCAAAAAGCGCTATATATGACAGGGATAGCCTTATGATTAAGTGCTCCCTTATAGCTGCTTTTATATTAATATATTGCCATTTATTCTGCCCCCCCTCTCTGTTATACCCTGTTTCTGTAGTGCAGTGCAGGGGAGAGACCTGGGAGCCTTCCTGACCAGCGGAGCTGTGACAGAAAATGGCGCCGTGTGCTGAGGAGATAGGCCCCGCCCCTTTTTCGGCGGGCTCGTCTCCCGCTATTTAGTACATTTAGGCAGGGGTAAATATCTCCATATAGCCTCTGGGGCTATATGTGAGGTATTTTTAGCCTTTTTAAAGGTTTTCATTTGCCTCCCAGGGCGCCCCCCCCCAGCGCCCTGCACCCTCAGTGACTGCCGTGTGAAGTGTGCTGAGAGGAAAATGGCGCACAGCTGCAGTGCTGTGCGCTACCTTAAGAAGACTGCAGGAGTCTTCAGCCGCCGATTCTGGACCTCTTCTTGCTTCAGCATCTGTGAGGGGGCCGGCGGCGTGGCTCCGGTGACCATCAAGGCTGTACCTGTGATCGTCCCTCTGGAGCTTCATGTCCAGTAGCCAAGAAGCCAATCCATCCTGCACGCAGGTGAGTTCACTTCTTCTCCCCTCTGTCCCTCGTTGCAGTGATCCTGTTGCCAGCAGGAATCACTGTAAAATAAAAAACCTAAGCTAAACTCTCTAAGCAGCTCTTTATGAGAGCCACCTAGAATTGCACCCTTCTCGGCCGGGCACAAAAATCTAACTGGAGTCTGGAGGAGGGTCATAGGGGGAGGAGCCAGTACACACCACCTGACCTGTAAAAGCTTTACTTTTGTGCCCTGTCTCCTGCGGAGCCGCTATTCCCCATGGTCCTTTCAGGAACCCCAGCATCCACTTAGGACGATAGAGAAATATATTTAAAAACGATTTTGGTGAAATATGAAGGCAACTTGGACATGACTGTTATCCTGTTTATTATTATTGGAAATATTGTGATATTAAATAGAAGCAAAGGTGCATACACACTAGACAACGTCGACTAGTGTTTCCCCCTCCCGGGTTGGTCCGTCAGCGGCCAGCCGTACACACCGAGTGATATGACAACCATATCGCTCAGCGACGTCACGCCACCGCCGTGCAGGCAGGTCTTGGACGACGCTCCAAATTGAGCATGCATGCACCATCGAGGGTCATTAACTACCCGCGGTGTCGCGCATCGGTCGATGTCGCCGGAATACACACTTGCAGAGAAAGTGAACGTCGTCGCTCAGGACGGGTAAAAATAAGCGACGTTGTTCATTTTATTGGCAAGTGTGTATGCACCTTAAGATTTAACATGATAAAAGGTGTATTCAATTTATATTTTTCTATGAGTTTGAATGTATGCTTACCACTACTTATACAGAAAACTGCAGTGTGAATTTATTACAGCTTTTTATGTAAGCAATGCTACCAGGGACTAAACACAGAAGTAACATACATGAGAACTGGGAGTTATCTGGGAAACAAATCTGCAGCAACAATGGGACCGATTCAGAGGTAGACGCAAACCTGATTCTTACACAAATGAGCGATTAATGACAGACTGATGTGTCTACGTCACACTGTGCCACGACAATCTTGTGATTGCGGTCGCAGAGATGATTTGCAAAAGTGATTGACAGTAAGGGACCTTTTGGGGAGTGGTGGCAAAATGCAGGCTTGTCTTTTTCCGGGGGTGGGCGTGGTCTCAGCCTGTGACTGTGTTCCCATACATAGCTGCAATGGCGCCAGTGACTTAATTACTGCAGCCAAGCTGCGCGACCCAGAATTTTGATAATGGACTGATCTGCGACTGATGTTGGGTCTCTGTCCGCAGTCGCTGGTATCTGCAAAGCTGCTGGCAGGCGGCAGCGATATTTGCATATCTGCACACAGCCACTGCGTACACACTTGTCTGTCTACATCTCTGAATCAGGCCCAATGTTCATATTTGTACACATTTACATTATGTCATCACAATCAGTTTAAAGAGATTTAAGAAAAGAAAAAAAAAGGAGTCATAATTATGAAACATGCCTATTCCCAGACACAAACTACTCTTTCACAAAGACTCAAGGTAAGCCGCTCCTTTACATGAGAACCGCTAATTAAAGCACTTTATTGAAAAAAATTACACGAGACAAACATATCGGAACGATCAGCACGTTATGGAAATCCAAGATCTCACACAAATACAGTACATGCTGCTTAAAAAAAAAATAAGATTTTAAACCTACCGGTAAATATTTTTCTCCTAGTCCGTAGAGGATGCTGGGGACTCCATAAGGACCATGGGGTATAGACAGGCTCCGCAGGAGATATGGGCACTATAAAGAACTTTAGAATGGGTGTGCACTGGCTCCTCTCTCTATGCCCCTCCTCCAGACCTCAGTTAGAGAAACTGTGCCCAGAGAAGATGGACAATTCGAGGAAAGGATTTTGTTAATCTAAGGGCAAGATTCATACCAGCCTACACCATCCACACCGTATAACCTGGAATATACGCAACCAGTTAACAGTATGTACAAAAAACAGTATCAGCTAAAGACTGATCTCAACTGTAACATAACCCTTATGGAAGCAACAACTATATACAAGCCTTGCAGATTTTATCAGCACTGGGACAGGCGCCCAGCATCCTCTACGGACTACGAGAAAAAGATTTACTGGTAGGTTTAAAATCTTTTCTCTTACGTCCTAGAGGATGCTGGGGACTCCGTAAGGACCATGGGATTTACACCAAAGCTCCAGACCGGGCGGGAGAGTGCGGACGACTCTGCAGCACCGACTGAGCAAACGCAAGGTCCTCATCAACCAGGGTATCAAACTTACAGAACTTTGCAAAAGTGTTTGAACCTGACCAGGTAGCTGCTCGGCAAAGCTGTAAAGCCGAGACGCCTTGGGCAGCCGCCCAAGAAGAGGCCACCTTCCTAGTGGAATGGGCCTTTACCGAATTTGGTAACTGCAATCCTGCCGTAGAATGAGCCTGCTGAATCATGTTACAGATCCAGCGAGCAATAGTCTGCTTCGAAGCAGGAGCGCCAACTATGTTAGCTGCATACAGGACAGACAGTGCTTCTATTTTCCTAACCCGAGCCGTCCTGGCTACATAGATTTTTAAGGCCCTAACTACATCCAGGGACTTGGAATCCTCCAAGTCACCCGTAGCCACAGGCACCACAATAGGTTGGTTCATATGAAATGAAGAAACCACCTTAGGCAAAAATTGAGGACGAGTCCTCAACTCTGCTCTATCCACATGGAAAGTCAAATAGGGGCTCTTGTGAGACAAAGCCGCCAATTCGGACACCCGCCTTGCAGATGCCAAGGCCAACAACATGACCACCTTCCAAGTGAGAAATTTCAATTCCACTGTTTGAAGAGGTTCAAACCAGTGAGACTTCAGGAACCGTAACACCACGTTAAGGTCCCAAGGTGCCACTGGGGGCACAAAAGGAGGCTGGATGTGCAGCACTCCCTTTACAAAAGTCTGGACTTCTGGGAGAGAAGCCAATTCCTACTGAAAGAAAATAGACAGGGCCGAAATCTGTACCTTAATGGAGCCTAATTTTAGGCCCATATCCACTCCTGTCTGTAGAAAGTGGAGAAAACGGCACAGATGGAAATCTTCCGTAGGAGCATTCTTGGCTTCACACCAAGAAACATATTTCCTCCAGATACGGTGATAATGTTTTGCCGTCACCTCCTTCCTAGCCTCTATCAGAGTAGGGATGAATTCCTCCAAAATACCTTTCCCAGCTAGGATTCGGTGTTCAACCGCCATGCCATCAAACGTAACCGCGGTAAGTCTTGGAACACGCAGGGCCCCTGTTGTAACAGGTCCTCCCTGAGAGGAAGAGGCCATGGATCTTCTGTGAGAATCTCCTGAAGATCTGAAAACCAGGCCCTTCGAGGCCAAACTGGAACAATGAGGATTGTTTTCACTCTTTTTTGTCTTATGATTCTCAATATTTTTGAGATGAGAGGAAGAGGGGGGGAACACAGACCAACTGAAACACCCAAGGTGTCACCAGGGCATCTACCGCTACTGCCTGAGGGTCCCTTGACCTGGCACAATACCTCCGAAGCTTCTTGTTGAGGCGTGACGCCATCAGGTCTATGTGAGGAACTCCCCTAAGACTTGTTATCTCTGTAAAAACATCTTGATGAAGTCCCCACTCTCCTGGATGGAGATAGTGTCTGCTGAGGAAGTCTGGTTCCCAGTTGTCCACTCCCGGAATGAAGACCGCTGACAGAGCGCTAACGTGATTTTCCGCCCAGCGAAGAATCCTGGTGGCTTCCGCCATTGCCACTCTGCTCCTTGTCCCGCCTTGGCGGTTTACATGAGCCACGGCTGTGACGTTGTCTGATTGAATCAGAACAGGTAGGTCGCGAAGAAGATTCTCCGCTTGTCGTAGGCCGTTGTATATGGCCCTCAATTCCAGTACGTTGATGTGTAGACAAGCCTCCTGGCTTGACCATAGCCCCTGAAAATTTCTTCCTTGTGTGACTGCTCCCCATCCTCAGAGGCTCGCGTCCGTGGTCACCAGAACCCAGTCTTGAATGCCGTACCTGCGACCTTCTAGAAGGTGAGCACTTTGCAGCCACCACAGGAGACACCCTGGCCCGGGGGGACAGGCTTATCTTCTGATGTATTAGTAGATGGGACCCTGACCACTTGTCCAGGAGGTCCCACTGAAACGTCCTCGCATGAAACCTGCCGAAGGGGATGGCCTCGTAGGCTGCCACCATTTTCCCCAGAACTCGAGTGCATTGATGAAGAGACACTCTTTTTGGTTTTAGCAAGTCTCTGACCATGTTCTGGAGGTCCTGGGCTTTTTCCATCGGGAGAAAAACCCTCTTCTGTTCCGTGTCCAGAATCATGCCTAGGAATGATAGTCGAGTCGTTGGAATCAATTGTGACTTTGGCAGATTGAGAATCCAACCGTGTTGTTGTAGCACTCTCAGGGAGAGCGACACGCTCTTCTGCAATTGATCTCTCGATCTTGCTTTTATCAGGAGATCGTCCAAGTATGGGATAATTGTGACTCCCTGCCTGCGCAGGAGCACCATCATCTCCGTCATCACCTTGGTGAAAATCCTTGGGGCCGTGGAAAGCCCAAACGGCAACGTCTCAAACTGGTAGACAGTCCCGTACAGCGAATCTCAGGTATGCCTGATGAGGAGGATATATGGGGACATGAAGGTATGCATCCTTTATGTCGAGTGACACCATAAAATACCCCCCTTCCAGACTGGAGATCACAGCCCGGAGCGATTCCATCTTGAATGTGAACTTTTTCAAGTACAGGTTTAGGGATTTTAGATTTAAAATGGGTCTGACCGAACCATCCGGCTTCGGGACCACGAACAGGGTCGAATAGTACCCTTTCCCCTGTTGGACTTGGGGAACCTTGACAATCACTTGCTGTTGACACAGCTTTTGAATTGCAACACTACTTCCCTCTCTGGGGAAGAAGCTGGCAAGGCCAACTTGAAAAATCGGCGAGGGGGCACCTCTTCGAATTCCAGTTTGTAGCCTTGGGATACAATATCCATCGCCCAAGGATCCACGTCTGACAGAAGCCAGACCTGGCTGAAGAGTCGAAGACGTGCCCCCACCGGTGCGGACTCCCTCAGTGGAGCCCCAGCGTCATGCGGTGGATTTAGTAGAAGCCGGGGAGGACTTCTGCTCCTAGGAACTAGCTGGAGCAGGTGCTCTCTTTCCTCTACCCTTACCTCTTCTGGACTTATGCGACCGAAAGGACTGCATCTGATATTGTGGAGTTTTCTTTTGCTGTGGGGGAACAAAAGGCAAAAAGGTATATTTACCCGCGGTAGCTGTGGCAACCAGGTCCGCGAGACCTTCCCCAAATAAAACGTCACCTTTGTATGGCACATGCTCCATATGCTTCTTTGAGTCGGCATCACCCGTCCATTGGCGGGTCCACAGGGCTCGCCTTGCAGAAATCGCCATGGCGTTGGTTCTCGAACCCAGCAGCCCAACGTCTCTTTGAGCGTCCCTCATATATAAGACTGCGTCTTTAATGTGGCCTAAGGTCAATAAAATGGTATCCCTGTCTAGGGTATCAAGGTCAGCTGACAAGGTATCTGTCCAAGCTGCAACTGCACTACACACCCATGCCGATGCTATTGCCGGCCTGAGCAAAGCACCTGTATGCGCATAAATAGATTTTAAAGTAGTTTCCTGTCTGCGATCAGCAGGATCCTTGAGGGCTGCAGTGTCCGGAGACGGTAGCGCCACCTTCTTGGACAGGCGTGTTAAAGCCTTGTCCACCCTGGGTGAGGATTCCCAACGTACCCTGTCCTGTGCAGGGAAAGGATACGCCATAAGAATCCTTTTGGGAATCTGCAGTTTTTTATCTGGAGTTTCCCAAGCTTTTTCAAATAACTCGTTAAGCTCATGGGATGGGGGAAAGGTTACCTCAGGTTTCTTTTCCTTATACATGCGCACCCTCGTGTCAGGGACCGAGGGGTCATCTGTGATATGCAAAACATCTTTTATTGCAATAATCATATAATGAATACTTTTGGCCACCCTGGGGTGTAACCTCGCATCATTGTAGTCGACACTGGAGTCAGAATCCGTGTCGGTATCAGTGTCTGCTATTTGGGATAGGGGACGTTTTTGAGACCCAGAAGGGCCCGGTGACCCAGTTGAAGCGGTGGATTGACGCCCAGCTTTTTCTCTGGACTCTGCTTTGTCCAATCTCTTATGTAATAAGGTCACATTTGCATTTAAAACATTCCACATGTCCATCCAATCATGAGTCGGCGTTGCCGACGGAGACACCACAATCATCTGCTCCACCTCCTCCTTAGCTGAGCCTTCCGCATCAGACATGCCGGCACACTCGTACCGACACCCCCACACACACACAGGGATATAGTTATAAGGAGACAGTTCCCCAATATGGCCCTTTGGAGAGAGAGAGAGAGAGTATGCTAGCACACACCCAGCGCCAACTGACACTGGAAAATAATCTCCCAGATAATAGCGCTTTTATCTTAATCACTGTGTTAATACACTCACTGCGCCTTACAAGTGCCCCCCCTCCTCTTTTCAGCCCTGTGTCACCGTGTTCAGCAGGGGAGAGACCGGGGAGCCAGCTTCTCTGCAGATCTCTGTGGAGAAAATGGCGCTGGTTAGTGCTGAGGGACCAAGCTCCGCCCCCTCCAGCGGCGGGCTTCGGTCCCACTCAAAGTATCACAAGACTGGCGGGGGATTTATAGAATTACTGCCTCCGCAGTGTCTAACCTTATAATGCCAGATTTAGAGGTTTTTATTGCCCCCCCTGCGCCCTGCACCCATCAGTACCCGCTAGTGTGTGTAGTATGTGGGAGCAATGGCGCGCAGCGTTACCACTGCGCGCTTACCTCAGTGAAGATCTGAAGTCTTCTGCCGCCTTGAAGTCTTCTTTTCTTCTTATACTCACCCGGCTTCTATCTTCCGGCTCTGCGAGGAGGACGGCGGCGCGGCTCTGGGACGAACAGCGAGGGGAGACCTGCATTCTGACTCCCTCTGGAGCTAATGGTGTCCAGTAGCCTAAGAAGCAGAGCCTATCACTTAAGTAGGTCTGCTTCTCTCTCCTCAGTCCCATGATGCAGGGAGCCTGTTGCCAGCAGTGCTCCCTGAAAAAAAAAAAAAAAACTAACAAAATTCTTGATCAGAGAAACTCAGGAGAGCTCCCCTGTAATGCACCCAATCTCCTCTGGGCACAGGCTCTAACTGAGGTCTGGAGGAGGGGCATAGAGGGAAGAGCCAGTGCACACCCATTCTAAAGTTCTTTATAGTGCCCATATCTCCTGCGGAGCCCGTCTAAACCCCATGGTCCATACGGAGTCCCCAGCAACCTCTAGGACGTAAGAGAAATACATAAATAGATTACCAGGTAAATCCTTAAGTTTTTATGTTCTCAACATCACACAGCCAAGCCTTCAGTTCATAGTGCAAAACTATATATAAGTGTTAGCCCAATTACCTAAAGTGGACTGAATAAGGTGTACAGCACAAAAAAGGACCTTTCCTTTTCATGGATAGTGATGTTAATCCCTCAGAGATAACCACCATCCATACAGGTATGTCCAATGCCTTGTTCTGGGTAAACATCTATACAACTGTATATAGTCTCTACGCTAGGCTGTTTTAGCTGCGCCGTGCCCGATTTTTTTAAAAGCAAAATCCACCATGCCCTTTTACCAGCGCCCTGCTAAATTCTATATATGGAGCAGAACACAGCTTGTATTGGAATAAAGCTGCAGATGCTACATTGTAGCACTTCGTATACAGATTTAGAGGGGTTCCTGTCTATAGACAGATAGTTAAAAGATAGACAGTCATTAGTTAGACACTATATGGTCGACAGTCAAAAGTCAGACAGGGTCAAAAGTCAGACAAGGTCAAAAGTCAGACAGGGTCAAAAGTCAGACAGGGTCAAAAGTCAGACAGGGTCAAAAGTCAGACAGGGTCAGACAGGGTCAAAAGTCAGACAGGGTCAAAAGTCAGACAAAAAAAGTGTTTGATTTTTCTGTTTTTTACAACTTTTGCCTCATTTACTATCCATGTCACACAAACTATTACCTTTTAGTAAAGTTGTGGTGAGCGAAGCGGAGCGGAATGAGATACCGAGCCCGAAACGTGGCGAGCGGACAAATTTCACCAATTTTGGGTTAAAAATGTTTAAAAACACACAAAAAAGGTTTTTTTGTGTGTCTGACTTATGACCCTGTCTGACACTTGACTGTCGACCATATAGTGTCTAACTAATGACTGTCTATCTTTTAACTGTCTATGAGCTATACCACACCCGATTTAGAGACTCAGTTGCACACAAATACACAAGTGTCATATCAAATTAATCAGCATAGTCACTACGGTGGCCAATCCCGGGATCGGCGGGATCCCGTGATCTAGGCCAAAAATAGGCCGGGATTGGAAGCTCCAATCCTGGGGATTGCGGGAATCAGGCGGCCCTTTGTGTTTTTAATGCCGGGCAGCATTGAGCGTCGTTAAAAACACAGTGGGCCGCCTGATCCCGTTCAACGCTGCCCTGCTCCCCCTGCGCAGCGTGACCTCTGGCTCTGAGGTCACGCTGCACAGTCATCCACCCGTCAGTCACCGCCACGCCCCAGGAAAAGCCACCCGACACCTGCCGCTGAGAAGAAGTTATTCCCTGCCCGCCCGTGTAGTTTGGTGAGTTTTGTGGGCAGGGGAGAACAGGCAGACACACAAGAAGAAAGCCAATCCCGGGATTGACCATTTTTCAATCCCGATGCCTGGGATTAAAAAAATGGGCCGGGATTGGCCACCGTAATAGTCACGCCATGCGTAATAGTAAAATTTGCATTACGATGAAAAAAAGACGCCAGATGCTAGAAGATAACCACACGACCTGGTGTGAGGGCTGCAGCAAAGATGTAGGAGGATGTAACTGTAGCTCAGTGTACAGTGGTCAAGCAAAGGTGTGTACCCAATTTAATTATAAATGGCGAAGACATGCTAGATCTAAGGAAAGCACCTGTGGCAACAAAAATCGCCTATCCAATCTGCACATTCCTTATTAGGACCTGTGTGACAGAAAAATGGAAGCAGACACAAGCAGCTGAGATTTCCATGGACCTGTATACAAAGAGGCTAATTGGTTAATTGGTTAAAAATTAGCAGGGGAACTTATTGTGTGACTAAACCCAATGCTCCCTGCAGGTATGGGTAGAGATGGAAAACCATGGACAACTGTCCAGATCTGAAGTATTGTACCTACTGTACCCCAATGTGCTTCTAGTGTTCCTCAATTGCAAAATACAGAGAGCTTTATTCTAGTTTTTCAAAGGGTATGGGTCGTTGGGTCGACTCAACTTAGGTCGACATCGCCATTAGGTCGATATGTACTAGGTCAAAAGGTCAACATGATGGGGGGGGGGGTTTTACTGTTTTTGGTGTCGTTTTCTCCGTAAAGTGACGGGGAACCCAAATTAGTGTACTGTGTCCCCTCGCATGGCTCGGTTCGCTCGCCATGCTTCGGGCAAGGTGCGTCGCTTTGCTCGGCACAGATTGCCATTCCAACTGTAGTCCACGTGGTTCGTTAAGTATGAAAAAAAACAAAAAATGAAAGAA